>NW_026535813.1:10612005-11224011 GCF_028551555.1 Melozone crissalis
GGGGTTAAAAAGCAATCTGCTCCTCTGGGAGTCTCTCTTTGGACTTCTGTCGGGAAAGGCTTTGGACCTCTCCCCCTATCCCAGCTGCTGACTGGGTGGGGGGAGGGAAAAAGCCACGTGTCCATGAGGTAGGCCTGGCCCTTGAGGATGGAAGGGTGAAGGAGCACCAAGAGACATCGGGCAGCCATTCCCCCACCCAGGAGAAAGAGAGGGAGAGCCCCGGCGTCTGAATTTGATAGCAGCTGGCCGAGGAGGAGAAGGGGGGGGTGCGGTGAGAAGGTGACCGCATGGGAGTTCCAGAGATCCGGACAGGCATGAGACTGAGATATTTAACCCTTTCCTTGCATCATTGAGACCTTGCAAATGTTGATCCTCCTGGAGCTGAATGAGAAGAGAGATAAGAGATGAGAGAAGAGGGGATGGGCCACGAGGGAAGTGCAGAAGAGTCTTGAGTGGGGGGACAGATGACGGAGTGGCCTTTTGGCTGGACTTTTCTTGTGTGGCCATAGACAGAACCTTTTTTTTTTCCTGTGACACAGAGACTGCATTTAGGGGGAGGCAGTGCCTCAGAACCAGGAGGGTTCAGTGTGGGTACCCCTCAGCCCCAGGGGGTGCAAAAATTTGGGGGGGACAGATGTCCCGAAGGAGAGACTGTGCCTTTTTTGGAGTGAGACAAGGCATCCTTGAAAGACAACCCTAGAAGCAGCTCTGGTCCATGCACAGTGGTGAGAGCACTGGGCATAGAAGGAAAATGTCATGATGGCAAAGGATTTTCTGGGGGGTGCTAAATGACATGGAAACACACGAGGTTTTAACGGTGTTTCCAGGGGAAGCCTATGGTACAAGAAGGTCTCCTCTCCTCTTGCTGAACTGAAGATTGAGTATTCTAAAGGATGGTGCCAGACTGAGAATTGGTGATTTTGGGGAATGTATTGCATTGGGAAATTTGGTGGGGGGAGGAGGAAAATGCTTTTGTAAGATTTTCATTTTCCTTGTGTTTTTTTCTTTTCTTGTAGTTTAGTTAATAAAGTTTTCTTTATTTCTAAGTAGGAGCCTGCTTTGCTTATTCCTGGTCACATCTCACAGCAGACACCAGTGAGAGGGTATTCTCATGGGGGCACTGGCATTGTGCCAGGGTCAAACCATGACAAATTGGAATTGAAAACAACAACCGCACAGAACCCTGCACAATTTTTGTTTGGGGAAGCTTCAGAGGAACTGATTCACAATTGCTTGGAGGTGGTTGGATTGCAAACAAAAATCAGGGAGGATTTAGAAGAGGAAGAGTTGGATGAAGGAGAGAAGTGGTTTGTGGATGGATCAAGCAGAGTAGTTGAGGGGAAAAGGAAATCAGGATACACAGTCGTGGATGGAAGGACCTGAAAGGTGATTGAAGCAGGTCCCCTAAATGCGAGTTGGTCGGCACAGGCTTGTGAACTGTACGCAGTTCTGAGGGCCTTGAAGGGACTGAAAGGGAGAAAGGGAACAATTTTTACAGATTCTAGGTATGCCTTTGATGTGATCCACACTTTTGGGAAAATTTGGGAGGCAAGGGGGCTGATCAACACGAGGGGAAGGGACTGATGCATGGAGAACTGATCTGGCAAATCTTAGCAGCTCTAAGGGGGCCGGAGGAAATTAGGCTGGTCCATGCAAAGAGACACCAGGCAGGGATTCAGTTCCGGACCAGGGGAAACAATTTGGCAGACCAGGAAGCCAAAACCGCGGCGTTGATGATGGTGAGTACCCCGGAGATCACAGGGATTGAGGTGCCTGATGATCCTCCTCAGCCCTCCCAAAAGGAGATTGAATGTTATGAAAAGATTGGAGGAGAATTGAGAGAAGGTAAGTGGAGATTACCTGACGGGAGAGAACTAGTTTCTAAAGATTTTACCAGGAGGATTTTGCGGAAACTGCACCAGCGAACACATTGGGGGGCACAAGCCCTGGCAGAACAATTTTTGAAATTTTTTGGGTGCAAGGGAATTTACGAATTGGCCAAACAAGAGGTACAAGGGTGCCTGATTTTTCAGAGAATTAGAAAGACCAGGGCAAAACCGGCGGCCCTGGGGTGCCGCCCCGTTGCATACCGACCATTTGAAAAAATTCAAGTTGATTTCAGAGTTGCCAAAAGTGGGGAGATTCAAATTTGTGCTTGTGATAGTGGACAAATTGACTCATTGTGTGGAGGCGTTTCCTAGCCCACGGGCAACGGCTCAGACAGTGTCCAGAAAATTGTTGGAAGAAATTGTACCCCGATATAGGGTGGTGAATTGCATTGATTTGGACCAAGGGACACATTTTACATCAAAGATTATTAAGCAGATGGCTGATGCGCCAGGCATTCTGTGGGAATAAAACACTCCATGGCATCCCCAGAGTTCAGGACAAGTGGAAAGGATGAATCGGACCTTGAAGGTGCAGTTATCTAAATTGATTTTAGAAACTCGGATGTCCTGGTTGAAATGCCTGCCTTTAGCCTTGCTTAATATCCGAATGATGCCTCATTCAGAGACAGGGCTCTCACAGTTTGAAATGTTATATGGAATGCCATATAGACATGGAATGCCGGTGGGACACTCCAGGTTTGAGGACTGTCAGATTCAACCATATCTGGTTGCAATCAACAAAAATTTGCAAGAACTCAGAAAACAAGGGATAGTGGCCCAGAGTGCTCCTCTGGGATTCGCTACCCACATAATCCAACCAGGTGACAGAGTGCTTGTAAAAGTGTGGAAGGAGGTACCCCTCTCTCCTCACTGGGAAAGTCCCTTTCTTGTGCTCCTGACAACAGACACAACCATTCGGACGGCGGAGAATGACTGGACACATGCATCTAGGGTGAAGAAAGTTGAACATCGGGAGGAAGCACCCGAGTGGAGGGTCACTTCTTCCTCAGGCGACCTGAAACTCAGACTCCTACGTCTTTGTAAATGACCAAAGGCGAGCGGGTAAGTTGTATACTGTCTGATTGTGTATGCTATCCGTTTGTACACTTCAAGTGTGAATATTGTCAGGGGGTGTTTGTTGTTTACTGTAGAAGGGGACAGTGGCCAAAGGGGCTGTGCACTCAGTGTCTGGAGGAAGAGCTTGAGCTGACTGACCGAATCCTAACCCTAGCCACAAATTTGGGAATCATTGAATTAGATTCACAGGAGTGGTTTCAAATTTTTCAGAACAGACTGCATGGGAAACTTAGATCAAAAGCAGAGATTGTGGATGTGGAGTGCCGAAAATTCATCCAAGTACCATGCAGTTCCAATGCCATCAGGGTTTCACGGTGGGGCAGTTTTTAAAGGAGGTACGCAGCTTGGTCAGAGAACGTGTTCCCTGAAGAATACTCCTGCTGCCGTGAAGATGGTCTTCCTCGCCGCTGGTGGCACCCCAGGGGGTGGAGGCAAAGGCAGAGGAGTACGCCTAGTGAGAATCCTGATTGGCCTGAGCCTAACTGTGTGCGGGATGCATAGTCTGCACACTGAGGTCCCAATGAGAGGTGGAAACGAGAGCTCAGCAGATGAGTGTGGAAATTGCACTCAGGTGGTCCCAGTTGTGCAAGGGGACAGGAGACCCTCAAGCATACCAAGCCCCCGAAGAATGTCTCAGGGAACCTGTCAGGTACTGTTGGGAAAATGGCACTCGGGTCAAATTGTGTGAATTGGAAACAGGGATTTGGTGTATCAATCCCGAGGCAGGGCTAAGAAACCGGCAGTCAGATGAGCAAAAACACCAGATATGTAAACGAAATGCAGAAATAATGTCAATCCCCATTTGTAACCAATGCAACCAAACCATGTGGGTTTGGAGAAAGATGGAATGTATCTTTGTCGCGTATCACCAGGTGAACCCACTGTGTTATGACAGTGCAAGGCTGGGGATATGCATGATGAACGGGAAAATGTATTGGATGGGAAGAAATGTTAAATTTGATAGCAAATTTACCTTGAACAGAAAACAAATCATATTGGATTTGGCACAGGTGAACAATGATAGGGTGTGCCTGCAATATTACTGGGTTGTCTGCTTCATGAGAAATAAAGATGGTGAGGATCCTGAGGGAAGAATGAGAAAAATAACTCAGGTACTGAAACGAAGGGAGTCAGAAATGAGGAGAAAAAGAGTTGAAGAGGAAAGATTGAAACCCTGGGAGACCAGTATGAATTGCTGGCGAAACAATATGCTTCTGGAGAATTACCTTCCTTGGAAAGGAAACTGTATATTGACCTGATGCAAGAAATTGCATCCGAACTAGGATTGTCAAATTGCTGGATTTGTGGGGGGCTGAAGTCAGCAGAGAAATGGCCTTGGAAAGGCGAAGGTTTGGGTCTGGAATAGCTTCTGAAATGGGACAATCTGAGGGTCTCAAAATTGGCACAGAGACCTGAGGGATGGATTTTGGAACAGAGGGTGATTGGATTCATCTGTATCAGTCGGGAAGGAAAGGAGTACACCGAAATGGTGGGATACACCCCGTGTATGTCTACCCAGACGGTGAACTCAAACACCAAAAGCAAGGTCTGGCAACCAGAACTCCCTTTGGGGTACTGGAGCAGAAGAACTAGACAAATTGCGAATGGAACAAAAGGTTAGGACTGTGTTGGGTCAAAAATCCTAGAGCCAACCCTATTCAATCCCTGGAGGGCCTGAAAGAGTACTGGGGAGACCCAGGGAGAATAAACATCAGATGGAAAGCCCCGGATGAAATTTATTGGATTTGTGGGAAGAAGGCATACAGTGAGTTACCCGCAAGGTGGAAGGGATCATGCACTTTAGGCATGATCCGGCCAGTCTTCTTTACTCTCCCTCGAACAAAGAGTAACCTATTAGGGGCTCCACTGTACGAGACCCTGAGGAGGGAGAGGAGAAGCTTGAAAAAGATGATACTGGTGATAAGTGGTAAACAGACCTGCGGGGAGGAAGAGTGGCTGGCAGCAAGAATAATTGATTATTATGGACCGGCCACGTGGGCCCAGGATGGAAGCTACACATATAGGACTCCGATTAGCCTACTGAACAGACTGATTCGGCTGCAGGCAGTGGTGGAAATTGTATCAAATCACACCTCAGAGGCCCTGGATTTACTTAGTCAGCAGCACACCCAGGTACGGGCATTTGTGTACCAAAATCGAATAGATTTAGACTATTTGCTTGCTGAAGAAGGGGGAGTGTGTGGAAAGTTCAATGAATCAGAATGTTATATTGAGATTGATGATTATGGGGAGACCATAAGAGGATTGGCAGCCGAAATCAAGAAGGTGGCCCATGTCCCCATTCAAAAATGGAATTCAATTTTGCAATCTTCATGGTGGGACAGATTGTTTGATGGGGCCTGGTGGAACAAAGTTATGTTTTTTGTGCTCTGTTCAGTAGCTGGAATCCTATTCCCGCCCTGTCTAATTCCTTGTTTTATTAGACTGATTCACTCCGTGGTACAGGGGATGCAGATAGCCATAGTGCCCATGGAGCCAGAGGTGGCTTCTGGAGGCAACACATCTAAGATCATGAGATTGGGAGAAAGGAAGTACGCCAGCAATGCTGCCGAAATATTGGCGAAATTTGAGAAATGAGCAAAAACGAATGTAAATAATACGGAATATCAGGGTGTTCCACAAGGAGTGTACAGGATAGTGTGATAAAGGTTACTCTTTTGTGAAAGACCCTTAATGGTGGAGGGATGAAGTAGGAATAAAAAGAATTTAGCAATTTGGGTTATAAAAGAAGCATGAATTAAATTAGTGATATAAATGGGGAGGGATTGTAATATATGGTAGGGATGATTCATGCTATTAATGTATGGTATAAAATATTGTGAAATCCAAGCCATGTCTTTTGACTACCCTGGCCAGGAGCAGCTGTCTTATTCAGATTCAACTAGCTCCTGGATGCACGTTAAGATAACCATCGACGCTTAATGTAAGAATAGAAGCTTCCAGGGCAATGATTGCTGGTTTCCCGAGTTGTCAGGGGCCACCCGAAAGCAATTATCGCCTTGCTGATTGCATCTATCGAGATAGTCAGCAGCGCCACCCTGATACATCTGAATACATGGCTCCTCCGAAGCCAATTGACACCAATGGCACACCTGGACAAGGCTTTTGTCCACCTCTGCACATGGAAAGCAACAGCATGCATGTGAAGAGACACAAAGAAAATTCAGTCATCTTTGCCTCAGGCAGAATAAACTGTATAAAACCTTGCTGCGTGAAGCCGCAAGCGTGAACGGGGGAGACTTTGACACTCGGGAGGTCATATCCAAGTTCATCCGGCGCTGATCCTGGGCTCAACGCTGTCTTTTTGGCTGTGGTGATTTTGAAGACTGAACTTTGGCCTCACAGACAAATTAATAAATCTTTGCTAAACTTTTGATAATTTTGGCTCACGATTTGATCATTTATAACACTCCCTTTGCTAACCTAGAAGTTCAGTCTGGAGGTGCTAGCCTTCATGACAATACCTGCTAATGGCAGTGCTACTCATCTAGAGATTGAAATAGCCTGCAGAAGTCAGCTGCATTGTTGTGGTTTAGAAATGGTACTCCCCAGTTCAGAGCCCCCCCTGAGACTCTCCCAAACCAGATGCCATTGTCTTGCTCCCCTCAACTTCCCCTCCCCCTTCCCATCCTGGGGATGGAGCTGAAAATTGGGGGAACAAAAGGTGAAAAACATGGGTTGAGGTAAAAACAATTTACTGGAAATAGCAATGAGATAAGAAAACAAGCAGTAATAGCAACAATACTAATGACAAAAACATACTAAGAGAGTGTGATTTGCATGCAAAATGCTCACCAAGCCCAGGACAATGAAAAACAATGGCCGACAGACCCTCTCCCACCCCAGGCAATGACATAAGGTTTTATCAAATAACACAATGTCTTGGTCATGCCCCCTCTGATGCCTTGAAAATAGAATAAATCTTCCCAAGAAAGTTAGAGTGAATATAAAAGCAAACCTTTACTTGAAAGCTTTCAGGTACACAATATGGCAAAAATTGCATGTGGTATGGTAATTCCACAATTTTTATAAGGTTAGTCAATTAGTATACTTATCATATACTGTCCAGTTTAAAGGTTAGTAGGTTAGGTAATAATTCCTGGGGTCCTTCCCCACTGGAAGCAGTCCAGAGGTTTGTTTTGCCTCACTTTTGTTATGTCTGGTCCAGATTCTGGTTGGAAACCAGAACATCCTTGTAGTTGGCTCTCTTCTTGGAATAAGATGAAACAATATTTAGGAATGTGTTTAGAAGGTTATCTTATTGTTCCTAAATGTAGGGAAGAAAGATAGGAAAAATACTAGAAGCTACAACCATGCTTTAGCAATCTACCAAGCTAAAAATATATAAAAAATATAAAAAAGCTAAAAATCTTAGGCATCACTTCCCACTGATCTGGGCTGGAACCAGGACATGCATTTAGGATCTCAAACAGTTCTAGAGTTAGAGAAAATATTTCTTTCTTGCAGTGCATTTTACTACAATGACAGTCCATGGTATTGTCCAGTTAATTGTTCTGCTCAGTTTGAACAATGAAACAACCACTCTGGCTCTGGCAAGAAACATGCGTTGTCAGTACTCTTGAATCAGGAAGCATCCAGTTTCAGACAAGGCAGTTGTAATGCTTTTGTGTGGAGAGCTTGCTGGGACATAAAGCTGTGGACGAGGCTGAAAGTTGAATAAGAAGTTTACCTTAGGCAGAGAGGCCACCTGAACACTCCTGAAGCTGTTTATCTCCCTGGTTGCACAACCAAGCACAGTCCCATCAGCACAGGGCCAGTAGGTGCACAGGTCAGTCCTGTAGTGCCAATGGTTTGACAGAGAGGTTTTTTCCTGCCTCAGCAATATGTTCCAGGGTGATAATGGCAAAACAAGAGCATGTCCACACAGGTCTAGACTTCTGAACTCCTTAGTATAAACCATTAAGATGCAGAAGTGTTACTTAAGCAATTTTTTCCCCAGACTTCAGGTCAAAACCCTCAGAGCTCAGACAAACAAGCAGATTACAGGAGCACTCACCTCCATTAGGCTAATGTGTGGTTGCCCACAGATTGTATATGAGTGGCATTGCTTGAAATCAGGTTCACTGGGTGTGTGTTATGCAGAGATTAGACAGTATGACTATTTTTCAGGCAGAAACAGATGACTCCATCCTCATTTATACCTGGACAAACACACTGATTTCCTCTTTTGGACAAAATAGGAATAACAACTTCAACTTCACCAAGGAAATTACAGGTCGGATATTAGGAAAAAGTTTTTTATGGAAAGAGTGATAAAGTACTGGAATGGTCTGCCCAGGGAGGTGGTGGAGTCACCATCCCTGGATGTGTTAAAATCTTCAGCATCCTGTTCAGTCTTATATTTTGACCATTCATTACTTGGATGAGTAATTTACTTCCTTGAAGCATATTTGCATGCTGGCATGTCTATGGAATGGCTGAGCATGAGACAGTATGATGTACTTTGGATTTATCCAGGTAATTTCTCAAAATTAGGTTGCTCAAATTAAAGTAATCATGACCAAAGCACGTCCGTTTCATAGCATCTTGCATCAGACTTAACAGAGTGAACTCACTTATTCATTCTCCCATTTGCATACTTACCAAAACATAGCACATTGCTTTATTGTTCAGTGAAGCAAGCCATATCATTTGAATCTGCTGAGTGATGTCCAAACTAGCTCAATATAACAACACCCTTTATTTCAACCTGTTTTAGCTATTTTTGAACAATTCTTTAAACAAGCACCATTCATAAGTCAGTGAATGACTAAGTGCCTTGATTCTCTTTGTATGCAAACAAGGCTGGATGCAAGAAGAAAGCTATCCTCAAGGGACAGCCAGTCACATGCACTGGTAAAAAAACAGCGCAAGGTTTGATGCAGTCCTATCTTTCATAAGCAGCAAGAGGAAAGGAATATTTATGGCATTGTAAGTGCAAACCATAATACGGTGCTTTGGTGTTACACAATTTCGCCTTTCTCAGCGCAGCAAGCAGTAGTTCTTCACTCCTCAAGCTGGCATACCAGCATTCATTTAAACAAGTGTGCTGGTTTTGCACAGCCTGGTTTTTGGTAGCAGGGGGCCACAGAGGTGGCTTCTGTGAGAAGTTGCTAGAAGCTTCCATCATGTCCGGCAGAGCCAATATCTGATGGCTCTGAAGATGGACATGCTGCTGGCCAAAGCTGGGCCAATTAGAGAGGTTGGTAATGCCTCTGTGATAACATATTTCAGAAGAAAATCAAAACAAAGCCACAGGTTTTTGCTTCTAGTCAGAGAAGAGAAGGTGAGAACATGTGAGGGAAAAAAACATGGTGACACCAAGGTCAGTGAAGGAAGGGGAGGAGGTGCTCCAGGCGCTGAAGCCAAGATTCCTCTGCAGGCCGTGGTGATGACCATGGTGAAGCAGGTTTTCCCCTTGCAGCCCAGGGGTCCATGGGAGATGTAGAGATCCACCCGCAGCCTGTGGAGGCTGTGATCCAGTGGAAGACCTGGTGGAGAGAGAGGGCCCTTGCTTCCAGGCTGGAGCAGCCTGTCCTTGGACGACTGCACCCCATGGGAAGAGAGAACCATGTTGCAGCAGTTTTGGAAGGACTGTGTGCCCATGGGTGGGGCTAACATTGCAGTAGGTGCGGTATGGCTGCTGCTTGTGAGAGTGGACCCACACTGGAGAGGGTCACAGGACACTCTCCCGTGGGAGGGACCCCATGGCCTCACAGGGGAAGATCTCCTCTCCCAGAGAAGCGGAAGAAAATCTTGGTGATGAACTGACCAAAACCCCGATGCTCTGTCTCCCTGTGCTGTCAGTGGGAAGGAGGGAGGGGCTGGGGGGGAAAGGTGCTTAAAAAGGGCTTATTTTACTTCTCATTATCCTCCTCTGATTCTGTTAGTAATAAATTCACTTTGCAACTGAAGTTGAGCCTGCTTTGCCCTTGAAATATTTCTCCCGGTCCTTATCTCACTCATGAAGTCTCTGTTAATTTTTTTTCCCTTTTTCCCTCCTCTGTCCAGCTGTAGCAGGGGAGGGTGAGCAACCGACTCTTGTGGGTTCCTGGTGTTGGGCCAGTGTCAAAACACAACAGGCACACTAATTTTCTCACTACAGTGGCAAGCAGCATCTCTATATTCCTCCTATATCAGCTGTCCATGCTTCTACTGACCATACACTTTATTTGCCTTAGCTCCAGATGATCATCCTTGCTCAGCCAAGTTGACCTTCTGCCTTGTTTGCTTGACTTACGACATTTGGGAATTGCCTGTACCCTTAGGAGGTGGTGCTTAAGAAGTGACCAGCACTAATGGACCCCAGCACCTTCCAAAGCATTTTCTCAGGGAACCTTACTCACTAGCTCCCTGAGCAGCTTGAAGTCTCCTCTCCTCATGTCCAGGGTTAAAGTTTTGCTTTCCTTCTCTCGCCAGAGATTTTAAACTAGATTGCTTCGTAGTCATTGTGGCCAAGATGGCCACCAATCACCACTTCACTCTCAAGCCACTCTCTGTTAATAAGCAACAAATCAAGGAGGTCAGCTTTCCTAGTCATCTCTCTTAGTACCTGTACCATGAAGTTATCATCCAGGTGTTTTAGGAATCTTCTGGACCTGTTTGCACCAGCTGTGTGGCATTCTCAGTTAACATCAGGCAAGATAAAGTTCCCCATAAGGACAAGGGCAGTTGATTTAGAGTTGTCCCTTAGTTCAGACACTGAAAAGTTAATGCACTTTGCAATTATAATTGCAGACTAGCTGCTGTCAAAGTACTTCAGAGGTTTGGTTTTTAGCACCTGAAGGATTTGTCTGACAACTATAGGTCGCTATCTTCCTTAATACACCTTTTGATATGCCAAGTAAAATCTCCCGAAAATCAAATCATAAACAGAACTGATGTTGGTAAAAAAAAACAACCCAGCACAAAGTTCCCTTTGTGTAATTTTTGAACATTCAGCATTATTCACTAGAACCACTGCTCAGTCCCACTCACCTCACCTTGTCCTAGTTTTCATAGCATTTAGGGAAAAGCATTTTCAGTCAAGCAAAATGGTCTCCATCAGAGACTGTAACAGCAGTAACCTTCAGTGGCACTGAAGGTGTGGATGCCAGCCTGGTCAGGGAGAGAAACGGCAATTGTTTCTCACAGTGGCTTGTGAGAATTTCAGGGAGTTGTAGGAATGTGATAACTTGTTAGTATAAACAATCTGCAGGTGGTGTTTTTCCACTTTGTTTTCCTGTTCTTCTAAAGGACGGTGTGTGAGAAGATGCTTTTTATTAACTAGTCAATCAAGTAGAATGTATCGTATCGGTCTATATAAACCGGAGAATCCTTTGTAATAAAGCTTATTTTTCTCCTCTTGCAATTGGGTCTCTCATCTGTTCTTGTGTCATTCTTGGCTCAAGGGTGACATCTGGTGACTCGATGTGTGTATTGCACGGATCAGCCCTTCGCTGAGCACGCAGAGATGCCCGGGACCCCCGCCGGACCTCCACCGGGGTGCGCGGCGCCCGCACGGGTTTGCCGACATTCGGACACCCTATGTTTCCCCAGAGAGGTAACAACTTTTCCCCACGTCCTTCAATATCAGACTCAGTCCGTGGGGCTATCCTAATAATTTAGACCTGCAGATGGGGACAAACTCCCCAGAATGGCGGACAGTTCGTGAATTGCTGGGGCAAAGTGCCGGTGCTTCCATACTGGGGGACCAAGCTTATGAGGAGGAAGCTGATGGGTTTTTTTATGTGGAGAGACCTCCTTTCTTATAGGGGGTTCTCAGTGTTGGACAACTCACTCTGTGAGCTGCTTGGGTGGGCCAAGGCTCATGGGTTCTCAGTGAGCATGGCCACTGCTTTTAGCCTGGTCCAGTGGCAGGCACTGGGTGACCAGCTCAAAGAGTTTTATGGAGAGGACAATACTGTGCACCCATTCATGGCTGTGTGGAGGTCCCTGTTCAACACCCTCATGAACTGGGATGGTGCTTCGGAGAGGGGAAGTTTGACGGGCAGGGGTGGCGCCAGCGCTTCGGAGGGACAGTCGTCAGACCGATCAGTGGCCAGTTTCTCCCTGGCTGCCAGCCTTCTTTCGACTCCTTGTGGGCCGGCGGGAGGCATGGGGACTCCCCGCGGAACCCATCTCTTGTCTGGAGATGGAGTTCCAACGACCAGCCCTGGTTCCTGTGTTTCTGGGTGGTTGCCGCCTTCTCTTTCTGCAGTGATATCGCCAAAGGGGGCAGTCGCCGCATCTCTGACGCACCTGGAAGACCGTGGCTCACTGCCTGCGCCGAGTTCGGCCCGCCTCGTCCCCAGCAAATCAGTTCCCCCCCTCATTCTCCCCCTCTGCTGCCCAGGGGCCAGCATTATCCCAGACAATGGGAGCCACAGTTTCCAGCCCAGCAGCCCCCCCTGAACTGCAGGAGGGAGTGGGGTTGGCTCCTGCCTTGGCGGTCGCCAAGACAACACGGGTCACTCCGCCGGCTTCCTTGTTGTCAGCCATGGAGCCTGCACAGCTGTACCGGCCACTCCCATCATCAGTGCTTGTGGGTGGCTGCCCACTCCAGCCAGTGTTGTGCTCCCAGTCAGTTTTCCCCTCTTTCTCCATGGCACCTGCGCAGACGGCAACAGCTGTGACTGCAGCTCCAACACCGTCTCTCCAAATGGTAAATCATGCTGCAGGGGCAGTGTCTCTTCCTCATTCTGGCACAGCGGCCGATTCGGGTGACTTAATGCCTTTTACACCTGCGCCAGGGTAGTCTGCAGCGGCGGTGGTGCCATCAACTGCAGCTGCGTTGCCCGCTGCCCCACCTCTGGCCATGGCGGTGCCAGCGGCTGGACCCTGTGCGTCTTGGCTTGTAACTAGCCCTTTGGTCTTGCAGCCTGTGGTCGGTTTCTCAAAACCGGACCCTTTGGCTAGCATGCCACCCCCTGTTACCCGCTGGGTGCCCTCCCCATTCCTAGGTGGGGACTCAGACAGTGATGACGACCAGCGGCCAGTCCCCCGGCAGGGGCATGCCGCAGTGGTAGACCACTGGCACCGGCAGGCAGAGTTGGCGTCTGCTCGTAACCTCTGGACACTGCCTCCCTGTAGGGTGACTGTGAGCCCCAACAATCCCTGCAGCTTTTGGGACATGGTTAAAGCGCAGGTCTCAGAGGCTGGGGATGAGGATCCGTTGGAGGGAGCAGGAAGGTCACAGTATGTGGCTGATGACATCACGCCCGCCTTAGGGGGAGGGGCGCGGGTGGTTTGGGAGGGCCATGTTCTGCTCCAAGGCGAGGTGCAGGTTCATCCTGTGTTTAAGGCTGTCGCCAAATTCAGGACAAGCCGACAAGCATGGGGTGCTTGCCTGGTGGGTAATTCAGGAACTGAGAGGCCAGCTTGCAAAACATGGCCTTGGCTCAGAGGAGGTTATGCAAACTCTCAGGGTGATAGCCAGAGATCTTCTCTCTCCATTTGACATCAAGCATCTTGCTCAGGTGCCTTTCCGACCTCTGCAATTTGTGATGTTCATGACGTTCTGGTCACCAGATGTTGCAAAGGTTGCAGCAAGCAACAGGCTTCTGCCTCAGGCTGACCCTAGGTATGGCGTGGGAGTAGATGCTCTCCTTGGGGAGCATGCTTACTCCAATCATGATTTTCAGGCTACCTGGGACACTGCTGTTCTTGAGCAGTGTCAAAATGTGGTATTTGCTGCATTGTTGAAGATCATTGAGGCAGCCTCCCCCAGGCCCCAATGCACAATGGTAATGCAGGGGCTGGCTGAGCCTTCTGTGTCATTTGTCAAGAAGCTTATTGATGCCCTGGAGAAGCAGACTTAGGAGGCTGACCCGAGGGAATACTTTTTAAAACAATTGGCCCGGTTCAATTCCAACAGCGAATGCCAGAGGATCATAGATGCTCTTCCTGGCAACCTGTCACTGGTGGACATGGCCATGGCATGTGTTAAGGCGGGTGCTGTGGATCACAGGGTGTTCACTCTGGTGGTTGCTAAGCAGCCAGGCCAGGTACCCTCAGGGGGTGGATGCTGGAAGAACAAAAATAAGGGCAAGAAACAGCAAGGAGAACCCAAGCCGGCAGGTATGGGTGCCAACTTCTTGTGCGCTAGATGCCTTAAGGCAGGTCACCTTGGCAGCCAATGCAGGTCAAAATTTAACACAAATGGTCAGCCTTTGGCAGGCCCGGGAAACGGGAGGAAGAGTGCAAAGAGGAATTGCGCCCAAAACAAAAGTGATTCCTCAGGGCATGGCGCCAGCTTAGGTTTGCCTAGCTGACTCGGAGACATCACCCATGGCTCTGCCGGCATGGATGTATGTACCACCGGCACAGTCATCCTAGAATCCAGCAGTGAGCATAAGGTTCCTTTGGACGTGCTAGAACCTCTGGAGCAGGGGCTGGGCACGTTGCTGGTGGGGACATCTAATGTCACCCACCAAGGGATCTTTGTTCACCTGGGACTCATTGACTCTGCCTTTTCAGGACTGATTTTTGCCACAGTTTTCACACCCTCTCCCCCTGTCACTATTCCGGCAGGGACTCGGACTGCTCAACTTGTGCTTTTTCAGTCATGTGTCTCCAGGACTGACCTGCAGACTAGTGGGACTGGTGGCTTCAGATCCAAGGGACAGCCACGAGCCCTCTGGTCTGCGACCATTTCCACTCGGCGACCCCAGACGGTGTGTGTCCTGACCCTACCGGGTCCCCACCTGCCAAAGATCAAGCTGCAAGGTTTGATCAACACGGGGGTGGATTTTACTGTCATCTCCCTCTCTGTGTGGCCTTCTATGTGGCCTTTGGCCCCCATGGAAACACCCATTGTAGGGGTGAGTGGTCCGGCACGTACCATGATGAGCCAATGTTTTGTGCTCATCGGCAATGCAAGTGGGCAGGTGGCTGCAGTTCAATCCTATGTTGTTTCGGCCCGTCACTCTGTGGGAGTGGGATGTATTGGCTGCCTGAGGGGTGCGAATTGGGGCGGATTTTTAATAGGGGCCACTGCGTTGGAGGGTGAAAGGGATCCTACACTGCCTTTACAGTGGCTGGTGGAGAAACCCATTTGGGTTCATCAGTGGCCCCTGACGGAAGAGAAACTGATCGCCCTTTGTGAATTGGTTCAGGAACAGCTGCAGCAGGGACACATTGAGCCTTCTATGAGTCTCTGGAATACTCCCGTCTTTGTAATAAAAAAAGTCTGGGAAGTGGAAGATGTTGCAAGACCTCCGAAAAATCAATGCAGTGATGGAAAGCATGGGGGCATTGCAGCCTGGTATGCCCTTGCCCACCATGATCCCTGCGGGGTGGGAGATCTTGGTCATTGATTTGAAGGACTGTTTTTTCACGATTCCTTTGCATCCTGATGACAAACCAAAGTTTGTCTTCACAGTGCCTTCAGTCAACAATGCCAAACCTGCGCAGAGGCATCAATGGAAGGTTTTGCCACAGGGCTGTTGCAACAGCCCAATTATTTGCCAGTGGTATGTGGCTCAGGCCTTGTCCAGTGTTCCTGATCAGTTTCCTGACGCATGTTGTTATCATTATTGTGGAGAGGTTTTGTGCAGACGTGGCTTGAGGAAAAAGGCCATGATCATATACAGCTGGTTAAGCAGTAAAAATGCAGCGGTAAGCAGTAAGTTCTCAGCCTTCTGATTACAAGAAAACATCAACACTGTGTCCTTGAGCAGGTAGTAAGACAACAACAGCAGGATGTAAAAACAAGTACTAGCCTCAACAGAAAACCAGAAAGCATCCTGAGAATGTAGCTACAAAAAAGGAGCTGACATTTAATCTGTAGCCAATGATGAGCTTAGCTTTTGCAATATGTATGAGCTTAACTAACACTACTATAAAAGCATGTAAGCCGGATCAATAAATTCGAGACTCAATGATCATCAATAGGATGTGCTTGTCTCCTTTCGCTCCGACACATTATATGGATGACATCCTGGTGGTAGCACCCACCCAGGACGAGTTGCTGAGGATACAGCCTCAGCTGTTCACTGCTCTGCATGCTTACGGGCTGCAGGTGGCCCCGGAGAAGGTTCAGCAACACCCTCCTTGGAAGTATTTGGGAGTCAAAATTCTTGACCGAACCATTCAGCATCAGGAGGTGAAATTTTTAGATTCTATTCGGACCTTGAATGATGCCCAGAAGTTGATGGGTGTCATCAGCTGGTTGTGTACTTACTTGGGACTGACTGGGAAACAACTGTCCCTGTTGTATGATATTTTGTAAGGGGACTGTGATCTGAGGTTGCCTTGGGAATTGACCCCTGCAGCGCGACAGGCACTGGAGGAGGTCCAAAGGGCCATTTCTGCCCATTGGGTTCACCAAATAGATGCTTTCATTGATGTCACTGTTTTCATTAGCAATCCAGATTTTTATCCTACGGGTATCATTTGCCAGTGGAGTGACAAGTGGTCTGATCCCTTGCATGTTTTGGAATGGGTCTTTTTGCCCCATAAGGCAAAGATGACAGTGCCCTCATTGTACGAGCTGATTGCTCGTTTGATAAACAAATGCCGTCAATGGTGTTTGCAGTTGATGGCTGCCGATCCTGTGGCAATCACTCTTCCTGTGGAGCGGGAAGATTTTGAATGGAGCCTTGCTAACAGCGCTTCTTTGCAGAGTGTGCTGGAAAATTTTCTGGGCAGACTGCCTACCATATGCCCAGTCATAAGTTGCTGTGGCTGGCAAAGATTATGGGTTTGTCATTGCAGCCAAAGGGCAGCCAGGTGCCAGTGCAAGGACCCACTGTATTCACTGACAGCTCTGGAAAAACGGGGAAGGCCATTGTTACTTGGAAGGATGAATCTGGATGGCAGACACTGGAGGGCCATAAGTCAGGCTCGGCCCAACTGGTTGAATTGAAAGCCATTGCCATGGCAATCCAAGAATTTTCCAAAGTGCCTCTGAATGTGGTGACTTATTGCGCCTATGTCGTGGACATAGCCAGGCATTTGGATTGTTCGCTTCTGAAGGAAGTCAATAACGCGGCTTTGTTTTAGTTACTGAAGGCCTTGTGGAGTGCAATTCAAACCCGGGTCCATCTGTATTACATCTTGCACGTTCGGAGTCACACCAATTTTCCAGGTTTCATAGCAGAAGGTAATGCCAGGGCTGACAGGTTGGCTAACCCTGCGTGGGTAGCGCCCCAGCCTGATGTGATTGTGCAAGCCAAAGCATCACATGATTTTTTCCATCAAAGTGCACATACTTTGCAGAAACAGTTTCATTTGATGCCAACTGAAGCTCGCGATATCATCAGCTCTTGTGCTAACTGTCATGGATTTGCAGCATCTTTGCCAGCGGGGATGAACCCCAGAGACTTAAAGGCTTTGCAGCTTTGGCAGACAGATGTCACTCACATCGCTGAATTTGGCTGATTCAAGTATGTGCACGTGTCTATTGACACATTTTCCTCTGCCATGTGGGCATCTGCTCACACTGGGGAAAAGAGTCGCGATGTGATTGCCCATTGGAGGATGGCTTTTGCAGTCTTGGGAATACCTTTCTTCTGTGAAAACGGACAATGGCCCTGCCTATGTCTCACAGAAGACGCGGCAATTCCTACACCTATGGGGAGTGTCACACAAGCTTGGTATCCCGCACTCTCCAAAGGGCCAGGCCACTTTCAAATGCGCTCATGGTACCTTGAAGCGTGTTCTGGACAAACAGAAAAGGGAAATGCCTGGAGAAAGGCCACACAATTGATTGGAAAAGGCTTTATACACAATCAAACATCTGACAGTGCCACAGAATTCAGAAAACCCTATCATTCTAAATCACTTTCTTTCATTTCATTCTTCAGGTGAGGCACACCTGCCACGAGTGAAGGTCCAGATACGGGATCTAACCATCATTAGGTGGGAAGGCCCATATGACCTTATCACTTGGGGTCATGGGTATGCATGTGTTTCCACAGATACTGGAGTGCAATGGGTACCTGCGAGGTGTGTCCGCCCTGACTTGCAACATCAAAACCAGAATGTGGCCAACAGGCAACCTTTGAATGATGACCAAGATGACGGTCAAGATGATGACCATCAATCCGATGGCCCTTCCACGAGTGGGGACTGAACACTTCATTCTGTTTTCTGAAAATGACTGTTTTGAATTAGAATAAATACATTATTTAGGATCGATAGTGCATTTTATAAGAGACAATCACAAGACCCGATCTCTCTGGACATTTTAATCAGCACCTGATTGAGGGATCTCTGGAGCCGTGTTTGTTCTCCTTTCTGCAAGGGGCCCCGCAGAGGACTACAAATACCGCCTCCATCTTCAAACAAAAAGGGGGATTTGTGGATGCCAGCCTGGTCAGGGAGAGAGAAACGGCAATTGTTTCTCACAGTGGCTTGTGAGAATTTCAGGGAGTTGTAGGAATGTGATAACTTGTTAGTATAAACAATCTGCAGGTGGTGTTTTTCCACTTTGTTTTCCTGTTCTTCTAAAGGACGGTGTGTGAGAAGATGCTTTTTATTAACTAGTCAATCAAGTAGAATGTATCGTATCGGTCTATATAAACCGGAGAATCCTTTGTAATAAAGCTTATTTTTCTCCTCTTGCAATTGGGTCTCTCATCTGTTCTTGTGCCATTCTTGGCTCAAGGGTGACACTGAAGGCAGTCTGGGAAGTTGAGTATCTCCTTTGCTGTACCAAAAGGGTTATGCATTTTCAGATCAGTACAATTTGCCTCCATATCCCTCTGATCCTGAACTGTCCCCTGTGAAACAAAGGTCATGCACTTCTTAGGAACAGTCCCATCAATGCCTATAAAGTACACCAAGGCAGGATTTTGGGTTGTAAGTGCAAAATACATTTACACACCCATTACAAAAAAGGATTAACATCCAGGGACTTTGTCCATGCCACCACAATTATTTTCTGCATTGGATATGCAAATAGTTTTCAACCAACAGCAGTTAAACTCTCTAAAGACCTCTGCATATCTGACCCTTAAAATTACTACTGCCTGCTCAGTATTATATTAATTTATTTCTAACATTGTTCATTCTGGTGCAATACAGAATTATTCTGCAGATATCCAAAACTACTTGGCCTTTAACTGGCACACTGGAAACAGTTTACACTATGTTACTTGAAGGACAAGGGCAACAAGTTTGTTTTTTTTTAATACCAAACACCTCAAACTCAACAGCTCTATCAGACTTTAAAGGACAAGTGGTTCAGTGAAATGGCAGCATCTTCTCTAATACACCAAACCCATGGACAAGGAATATCACTAGAATTTATTTTAAAGAAAATCTTCACAATGGTCTTATAAATGGAAAATTTTTGGGAAGTGCAAAAATAAAAATGCAATCTCCCACTTTATTTTTAAATACTTCAGTGCATTTGAACACACCGAGATGCAATGCTTATATTTTAATACAAACATCTCCTTACTACAAAAATGCTTTACAGTAACAGAAGAGCTCTCCTCCCTTGCATAGCAATAGCTAAGCAATCATACAAAGATAAGAGAATTCCTTTTAATTCCCACTTTGCACCTACTTACTAGTACAGTCCTGATCATCTACTTTAAAACGGCTGCCTTCTGACCTTTTTAGAGACAAAATTATAATCTTTGGCATCAATTAGATCAGCAGAAGTTGGTGCTTTCTGAAACCTGCTGGAAAGCAAGACAGTACACTTATCACTGTTGTGAATTTAGGAAGGGAAAAATTAAAGCCCTTACTCTCCCAAGAAGTAGCAGAATCCACATATCTGCAACATTATATGTGCTTTTGCTTCAAGTCAAATTTAGAATTGGAGGAAATGAAAAAACATTGCTCAACAAGGATTTCCACCTCCCAAACAGTGTGTTCCTCAAGGTGGAGAATCACAGCAAGGTAAGAGGAGAGGTCCCAGCTGACTGGAAGCTAGCAAAGGTTGCCCCAGTTTTCAAGATGGGCAAGAAGGATGACCCTGAAAACTGTAGGCCTGTCAGTCTCACTTCAGTGCCTGGTAAAGTTATAGAGAAGATTATTCTGGAAGTTATTGAAAAACACTCAAAGGACAACACAGTCACTGGTCACAGCCAGCACAGATTCATGAGGGGAAAGCCTTGCTTGACAAATTTAATTTCCTTTTATGACAAGGTAACCCACCTAGTTGACCACGCAAAACCAGTTGTGATCTTTTTGGATTTCAGTAAAAATTTTGATACTGTCCTGTCATTGCAACGGGTCCCCGGTCAGGTAATAATTAGTATTGACTCCATGATTCACAGAAGGGTGATCATTCTCTTTATTATATTATTCTATATTTCATTATTAAGAAACCCATTGCTTTTATAGACAGTTAGGATACACCTGGACCTAATAGGTCCACCAATCCAAACACCATCACCATTGGCTAATTAAGAAACCACCCTTTGGCAAACAAATCTCCATAACACATTCCACATGTTCACAATAACAGGTGCAGCAAGTGAAGATAAGTAATGTTTCTTATTCTTTTCTCTGATCTTCTCACAGCCTTTCCCAGAAAGGCCTGGGAAAGTTATGTATTGCTCTCTGTGGCCAGAGAGCTGCTGCCACACTGTCTCTCACAGGACCCTTATGGACAAAATGATATGTTTATCCAAATGTGTGCTAGATAACCATCATGCAGTGGGTGAGCAACTGGCTGACAGGTCAGGCACAAAGGGTTATAGTGAAAGGGGTGACAGGCTAGTGACCTGTCACTAGTGGAGTTCTGCAGGACTCCATCTTAGGGCCAGTTCTCTTCAACATCTTCATAAATTACTTGGACACGGGATTCAAAGGTATACTAAGTAACTTTGCCAACAACATTAAATTGGGAGGACTTGTTGATTCCCTTGAAGGCAGGGAGGCCCTGCAGAGAGACCTCGACAAATGAGAAGGCTGGACAATCACCAACCATATTAAGCTTAACAAGGGTAAGTACCGGATTCTGCACCTAGGACAGGGCAACCCTGGATGTACAGACAGACTGGGGAATGAGAAGCTGGAGAGTAGCAATGCAGAAAGGGACCTGGGGGTCTTGGTTGATGCTAAGTTGAATATGAGTCAGCAGTACCCTGGCAGCCAGGAGGGCCAACTGTGTCCTGGGGGGCATCAGGCAAAGCAACACCAGCCAGTCAAGAGAGGTGATTGTCCCACTCTACTCTGCACTGGGGAAGCCTCACCTTGAGTCCTGGGGGCACTTTTGGCCACGCCAATAAGAAAGATATAAGGCTATTAGAGAACATCCAAAGGAGAGCTACGAAGATGGTGAAGGGTCTAGAGTGGAAGGCACATGAGGAATGGCTGAGGTCACTTGGCTTGTTTAGCCTGGAGAAGAGGAGACTGAGGAGATACCTCATCACAGTCTACAACTTCCTCAGGAGGGGAAGCGGAGGGACAGGCACTGATCTCTTCTCTCTGGTGACCAGTGACGGGATCCTAGAGACTGGCATGAAGCTGTGTCAGGAGGTTTAGGTTGGATATTAGGAAAAGATTCTTCACCCAGAGGGTGGTTGGGCGCTGGAATAGGCTCCCCAGGAAGTGGTCACAACTCCAAGCCTGACAGAGTTCATGAAGGGTTTGGACAATACTCTCAGTTACAGGATGGGATTCTTGGGGCTGTCCTGTGCAGGGTCAGGAGTCGAACTTTGATGATCCTTCCAACTCAGGATATTCTATGATAACAGCAAAATGACAAGAATATGCTAATGTCAACAAAGATTAATCTCCTCTGGGCCAGGGGGATGGGGAAGAAAGGTGTTGCATATGGGTGATATCTTGCAAGGGAAAGGCCATGTGAAAATATGGTTTAGGCCCTGCTACTCTGGCTAAGAGAGCAGCTAGTTTGTAAGTTCCCATGTGAAAAAAATTAAAGGAATGAAAGTCAGTTAATACAACAATCCATTCTGGTAAGAGAACTGTTTGCACCTGCAAAAACAGTAAATCTATCCCATGAGACTCAGTGAAGATACAATAGAGACATTTGATGGATATGCAAAATACCATTTATCGACCAATAAACTGAGTGTCAGTGTATTGTTAACCAATTGTATCTAACATGGTGCCTTCTGATAATCCTATAAAAGTATGAGCTATGCAATAAAGATTTGGCTTTTCTAGATGAAGAAACTGAGTCTCGTCTGCTTATTATTGCGACACAAAGGGATAAGGCTGCACAAAAGGTAACCTAAGACTAATTAGCATGGTAAAAAAATCATACCCCTGGGAAGGGACCTTGTATGCTAATGTCACACCAACCTCATATTTGAACTGGTCACTAATTGGAACATGCACAGAAATGAGTTGGTTAAGCTGACCAATGAACAAGTTATATGCAACTTCTGTGTTTTATCTTGTATAAATGCCTGCAAACTCTCCAAAGAGGTGTGCTAGCTTTGCAAACTATCACCTAGCACTCCTTTCTGCATAGAACCACATTAAAGGTTAGAAGGTGAATCTCAACTCTGTGGATGTGACAGCCTGGTAAGAGAGAAAGAAAGCTAGATAAGTTTTCCCAGAATTGGCCTGGGAGACTTTAGGGAGCTGGAGATAAACAATGATAGCCAATTATAAAAAACAACCTGCATGTGGTGTTTTTCTAATATCTGTTTTTCTGTTATTCTCATAAGATTGTTTACAAATGGGTGTCTTGTTAATTAGCCAATCGGGGGAAATGTATTGATTAAATGATCAATCAGGTCCACCTGTATCAGACCAGTGTATAAAAGAACCAGTTTCAGTAAAGTCATGGTGCTTATGTCACTTGGCCTTCTGACTGACTCTGTCATTTCTTATTAAACAGTGACACAGCTCTGTGCTCATTGTTTCCTGCACACCAGGCACAAACCTAAACCCCAACTGAGGGATTCCACAGGGTACCCTACAGATTTCTTGATGCTTGGTCTTCTCATCTCTTGGCCACACCACTACTGAAGGACTCTAAAGTATATTAACTCCTAGTTTATTATCATCATCATGAACATTAGATATATGCATTCAAACCAGCTTAGGTTTTAGGAGTATTTGTCTCAATCAGTCTGCAATTCAAGACACTCAACACAGTTCCAAATTAGCATGCTATACTTTGAAGTTTAGAAAACTTGTCCCGTCCACCTCTCCAATCACCACTACAAACATCAAGAGAATTCCTGTTACTGAAAGTATGCAAGTTTTGTTCTGAAGGTTACTATTCAGTATTCACTATGTGAAAAGAGAAGCTCTAAACAAAAATAAAATAATCACTTTTTTTCAAGAGGCCATTTATTATTCACAACATTTGAAGTGCTCAGGTCAGAGGTTATTCCATTTCAGCATCAGTATTAAAAAACAGCATGCAACTCCTCTGGGTATCAAAGAAAATCAGAGTACCTGACAAATTATCCTGTGTCTCATTTTAAGACTGACGATATTGACACTAGTATACAGCATTGTGAGGAATCCTTAACCTTCCTAACAGGATACTCGGGAGTTATACAAGTAGATGTCACAGAATCACAGAATGGGTAAGGTCGGAATAGACCACAGTGGGTCATCTGGTCCAATCTCCCTGCCCAAGCAGAGTTATCCAAGAGCACATGGCACAGGATTGTGTCCAGACAGTTCTTGAATATCTCCAGTGAGGGAGACTCCACAACCTCTTTGAGCAGCCTGTTCCAGTGCTTGGTCACCCAGCAAGTAAAGAGGTTCTTCTTCATATTCAGGTGGAACTTCCTGTGCATCAGTTTCTGCCTGTTGCCTCTTGCCCCATTGCTTGGCACCACAGAGCAGAGCCTGGTCTACCCTCTGACCCCTCCTTGAAGACACTGACAGACATTGATGAGGTCCCCTCTCAGTCACCTCTTCTCAAGGCTGAACAGGCCCAACTCCCTCAGCCTTTCCTCATAAGAGAAATGCTCCAGTCCCCTCATCATCTCTGTAGCCTCTAATGGATCAGCTCCAGGAGCTCCATGTCTCTCTTGTACTGAGGAGCCCAGGACTGGACACAGCACTCCAGATGTACCTCACCAGGGCTGAGTAGAGGGGCAGGATTGCTAAGGAAATTTCCCAGTCTGATCATTCATGAGACACTTTGGCAGTCACTCCCAATGCCAGGGCCGTTAACTACTGGGACCAAAGCCCCTTCACAACGGGTGGCTCCAGTGAGATGAAGGGCACCCAACCTGACTCCCTACATACCCCACTTGTTATGAACAAAAATTCGGGTAATATTTTTTTTGTGAGAAAAAGTTACAAAAAGCAGCCAGACCACGGGTAGCTGCTGAAGTTCTTCGTGTTTTGTTATTGTAATCACGAGTCGTTGTGGCTAATCGCTCCTTTTGTATCAGCAGAGCCTCGCCCGAGGCTAAGTTGTACCTTTCCCAGAAGGGTGGGAACCTTCCCGAACAGTAGAAGAGACCTGAGAAGGTGGGGGGGGCTATGCAAAGTGACTCCAAGACCACAATGCAGCATGGGTCCCCCGGTGTACAGAGAAGACCCCAAAACAACGAGCCACCTAAGAGTTGAGAGACTGGAGTGATGTCTGGACGTGAGGAGCCGAGTGCTGAGCCTGCAGAGATGCGGAACGCCTTCGGACCCTCTCGCCCTGACCAAGAGAGACGACCCCGGCGGTGAGACCAGGCCGACTGAGTGGGTGGGGCAACATCTGACGGGGAATCACGCCCTAAAGGCTCCCACGAGGACTGGATTCCCCCAGCTCTGCCCCTTGTGGACAGAGCTGCGCATATCCTCCTCCTCTGAGTCGCCCAGGAAGACGACGGAGACTGCAGACCCGTCGAGCCACCCAATCCTGAGCTGATCACTTTTAATAAAGGCATTAAAAAGGAGAAGAAGTCTCCTGGCCCTTGTTTATTTCACCACTCACACACAGTCAAACCAGGTTTCCTTTCTGGCTCCATCCCAGGTTTCCCATAGCAGAGTCTCAGATGTCTTGTTCCATAAAGCAATTTATTCACCGTGCAGTAACAGAAACAGCTAAAGCTGGTGCCTTTGAGGAAGGACTCCCAACCAAGGCTTTTGTACCCTCAAAGTCTAAGTTTGTGATAGTCTGGAGTCATCGGCTCCTGCTCTGTCCCTGAGTATCAAGTCACCTGGCTGTCGCAGACATTTTTTCATAGAAATCCTTTCTTTGGGATTTGTTCATCTTCTGGGAAGCTGAGGCCCCAGAAGAAGAATGTAAACAATTGTTATCGGCTGGTGTGGAATGCAACAAGTGCAGTGGTGATTGGTCTTCTGTGAGTGTTTGGATTTGCTGACCACTCACAGAAGAGTTTGTCCTTGCTTTCTGCTGGACACAGAACTTTGTTATTCATTCTTTTCTATGCTATTGTTAGCTTAGCAGCCTCTGCAACTTCTCTCCTTATTCTTTTTAGTATAGTTATAATGTATTATATATCTTATATCAATAAATCCAGCCTTCTGATCATGAAACAAGATTCTCGTCCTTCTCTCACCCTGGAGACCTCATCAAGTCGTTGTAATACCTGGCTGGGCCACAGGTCCCCATGTCCTTTGTTATGCAAAGGGTTGACAGTTCACAGCCTCTTGCCTGGGGCTCCCACCACCCAGAGTTCAATCTGCAGCTGGCACTACAGCCAAAGACAGGAGCACCTCCCTTGACCTGCTGGAGACGCTCTTTCCAATGCACCCCAGAATCCCATTGGCCTTCTTGGCCACAGGGACACACTGCTGGTTCATATACAGCCTGTTGTCCGCCAGGATGCCCAGATCCTTCTCTGCAGGACTGCTTTTCAGCAGGTCGGCCCCCAGCCTATGCTGATGCACAGGGTTATTCTTCCCCAGGTGCAGGACTTTGTTGCACTTGCCTTTGTTCAACTTCATACAGTTATGTCTAAAATTATTCAGGTGTCCTGCATCTACCATAAAAACCAGAGCACATCATGATGTCTGCCTTTGACCGCATTACCAGTTTTCAACTTCATGTACTACAAAATGTTACATCATATTGATTTTGCTAATCCATTCCAAATATTGTACACTTTAAACAAACTTGCAATGTAAGTTAATTAGATAACATTGACAATCTAGTCTGTGAGTCCGAGAGCAAAAGGAGAACAACATCTAAACTATTCATGGCTTCTGCTCCAATATCCCAGGAAACCAGCTGCAGCTACTTGATTCAAGTTGTGTCCTACGGCAGAAATGGTTGCAATCCCACCCTAATAACCAGCATTTCTACAACTACTAAGTAGCATCTACAAAGAAGAGCAGCAGTTCTCCTATAGGATGCTGAGCATGAACTGCACATGCAAAAGCACAGTATGTCTGGGGAGTCAGGACATTCCCATCTCAGAATTGCTTTAGCTAGGTCAGACTACATGTTTGCAGACACAGCGGTATAAAATCTAGCTCACTTGCACAGAGTAGCACAATGAAGTAAGTGAGCACATGATGCCAGGGTATCCCAAGCTAGATGGTCACTTGGTTTCTTTCCTCAGAACTGGCCCTGTTGACCCCTTGGCCATGTAACTCAGGAATTTCCCTAAAATGTAAGCACATTGTTTGGAAGGGTTTCTACATGGTAATATTTAGTTTGTAATTTTAATGTCCTAATTGAACTATTAGGTCATTACAATCATAAAACAGTCTACATAGACTCTTTTAGGCTAAAATCCAAATTTATTTCAGGTACCATGTGTACCATTTTAGTCTGCCAGTTCATAGCCTTGAAGCCTTTATCTATTTGTACAGAGAAGATACCAAACCAACTACCCACACTCCAGAAGACTCCAGAAGTCAGCATTTTGACTCCTGAATTCTTCTCAAAGGATGCTTTTAGAAAGCCATAATTAGTCCAACATTATTTTTCAATGTGTTACAAAGTTCAAGTTGTTGTCCCAAATATGGGTTCTACTCCATGTGCAAGAAGCTAATCCACACAGTTACTTATTTCATGTCTGTGCAGAGATGGGTGCTAGGTGGTGAATCCACAAAGCCAGCACACCCTCAGTATGCTAGCGAACTGCTTTTATACACTACAAAGAAAGATTAACATTTCCCCTATACCCACAATCTAAAGCTATAGTCATTGGCTGTATTTTCCTTGATCTCCATTTAAAGATTTAGTACACAAGTGCTTTACCAAGCATGTTCTATGATAACATGTGAAGGGGTTTATGTAAGGGGCAATTACAGGCTATGGGCAGGTATTTTACTATGCTAATGACTAAAAGTTAGCACAAAGTTTAAGTAAAATTCCTTTTGGACTTCATCAGCAGTTAGCACCACTATGGCAATTAGTCCTGTTATTCTCCTAAACCAATTCCCCAAGTCTGGTAACAAAAATCAAAGTCACTCCCATACTTCAGCAATACCTAAGGATATGCTATCCCTTTGTACTTCATGTAATACTTTTACTTTCCTTATACCATTTGTCATTATTATTTCCAGGCTTAAGCAAATTAGAATTTTTATAGATTACCACTATAACTATAGGTAACAATATCACTAATACACAAAAGCAATGGCAATAGTCCTTAAGGACAGTCTAATTCAAGGGGATTCAGATTCCCAGGTACAATTAATTAAGGTTCTTTGTGTAGTTTTGTTTTCCATGGCCCCAATGGTGTTGATGTCCACTGTGATCCAAAGCAGCTTTCTTTACTCTGGAACAGTAAATCCAAGAGTTAATTGATTCTACCTTTACTGCTGTGTAGGTATTTAAGAGTAGCAAATGGGGTCCTTTCCACTTTTCTTTTAATGGTTCATCCTTCCAAGTTCAAATATAGACTGAGTCTCCAGGTTTGAAATCATGAACCAGAGAGTTCAGAGGAAGCAAAGTTCACTGGTTAATACCTGTGTGGGGAGGATAATACCCAAGAAAGAGACAAGAAATAATTTCTCATCAGTTTCTCCCCTTTTAAGTGCATTTGGACAGTTTGATTTCCCATATCACTACCAGGATAGTTTTCCATATAATACTACAAATGGACTTACTCCTCCCTAACCCATGGAGTTATCCTAATTTTCATCAACACAAAAGGTAAAACCTCTACCCATTTAAGCTGTGTTTCCTGACATAATTTTGTGATTTGCCTCGAGACTGATTCATTCTATCTTCCCACTTGATTGCAGTGTCCAAGCAGTGTGTGAATCCCATTTCATTTGGAGAAATTTTGATACTCCTTGAACTACCTCTGAAACAAAATGGAGTCAATTATCTAAGGATAGGCCTTTGGGGATCCCAAACCTAGGGATTATTTCCTTTAGTAAGACCAACAACTTCCCTAGCTCAATTGTTACGATATGGGAAAGCCTCTAGCCATCCTGCAAAGGTATTCAGTAAAACAAAGAGATACGTATAATATTATCATTTCATAATGTTAACATTTATAGTGTTATTTATAATGCTTTTGGTAACTCAGTAACTATGTGGCAATACTCCCCAAGAGCTATTCCTCTTTTTACCTCTTCCACTGGGGGATTTCTTTGGATTTTAGGATTATTTACACAGTAGACAGGACATTTTGTCATTATATCCCCAAGGAATTGCACTTTTGATCCTACAGCATGTCTTCTGATGTCTACTTATCATAGCATTGGCTCCCATATGGGTCTGTTGAAGATTGCAATGCAAGATGTTTTCCATTACCATCTGCATGGCAGATTACCTTTGTCAAGTGGGCAGTTTGCTTTATCTCTCTCTTTGAGTGACCACATTCACACCTCCCTTGGGAGGGGACATTGCTGATAATAGACTATTGAATGTCACTGCATGACTGATAAGAACTATAACATCCCATTGTGAGATGCTCTGCCTAGAGGGAGGAGCCAAGCATTTCTACCCAGATATAATCCAGAGGGTTTTGAGACACTGGAATGGCTTTCTCCACGGGATTCCCCAGAGAAACAACAGCTGTCTTCTTCTTCCACGGGATCTTCAGAGGAAGAATACATCCTTCTCTACAGATTCCCCTTGCTCCAACAGAACCACACCTGATACTTCAGGAGGACTGCAGCCACATTTCCAATTAGACTGCCACCAACACCCTGACCCACAGGGTGTCAGGTTGGGTTCTGACTCTGTCAGTGTTGTTCTAGTGTACTGCATTGTTTATTTTATCCTTTTATTTTTTTTTCCTTTCCCTTTTAAAGAACTGTTATTTCCTGCTCCCATATTTTTGCCTGAAAGCCCCTTAATTTAAAATTTATAGCAATTCAGAAGAGTGGAGAGAGTTTACATTCTCCATTTCAGGAGAGGCTCCTGCCTTCCTTAGCAGACTCCTGTCTTTCCAAACCAAGACAGGGTCTCTTCATATAACTTCTTGAGCAGTGCCTCCATCACTTTAGCATTAGTTAAAATCTGTTAGTTTGGAGTCACCCACCATCCTTCTGTATTTTTAGTGCACTTTAGTCCCACTAATTAAGTTTCCTTTTCTGAATATTCAGGGGGGTTCATCTCTGTTTCAGGTATTAAAGCTCCGGTTATTTGGTTTTGATCCACTGCATGTTTTGCCACTAAGTCTGCCTTTCTATTTCCCTGAATCACTTTGCTCTGTCCTTTTTGATGTGCATTATGGTCACTTCTTTAGGTTCCAGTACTGCCTGCAGAATCTTCAAAATTTCCTGCCTCCACTTCCCTAAGAATTCAATAGTCTTCATTTTTCCCATATAGTCCCATAAGCATGTACTACTCCAAAGGCATATTTTGAATCAGTAAATCTATCAATCCTCTGCTCTTTTCCAATCTCCACAGCTCTAGTGAGTGCAATAATCTTGGCCTTTTGGGCCAAGGTATTCAGGGGCAAAGGTTTCACTTTTATTTCCTCCCCTAATGTCACTATTGCATATCCTGCCCTTCTTACTCCATTTTGCACAAAGCTACTGCCATCAATGTAGAGTTCTTCATCCAGATTATGCAAAGATTCATCCCTTAAATCTGGTCAACTTGCATATACCTGCTCTATGGTATGCAGATGGCCATGCTGTAGCCATGTGTGTGACATCAACTTTAAATCCAGCCACTTGGCTACCTACTGAAGAGAAAGAGCCTTTACATCTCCCTGTTCCATTAGCATAGCTTGTTTTTTGCCAGTTGTCTTGGAGAGACCCAGTGATGTTTACAAACCTTTTTATGCTTCTATTCTTATAGGATATCAATTCACTCTTACTGGTTTAGCTCCTGGTTTCAATTTTATCTTACTTGGAGTCACTTTTACCTGTTTTTTCTGAAGCCCATACCAGTGGAATCACCACACTTGAAACAGCACCTGGGAGGTTTTCTGATTTCTTCCAATGGCTTGCTCATTAGCAAGCAAAACTGAGCTTTCCATGCTGTCTCAGGTGGAATGTGGAACTGCATGGAATTCTCTAAAAAGTTTACTGGTGCATTTAATTTACATAATATATCTCATCTTGTGGTGAGTTCAGGTTTTTCAGTGAATTTCTTCCCATTGCTATCAGGGAGAGGCTAGAAGGGGGAGGCAGTTGCTTTTCTGGGTGAATAGTCAGCAATTAAGACCCAAGGGGAAGTGGCCAATGGCTCTGGCATTCCAATGGAGTCATTTTGGGGCTGGGGAGTTTTAGCTGGGGCATGAGCTCTTCCAACTGGGGTTTTTTTCAGGAATTGCGGAGTAATGCCGTGAGAGGTGGTGAGGTTGACCCGAGACTTGGCTGGGAGGTGGGTCCTTCTTCCCTTCTGCTCAGGAATCCAGAGTCGTTGTGTGGGGTGCCGCCTGGAGTTGGGGCAGTCTCCGCTAGATCTCTTTCTGCACACTGCCTCAGCACCACAATCAAGCCCTGCCTATTTTCCCCAAATTGTGCCTGCTGCTGTTGGCACTGCCAAGACTGGTCGCTGCTCGTGTGAGTGCTCAGTGGAATCACCCTCTTCCTTCTTTTCATCTGGGCTACCATTACCCCCTGGATAAATTCTGAGCTTGCATCGGAGCGCCCCCTGCTGGCTGTGAGCAAGCTACTGCACCTTTTGCCTTGCCAGAGCTGCCAGCATCCCCTGCCAGCTGTTATCATAACTACACCAAAAGAGAAAAATAGTGCTTAGCAGTTGGGAAACTTTTGTTATTGTTTTGTTGTTTGCTCTGTTCTGATATAGATATATATATATTATAGTAAAGAACTGTTATTCCTTTTCTTACATTTTTGCTAGGAAGCCCTGTAGCTTTCAAAGTTATAATAATTTGGAGGGAGGGGGTCATCTTTCCATTCCAGGAAGGTTCTTGCCTCCCTTGGCAGACATTTGTCTTTTAAACCAAGACACATCGCAGACGGGGAAGGGAGCATTCTGGCATACATAGGGACTAATTATTTAGTGTCCCTAATTGTACACTCCATAGGTTGTAGGAGCATGTCCTAAATTGCAAATGCAAGATGTGGCCGGGGGCGTGTATTCTACTGCCATCTGTTAGAGGTGGGGCAGTTATCTTCTGTTGATTGGGCCACCTGTTAAAAACAGGTGGGGCAGTCTTCTTCATCTCTTCCACCACTCATCCTCCCACCTGGGAGATATCTTCTATTAATAGGCCATTGAGTCTCACTGCATGACTGATGAAATTACATCATCCCATTGTGAGATGATCTGCCCAGGGGGAGGAGCCAAGCATTCCTACCTGGATATAATCTGAGAATTGGAAGACCACAGCCAGCCTTTTCCCACTGGATTCCCAGAGGAAGACCAGGCCCATCTACACCACCACTGGATCTTCAGAGGAAAACTACACCCTTCTACAGGATCACTGCCTCAACAGAACCACATCTGTCACTCTAGGAGGACTGCAGCCACCATTCAACTGGACTGCTACCAACATCCTGACTAACAGGGTGTCAAGTCATGTTCTGACTCTGTCAGTGTTGCTTTGTATTACTACATTTTTATTTTTTTTTTTATTTTCGTCCCTAATAAAGAACTGTTATTTCTACTCCCATATCTTTGCCTGAGAGCCCCTTAATTTCAAAAATCATAACAATTCAGTGGGAGGAGGGTTTACATTTTCCATTTCAGGGGAGGCTACTGCCTTCCTAAGCAGACACCTGTCTTTTTAAACCAAGTCACCAGTCCAGATCCACTTCAATCCTGACAGCTTGATCCACCTGACCATTGTTGCTATCTTCTTCAGTAGCCTGACTCCTGGGTATGTGGGCATCTACATGAGGGACTTTTAGTCAACTTCTCTACCCAGGCAGCAATGTCTTGCCACAAATCAGCAAACCAGATGAGTTTCCCTCTGTGCTGCCTACTGGTCTTTTTCCATCAGTCCAGCCACCCCCACCGAGCATTTGCTACCATCCATGAGTCAATGTAGAGGTGGAGTGCTGGCCACTTTTCACATTCAACGATACCTAAAGCCAGCTGGACATCTTTCAGCTCTGCAACCTGACTTGATCCGCCTTGTCCCTCAATAGCTTTTGTGACACAGCACGTAGGACTCCATACAGCAGCTTTCCATTTTTTAATGCATCCCTATGATAGAGCAGAAACCTTCAGCAAAAAGAGGATGTTGCTTTTTATTTTCAGGTAGCTGATTATATGGTGGGGCCACATCAATATGTGTCACCTCCTCCTCTTCTGATGATAGTCTGAAATTTTCAGCTTTGGGCTAGTTCCAGATGACTTCCAAGATCCCTGAGCAACTGGGGTTCTCTATTGGAGCTTGCTGTGAGATCAGAACAATCAGCTTACTCCACACAGCATCAGTGGAATGTTGCGTGGAAGGGACTTTCCCTTTGAACATCTAGCAAAGCACTGGCAGTTGGGGTACCAGGAGGAGTGGTGCTTCAGTGCCAACCACTTCTGAAGCAGCTTGAATCCCTTCATATCATGCCAGTATCTCTTTTTCAGTTGGGGTGTAAAATGCCTCGGATCATTTGTATCCACGACTCCAGAACCCCAGGGGCTGTCCTTGAGTCTCCCCAGATACTTTTGCCAGAGATTCCAGAAAGAACCATTCTCCCTGGCTGCAGTATAGAGCACATTTTTCACATCTTGTCCTGTCCTGACTGGCCCAAGGGCTACGGCATGAACTATCTCCAGTTTACTTTATTCAAAAGCTTGTTCTTGTTCAGGACACCACTTGAAATCATTCTTCTTTCAGGTGATGTGATAGAGAGGGTTTGCAATTAATATGACTGTAATCTGGAATATGCATCCTCCAAAATCCCACAGCGCCTAGGAAAGCCTGAGTTTCCTTCTTGCTGGTTGGTGGGGACATAAACTGCTATTTTGTTGACTATGTCCATTGGAATCTGACAACAGCTATCTCGCCACTTTACACCTAATATCTGGATCTCCTGGGCAGGTCCCTTGACCTGGTTTTATGGCAAAATCAGCCTTCAGGAGGATCTCTATTATCTTCTCCCCTTTCTCAAAAACTTCCTCTGCTGTATTGCCCCATACGATGATGTCATCTGTGTATTGCAAGTGTTCTGGAGTCTTACCCTTTTCCAGTGCAGCCTGGATCAGTCCACAGCAAATCATGGGGCTATGTTCCCATCCCTGGGGCAGGTGGTTCCAGGTGTACTGGATGCCCTTCCAGGTGAAGGCAAACTTTGGCCTGCACTCTGATGCTTAAGGAAGGAAGAAAAACACATTGTCAATATTGATGGCAGCACCACTTTGCTGCCTTGGACTCCAGTTCGTACTGAAGTTCCAGCATGTCTGGCACAGCAGCACTCAGTGGTGGTGTGACTTCATTCAGGCCATGATAATCCACTGTCAGTTTCCGTTCTCCCTTGTACTTACGTACGGGGCATATGGGGCTATTAAAGGGTGAGTAGGTCTTGCTGACCACTCCCTGGCTATCCAGTTCATGAATTATCTCATGGATGGGGGAAACAATCCTGGTTGGTGCAGTATTGTCGACAGTGCACAGTTGTGGTAGCGATCAGCACCTGTTGATAAGAGACCCTTAGCAGTCCCACAGCAGAAGGGTCCTCTGAGAGACCAGGCAAGGTATTCAGCTGCATAATTTCCTCTGCCTCCAACACAGCTATCCCAAAAACCCAACAGTGCCCTTTTGGGCCCTTGAAATACCCTCTCCGGAGGTAATCTATGCCAAGGACACATGGGGCCTCTGGGCCAGTCACAATGGGGTGTTTCTGCCATCTCTTCCTAGCCAGGCTCAGTTCAGCTTCCAGTACAGTCAGCTGTTGGGATCCCCCTGACACTCCAGAAATGGAGATGGATTTTGCCCTACTATCTCTTGATGGCATCAGGGTACATTGTGCACTGGTGTAAACTAAAGCCTTATACTCTGTGGGTCTGATGTGCCAGGCCATCAGATCCACACAGTCTCATAGATCCGACTGTCCCTTTCCTACACCTGGCTGGCCCCTCTAGTTCTGGTCATGGTACTTGTTGCTCACTTGTTGTAAATATGATGAACTGCAGGTCCCTTCAAGAGGATTTGAAGTAACATCAGCACCTTCCATTCTGTCTGAGGACCTGCCCACTGGAAACTGGAGCAGCATTTATCCTTGAAGAATTTCCCATGGTGGTTGTTCTTCCTCTCAACTCACATACCCATGGCTCCTAGGGCAGAGGTGGGTTTTCCATCCTACTTGCTCATGTCCTCTCCATGGTCATGCAGGTAAAAGCACAGGTTACCTACCTCATGGTGTGTTCCCTGTCTCTCTTGAGCAGGGGTGTGCTTGCTCTTAATAGCAGAGACTCTGGCCTGTACTGGCAGGGCACAGGACAGTTCCTCTTTAAATTGCTGGAGGTCCTTGGACAGTCTTTCTGTGGTTGAGATGCAGGCCCACAGGGAGGAAGAGAGACTTTCCTCATATTACCAGTTGAGCAACCAAATTATCCACTCTTTGTTCTCCTTCTTTCCATGACATCACCACTAATGAGCTGGTGTGCGACGATGGCGTGCTCCATAGGAACTTCTGCCACACAGGTTGCGTGCCCTAGGCTTCATCTGGATCTCTAGGGGACTGCTTGTTACTTGAATCCTTATAGAGTACCTCCAGTGCAGCTAATTCTCTCAGGTACTGAATACCTTGCTCCATGGTGTTCCACTTATCTCAGTGCACTGATAGATCATCCATGAAAAGATACCTTTCCCTTATGCTTGATAGGAGTCATCTCCAGAGGCTGAGTTTCTGTCTTTATCCCAATCCCCTGGTCAATGCCCACATCCCAGGACAGGGATCCCAGCTGCATGGCTTCACTACCATCTAGTTCCATATCTTGGGTCATGATATCCCAGCATTGGAACAGTCAGGTCACCATGGGCTCACCCTACTGGTGGCTGAAATCATATCTCACAGCTCACCCAGGGATAGGGATCAAATTACTATCTCTGCCCATGCCTTTTACTCTTGTTGTAAGGACCCTACTTCCTCTTCATCCTTCACTAAGTGACCTGATTTGGTCTTGGATTTTTTCTTCTGTATAGGGGTGACTGCTACCAGCATGGGTTGTTCCTCTGGTTCAGCTGCAGTTTGAGTGGCCACAGTGCCAGTTGCTCTGCTTTTCTCCTCCTCCCCTTGAGGATGCTGTCTAGAAATGAGCAGAGTCTAGTAAATAGCAGGCAGAGCCTAGCAAATGCCATAATTTTCCTGCCTCTTTGGAACTGCCCGCAGCATTTTTCCTTTGCATATTTTATCACTCTAACAGGTCCCTGTGGTTGTTCTGGGGTGAACATCCAAACCATTGGAGGAGAGAAGTCCTCCGAATAGTGGCCTGTTTTTTGCCACATTCCATGCCACTCATTACTCTCCCACCCTCGTGGCAAATCTCTGACTATCCTCCCTAGAACTCCTTCTTGTCTCTTTCATGGTGTGGACTGCACTGAGGAGACCTGGCAAATTTAGCAACAATAACATGCTTTCCTTAACATCCAATGGGAATTCAAAATTCTAAAAAGCTGATGTAACAGGCCTGAAGGAGGAAAAGGGGGTGAAAAGCTGAGGAAAATCATCCTGCCCGCTTCCCACCCCTCCACTGTGTACTATTATTCATGGACTCCCAAAGCTAGCAACCAAGGTAAGGGAAGGAGAGCAACACCATATACACATCCCAAATGACCCTCATTGACCTTGATGTTACCATGTCATAAACTGATATCTTACAGTACAGCAACAAAACAATCCTGATCCCTCTCCCTGATGTGAAAAACAAGACTGAAAGGAGCACATATGGGAATATATACAGGGTTAGGTGCCACATGCACATGAACAGACCAAGCAACACTTTAATCAGTGACTGCATACCTAATACAACAAATGCTTAGATGAAATTTGTTTCCATCCTGCTCTGGGAAGATCTGTTGTCATCTCAATCCTCTGTGCTCCACATTAGGTGCTAATTAATGTTGTCATGGTTTAGGAATGGGCCATGTTGATGCAGCTAGCCCCCCCCCCCACTGATCTGGGCCAAACCCAGGACAGCAACCTACATGCTTGTTTAGTGATAAAGAAAGCTAAGCCAACAATTTTTGACCAGACTGATCACTTGACTTACAATGTAGATTTTAAAATTACAGCTTCAGCAGCACATGTACATCTACAGAGCATATAATTAACATCCCATGTTTAACTATTTGAGACTGGAAAAAGGACTCACCAGAAGCCAGGTGTTATAGAGTCTAGTTAGAGAAAAAAAAAAAAAAAGTCACCCATTATCTCCCTTCAGATTATACTGGGCTTTCAAGAAAGCTGTAATTTACTTATATTTGCATACTGGAAGCTGTACAGTAACCATCATTTTTGCATCTCATTAGTAGTCAGATAACCCTTATTGCATTTATGGTCTGGGTTAACTTTGCAGGTTTGAGAGCACCTAGCAAATCACAGCTTCATTGTACTGGACACTAGACAATCACTAACACACATCTTGCCCTTAAAATATGCCAACAGCACTGCCTGCCTCCTGCAAAAGGAGACAAGTTTCAAAATATGCTCTTTTACTCTTTTTATGCAAAGATTAGTCTCATTTGAGTAGATTGTTTGCTGCTCAAGTGTTTTCAGTTGGCCTCTTCCCAATAGAACATCATTCAAAGTATCCATGTGTGATCACAGAAAAAGGAAGAATCAGATGCTGAAATTAACACAAGAACACTAGTTGGAGTCAGTTTAAGGTGCTTTAAAAATAACAAACAACAAACCACACCCACACTCCCTCAAAAGCAGCCAACCAAAACCATTTCAGTCCATTTGGGGTTTGTAGGAAGTAGTATTTTCTCCTGCTGGCAAGATGGATCTTGTGCTAAAAGCAAATATGCGGTCAGCTTTACTAAAGATCCAGTACATTTTATGGCTTCAAAGTGTTTATCTCAAAACAAATATCTGGAGTACATTGTCCTGGTTTAGGGCAAATTTGGGAGAAAACCTCCAAATGGGTTCACCTAGAAAGCAGATTCAAGCGGCCCCTCCCCCAACTGGTTTGGGAAAAGTTTTCCTTGGAGAAAAGTGGAAAAAAACTGTTTATTTAACAGGCAAAGCATTCACCAACACAGAAAATGAACAATATAGCTCTAAAATCAGTGTCGATCCCTCCAATATTTCAAATGATGAGGTAGTCAAGGCATAGCTTTACCTCCTCCAACAAGTTTACCCAGATTCTCCCCAATAATCTAAAAATTACTTGTGAAGCCTGCATAGCATATAGCAAGTCTACATACCCAGGCCTTGATGTCTTTCTCTTCAACACCAGGAATGTTCCCCTCCTCCCCCAGGGTAAGTTACACAACCCCAGCTTCATTTTTTGCACTTAGAGAATTGCTGCAGTTGCCATGTGGACAGTCTGTGCAGAGAAGTGTGACTTGTCAGTACATCAGGAACTGTGCTGGGGTGCTTCAGGAAACTGCTCAGGTTTTTAGTTTTAAAAATCAGGAAAAAGCAGAAATTCTTATTTAAAAAACTCTTTGTTTTTGTGCTTAAGCAGCTTGGAAGCTATTCACTTGACAATTTCTTCAGCTATTCCAAATTTATATACTGTACTTACAAACATGCAAGTCGAATTTGTTTTGGAAGAAAGCTTCCTCATATGCTCTTTATAAAGAGCAAAATGCTTTCTACCTAGAGATTTGGTCAACTATGCTAGTATAAAATGTACCCATTTTACATAAAAAATGTCAACTTTTTCAAGATCACGCATACAAATCCATTATAGATAGAATGCTTATGATCCCTATTCTGCTCACTAAAGTATACTGCCTCTTACTGTTGTCAAAGAACATTTTGATGCTATCTTGCATTCAAAGCTGTACAAACCCCCCATATGTCTACACAACTCCAATCCTAGTCCTGTGTCCTTCAGATGAGCATCTCTTACAGTCACCAACAGATGTAAAACAATGCATTTTATTGGCTCTCATCCTGTTTGTGTAACATCCACAGACTATTCTCAACAAGTGCCATGCTTCATTCACACAAAGAGCCTAAATGATGACAAATTTGAAACTGTATATCCCTTTCACCCAGTCTGACATCAGATTGTAGGAATTCATGTTCAGAGTAAATATGACAAAGCAATATTCAATAGCTCTACCAAACAAAGCTCAACTAAACTTACCAAAGAAAGCTTGTTGACTGCTACCTGGCAGAAGACAATATATTGTTGACCATATGAGCATGCAGCAGCAGACACAACACCTTTTCTTGGAAAGAAGATACTGATTTCTCATAATACTCTTATTTTGAGTTGACATTATCTAGTTATTAATCTGCAAATTAAGATCCAAATTCAACATGTCAACCAAGCATTATTAGTAGGTTTTAGGCTCAGCCTAAATTTAGTCATCCTCAGGTTTTCTGCATCACTACAGTTACAGAAGTTATGTCTCACATAAAAGTAGCCTAACAAAACAGAAGTCCCTTAGAAGCACAGGGACTCTTGTTCCCAGTGTCATCATCTGTGGAGACCCTGAAAGGCATTCTCTGGTTTAGGGAGACACAAGAAGCTTTCTTCAAAAGCTGTTAAGACCTTGTTGGCTCCTTCCTTTATTCCAATGTCCCTCAGCCACTCCCTCCGTATTCCCCCATTGGCCCTCATCTTTGTACTGCCCTGATATCACTGTTCAGCCCCTACCTCTGCAGACACAGAAACTTTGACTCTCCCCATGAGTGTGCCCTTGGACCCTGAACATCTTACCGCGTGGCTGAATTAAACATCCGTGGATACTATGTAAAGGCCCTTTCTGCTTCCTTACACTGGACTTTATTAGCAGATATTCTGGCTGCAACAAATGGCACCCGAAAAGGGACCTCTTCTCCTGGAAAACATCTGCACTAGACCACCCCAAGAATTTAGGTTTTTTTACCTCAGTGTGGTGAGTTTAAATTTTTGGTTCTCTCTTACTTTTACTCTTGGGTGTTAGGAAGAGACTTGGGTTGAGATGGAAGCAACACTCACCCACACACAACAAGAAGTCTACCTCCACCTTAAAAGTCTTTTCTTCAAGAAGATTTTGTTTTTCAGAGGGGGAGTTGAAGTGTTTTGTACACTGGTTATTTAAGCATTTTCCTTATATCTCGAGGAACTCAGTCTTAACAGATGATCTTTTGGAAGTAGTTTGGGAAAAGTTAGGAACTAAGAAAGAATTCCATCCTTTATTTAATATGATGATAAAATGCGTTCTGAATCTTGAGGCACATTTAAAAAATTGTGAACCCCAGCTGAAAACTTCTCCTCTGTGTTCCCCTCTTCATGCCCCTGCATCCCCTCCCCTGTTGCAAGGAAAGACTCCTCCAGGTTTACCCGTCCTTACTCCTGCTGACTAAGTTGGCTCTCACCGCATCGCCGCGGCCGCATGGTCACTTTCACGTGCTCAAGATGGTGGAGACGGTATGGCAGGGGCCACGGGGTCTCCCCTTCCACCCTTTGGTCCTCATGCCTCCTCCCACAGTCCCGGTCCCAGGAGCGAGGGTGGTGGAATCAGAGGCACGGCCTCTGATTGGCAAATTACAGCTGCACCAGTCCCTTACAACCAATGGGAAAGAAACTTCATGTGTGAGCCTTTTCCAAATGCACAGTTTACTCAGCCTTGCAGTGCTGGAAAGGACAGTAAACAAAAGAACAGACGCGTTTACCTTGGTTGCTATAGCACCACAAGAAGCGGCACGGCGGCAAGAGTCATCTCCCCTTGCACCGAACAGCTGCCCCTGCGCAAAACCCACAGCTGCCCCGTCGGCACTCTGCATGGCCAGAGCAAGCCAGCCGATACACGCTGCCCAGCCTGCCTCACAAGCAGTCTGCGGCCCTGGGGCCCCGGGACGCCGCCATCGCCAGCCGGGTGGGTAGCCCCACTGGGGGATGACTCAGGGCCGCAGTCCTTGCAGCAAAGCCACTGCTGCCCTCCGCCTGCCTGCGGGACTCACACCACTGCTGCTGCACTAGAAGCCCCACATCAGCAGTGCCCGCGGGCACCAGCTGAGACGGACCACCGGGAAGGAGCCGGGCCCCAGTGCAGCCACCAGCACCGGGAGCGGGACGAACCTCGCATGGCAACGCCTCAGCGCCAGCACCGACAACAAGTCCAGCACCAACAACACAAACACAAACTCACTGGCAAAGGTAAAAAAGTCCTTGCCATGAACATTTTGGGGACAGTGAAATAGTTCAATGTAAAAAACAGATATGGTTTCATAACCTGGAATGATAGCAAAGAAGATGTGTTTGTTCATCAGACTGCTATAAAAAAGAATAACCCCAGGAAATATCTCCACAGTTTATGAGATGGAGAAATGGTGGAATTTAATATAATACAAGGAATAAAAGGCCCCCAAGCAGCCAATGTAGCAGGACCTGGGCGAGTTCCAGTGCAAGCTAGTAAACATGCACCAAACTGCAAACATGCAAAATATTATCCACGTCATAGAAGTCTTCCACACAACTACCAAGGAAATAAAACCCAAAACCAACAGCCATCAAGCCCCAGTGACAGCCTAAAAGCAAAAAGAGCGCAGAACACTGATGAACCGTCCTGCATCCAAAAGTCCACCTCCATAATTACAGGAAATTACAGGACCTCCCAGTTGGATAAGTCCCACTTCTTCAAATACCTTTCCCCAATTCCTGTGGCCTACCTGCCTCCCTCCCACTTTCCCCTTTTCCTTTCCATTGTCCTATTACCCCTTTTTTATGTTTCCACAAATTTCTACCTCCCTTTCCCCCCTTCCATGGTGGTTTCCCTCCACTAATCCCTTTTCCCAGAGTTCCTTCTCAATACCAGAGGGTGGGTGATTGGGAGGGAAAGAAAGGAAAGTTTCTCTAAAGTAACCATCTTCTTCTTAAAAGTTTATGATTTCTATTTGGAGTTTCCAACAGGCATACCACCACCTACACTGCCTTGTGCAGAGTCTATCACAGCCAACCACTCTGCCACAGGTAACAGAGAACCAGCCCCTGCTGAAGAAACCTTCTCCTGACTCAGTTTCCTGATAAATCGTGCTAAGAAAACCCCACATCCCTCCTGCCAGCTCTAAGACTCCAGAAAATCTGTTTGGACATTGGGGACTCAGAATTGTTACCATTTTGAAAATTGTCTTATGAGCACTTTTGATTCTTTTTGTCATTTTGTGTTGATTCAGTTGATCCTTCAGAGAAGCTTTCTTAATAATATTGAAATGGGGAGTTGTGGAGACCCTGAAAGGCATTCCCTGGGTTAGGGAGGCACAAGAAGCTTTCTTCAAAAGCTGTTAAGACCCTGTTGGCTCCTTCCCTTGTTCCTATGTCCCTCAGCCACTCCCTCCCTATTCCTCCATTGGCCCGTATCTTTGTACTGCCCCGATACCACTGTTCAGCTCCTACCTCTGCAGATACAGAAACCTGGACTCTCCCCATGAGTGTGCCCTTGGACCCTGAACATGTTACCATGCGCCTGAATTAAACATGTGTGGATACTATGTAAAGGCTCTTTTTGCTTCCTTACCCTGGACTTTATTAGCAGCTATTCCAGTTGCAATAATTATCATGGTGTTTTTCCATAACACAGCTCCCTCGTAACATATACTTTTTAAAATAAAGTTATTTAAGAGAGAGTTTAAATTACAACAATGCAAAAACAAGCAAACAAAAAAATGCTATTCATATAGAGTTTGTTCCAGGAAATATACTGCGTATATTCTTTCCAGAGTACAGAAATCACTACTCTATACTTAAGAAAAGGGAAGGAAAATCCCCAAATTAGAAGAAAATGCTGAACAAAACAACTAGGATATCACAAAGAAATTGGTGGATACAAAAGTCAAGGATATAGAACTGATGCAGCCTTCCAACATCTCAAGAGTTTCTATCCACTAGCCTCTATCCAGAGCTTTGCTAGATTTGTTGAAGTGTAACTCTCAGGCTCTCCCCTAGCATCACCAGCAAGCCTACTTTTGTTTTAATAGCAGAAATTAGCTATTTTAGAAGTGTTGGTAAAGAGTAGGCATGTCAAAAATACTTCACTGTTCTCTTGAAAATAGGTGAAAGTCACCCACATGCTCAGCAAAGCTGATAACTGCAGAGGGAAAGATGAAGGAGAACAAGGCTGAGACACCAGGAACTGTAATCAGGTCATGTGTTGACCTTATGTCAGCCCTCAGTCACAGCCCAAAGTACAGCTGGTTCAGTATAGGAAGAGGGAGACACTCAAGATGGGCTTGGATTCCCAGAGACCCGAAGACAGATGAAGAGGCCTGGTAGCATCACAATGACAGGTCTTTTGTGGCCAAACATACTAGAGCCTTCCTCCATGCCTCTGCCATTGCACAGATCTGACCCCACAGTATGCACCGTTAGCTACTTGGACACCAGGCAAGATCAAGTATGGTGTACTGTCCAAAGATTACTGAAGATATGCCCATGAGGCATGGGAACAGGCAATGGCATGCTTTGGGATGGTTACTCACTACCCATACCTCAACCTGATCTGATCTGCCACTTAGCAATACCACCTACAACTTCAAGCAGGAAACTCCCTGGCTTAAGTAGGCAGCACATACCTACAGCAACCAGCCCAGATGTGATCTCATGGACATTACCATTAAGCAGTATGGCTTTTCATAGCTTTTGTCGATTGGCAGCATGTTACTTAATTGCCTCTTGCAGGCAAAATATGGTCCCTGGTTGAAGAGCCCAAGCATAAGCATATCATTCACACCAGAGACATGGCTGGTGTTTCACTTCTAATGAATCTGCGCCTAATCCTCGGGGGGTCAAAACAAACTTCAGTATTAACAAATTTTTGAGAATAATCCAGCCAGTTCCAAAGTGTAAAAGCCCAAATATTCATAGTCTCCATAAAGTCCAGCCCACTTACTCAGCTTCCCCCAGTAGGGTCACTTGCTGCATTTCAGGCCAAAGGCAGCCAAGCTTCTTCCATGCAAAGTTAAATCTCACAGAAAGAATAAAGTGTGTTAGCCAAGTTTTAAAGCACATAAGTCTTCAGGTTTCTGGTACGCATTGAGAAATGGAAATAATTTCATATGTTGGTCTTAGAACTCTAATTTTCATATGCTCCAATGGCAATCACACAGTAACATAAAATGGCTAGTTTCATTTAGAAGTTCACTGGTGTCCTGGTTCTGCCCAGGACTGGTTTAATTTTTGCAGCAGCCAGGAGGGGCACAACCCCAAACCTGGGGTTATTAGACACTGCCATGCATGGTAGGGGGGGACGACACAAAGTGGGGTGATATTCTCTCCTGTTTTGCCGGGGTGTACAGTCAAGTTGCACTGAGTTCCAAGTGGTAAGCAATTGCGTGTAAATTACTTGCCTGTCTTGTACACACTGTTGTTGTTATGGCTCACTTTCTTATTTCATTGCTGTTTCTAATAAATTGTTAGTATCTCAACCCACGATCTTTACCCTTTCCTGGTGTCTCCAATTCTCCTCCCCATCCTGCCTCGGGGGAGGGGGAAAGTTAGAGAGCCATTCGTGGTCTGGGGGATTTCAATAGTGTTGGGGTTTAAGATTCTTTCTTTTGTTTCTTTCTTGAAAAGAATTTTCCCCCATATGTGTTGCTAGGAGACAAAAACTATGGGATATTTAAGAGAGACAAAAGAACAATAACAAAAACACAAGAAGTGGCCACAGGTTGGGGGAGGGGTCCAGCTGGCTACTCCCTCTTTTTACCTGGGGGTTTCTCTGGGAAGGGTAGAGATACTGCAAGAATTGGGTTGGAAAAAGAAGGGGCTGGGGCAACTGCAAGCCCTTGCACTCTCAGCATTCGGAGAAGGAGGCTGCAGTCGCTGTGGAAAGAATTCATCACCACTGCAGGGTTCTGTCTTCTGCTGCCTTCTCCTACCGTGAGTGGAGCTCCGCACGTAAGAGCAGCCATTGCACTGGGACCTTATTAACACCCCACCTCACCAAAAAAAGGACCCTTCACCATCTGCTCTGGTGCCTTAAGGGAAAACCCTAGGTTCCTGACCCCTTTCCCCTCCCAGGGAGCCTTTCCCTTGCCCTGCTTGGGAGTTGGGCTGCCCCTGCCTCACCCCTGCCGTTTTTTGCCACTACTCCAAAGTTTCTTTGCTACACTGTAACTCGCATCTCCTGCCCTGACGGGATGCCCCATGGTTTCAGCTACAGCTACCCTGTTTCTGATACATCTCACCTACCACTCCAGGACTTTGCTCATCTCTGCCTTCCGAGATTACTACTCCGAGGTTCCTGCTACAGCTCTTTTTGCTATCCAAAGGGGGCACAAGGATTGGCTCTCCCTGTGAGTTCATAAAGGAAGCCTTTTTTCCATCCATTTCTGCCAGCCACGTCCGCCATAACTGCATTGAGGGAGACAACCAAAACCCATACCACAGCATCTCCTTCAGCCACAGGGGAATCATCACACCTGCCCTTCCTGACTGGGAGCCAACAGCACCCTGGCCAGCTGTGACCATAACTATACCAAAGGGGAAAGTGACAGCTGAGAGAAGGCTGCTACTGGGTTTCTTGTTTTGTGTGTTGTCGCTACCACTGTTGTTGTTTGATGGCTTGTTATATATACAAGTAAATACTGTTATTCCTTTTCCCATATTTTTGTCTGAAAGCCCCTTGATTTCAAAAATTATAACAATTGGGAGGGAAGTGGGTTATATTTTCCATTCCAAGGGAGGCTCCTGCCTTCCTTAGTAGACACCTGTCTTTCAAACCAAGACAAGTGGGAACACTAAATTGGGGAATACCATTCCTAAACCCTGACAACCTTATTTGGCACCCAGTGTGGGGCACAAATGGTTGAGATAACAATCTGCTGAGAGCAGGTGGGAAACAAATTTGATCTAAGAATTTGTAATAGGTATGGAGCCACTGGTTATAATGTTGCTTCCTCTGTTCACATAGTTGTGGTTCCTAACCCTGTATATAATCCCATATATGCACTATGTGCTCCTCATGATGCTTTTCAGAGCAGGGAGAGGGATCAGGATTGCTTTGTTTCTATACTGTTGATGTCTTGTGAAGGCTGACCTAGAGCAGACTAGACAGAGCTAAAGAGTAAAGTAGGTATTTATTAAGAAGTCTCAGATAGATCCACGCTGGGCAGCACAAACCAAAATGGCCAAAAAATGGACAACAGATCATGGGGTCTCATACTTGTTATAAATACATATTATGTTGTTGGCTTTTTGCAAATATTAGAATGAATGTTATATGTATAATGTTAAAATAACTTTGCTTTTATTTCTGCTATTAACAAAAACTTAGACATAGTAGTAGTGGTAGCTGATATAGTTATGACTGAACTGTCTGTCTGGTCAGGATAACATCCAATGAATATGTAATGAGGACCCTGCTATTGATTTGCCAACTATCAGCACTGAAGAAAGTATGTACCAAGGCCCAAACTGGAAGTGATAAGAAGGAGCCAAAACCACAGCCAAGAAACACGCATGTTCTAGAAAGGCAGACCCAAGAAGGGGCCATGTAAAATAGTTCCTGGAATATGTAAACTAGTTTATGGATATGCATAAGGGTCTATGAATATGCAACAGGCTGATGTAATGGAAAAGGAATTTACAGGGTATCCCTGAGGGTGACTGTGTGCTCTTGGCTGAGTGCCAAAACACACCTGGCCATAGTCTTTGCTTTACTGTCTTTGTCTCCTATTGTCCTATATTAAACTGTTTAAATTTTCACAGGAGAGTGAACGTGTTTTTCACACACTTTTTTAAGTTTTGGTCCATTAGCATATTGGAGCTAATTGTCCAATTACAGCTTTAGCCCATGAAGTCCCATCCTTCTTGTTTTCTCTCTTTGGTCCACCATTGTTTATGCTCTTGGGTCTGAGATGTGGATGGGCCGTCCTTGGGTCCCCAGCTACAGAAGGAATTGTTTTGTGTACCTATTCTGTGGAGAGAGCTTACTATCCCCTAATATGAAGCCTAGACTTACACACTAAAGCAGAATAGAAGCTAAAAAATATAAAAGCTAAAACCTGAGGCATCACTGTGGGATATCAGTTTAGGACATACAGCAAGGGCATTGAGGATAATTTTGGGAAATATATTTAGTGTTGCTCACCTGCCCCAGCTTTGGGTGCTACCTATGGGAATTCATTAATAATGGTACTCAGTCTGTAGGGATACAGGGGAGGATGGTTTCCCCCCGTTTTTACCCCCTTTTCTCCTTCAGGTTTGTTACAACAAATTTGAGATATTTTAATTTCTTTTGGATGTTAAGGAAAGCATGTTCATATTGCTATGTCTACTCAGTACCAGTGATGTCTTAAGATTTTAGTGTTTATATTTTTCAAATCCTGTACTGCATTAGTGCATAACTCTAAACTCAATATAAAGTGTTAGTTAACTGTCTTCACATTTCGGTGAGACAAAACAATCCCTCCAGGCCTGAGATCCAAGGACATCCGACTGCCTCAGGCCCTGGAAAGTATAAACGTAAGTGAATTCTGGGGAAGCAAACTGGGGGAATATTACTTCATTACCTGAAGCTGTAATTGGAGGATTAACCCCTGATATGTAAATGGACCTAACTTATACCTGTCTGAAAAACTCGTGACTGTCGTCCATCTTGGGTGTAGTGCCTCACAGTGGTTTGACTGCCAATGGTGTACCTTCTGAAGGCCTTTAATAAATACCTACTTGTCACAGACATTTTCTCATAAAATCCTTTCTTTTAGGATTTTTCCTCTTCTGGGAAGCTGGGGCCCCAGAAAGAGAATGTAAACAATAATTATCTGCTGATGTGGAATGCAATAGGTGCACCTGTGATTGGCTCATGTTCCATGTTTACAATTAAGAGCCAATCACAGGACCAAGCTCGGGGACAGATTCTCAGAGAGCTCTCTTGTTTTTAGATTCCTATTCTATTCTTAGCTTAGCAGCTTCTGAAACTTCTCTCTCTATTCCTATTAATATAGTCTTAATGTATCATATATCATAAATCAATAAATCCAGCCTTCTGATCATGAAGCAAGATTCTCGTCTATCTCTCTCACCCTGAGGAACCCTCACAAGTCAAGTAATACCTACACTTATTCTCTGAATCTTGTCTAGCCTCTGTTCTAGGTAGGTTCTTTACCCAGTAGACATGAGTCTCTCTGTCTTCAGGTAGCCACTCCAAGGCATCACCAGCCACACCATATTTAGAGTGATGAAAGAGAATTTTAGGAAGGCCATTCAAAGATCTTTGGCTAGGGTGGGAGAGTAATGAGTGGCATGGAATGTGGCAAAAAACAGGCCACTATTCGGAGGACTTCTCTCCTCCAATGGTTTGGATGTTCACCCCAGAACAACCACAGGGACCTGTTAGAGTGATAAAATATGCAAAGGAAAAATGCTGCGGGCAGTTCCAAAGAGGCGGGAAAATTATGGCATTTGCTAGGCTCTGCCTGCTATTTACTAGACTCTGCTTATTTCTAGACAGCATCCTCAAGGGGAGGAGGAGAAAAGCAGAGCAACTGGCACTGTGGCCACTCAAACTGCAGCTGAACCAGAGGAACAACCCATGCTGGTAGCAGTCACCCCTATACAGAAGAAAAAATCCAAGACCAAATCAGGTCACTTAGTGAAGGATGAAGAGGAAGTAGGGTCCTTACAACAAGAGTAAAAGGCATGGGCAGAGATAGTAATTTGATCCCTATCCCTGGGTGAGCTGTGAGATATGATTTCAGCCACCAGTAGGGTGAGCCCATGGTGACCTGACTGTTCCAATGCTGGGATATCATGACCCAAGATATGGAACTAGATGGTAGTGAAGCCATGCAGCTGGGATCCCTGTCCTGGGATGTGGGCATTGACCAGGGGATTGGGATAAAGACAGAAACTCAGCCTCTGGAGATGACTCCTATCAAGCATAAGGGAAAGGTATCTTTTCATGGATGATCTATCAGTGCACTGAGATAAGTGGAACACCATGGAGCAAGGTATTCAGTACCTGAGAGAATTAGCTGCACTGGAGGTACTCTATAAGGATTCAAGTAACAAGCAGTCCCCTAGAGATCCAGATGAAGCCTAGGGCACGCAACCTGTGTGGCAGAAGTTCCTATGGAGCACGCCATCGTCGCACACCAGCTCATTAGTGGTGATGTCATGGAAAGAAGGAGAACAAAGAGTGGATAATTTGGTTGCTCAACTGGTAATATGAGGAAAGTCTCTCTTCCTCCCTGTGGGCCTGCATCTCAACCACAGAAAGACTGTCCAAGGACCTCCAGCAATTTAAAGAGGAACTGTCCTGTGCCCTGCCAGTACAGGCCAGAGTCTCTGCTATTAAGAGCAAGCACACCCCTGCTCAAGAGAGACAGGGAACACACCATGAGGTAGGTAACCTGTGCTTTTACCTGCATGACCATGGAGAGGACATGAGCAAGTAGGATGGAAAACCCACCTCTGCCCTAGGAGCCATGGGTATGTGAGTTGAGAGGAAGAACAACCACCATGGGAAATTCTTCAAGGATAAATGCTGCTCCAGTTTCCAGTGGGCAGGTCCTCAGACAGAATGGAAGGTGCTGATGTTACTTCAAATCCTCTTGAAGGGACCTGCAGTTCATCATATTTACAACAAGTGAGCAACAAGTACCATGACCAGAACTAGAGGGGCCAGCCAGGTGTAGGAAAGGGACAGTCGGATCTATGAGACTGTGTGGATCTGATGGCCTGGCACATCAGACCCACAGAGTATAAGGCTTTAGTTTACACCAGTGCACAATGTACCCTGATGCCATCAAGAGATAGTAGGGCAAAATCCATCTCCATTTCTGGAGTGTCAGGGGGATCCCAACAGCTGACTGTACTGGAAGCTGAACTGAGCCTGGCTAGGAAGAGATGGCAGAAACACCCCATTGTGACTGGCCCAGAGGCCCCATGTGTCCTTGGCATAGATTACCTCCGGAGAGGGTATTTCAAGGGCCCAAAAGGGCACTGTTGGGTTTTTGGGATAGCTGTGTTGGAGGCAGAGGAAATTATGCAGCTGAATACCTTGCCTGGTCTCTCAGAGGACCCTTCTGCTGTGGGACTGCTAAGGGTCTCTTATCAACAGGTGCTGATCGCTACCACAACTGTGCACTGTCGACAATACTGCACCAACCAGGATTGTTTCCCCCATCCATGAGATAATTCATGAACTGGATAGCCAGGGAGTGGTCAGCAAGACCTACTCACCCTTTAATAGCCCCATATGCCCCGTACGTAAGTACAAGGGAGAACGGAAACTGACAGTGGATTATCATGGCCTGAATGAAGTCACACCACCACTGAGTGCTGCTGTGCCAGACATGCTGGAACTTCAGTACGAACTGGAGTCCAAGGCAGCAAAGTGGTGCTGCCATCAATATTGACAATGTGTTTTTCTTCCTTCCTTAAGCATCAGAGTGCAGGCCAAAGTTTGCCTTCACCTGGAAGGGCATCCAGTACACCTGGAACCACCTGCCCCAGGGATGGGAACATAGCCCCATGATTTGCTGTGGACTGATCCAGGCTGCACTGGAAAAGGGTAAGACTCCAGAACACTTGCAATACACAGATGACATCATCGTATGGGGCAATACAGCAGAGGAAGTTTTTGAGAAAGGGGAGAAGATAATAGAGATCCTCCTGAAGGCTGATTTTGCCATAAAACCAGGTCAAGGGACCTGCCCAGGAGATCCAGATATTAGGTGTAAAGTGGCAAGATAGCTGTTGTCAGATTCCAATGGACATAGTCAACAAAATAGCAGTTTATGTCCCCACCAACCAGCAAGAAGGAAACTCAGGCTTTCCTAGGCGCTGTGGGATTTTGGAGGATGCATATTCCAGATTACAGTCATATTAATTGCAAACCCTCTCTATCACATCACCTGAAAGAAGAATGATTTCAAGTGGTGTCCTGAACAAGAACAAGCTTTTGAATAAAGTAAACTGGAGATAGTTCATGCCGTAGCCCTTGGGCCAGTCAGGACAGGACAAGATGTGAAAAATGTGCTCTATACTGCAGCCAGGGAGAATGGTTCTTTCTGGAATCTCTGGCAAAAGTATCTGGGGAGACTCAAGGACAGCCCCTGGGGTTCTGGAGTCGTGGATACAAATGATCCGAGGCATTTTACACCCCAACTGAAAAAGAGATACTGGCATGATATGAAGGGATTCAAGCTGCTTCAGAAGTGGTTGGCACTGAAGCACCACTCCTCCTGGTACCCCAACTGCCAGTGCTTTGCTAGATGTTCAAAGGGAAAGTCCCTTCCACGCAACATTCCACTGATGCTGTGTGGAGTAAGCTGATTGTTCTGATCTCACAGCAAGCTCCAATAAGACCTTGCACCTTTAAGACTTGTTCCAGAGAGTGAAGGGGGGAGAGAAGAAGCGCGCAGTTTGTTTCCAGATGCTGCATTCACTTCTCCACATTCCTGCTCCTGGACTGTTGTTGTCTGTGGATGGATAGACAGCAAGTTAGAGGTCTCCTTTGTTTTAGTTTTAGCTAGCTGAGGCAAAGAAGTTCCCCAGACCATGGGTTTTTTTTTCCCTTTTCTTTGGACTTGTTTAAACCTGCTCTGGACTGAACACCCAGAAGAGCACTGGCAGCTCACACCTGTGGCCCACCAGGCCAGGCCTGGGCCGCAGCATTTCCAGCACTGGAGGGACTGATAAGAGACTGAGTGAGCCAAGCTGCAACCCAGGGAAGGGACTTTTCTGAGTTTGTCATCTCTTCTGGAGTAGCAAGAGGTTTTATTGTTTAATAAACAGGCTTTTTTTCACTTTTCTCCAAGGAGGTATTTTCTCCCGAACCGGTTGGGGGTAGGGGCCAATTAAATTTGCTTTTCTAGAGGAACCCCTTTGGGGGTTCTCTCCTAAATTTGCCCTGAACCAGGACAAAAACTTATTGCTGTGGTAAACAGATGAATGGGGATACAATTCAGCATCATAAAGTCACCCCAGGACAACACCCCATCCTTGGCATAGATTACATCAGGAGAGGGTATTTTAAGGGCCTAAAAGGGCATTGTTGGGCTTTTGGGATAGCTGCTGTGGAGACAAGAGGAAATTAGGCAGCTGAATACCTCACCTGAACTCTCAGAGGATCAAAGAACAGGTAGCGATCACTTGTAATACATTGATGACATCATCATATGGGGCAACACAGCAGAAGATGTTTTTGAGAAAGGGGAGAAGATAATCCATACCCTTCTGAAGGCCAGTTTTGCCATAAAGCCAAGTTGGGTCAAGGGATCTGCCCAGGAAATTCAGTTTTTAGGAGTAAAATAGCAAGATGGAACAGTACAATGGACTGGTAAAAACCATATTGAAAGCAATAGGTGGTGGGACCTTCAAACACTGGGATCTACATTTAGCAAAGGCCACCTGGTTAATTAACACAAGAGGGTCTATCAATCAAGCTGGCCCTGCCCAATAAAAACATCCATGTGCCTATGAGGAATGTGTTAGGGAAGAGTTTGGATTAGTCCTGCCTCAAGGAAAGGCAAACCCATTCATGAGATTGTTTTTGCTCAAGGATTCGAGTTCACTTGTGGGTAATGCAGAGGGATGGGGAAACACGATGTGTACCTCAATAGGATTTGATTTTTGAGTGATTTTTATGTTGAATTGTATAATATTGGTTGCTGAATGACACTGCCACTGTATGTCATAACTCAAATGGACTGCTCCAGATACACAAGTCATGAGCTCCTGATGCAGCAACCAGCTGATAGCACACCAGCCCTCCTTCCCTGGAAGACATCTAGGACAGATAGAACCCACATTCATGGACTAAATGAACTGAACAGACATCTTGGAAGGACAGCCATTGTCTAAGGGAATGATACCCATGCTTGTGTGTGTATATATACATATAGAAATATATATATATTTAGAAGTTGCAGGATCTGGACATGACATAGATGATATAGAAAAAGGGGCAGATAACGTCCTAATTCCAGCCAGGACAAGGTTAATTTTCGCAGCAGCCAGGAGGGGCATAGCCAGACCCTGAGGTTATTAGATACCACCTCACACCATGTATGGGAGGGATGGAGGGCAGTGGCATTTTTCCCTCTATTAGTATTGCTGTTGTTACTGTAATTTTCTTATTTTATTACTGTTTCTAGTAAATAGTTCATTTCACAACCTGTGATCTTTTTGTGCCTCAAATTCTCCTCTCTATCCCACCACAGGAGGGAACAAGCAGCACATGGTCTGAGATGTTTCAGTGGGAATAATAAATTGGGGAATACCATTCCTAAATGACAAGAACTGGTCTTTTAAAAAAGTGACAAATAATTCTCTACAGAGGACTTGTTAACATGACTAGTGGCCTCAAGAGACAGCCATTTGACAATTACTATTCAAATTCAATAGATGATGGTAATGTTTTTTCTGTTGTATAAATCTAATTTTTTAACAAAAGTTGAGCTTCAATGCCTTTTCTGCTTAGCATTTTGAATAACATATGGTCACAAAAATCCCAAACAAACCACATGAGAGATAAGGCAGAGATCTCACTGAAGTAGCTATATCATTAAGAACTGACAAAGTCTTCATCAAACATTTGTGTATGGGCATTTTGTTACCACATTAATTACAAATTAGAAGGGATTTAGATAATAACTACAAGACACTGGAGGAGGTATAAAAGAAGCCTTAACCTATCAAGCTTAACACACCACTGAAAGGCATTCAGCTATGGTGGTGCAAGTATTGGCAGAGTTAATATTCTGCAAGAGAAGTAATTGGGAGCACAGAAATGAAAATCAGTTTTCATCAATATATTCTGACATGCCCATTCTTTTAATAAAGGTGAGTGCTTTCACAGATAGTTATTCTAGCCAAGATCAGCAAACATTTGCACACCAGTGTAGCTTATACCCATGAATTAGAGGGTTACACAAGCAGACTTTATGCAAGACCAAATACATATTCACAGAATGCATTTTAAGCCAAAGCTACTCCATTGCATGGCTTTTGTTTTGACAAGGCCAAAGAGGGTGCTGCAAAAGAGAATATTATTCACAGCCTTTGCCTAGGTCTGACAGCAAAAGATTTCTAGCTGTAGAGATGCCTGAAGATTAATTTAAAAACAAGCATTTTTGCACGATGTCTATCACACAAGAATTGACCAAGTGGCACAATTGACTAAACATTGGTCCTTACACTGTTCCAATACTCTGGCAAAGAGTTTTGCATCTTAACACTTCCAAATATTTTGCTACAATGAATATGAAAACATATGCCTTAAATACTTTAACTATGATACATATCTTAACTTGGGGAAGAGTCACATAGCTATTGCAAACATGTCCCTACTGCTATCAACTTAAGTTTCTTCTCCCAAGCAAAAGCCCTTTACCCAGATTTCTCAATTACTTGTATCATCTTAAGAAAACAAAACAGCCTAATGGAAATTCATCATGTCATGTTTTAGTACTAAAACCTTAAGGAATAAGACACAGCCTGCTTGCCAGGCAGCCTTCTCTGGGATTGACAAATACTACAGTATCTGAAAGTGTCACCCACTTAAGACAGCCCTTTTACATTCCCCTTGTTTTCCATGTGATGGCCTCAATTAAAAGATCCCAAACATCCAGAAAGTCTGAAAGTCACATTTTTTCAAGTCAAGCAAGATTCAAAAATATCATACATGTATCCCAATTCAGTAGCTTTATCATTTATCTCCTATTTGTAGTACACTTAGGGCAGATATTTGCGCATTTTAAATATTTCAGAAAATGTGGAGATAGGCAATCAATTTGGCTCATCTTGGCTACTAGTGCTTTGGGGGAAGGTACACAGTGCCAAATTACTATTAAACTGATCTGGTGAGATGAGACATTCAGTCACTACCACAACAGCTTAGTAATTGCAATTCTTCTAACTCAAATCGCTAGATAAAACACTAAAGTTTTAAAAAATGAAGTAGCACCCTGTAAATAGGAAGCTAATTTTGTGTACATGCATGTATATGCACATATCTGATGACACACAGCCCAAATTATAAGAGGACATGCTATATTATGAATCACATGACCTCTAGTCCAGCCACACTGCAGTTCATCTGTAACTGCTATGTTTCCAACTAACTCAGATACACTTCCGTTCAAGATAATATCTCGGCTCTTGAGCCTATACTACACATTACTATGACTGTCTGATGATGGCCATAAACTACACAGCCAAGTTGGATGTCAAAGAACAAAGCAAAGTTCTGCAAGCATTTTTTTCTGGCATTTCCTACCCTCTAGATGTAAAATGAGCATCATGGAACACAATTAAAGTGTTATTAAAAAGAAAACAGTGTGACTATATCACTATGTAAAATAACAGACAGTGTAAACATGACTTCAGAAACAGCAAGGTAAAAACATGTTTGAGCTTTTGAGAAGTTACAGATGTGGTCCCACACTCAGACACTGGTACAACATCACTGCAATGGCAGAGATCTCAAAGATTTACCAGGCAAACAAAATATTAAGAACACCCTTCTAACACTAGAGTCAAAAGCTTCCATTAATTTCCATAATATAAACCAAATCTAAAGCTATGCACATGCTTTTAGTTATTAGCTCTTGAACAGACTTGCAAGAAATCTCAAGAGGCACAATTCTTCACATTACTATCCAAGAAAAAGTCATGTTTTATTTTACCTTATCGAAGGATCACTCTGTGCAGACTCATGGAAATAGAGCCAAACAATGAATTATGCAAACTGACAGTGCTCAATCTTTCCAAATAGAAAGCTTTCTATTTTTATCCTCATGGCAGAGGCAGGGTCTCCTCTTGCCATACAACAGGACCTAAGTGTACACAATCTTCTATTCTCAGGCAGTATCAGAAGTGGAAACCTCTGTGCTTCTTAGCATATACAATATCCCGACTTGGATCAGAGGAGTCCTCGGGGAAGGGCTGGAAGCTGGCTACCATCATTATATTGCCTGTTGCCTCCTGAAGCCAGGCAGATGTCCAAAAGAGTCTACAGTCTGGGAGGTTCTGTGGGTCCCACAGACCCAACCATCCAAAAACCTACATGCAACAGCAGAGTGAGGGTCAGTCAGGTATTCCCCAGGCCTCAGAGTTAGAGATCATAAAGTATGCTTATGATCCATGAACCAACATCAGACGTTTCTTACCTTCCTGCCTACAGACAGCTTCATATCTCTTTCACTTTGGAGATAGCCAACAATAGGTGATCCTATCCTACAGATAGGTGGGTTGCTTACTAACATCAACAATACCTAAAGAAAACAAAAATAGAAGCTGAGAGAGAAGCTTTGTAGCACCTTGCAATGCAGAGGCCTGCAGAAGGCAACTTTTATGCTCAGAGTACCACACATTTGTTCTTTGGCACCAAGAAATATTTTTGTCGAGTTGTGTTCTACTAGTTACAACTTCTATTTGCTTAATTTTAAGCTCTCTAGAATGCCTCTTATAAGACCAAAGCTTTTAAGCATGGTGCTCATACTTGCCATCAGTTATCTGTAAGTTCCATATTAATTCACTGTTCTGAAAAAAAATTATTCTCACATATTGCAAGTTGCTTTGAAATCAAAACAAATCACTTGGAAGAAACTGAGATCCAACAATACAGAACTCTAAGCAGCACACAGTTAGCAAGTTACAAAAAGCAGGGAAAGCAATGCTTTAACAAGTATTTAGCCCCCGAATTACTTGAAAAAATTAAGCATAATGCTCAGGTTCTTCCCTCCCCCATTATTTCAAGATTTGCTCCTTCATATAGCAAAAATACCTTATGAAATAAATTGTCCTAAGAACTACCAAACTCTAACAGTGCAGTTCATTCTTCTTGTTTCCTTGACACAGCAAACTTGGTCAAACTGTGCTTCTGGGCAGCACTACACATCTAATAATGAAGTTTCTATTTATATAATTTCTCACTTGCACCTTCTCTGAAATATTGGCTTCCAGCACAAGAATGGGAGGTCACCAGTGTATGAAATAACTGAACTCCTTCCTTGAGGGTGGTGATCTGGAACCTGAGCAAAAGGTTGCCCAAAACATTATTCCCAGTCATAATGAATAGCTACATAAAGTCACTAGATAAGGTAAAGATTAACAGGGATAAGGACAGCCATTCAGAAACATCTGGGCTTGTGACAACCTTCACTGCAGATTTACACTTTTAGCTGATTGCATGAAGGGGACTTGCAGTTCATGACTGCTCCTATCCTTCACTGATACAAGCTGCTCTCCACAAAGTGGTTGCTTCTGAAGACTGCTGCCCTTTCCATCAAGCTAGGAGGTCCTAAACTATGAAGTACTGCAGTAAATCTGAACATGCTCTATTAGTTTATAAAATATGCTTAGATGCTGTGCTTGAATTTTTAACAAGTCCTCAGCCTTTATTGTAGACAGCACTAAGATACTGATAATCTACCATTTAAACAAACATTTAGGGGGACAGGTTTTCTGCTTCAATTTATCAAATACTGGTTACAGGATTAGCAACTGAAAGCAGAATCTGTTGATATGTTGAACCAGCCTTTAACAACAGTAGCTCTTGTCAAAAAGGTACAAAGAAAACACTTCCCTCATTTCAGTTTATTCAGCTAGTTCAACAACCCAGAGATAAAAGTCATATTTATTAAAGAAAAAACAACCTGTCAAAAGGTCCAAGTGTTTCATGAGCACAAATCAAGCATTTGTTTTCCCAACCAACTAGCACCAACACCTTATTAAGGTCACATTAAATACAGGCTTTTCTCAAAATATTTATACTTTAGCTTAACTAGAAGCCTTTGTACTTCCCTTCCAGTTCCTACCCTCAAACCACACCTCAAGTGGAAGAAATTTCCCCAACTCCTTGCCACAAAGTTTAAAAAAAGTTACAGATTGCATATTTCTAATCCTGCTTACCTAATCTTAGGAAACTAAAAAAACAAAACAAGATTAAGCTAAATATTTCAAGTCAAGAAATCAGAAAAACAAATCAGATGCTGATCTAAACTAGTGCTCACCTTGCATATACTATGAATATATCATAAAGGTCACCCCAGAAGATTAATATCCAACTTTATTTTATTTCTAAATGATTCAGCAAGCCAAGTCTAACACATCTAAAAGTTTGCCTGAAGGCCCAATACAAAGTAAGTCAACATCACTTCTTGGGACCACAGGACTCCTTCTCCCTAGTGACAGAACAAGGGTCTAAAAATCACTTTTCAGAATCTAAGATGAATAACCAAAGACCAAATACTACCAAAACAAAACCCACCATGAGCAGCTCCCCATGGAGGGAAAGCGAGACAGAGACAACATATGAGAGACTTCAGTCATGATGCTTGAAGAGAATTCCTCTCCTGTGCAGGGGTGAAGGCATCACGAGACCTTCATCTCCCACTCTCAAAATAAGCATCACAGGACTGGTCAGAAGGATTTACAAAAAAGGTACAACATTTCAAGGACATAAAATACCAAAAGAGATATCACATTCATAATACTGAGGTAAGGCAACTGGCAACCTTGCCTAAAGTCTACACTTGTTAATGCACATTCCCAGATTATTTCATAGATTGTTCTAACTTCTTTCCAAGAACAATTACATACACATAGTTCCCAAGCAAAAATATTTTGATCCATTGTGATTTCTTTGGAAAAAAGTGGATGAGTAATGTAAGTGCAGGAAGAGGCTGTCAAACCATTCAGATGTAAAAATGGCCCAATTACCAACCCAAGACTAGAGCAACTTCCAGAATAAGTAATAATGGAGGCGAGTCTAAGAATATACCTATCACACCTACAGGAGCATGTCCACCAACTCATTACAAAACGCAAGCCTTGTGCCAAAGCCTTCCCTTCCTTCTAAATAATGAAGCCAAACAGAAGACAAATCTATTATTCCACATGCTACAAGTTAATTCTGGGTTTGTGTAACAAAGCTCTTAAACCTTGACCCAGCATTGTGGTTGAAGCCCATCTGGAAACAAAGCACCAAACAGTCCCTTGCTCAAACCCCCCCATCCCACTGTGTTGGAATGGGGAGGAGAATCAAAGTAAAACTTGTAGGTTGAGATAAGAACAGTTTAATTGAAAAGAAAGTCAAATACAGTAATCATGGTAAATTATGATAAGAACGATAATAAAACAGGAAAAAACAAGTGATGCACAATACATTTGCTCACCACCCACTGACTGATGCCAGACACCCCCCCTTCCTGAACCCAGATTGGCCACCCTTCTGGGTAACTCCTCACAGTTTATATACTGGCCATGACATTCTAAGGTATGGAATACTCCTTTGGTCATTTTGGGTCACCTGTCTCAGCTGTGCTCCCTCTCAGTTTCTTTTGTGAACCTCTTCACTGGCAGAGCATAAGACAAGGAAAAAGAGTCCTTAAGATAAACACAACTTTGCAAAAAACCTAACACACTGGTGTCTTATTAACACCATTCTCATTCTGAATCCAAAAGACAGCACTGTAACAGCTACTAAGAAGAAATTAACTCCATCCCAGTTGAATCCAGGACACTCAGAGAGGCCAAGATGCATGCCAGCCAAGCAAAGAAATTATCCCAAAATTTATTTCTGTTTGACAGAAATCAAAGGGCATGAAGCGAGAGACACAGGAGCCACTACTAAAACAATAACTCCTGGGAGAAGGGAGCTGAAGGGGACATTATTTTGCTAGAGACCAAGCAGACATCAAGTGGAAAGGGGTCTGCCCGATGCAACAGATCTTCTGCAGGCACTGTGGCTTTTCAATTACTTTCTTAAAGAAAAATAATGAAATTCCTTCTCCAATTGTTTTGAGAATTTAAGTTCTCCCCCTTTTCTGGGGCAGCAGTGCCAGATTTCTTGCTCACCGTATTTACAAGAGAACCACAAACGCATTTTTGGATTAACAGGAAGACTCAGAGACAAATGCTTTTAATTTATCTACCTTCACCAATTACGTGTTGCTGTAACTCTTTGAAGGCTGCCTTCTAGAAATTTGGAGAGGAAGAAAAGGAAACCAGAGGGAAAAAAAAAATCATGAAAAACAGTCATGAAGTCCACGGAGTTTTGAAAAAAAAAAAAAAACAAAACCTCACAGCTTTTATCTTGAGTTAGTCATCCTACACAGGATGCTCCTACATGACAAAGCTATCAAGGGAAGCCCCTTTGAAATAAACACACACAGACTAGAGCCAAGAGAACAAACTTAGGGTTGAAAGGGAAGAATTTGCTCTCTGCCATGAGGTACCTGCGTTTCTTTGGGGTTAAAATTGAGAAATAACAGAACAGAGACAGATGTAACACGGCCTCCTATTCCCAGAGGGCATCCTAAGAGAAGAGGCCCTGCAGGCACCCAGCCAGCCTGCCCTGCAGATCGTCCCCGCGCCGCTGGCAGCGGGCGGGGAAGACCAGCTCGCAGGGCACTATCTACGGGAGCCGAGCCCTGCCTTCCCTCCTCCTGTAGGCCCCGGCCCTCTCCCGCGGAGGGTGGTGGAGCTGACAGTGACCGCAAGCCCGCCGCGGCCCCTCCGAACCCGACAAAGAGGCCCGGCAGGCAGCGAGGGAAATGGTGCAGGCCCCAGCGGCAGCTCGCCGGGACTTCGGCGGCGGCGGCGGGAGGCCCGGTCCGCCGGCGGAGCAGGGAAAAGCCGTACCTTGAAGTAACCGCCCTCGTAGAGGGTGTTGGGGGGCCCGAAGATCGCCACCTCCCAGTTGTAGAGGTCGGACTCGTCGACCAGGGTGATGCGGAAGCCCTCCACCGGCTCCTCCTGCAGCGACTTCAGCTCCAGCATCAGCGCTTTCTGTGAACTGCTCATCTGCTGCTGGGCCATGGCGCGGCGCGGCCCCCGCCGCCCAGGCTGCTGCTGCCGCTGCCCCGCCGCCGTCGCGCTGCCCGACAGACCCCCCCGCCCGGCGCTGACAGCCGTCGCCGCCGCCACTTCCTTTTGTGACGGCGCCCACTGGCATCTGACCTCAGCGCGGCGCGCTGCGCCGCACCACGCTACGCCCTGCCGCACGGCAAGCCCCACCCCACCACACGACAAGCCCCGCCCCGCCTTTACCGGCACACTTAAAGGGGCGGCGCTCTCCGCCACACCGTTTGTGGAATGCATAGGTGTGTGGTTCCTGGCGTTGCATCAGTCCTTACGGGGCAGGTCCACATGTCGTGTAAAGCGGAAGAAAAGCTGGGTGGAGAGCTATGAGTGGGATGGAGAGAGTGGTTTTCTGTGAGGGTCATGGGTGGGGCACGGCCAGTCCGTGCTGCTGCACTGATAGACATTCACGGTCAATAAAAGAGCAGCTTTTGTAGAAAGGATGGGTTTTGAGGAGCGACCTTGCATGACCCATGGTCCCCTAAAAATCCTGCAGCAACCCCCAAGCAGCAGTGTGTCAAGAAAATTAATCCATAAGCACCAGAGGTTTATGTCCAAAAAGGAGAGAGACAAGTCCTGTAACTTTATTTGAATAAAGGAAGAGGCCATGGGGCATTTCCCCTGGGGTCCGTCAAAATTTTTAGGGGACGCAGCCTTCTTTTTATCCTAATTTCTCGGCCACATTTCCCTCTCTCTTTCCCCATTGGCTGAGGTACTTGAGAAGTACAGACTTCCAAAAAAAGCCTAAGACCCCTTCTAATGTATGCAAACCCCCCCCCTTTTTTCTTTGTGTCTCTGTTCTTTTTCTCTAAATCCAGAGATTTAACACAGTCTTGAGTGCGTAAGAGTCTGTGTCAATTAGTGGAACAATTAGTGGAATTCATATGGAATTTATGGTTTCCCCCATTGCTTCTTTCACCTATCAGTATCTGGCCTTATCTACCATCAGGCCAACAGTTTGTATGTAAAGACACCTCCTTCTCATTCCTTTCAAGCAGGAGAGGAACTGGCAGTTATCTCTCTCCCACTGCTGTTGTTTTCACTTGGCTCCACGGATGTGTGAGGTTCTACAAGCAGAAAATACAGTTTCAATCTTTCCTTCCATTTTTTGATATGGTTAAGGGAGGAAAATGTTTGCAGAGTTGGCAAGGTACATCGACCTGTGAATGTGAGCAAGCACCTCAGACCATGCTTGTGATCTCCTATTCCTTATTCAGCCTTTAACAAGTGATATTATTTATTGTAAAAACTAAATAAGTTTATTTTTTAAAAAAATTATTATTCAGGAGGAGGACAAATAGCATAGCACAACCCCAGATGGTAAGACTCTGGGTTTCACTTCTGGAAATGTTAATTCATGCACCTGGCTTGGCAGCACAAAGGACCCCACAGCTGTATAAGAAATGTCTGGCATGGAAATGTAGTTGCAAGCTGGACATCTTATCTCAGCCAGGACAGGAGAAGTAATAAGGATGTAACTGCCCTGACAGAAAAGCTGATGCCTATTTCTTAATAAAAAATTAATGTGGTTCTAGCGGGATTAATTTAAATAACTAATAGGCTGTGATGAGTTCTAAACTAATTGTAATGTCCCCAAAATGTCAGAGTTATTTGAAGGAAATCTCTGTTGTCTGTGGACTTGCAGCCAAATAAAACTGGGGGTGAATAAAAGTGAAAATCACCTAATGCCTTAATATAAATCTGTGGCATTGGATTACATGGAGTCCAGGGATGAAATGGTAAAAGATCCTGAGATGCTGCTAATATAGAGAGGGATCGAGGAGTGTTTACTTTAGAAATTGCCACCCTGGAGTGAGCTCAGATTTACAGAAAGTTGCTTAATTTGCTCTCACATCCTCAGCCTGGGGGCTGGAGGGCTGGATCACATACACTTACATGGCTGAAATGCTGTTCGTTGGAGGAGCTCCTTAGCAAGCCAGGCTGTACTGCACTGGGTGTTTTTTTCTGGTAGGAGCTCAGACCCGTATTCTTTTTATTTATGTCAGAATAGAATAGAATAGAATAGAATAGAATAGTTCATTTGGAAGGGACCTATAACACTCATCTAGTCCAACTGCCTGACCACTTCAGGGCTGACCAAAAGTTAAAGCATTTTGATACCCAAATGCCTCAAACACTGACAGACATGGAGCATCAACCACCTCTCTAGGAAGCCTGTTCCAATGTTTGTCCACCTTCTCTGCATATAAATGCTTATGAATGTCAAGTCTAAACCTCCTCTGATGCAGTTTTGAACCATTCCCACAGATCCTGCTGTATATCAGGGAGAAGAGCTCATTACCTCCCTCTCCACTTCCCCTCCTCAGGAAGCTGCAGAGAGCCATGAGGTCACCCCTCAGCCTCTTTTTCTCCAAAGTAGACAAACCCAGAGCCTTCAGCAGATCCTTGTAGGACATTCCTTCCAGCCCTTTCACCAGCTTTGTTGCCTTCTCCTGGATGCATTCACATACTTTAACATCCTCCTTAAATTGTCTTGGGTTGATGGACATAATGTTTTGTCAATACAGGATCAGGTTGACTGGCAGGATATGTGGTCTGGGAGCTGTGCTCTTTGGTGCCAGGCTTCCTGGGTAGCAAGTACTTCCATCACCATTGTGTTTGACCAACCATCTCATCTGAACCACATCTGGAAGGGTTGCAGAGATGATGCTCTTAGCAGTGCTCTCTCCAGGAGAGAAAAAGCTCTTCACCTCTGCCCATCCAATTTGGCCCCATGACAGGGGTCAGTAATGAATCTTTGGCTTCATCTCTATTCTTCCCAATCCCAACATCTTGGTCCCAGCTTCCCACACTTCATTACTGCTCCCTGGTCCCCAAACCTTATCAACTCCATTCACACCTCCATCCCCACCTCCCAAATGCCCAAGTTTCACATCATGGCCACCATCATTCCCAAATGCCCCAACCCCAGCACCCACTTACAGCTGCCCCTCCACATGACCTGTTTCCATTACTAATGAGTCTAATAATGTGTCCAACCTGGAGGGCCATGCTGTGACCTTCCCCAGTTGACACCAGCCAGCAAGGACCTGATCCATTAATGCAGCATCTCAGCTCACACCATGATCAAACATGGTGTTACTCAAGATTGGAGGAAAATGTTGCGTTGATTCAATGTGCAGAAGCTGAGCCCTTTGGGGATTGCACTGCCCCTACTCCTATGGTAATTGAAACAACTTCCCTTGCAGCCAGCCTCCAGCGAAGGCTTTGTCTGAACCAGCCTAAGGCTGGGAAAGATGGGAGAAGCTAGGTTTAGAGCTATTTAGGACTTCTCCCTGCCTGCTGCCTGTCTCAAATGTTAATGAAAGAGGCAATCATGCAAGGCAGAAAGTAAAGCAAGCCCCGGTGTTTTCAATAGGGCAAGCTGAAAATTTTCCATCAAGTCTGCTTTTAGAGAGAGTATTGGTCTTTTTCCCCCAAAATTTTTTTCCCCCTCTCCTACAAAAACATCTGATGATCACAGAGAATAGAAACTGTCAAAGCAACAGAGCACTTTGAAGCCTGGGCAGCCCCCTCTGAGGTTCCTGCCTGCATTTCTGCCTGCACACCAGGGGAGACTCGGCTGCTCTGCCTGGTGTCCCCTTCCCCATGACCAGGCTGCCCTATGGCTGGCATAACTTTTTGACTTATTTGACATTTCCTCCTCCTAATCAGCACCAATATATCTCAATGAAAGGATGAAGCCTTGTCCTCCTCCTTTAGCTGGCCTCCCACAGATGGTCACTGCTCACCTGAAAGCAGGGTTCTTTGAGGTGTGTTCTGCATCAAAATGTAGAGTTGTTCTCTCTTCATCTCCTTTTTTTTTCCACCTGAAGGAATCAGTTTGTTATTTGGACTCAGAGAACAAGAAATTGGGTCTGGTGTAACCACAGGTGGCTCCAGGAAGAGGAAGTCTCGCTGGGAGAGTAATAGGCCACATGTGCCAGTAACCCCATCCTGGCAGCAGAACTTACCACTATAAACTGGACCTCAAGATGTCACCAGTGCTTGATGTAAATCAGAGATGAAAACTTCTCTTCAAATTCTTTCTGTTTTGTTCTTATAATCTATTTTTAAGATTTTTTTTCTTCTCTTTCCTCCTTCCTGCAAGCCATGTTCCTGAAGGATGACAAACTAAGAGTTAACTCCTCTGCTTATCAACAGCAGAAGCTTTGAAAATGTAAACACTGTCTTGGTGTCACATTAAAGGATTACTGCCCCATGAGCTGGCAGAGAGAGAGGACAAAAGGTGGGAAGATGGGGTAGGTCCCAAATATGCAACTCTGGTTTTGGGGCAAGATCATCTCACCCAATATTCTTCAGTGCTTTAGCCAATTTCTTTCCTGAGTGGCTCGAAGGATAAAATATCTGCTCCTTGCTCTAGGAAACAGGACTTGCCTGGGCTAAAAGATGACACCATCTCCTCTCCTGCTGCTTCCTCCCTGCTCCTCTGCTCTGCTAAAGCATCAGAAGGGATCTTAATGACTCTGAGCTGGACTTTAACACCATGTCACCCCTGGCACATCAGATGGATGCTCCTGTGATGGAAAAGATTAGGTAGGGAGTAGGAGCTCTGCTCATCTCCCCTGTGAACTGCTTACAGCCCCCTTCAGAGCCCCTTGGAACTCAAACCACAGACAGCTATTCCTTGGGCTGTACTGAAGCAGAGCAGGACACCTGGAGGTCTACCTCATTACCCTCCTGCCCCAAGGCAGTATCAGCTTGTCCTAAACAGACCAAGACATATTTGCCCAACCCATTCTTTAATATTTTTCCTTCAAACTGCCTGAAGTGGAAATTCACTTTCTCCTAGGTCAATGTGTCTCTGGGCTCAGCTCACCTCCCTGTTGGAGAGCTGTTATGTGTGTGTTCCCTGTGGAGCTCATCCTGTTTCTTCTTGTCCAGACGACTATGGGGATATGGAAGATAGAGAGAGGGGCCAGGATTATTTCCTCCATCTCCTTCCTGAAGTGCCATTGTCCAGACTAGACGCAAATCTCCAGCCAATGCCATACCAGTGTTGGCAGCACATTGTGCCCACCACAGCAGCACACATTGCTTGTGGGCTGAGGGCAAACATCACTCGGGGCTTTACAGGCTGGTTTCTCAGCCCCAGAGGAACTGGTGATAGAAGAATCTGGGGGTGCTTCAATTATTTACACTAGATACCTCAGTCTCAGACCAAAGGGCAGACAAGCACCACAGTGACAGTTCTCAGCCCAGGCATTAATGCCCTGCTGCCGAGGAAAGATTTCCTCCCAAAAATCCCTGACCATTTAACAAGGGAAATCAAAGTACAATTCTCAGCTCTGCTGCCCAAGTGAGCAATGCAGGGTTGCTGCATGGGGTGATTCTCACCTCCAGAAAAAGAGAACAGATGTACAAGAGTCCTCACCTTTACATTGGCACCTATATAGGTTTCTATATTTGGGGAAGAGAGCATTCAAGTGCTCAATGGAAACAACTATGAATCTTTGAGAATAAAGATATGTCCAAAATTCACCTTTTGGCTCTCACCTAAAAATAGGGCAAATTGATCCTCAGACAGAACTCATCACAGGGATGACAAGATGCTTTTGAGCATCAGTCAGCAGCATCTGGGTTAATGGGAAACTTGGGTCACACCAATCCCCTGCAGTGCAGCAGAAAGGGGGCAGAGTGGCTGGAAAGCTGCCCAGGAGAAAAGGATCTGAGGGTGCTGGCTGAACACGAGCCAGTAGGCGCCCAGGTGGCCAAGAAAGCCAATGGCATCCTGGATTATATCAGCAATAGTGTGGCCAGCAGGACCAGGGAAGTGATTGTCCCTCTGTACTTGGCATTGGTGAGGCTGCACCTCAAATCCTGTGGCCAGTTCTTGGTCTCTCACAGGACAGACATTGAAATGCTGGAGAGTGTCCAGAGAAGAGCAACAAAGCTGGTGAAGGGTCTGGAAAGTCCTATGAGGAGCTGTGGGAACATAATAAACCTCCAGGCTTTGCCCTAGAAAGATCTTCCATAGAGTTTTCCCCACTTAGTCTGAAAGAGAGGACTTCCCCCATGGTGCTGTGCAGCACTATTGCCAATCTAAATTAGACTGCTTCCCCCATTGGCCAGTTGACCCTGCCCACCTCAATTGTTCATCCCTCATCCTCCCTACAGGTTGCTGCTCTTTGCCCTGCCCTTTGCACTGCCCCTGTGTCTTCAGGTCATTGGCTGCTGATCCCAAACTTAAGTCTGTGAAGTGACTGCCGGAGCCCAGGCTAGCTCTTAGAACTCTGGCGCCACACCATGAGTGGGGAACTGCCTCAGTAAGGGGATTTACCAGAGGCAGAACCTTTAGAGACACTTGCTCTACAGTGCCAGACACAAGCCATGACAGAGACCAGGCAGAAGAGAAAGGAGGAGGCTCTCTGTCTTGAAGTTCCACAAGGAAGGGTTTATTCCAAGTAAAGGGATCAGAAACAAAGAGCCCTGGGCACTCCTGTGCAAGGGGTTTTGTACAGATACAAATCAGGGGATGGATACAAACAGCTAACCAATAGGGAATCCTCAGGGAAGGAGTGAGGGGATTACATCAAGTGTCTGGGGCCAATTGGGGCAGGAGGGTGGAGAGGATGGATCACATGGGCCAATGGGGCTTTGAGGAATAGGGGAATTCCAAAAGGGTGTTGCAGTCAGGGATTGGCTCGATGTGAAAGTGGCAGGGAAGGTTCGGGAACAAAAGGAGCTGGGTTGCCTTGACAGGCAGGGAAAGAGCTGGAACAAGCAGCAGGGACAGCTTTGAGGGAGGATAAAATCTAGGGCTAAAACAACTCAGGGAGAACATGAGGGTACAACAAAACAAACCACTTAACAAAGAATCAATAAAATAAATTCAAACCAAAACACCTGTGTACACCACATGGTTGTGTCTTTGTCCCTGATCCCTTTGGCATGGTGGATGCAATAAACCTTCGCTGGAATACATCATACAAAGACCCTTCCTGTCTTTCCTCTGCTGAGCTACCTGTGGTGTGCACGTGTGCATGGACTTGAAATGGCGGTTCTCGTGCCCTTACTCCAAATGGCTTCTGAAGAAGATGTTTTGAGGGAGATTGCAGCATTTCTACCATCCTGCCATGTGGCAACAAATGGCGCCTGAACGTTGGGATACCTTTTAAGCTCCTTTGAAGGCATCTCCACTGGCTGCTGGCCATGGGATTTAAGTCACAGTCAGGTGTTCCATTTCCCCAAGAGGAAATCCATATTTTCTGGGAAAGTCCTGAAGGCTGCGACCGACAACCCTCTGGATCGTCAAGGATGTTGAGTACCAGTTGCATCATCAAGTCGGGAAAATTAATCTTCAAACAGCAGAGGTTTATGTCCAAATAGGAGACAGAGGAGTCCTTTTACTTTACTCAAATAAAGGGAGAGTCCATGGGGCATTCTCCTGGGGTGTCTAAAATTTTTGGAGGATGCACCCTCCTTTTTATCCTAATTTCCCCACTGCATTTCCCTTCTCTCTTTCCCCATTGCCTGAGGTACTTGAGAGGTACAGACTTCCCAAAACACCTGATACCAAAGATTCCCCTCTAATGTATAACCCTCCCTTTTAATTTTTAATTCTTATGGAATTTAGGGTTTTTCCCCATTGTTTCTTTCATCTTTCAATATCTAATTTCATTTAGCAGCAAACCTAAAGTATGTTTGTAAAGGTGAATATCTTTTTCCATTCATCAATCAGTGGAATCCTTTCCATTGTTTCTTTTATCTCTCAGTGCTAGTTTTATCTACCAGCAGACCCACAGCTTGTTTGTAAAGACAAATCCACCACTCCGCTCAATCCCTCCTCTTTTATTATTTTTAATAATTGTCTTTACAAACTTTAGTTATCATTGACCTAATTTCCTGTTCTTGGGTTTTTATTTCGGTTTTGCAATTATTTGCAGTGACATCAATTTTTGTGGTTTTGTAGTCATCTCTGGATCAGTAGGCATGGCTACTCCCTGCATCCCTTTGATCACATGTTGAATAAGTTGTACTAAGCAAGGGATCATGCATGGTGAAAAGATTTGAGTTGCTACAGCACATAAGAGGAAAAAAAAAAACATTTGTTTAACCCATAGTCCATCAGGTAACCACGAAAACATGTCTCATTCCCATTCCCATTCTTTCCATGTTTAGACTGGTACATGAGCCAATATTCTTGTTCCTTTGGTTATTTGTTTCACCACCTTTCCATTGTCATCTATTTGCAAAGAGTAGTTTGAGTCATTCAATTTGCCACACACTCCCGCTTCTTCTGCTAATAAATAGTCTAATACCATCTGATGTTGAAATATTGCATTTCTCATCTGAGTAGATTGGTCAGCAAGGAGGTCAAGAGCTGCACCTGTCTGGTTCATTATTATTTCAAAGACAGCTTGTAACGTAAATATCCAATTTAAATTATAAATGGGTTCTCTGGCAACTGATAATTAATTCATTAGGATTCCATGTGGCTGGTCCATAGTGTTGTATGACTCGTTCAGGTGGCCATTCATCTTCACCCCACTTTTGGGTGCTCCCTCTAACCAGGGATACATCAATTGACTGCTTTTCTCTAATTAGATCATCATATACCTTGATTCCTAACTGATTTCCCCGAACTTGTGGTAGCAGAAAGAACAATGGTCTAATATACCCTATATAACATATCCCTGACCAGTTTGCAGGTAACCTGCAGTAAGCATATTGTCCACAAATTCAGTAATGCCCTTTTAAAGCCCAGGTCCTGTTGGCAAAGGGACCTTTCCAATTTTCATCATCAATGGGTGGGTTAAAACACAGCTTGCTTCCTAGGACTAGTGGTCCCCCAGCAATAGTTCCCCTGCCATAAGAATCCCAGTATATGCACTTCCAAGCACCCACATGAGGTTTCCACCTGCAGTTACATCCCAGATATGTTCTGTTAGATCTGGACCAGAATCTATTAAAACGAGTGCGAGTTCGGTTCCGGTGTTGCCACTTGCACTGATAGTCACAGACCACATGTGTCCTACTTCTGGAATTATCTCAGGGGTAGCGTAAAAAAAGGGTCATAAAACGTATCCTTCCCCACTGCTTTATAGCCTTCAAAATCCTTTTGGTAATTATGTAAGGAACACCCTACCCAGCTTCCATTAGTGAGCTTAACATGTGTTTGATTCCATCTGCCTTGATATCCAGAAGAATTATAAGGAGAGCAGTTGGGAGTCCAACAATCTAAACCCAAAGACAAAGTCCAGTCACAAACGCTTTTTTCCCACGTATATGCTTCCTGTTCTATTTAGACAATAAATACTTCTTTCAGAAGAATGAAGCTGCCATGGACTTCCTTCTTCATCCCAAAATCCTATTCCATTATGGACCTCACTCAGGGTGCTAACCCACCATTTAGTCTCAACTGGGCTGGCCACCCATGGCCAGCTTTCTGATCTTCCTCGCCCTCCGCAGACCCAGCAACTGCTAAGGTTAAAGGTTTTTGCTACTTCTTCTCCCAAAGTTAAAAGAATTATTTTCCCCATTTTGTCCCCAACCTAAATGATAATATAAAGGTAAGATTATTAGGAGAAACATTCCAATGGTGTAATCTAATCTCCTGACCTAATTTTCACTTCCACGTTGTCTTCTGCACCACCTGTGGTGAGAGAAGGCACAGAAACAGCTTAATATAAAGAAAACAATGATAGCGAGGATTGGCCCCCAATGACTGGAGATCCAAGAATAGGGATGCCTGCACAAACTGTTTCAGCAGACAGTCTGTGGGTTGGCACACAAGGCTTCCCCCGACGTCGACGCACTGGCTGCTGCTCCATTCCACCCCTGCGGAGTGTCAGTTGCGGCTTCCCATCCTTCTCCTCCAGCTGAGATGTCCAAATCTCCAAGGCCTCAGAGACCTTGACCTGAGTGTGATGGGTCCACCCGTGTTCAGCTGTCTTGACAGCTGTTTCTGTGATCAGTAACACTTGGAAAGGTCCACGCCACTTCGCCACCCATGCTGCTTCTTTCCACTCCTTAACTAGGACTCAATCTATTGGCTGGATGTTGTGAACAGCAAAGTCCGAAGGCAGGGTCTGTGCCAGATGAGCTTCCTGTTGAAGAGATTTCACTAGAGAGAGTACCCTGCCCACATATTGTTTCAAATATACATCACTTATCTCTACCCCCTCACTAGGCTGAGAATTACAAGGGTAAGGAATTCCAAACATCAATTCAAAGGGAGATAATTGAATATCTCTCCTGGGTCTGGCCCTTATTCTTGCCAAAGCCAGTGGCAAGAGCCGTACCCAGGCATCTTAGTTTCTATCACCAGTTTCAGGAGGTGTTTCTTTATTTCTCCATTCATTCTTTCAACCCAGCCCAAACCCTGGGGGTGCCAGGGGATATGGAGGTTCCATTGTATCCCTAAAGCAGTCATAACTCCTTGAAGAATTTTTCCTGTAAAATGAGTTCCCCTATCTGAGTCTATTGCTTCCACAATCCCATATCTTGGAATTATTTGTTCCAAAAATAATAACTGATCCTGTAGTTGCTGAAATGGCTGGAAATGCTTCTGGCCACCCTGTTAACTGGCATACTATTACCAGAAGATATTTAAATCGTGCCACTCGGGGCATTTCAGTAAAATCCACCTGGCATCTCTGGAAGGGACGTACAGCCCAAGGCCTCCCTCCCCTGGCAAGTTTCTTTGTAACTCTGTTATTGATTTTAGCACAAATCAAACAACCCTCAATAGCTCGCTTAGCCAGAATAAAAAGACTCACAGCAGCATATGTTTTGAGGAAGGCTTCTGCCAGTCCTCGAGAGCCCCAATGACTCCCTTCATGAAGTTGTTTTAACAATTGCAAAGGCCAGAGCTTTTGGCATCCGCTGCTTACCATCCCTTGTAAACCAATTATCCCTTTTTCTTCTGTCCCTCTCTTCTTATTATCTCAAGTTCCTCTGATGAAAAGGCCATTTCTCTGTGTCCTGGTTGAAAAGGAAGTGAGTTTTTTTGGATGCTGTGGTCAAACCAATAGGTGCTCAGATTTGAATATTGGCACCTGGTGTGGCCACTGAGGACATGGATACGCCTCTGAGAACACAGGGGGTTAAAAGCAGGGAACTCCCAGGGGAAGCTCTCTTGGGTTCCATCTGTGAAAGAGGTCAGACCTCCCCTGCCCAGCTGCCGGCTGGGCGGGTGTTGGAGAATTTTGCTCAGAAATGGCTTAAAAGGCAGCTGTGAGGAGCAAATTCTCACAGCCTGTTTCTGTAAACAGCTAAGTTCTCAAACCTGTCTTCAATAACATGGAGGCCTTGAGAACTTTCATAACAGGGTGAGAAAATAAATCTTGGATTCAATAACAAACCACAGGTATTGAAAACAAAAGGAGTGGTTAGAGTTTTCTCTGTTAACCTATCGTGAGCTTGGATTTTGCAATATGCATGAAGTAATTAACACTGTTATATAAAGTGGCTGTTTGATCAATAAATCGGAGTTCGATGCATCATCGGATGGTCGCTTCTCCTTCACTTCAATAGGCGGGGGGAGGGGAAGCCATGCAGACGGGTGAGATAGGCTGGAGCCTTGGACAGAGAAGGGAGGTGAAGGCCCCTGCAGGATGGAAGGGTGGAGGAGCCCTGAGAGGCATCGGGCAGCCGCCCCCGGGAGAGAGAGAGCCAGTGCACCTTGAAATTTGATAGCACGGCCGCCGAGAAGGAGAACGGGGGGGGGGGGGGGGGGGGGGGGGTGGGGGGTATGGCGAGAAGGTGCCCGGCAAGGCAGCGTGGGAGTTCTGGACAGACAGAGCCTGAGATTTTTAACCCTTTTCTTGGATGATGGAAACCTTACAAATGCTGATCCTCCTGGAATTGAATGAGAAGAGAGATAGAGATAAGAGGAAATGGGCCACGAGTGAAGTTGAGAAGAATCTTAGGTGAGAAAAGGTGATGGAGTGGCCTTTGGCTGGACTTTTCTTGTATAGCCATGGACAGAACCATTTTTCCTGTGACAGAGAGACTGCATTTAGGGGGGAGGCAATGGCTTGGAGCCAAGAGAGTGCAGTGATGTTATGTGAAGGAGTGCGTGAACAGAGACAATGGGTGAGGAGGGTGGTGGTGCCCTCCGTCTTCAGGGAAGATCTCTGTTCTCAAGAGCCCTCGGCCCCAGGGGGTGAATTTGGGGTGGACAAGTGTCCCAAAAGTGAGAGACTGTGCTTTTTTTTGGAACTGGGCAAAGCATCCTTAAAAGGGGAACCCTAGAAGCAGCTCTGGTCCATGCACAGTGGTGAGAGCACTGTACATGGAAGGAAGATGTCACGATGGCACATGTTCTCCAGGCGGTGCCACGTGTGACATGGAAACACAAGAGGTTTCAACTGTGTTTCCAGGGAAGCCTATGGTACAAGAAGGACTCCCTCTCCTTGATGAACTGAGAATTGATTATCTGAAGGGTGGTGATGCACTGAGAGTTGGTGATCTGAGGGGTGGATGTATTGGAAATTTGGTGGGGGGAGGAGGAATGTTTTTTGGAAGGTTTTCATTCTGAATTCTGTGTGTGTTTCTTTTATATATAGTTGTAGGTTAATTGAGTTTTCTCTTCTTTATTCCTAAGTTGGAGCCTGCTTTGCTCTATTCCTGGTCACATCTCACAGCAGACGCCAGGGAGCATATATTTTCATGGGGGCACTGGCATTGCGTCAGTGTCAAACCATGACACTCTGGCAGTGGGGCAGTCGCTGGGAGCAAGGAGAGGATTCCAGAGATCCCTGACAACAATGCAGCTTTCTGAGCTTCCTTATCAGCCAGTTGGCCTACCACTGCCTCCTCCAAGAACACGGCCTTCCCCCCCCCCCCCCCCCCCCCCCCGCCCAGCCCTGCAATGTGCACTACTGCCCCCCTTTTGTGGAAGCTCACCACCTCCAACAGACGAGATATTAAGTTCTCATGAGCTAACTCCTTCCCCTGCAGGCCAATAAACCTCTTTCTTCCCATTGCCTCATAAATGCATGTATCATCCCATATGCATACTTGGAATCAGTAATAACATTCGCTGTCTTGTCCTGGTATAATTCGCAGGCTCTCACAAGTGCACACAGTTCTGCTGTTTTTGCTGACCCAGTGGGCAGCAACCTCCTCCCTTCCTTTAATTGCCTTCCATTCCCGATAGAGTATCCTGTAAAGTGTTTCCCTTCTATCACCCTTGAAGATCCATCAATGAACACATTTTCTCCCTCAGGCCAGGGAGTATCTCGTAAATCTTCCCTAGCCCTTGTTTGGAGATCTATCACCAGAATACAGCCATGGGTCTCCTCTTCCTGGCCTTTCTCCAGAGCCATTCAAACAGGAGGCTGGGTTGAACCCTTCCCACTTCCAAATTCTAAATCCTCCTGCTCCATCAAAGAAGATTCACACTGTAATAACCAAGCACTGGTCATCCACTCAGAGGATCTCTCTGCCAACAAAACTTTAATCTGATTTGAAACTTTATCAATCAGATAGCCTCCCCCCTTCAGCCCTAGGGCCTCAGCCACCATCAGTGCTGTGGCTGTACATTTCTGCAGACATGGGGTCCGCCTCCGGCCCCCTGGTCTAATAGCTTAGAATTAAGCAACAGTCTGCCATGTTCCCCCATGCTCTTGCACCAAAATTTCTTTAGTATGACCCTGTTTAACATCCAAATATAGTTCAAATTCCTTCTCTGGGTCCCAAAGAGCCAAGACTGGTGTATCAACCAACCTGTCTTCCCATTCTCCACAATTTTGCTCTCCTTCTGGGGTCCAGACCATGACACCAGGACTAACCTGGGTTTAAAAGTCACACAAAGGTCTGACCACAAGGAGAAAAATCCTCAATCCATTCTCTGCAGCACTCCACCAACCCCAGAAACCACGACAACTCTTTTCCTTGTCTGGGGTAATGGTACTTGTAAAATTCCTTGTATTCTGTCTGGGTCAATACACAGTAACCCTGTAACCGTTCAGTCAGAATGTGTCCCAAAAAGTCTTTTCTTTTTTTTTTTTTGGCAAGAAAATTAAGCAGCTTTACAGTAGCCTCCTCAACCACCTTTTCCTGTTTCCCTCATAAAAGCAAATCATCCACATACTGCAATAACCTAACTCCTGAGGTGCAGTAATCCGTGGGTCTCTGGGCTTTGTATGGGTCCAATCCGGCTAGCTTGAACCCTTGCCCACACGGACTTGCATGGACTGAAAGTAAAAGACGAGAAGCGCTCTTCTTCCACGTGGGGACGAGTGTCCAGTTTATTGGCTTGGGGTAGGACACTGCTGGTGCAGCAACCACTCAAGTAGAAAAAGAGACCCACCCACACCTGCAGTAGGGTCTTATACCCGAGGGGATGGGGGCGGGGAAAGAGGACCGGGGTCAATGGGATACCATTGGGGAGGGGCAAGGGGAGGGGCCACCCGTGGGACAGACCACCAGGGGATGTGGAAAGGAATGCATGGGGGAGAGACCATGTGATGAGAAAGGGGGAATAATCTACATGACATACTATACTCAGTACAAACTTCCCATCACCCAGTGCAAACAACAACTAAATAAACTATTTAGTGCAATACAACACTGAGGGTGGAGTAAACTCTCTTAATATTTTCTGCAAAGCTTGCCCAAACAAAATCCCCAAAAGAAAATACCAATCCTTCCATGTATAATCCGCATTTCCCAAGTATTCCTCTACCTTTTTCCCTCAACCCTATGGGCTCATCCAAATATGGGGGTTGTCACTATTGAGTAAGAAATGACACAGACTCACCAGAAAGCTGATTGGTCTAACTTGCCCTATATCTGGAATTGTTCCTTTTTATAGACTGCTCTGATTCAGGTAGATTTGATTGTTCATTTAGTTGATACATTTCACCTAATTGGCTAATTACCAAGATGCCTTTCTTATAAGCAATCTTTGAGAAAAACAAGTGTGACAGTGGTCACAAGGGTCTTCAGGGTGAGAGAGAGGCGAGAATGTTGACCTCATGTTCAGAAGGCTTGATTTATTATTTTATGATATATATACTACATTATAACTATACTAAAAAGAAATAGAAGGAAAGTTCTCAGAAGGCTAGCTAGGCTAAGAATAGAAAAGGAATGATTAACAAAGGTCTGTGTCTCAGCAGAGAGCGAGACCTAGCTCTGCCATGAGTGGTCAGTAAATCCAAACATCCACAGGAGACCAATCACGGATCCACCTGTTGCATTCCACAGCAGCAGATAACCATTGTTTACACTTTGTTGCTGAGGCCACAGCTTCTCAGAAGGGAGAAAAATCCCAAGAAAGGATTTTTCACAAAAGATGTCTGTGACAAACAAGAAAACAGAGAGTAGGAAAACAACACCTGCAGGTTTTTTATGATAACAAGCTATCATTGTTTATCTTCAACTCCCTAAAGTCTCTCAGGCTGATTCTGAGAAAACTTATCTAGTTTTCTTGCTCTCTGACCAGGCTGTCACATCCACAGGTCCCCCTTTCTGTTTAAAGGAGGAGGCAGAGTTTGTAATCCTTTGCGGGGCCCCTTGCAGAAAGGAGAACAAACACAGCTCCAGAGGTTCCTCTAGCAGTTGCTAGTTATCAATCAGAACCTCAATCGGATGCAATTTTGAAATGGTAGGAGAGATCAAATCTTGGGATTCCCTTTTAGAAGAAATACACTATTAATCTTAAAATCAGTTACCTGTTCTAATACAATATCAATACTAATTCTAATATAGTAAGAACTTATTGTTAGTTTGTTCAAAGAACTGACAGTCTTAACTTGTCAACAGTCCTTTTCCAAAAACAAGGAAAGGATAGAATGTTCATTCCCCACTTGTAAAGGGGCCATCTGATTGATGGTCGGCATCTTGATCATAGTTCAGAGGTTGCCTGTAGGCCACATTCTGTTTTTGGTGCTGCAAGTGAGGGTGTATACAACTCGCAGGTACCCACCGTACCCCAGTATCTGTGGAAACACAGGCATACCCGCAGCCCCAAGTGATAAGGTCGTATGGGCCGTCCCACTTATTAGTGGTTAGGTCCCGTATCCAGACTTTCGCTCAAGGCAGGTGCGCCTCACCTGAAAAGTGCAACAAGAGAAAATGATTTAGAATGACAGGATTCTCTGATTTCTGTGGCACTGTAAGATGACTGATTGTATATAGAGCTTTTTCCAATCGACTGTGTGGGGTTTCCCCAGGCATTCCCCTTTTTTGTTTGTCCAGAACAAGCTTTAAGGCACCATGAGTGTGTTCAAAAATGGCCTGGCCCATTGGAGAGTGCAGGATACCAAGTTTCTGTGACACTCCCCATAAGCATTAATAAGGCCATATCTTCTGTGAGACATAGGCAGGGCCATTGTCAGTTTTCACAGAAGAAGGTATTCCCAAGATTGCAAAAGCCATCCTCCGATGGGCAATCACATTGTGACCCTTTTCTCCCATGTGAGCAGAGGCCCACATGGCAGAGGAGGTGTCAATAGACACGTGCACATACTTAAGTCGGCCAAATTCAGCAATGTGAGTAACATCTGTTTGCCAAGGCTGCAAGGTCTTTAGGCCTCTGGGGTTTAACCCTGCTGGTAAAGGTGCAGCAAGTCCATGACAGTTAGCCCAAGAACTGACAATGTCACCAGCCTCAGTTGGTATCAAGTGAAATTGTTTCTGCAGGGTATGTGCACTTTGATGGAAAAAATCATGCGATGCTTTGGCTTGCACAATCTTGTCAGGCTGAGGCGCTACCCACGCAGGGTTAGCCAACCTGTCAGCCCTGGCATTACCTTCTGTTATGAAACCTGGAAAATTGGTGTGACTCCAAATGTGCAAGATGTAATACGAATGAACTCGGGCCTGAATTGCACTCTACAAGGTTCTCAATAACTGAAACAAAACTGTGTTATTGACTTCCTTCAGGAGTGAACAATCCAAATGTTTGGTTATGTCTGCAACACAGGCAGAATCAGTGACCAAGTTCAGACCCACCTGAGAAAATTTCTGGAATGCCATGGCAACGGCCTTTAACTCAACCAGTTGGGCCAAGCCTGACTCACAGCCCTCCAACATTTGCCATCCAGATTCATCCTTCCAAGTAACAATGGCTTTCCCCTTTTTTCTGGAACTGTCAGTGAAGACAGCGGGTCCTTACATTGGCACCTGGCTGCTTTTTGGCCTCAGTGACAAATTGGTTGTTTTTGCCTACTGCAATAACGTGTGACTGGGCATATGATAGGCAATCTGCCCTGAAAAGTTTTGCAGCACACTTTGCAAAGGAGCACTGTTAGCAAAGCTCCATTCAAAGTCTACCCGTTCTACTGGAAGAATGATTGTTGCAGGATCAGCTGCCATTAATTGCAAACACTGTTGACAGCATTTGATTATCAAATGACTGATCAGTTCAAATAATGTGGGTGCTGTCTTTTTCGGCTGATGGGGCAAGAAGTCTCACTCCAAAATGTGCAAAGGATCAGGCCATTTGTCACTCCATTGGCCAATGATACCCATAGGATAAAAACCTGGATTGGTAATGAAGACAGTGATATCAATGGAAAGGTCTACTCGATAATCCTGACAAGCAGAAACAGCCTTTTAGACCTCCCTCAGAACTCGTCGTGCCTCAGGAGTCAATTTCTAAGGTGATCTCAGGTGAGGGTCCCCCTTTAGAGTATCATACATTGGGGACAGTTGTTTGTCAGTTAGTTCCAAGGACGCAACCAACTGATGACACCCATCAATTTCTGGGCATCATTCAAGATCGTAATAGAATCCTAGAATTGCACCTCCTGATGCTGAATAGTTCGGCCAAGATTTTTGACTCCCGGATATTTCCAAGTAGGGTGCTGTTGAACCTTCTCCAGAGCCACCTGCAGTCCATAAGAACGCAGAACAGCAAACAGCTGAGGCCGTATCATCCTGGGTGGGTGCTGCCACCAGGATGTCATCCATGTAATGATAACAACATGCGTGAGGAAACTGCTCACAGACTCCAGACAAGGCCCAAGCCACATACCACTGACAAATAGTTGGGCTATTGCCACAAACCTGTGTCAAAACTTTCCATTGGTATCTCGGCACAGGTTCAGCATTGTTGATTGGCTGGGTTGAACCCTTCCCACTTCCAAATTCTAAATCCTCCTGCTCCTTCAAAGAAGATTCATACTGTAATAGCCAAGCACTGGTTATCTATGAGCTCTCTCAATTAACAAAGCTTTAATCTGATGTGAAGCTTTAATTATCAGATACCCTCCCCCCTTCGGCTTTTGGGCCTCAGCCACCATCAGAGCTGCGGCCTCACAGTTCTGTACACAGTGAGGCCAACCTCTGGCCACCTGGTCTAACAATTCTGGAAAATAAGCAACAGGCCTTCTTGTTCCTCCATGTGCTTACACCAAAATTTCTTTAGCATGACCCTGTTCAACATCCACATATAGTTCAAATTCTTTTTGTGAGAGACGGCTGCTCACTTCTACAATTTAAAAAGGTTTTTTAAACCTTAACAAAATACAACAAAAGGACTACATAAGGAAAAAGCTGCAGCGCTGGGAACGGCCTCTCCTGGATACCATGTGGCCAGTTCATCTTCAAGATGGATGCTCAGTCTTTTATACCCCTTGGGGTTGCATCAGCTAGCCCTGGCCCCTCCTAAGGTCTGTCAGTCAGCTCTTCTTTGCCATTTAGTGGTGGAAACTACTTTCTTGTAACTTGATTTGAGGTCATGTGTTGCCATGCTGCATCCCCTAAGCAACAAGCTTTTCCATTCCCAATTGCCCCAGGTAAGGGACATGTGCACGCCTTCTTTTTACCTGTCCTAGACCACCTTGGCTGTCTGATGGTAACAATACAGGGGGAAAAGGGAACTTTGGGGAGAACAGAGGACATCTAAACTACAATAACATAACTATACATCACTAAAAGTTTTTCTTAATATTCACACAATAGTTACCTTTTAATTGCAAAAGCCAATCATCCTTTGTTGAAGATTGCAATGCAAGTTGTTTTCCATTACCATCTGTATGGCAGATTATCTTTGTCAAGTGGACAGTTTGCTTTATCTCTCTCTTTGAGTGACCACATTCACACCTCCCTTGGGAGGGGACATTGCTGATAATAGACTATTGAATGTCACTGCATGACTGATAAGAACTATAACATCCCATTGTGAGATGCTCCGCCCAGAGGGAGGAGCCAAGCATTTCTACCCAGATATAATCCAGAGGGTTTTGAGACACTGGAATGGCTTTCTCCACGGGATTCCCCAGAGAAACAACAGCTGTCTTCTTCTTCCACGGGATCTTCAGAGGAAGAATACATCCTTCTCTACAGATTCCCCTTGCTCCAACAGAACCACACCTGATACTTCAGGAGGACGTCAGCCACATTCCCAATTAGACTGCCACCAACACCCTGACCCACAGGGTGTCAGGCTGGGTTCTGACTCTGTCAGTGTTGTTCTAGTGTACTGCATTGTTTATTTTATTCTTCTTTTCTTTTTTCTTTTCTGTATTAAAGAACTGTTATTTCCTGCTCCCATATTTTTGCCTGAGAGCCCCTTAATTTAAAATTTATAGCAATTTGGAGGGGTGGGGAGGGTTTACATTCTCCATTTCAGGGAAGGCTCCTGCCTTCCATAGCAGACTCCTGTCTTTCCAAACCAAGACATCTTATTATCAATCTATAAGACTTTTCTGAGTCTGTAATATAAAATTTTGATAGCCAAACTCAATTTCATTTTTATATCATTAATTTTAAAGAAAGCAAGCAAGCAGCACTGGGTGGCCGGGGAGTCACCACTCCACTCACAGCGCACACACCACTACAAGTTCACCAGAGTAAATATACTCTTTTTAAGCCTACAAAGCATTTTCCAGTGTTCTTGTGTTAGTCCAGATCAGCAAATATTAATAAGCTGGGATCAGCAATTTCATAATCTTTCCAGGTGGTCGTTGGTTTCCCGTCCTTCTTGTGGTCGTCTGGAGGGAGGCCTTACCGGTGTCTGCTTCATGATTTTTGTCAAGTGCATCAAGCTTTTTATTATACATAAGCATTTAGTTGCTTTGTTGCAATATCCCTTTAGCTTTACCCCAGCCTCCTCTATTTTATTCTAAGCATCAGTCATCTTGCTACCTTATCTCTTTACTTCTTCTATTTTGATGCTTTATTTGGCTATTCGGTCAGAAAGTTTCAAAATTGTTCTTTGTAGTTATCCCAGGGAGCGCATCCACTTTCGACACAGCAGATACAAGCATTTGTTGATTCCATCGCTAATTGACATGAACCACAAAAACATTTTTCACAGTCTGGAAGAGCCAAGACTGGGGCATTAACCAATTTGTCTTTTAATTTTTTTAAGCTTTGCTCTCCTTCTGGTGTCCATACCACAACATTTGGACTATCTTGGGTTAAAAAGTCATATAAAGGTCTGGCCACAACAAAAAAAATCCTAAATCTATGCTCTGCAGTATCCCACCAACCCTAAAAACTGCCATAACTCCTTTTTTGTCTGGAGTAATGGTACTTGTAAAATCCCTTGTATTTTGTCTGGATGGATAGAGCATAACCCTCCAGTCAGAATGTGTCCCAAATATTTGACCTTTTTTTTCTACCAACTGTGCTTTCTTTTCAGACACTCTAAGTCCTTTTTTAGCAAGAAAATTAAGCAGCTTTACAGTAGCCTCCTCAACCACCTTTTCCTGTTTCCCTCATAAAAGCAAATCATCCACATACTGCAACAACCTAACTCCTGAGGGTGGAGTAAACTCTCTTAATATTTTCTGCAAAGCTTGCCCAAACAAAACCGGTGACTTGGTATATCCATGTGGAAGGACTCTCCGTGTCAATTGTGGTTTTACCATTTTCCCTCCTTCCCCCTGTTGCCACACAAAGGCAAAGTACTGTTTACTATCTTCTGTACTTGGACACCCCCAGAAAGCATCCTTCAAATCCAGTACTGAATAATACTGATGTGAAGAAGGGATATGATTCAGGATTGTATAGGGATCCGGAACTGTGAGATGCCTTAGTTTGACAATTTCATTTACTGTTCTTAAGTCCTTCACCATTCTGTAGGTCCCATCTGGTTTCTTAACTGGCAGGAGAGGGATGCTATAGGAAGACATACACGGCTCCAAAAGACCTGCCTTTAGCAGGGACTCAATGACAGGCTGTAACCCCTTCTTTCCCTCCCTTGAAAGAGGATATTGCTTTTTAGACACCACTTGTCCTGGCTGTTTCAAAGTAATTTGGACAGGCTCTATGTCTAGTTTTCCATATTTCCCTGGGGCTGCCCAGGCTTCTGGATTTATTTCAGCATAAGCCTTCTTAGACATTTTAGACAAAGATATCACAGTGCTGGACTCTGTGTCATTTTTTACAATACTAATTTGCATTCCCACTTTAGCCATTCCCAGTAAATTACAAGCACAGTTAGGAACAAACAGGAATTCATGCATTTCAAACCTGTCTCCCACATCTATTAATAGGGGTTGAATAAAATGCACTCGTTCATCCTTCCCCCTCACTCCTTGAATAACCAATGATCTTTTTGAAAATTTCCCTGCTTAGGTATAAAATTCAAGGTGGATCGATAGGCCTCTGTGTCTACCAGAAAACACATGTCCTCTCTATCCGGTCCAACCTTACAAGTTATCAAGGGCTCCAGAGTGGTGGGTTGTTGCAGAATGAGGCCTTTGTCGGGGATGAGCCATTTGTCGGTGAGGGGAGACTCGGACACTCAATATGAGTCATCAACAAGTTCCGTCCATTGAAGAGAGCATCAGACACCTATACAGCAAGCAACAAGCTCACGAACATTCTGCAAGCCAAGCGATCCATTGGTCAAACCACACCATCAACTCCTCCTCACCCTCCTGGGCCCACACCCCCCACTTCCCACGTCTCCCTGTCCACCCGTCATCACACCCAGCTAGGCCCAAGGATACGCCACCCCACAGGTGCAGGACCTGGAATCAGCCACGGCCCTGTACTCCTCCAGTCTCCAGTCAGTCAAACTCCCAACAGTGGGTCCTTGATATAATGGGAGCCCCTGATAACCCTAACAATCCATTTCCATTATCCTCTGAACTTCCTCCTCCTGAGGGTCCAGCTGTCTCTGCAGACACTCCCTTTTCCAATGCCCTTCTGCCCGGCAGATAGCACACTGGTTCCTCCCCAACCGCTGTTTGGGTTGGCTTTCCCGGGCCAAGGAGGGAATGCCTCTTCCTCTTCCTTGTGGCTGACCCCATCCCCTCTGTCTCGGGGGACCCCTTGGACCCTGTAGTTTATTTCTCCCAGGCTGCAAAAATTCTGGCATCATCTTTGTCTCAGCTTTAACCTTTTCCTCATCTCATATATACCTGCTATGTTTTTCTAACCAGTTCCTCCAGAGGTTTATTTTGCCCCTCTTCATCTTTCTGTACTCCTTTCCTTATGTCAGGCCAGGCCTTAGTAACAAATTGTACCTTCAGCAATGTGTCAAAGGCTGGCCCCTCAGGATCCATCCCCCCATGCTTTCGCAAGGCATCCCCAATCCTTTCCAACCAATGAGAAGGGCTTTCATGTTTCTCCTGTTCTAACAACACAGCCTTAGCTATGTTGTTAGTTCTGGGAGTGGCTGATTTAATTGCCCTAATCAAATAAGCACAGTAATCGCAGAGGAAAGCCAGATTGGCCTGGTTATTTGGGACCCACTATGGGTCAGCCTGGGGAATGGCATTATCCTCTGTAGGTGCATTAGGTCCAGCACCCCCCGCTGCTTCTGGATGTTCATAGTCCCACAGCTGCTGAGCTTTCTGCAAAATTGTTCGTTTCTCTGATGACCCAAACAAAATCCCCAAAAGAAAATCCCAATCCTTCCATGTATAATCCACATTTCCCAAATATTCCTCTATGTTTTCCCCCACCCCTATGGGCTCATCCAAATATGGGGGTAATTCCTTTTTCAACCCTCTTATATCCTGGGTAGTAAGTGGTACAATCACAAATCCAAACCCTCCCCCTTGACCCCCCCAAAGGAACTTGGTGAAGTGGCATCTGGTGTACCCCTGTCTCTTGGGTCCGGGGGCTTCTGATGTCTTAAATTGAGTTCCTCTTCTAGTTCTAGTGGGAGATAGGATATGCTGCTCCCCTCCCCCCATACCATCATTATTCTCAGGTGGAGCTCTAGGAACAGCATTTCCCTGATCTCCTTACTCCGGGAGTATACAGGGGACCTGCAGCTGGCCCTGTGTCAGCTGGCAACACTGCAGGACAAGACGGGGGAAGGTGCTGAAAAACATCCCAATCCTCACCGTTTTCCTCTTTCTCCCCTTTTTCCTCTTCTCCCTTTGTACATAACGCAGATTTGTCCTGTTGCTTGTCTAATTCATATCAATCTACATTCCCTTTCAATCCATCCTTTCCAATTCTTCTCTGAATACCTCCACAAAATTTGATACAAACTAGTTTGGTCTGTTCCATAAGGTGACCATATAAGCCCCTTTGGCAACTTATACTCTGGCCACACAATATAACAATATTTTATCATAATCTCCATAGTTACCTCTGGGTGAATGTATAATTTGTTCCAAGACCTCAGCATTCTCCCCAAGGGACTCTCTGGAGGTATTATGGGATTGTCATCCCTTTTGCTGGGGCCCCTTCCCAGCTTTACCCTTGGAATCCTCCATGGGTGCCTTGTTTTACCTGTGCTACCCTCCATGGGTGCCCTCCCAGGTTTGCTTCCTGAAGATCCCATTTTACTCACCGGTGAGATTTTCAGTGGTCCTTCCTTGTGGACTCTTCATGGACCCTCCCTGGTCCACCACTCGTCTGTCTCCTGGAGAGCCTTGAGAACCCAATACATAGCCAGGTGCCAACCGCCACCAAGGGCAGCTGATCACCCAAAGTGGGTGAGGCATGCCTTCAGCTCCACACATTGCCTGCAGCCCCAGACAGTGGCAAGATCCCAGGATGAACTCCCAGTTGTCAAGAAATTTAATCCACAAAAATCAGAGTCTTTTGTCCAAATAGGAGACAGAGGAGTCCTTTTACTTTATTCAGATAAAGGGAGAGGCCATGGGGCATTCCCCTGGGATCTCTCAAATTTTTGGAGGATGCAGCCTCCTTTTTACCCTAATTTCCCCGCTGCATTTCACTTCTCTCTTTCCCCATTGCCTGAGGTACTCGAGAGGTACAGACTTCCCAAAACACCTGATACCAAAGATTCCCCTCTAATGTATAATCCTCCCTTTTAATTTTTAATTCTTATGGAATTTAGGGATTTTCCCCATTGTTTCTTTCATCTTTCAATATCCAATTTCATTTATCAGCAAACCTAAAGTATGTTTGTAAAAGCAAATATCTTTTTCCATTCATCAATCAGTGGAATCCTTTCCATTGTTTCTTTTATCTCTCAGTGCTAGTTTTATCTACCAGCAGACCCACAGCTTGTTTGTAAAGACACATCTGTCATTCCTCTCAAGCGGAACCCCCATGAGAGGTTTTTTTTTTGACCCACCAGAACTTTGAGTGTGTTGTGGTGAAGGTGTGAGAAATGACTGCTCACTTAAAAATTTTTAAAAGGTTTGTAAAACCTTTTAAGGGGAGGATTTAATGCATTGCTAAGAACTATAGAAATGGCCTCTCCCAAGCCACGATATGCAACAATAACTCAAGGGGCAGATGAACCTTTTCTACAATTTGTTGAGAAACTTGAAGCAGCCCTGGAGAAACAGGTTGAGGATAATATCTTGAGGCAGGTTTTATGCAAGCAGTTAGCATGGGACAACGCTAACAGTGATTGCTGGAAGATCATTACTGCTCTTCCAGGCAACCCAACGCTAACAGACATGGTCCACACATGCGCCAAACTAGGTGCTGTAGACCACAAGGTGTCTGCCCTGACAGTTTCTTTGCATCCGGGCCAGAAATCCTCAGGGGGCAGACAACAGAAAAAAGGCAAAAATAAGGGCAAGAAGAAGCAGAGAACACACAAGCAAACAGGACCAAATACCAATTTCTTGTGCTCTAAGTGCCTAAGGGCAGGTCATTTTGCATACCAATGTAAGTCAAAATATCATGCCAATGGCCAGCCTTTGGCAGGCCCAGGAAAGGGGACGATGAGCACGCAGGGGAACTGCACTCTGACACAAGTAATTCCCCAGGGCATGGTACTGACACAGAACTGCTCAGCCAGCTTGGGGGCAGCACCCATGGCTCCGCTGGGGTGGATGCACATACCGCAACCACAGTCATTTTAGAATCCTGTCATGAACATAAGGTTCCTTTGGATGTGTTCGGACCTTTGGGACAAGGACTGAGCACACTACTTGTGGGAAGATCAAATGTCACCCACCAAGGAATCATCCAAGTGTCATTGACTCTGGCTTTTTGGGTCAAATTTGTGCTATGGTTTCCACACCCACCCTCCCATCACTATTCTGGCAGAGACTCGGATTGCTCAACTTGTGCCTTTTCAGTCATGTGTCCCCAGGACTGGCCAGTGGACTTGTGGGAATGGTGGCTTCGAATCCACAGAACTGCCACAAGTCTTCTGGTCTGCAGATATTTCTGCTCAGTGACCCCAGATGGTGTGTACCCTGATCCTACTGGGTGCCTGCCTGCCAGAGACCGGGCTTCGAGGTTTGATTGACACAGGGGCAGATGTGACAGTCATCTCCTTCTCTGCGTGGCCTCCTATGCAGCCTTTGGCTTCTGTAGGGTGGGCCATCCAAGGGTTAGGGGGTGCAGCGCAGACCTTTGGTCCCGGTTTAGGGCAAATTTGGGAGAAAACCTCCAAGGAAGCCCCTCCAGAAAGCAAACCCACACAGCCCCTCCCCCCAACCGGTTTGGGAAGGATTCCTCAGAAAGAAGTGGAAAAAACCTGTTTATTTAACAGGCAAAGCACCCTCCAGCACACAAAATGAACAATACTGGATGACAACACTGTCTCATTGCTCTGAAAAAGATGACAAATTCAGAAAGTCTCTCCTGGGAGTGGTTACTCAATTATCGGTCCCTCCGGCGCTGGGAACGGCTGCTGCAGGCCACAAAGTGCAAACTCTCAATGTTTCCCAGGTCCCAGTCCATAGCAGGTTCGAGTGGTTCCAAGAAAAGGGAAAGAAAAACAGTCCAGCGAAAATTTGGACTGCCTAGCTAAACTAACTAACAAGCAGAAGCAAAAGCAAGATCAAAGCAGGAGCAAAGCAGGAGCAAGAGCAAAGTGAAAGCAAGCAAAAAAACCAAAAGCAGCACAATGTACTGCCCCGTCTCTGTGTCCTGCTGACTCTGGGGGAGTGAGCAGGCTGATAACAAAACAAAACCAAACATTCACTCTTCAGAGCCAGTCTTGAAGGTACAGAATATAATACCCAGCATAAACAGAATAGACGACTGGGGATACAATCATCATAATGTCACCCTAGGACATTCCATCCCTTATCCCCATATCATCAACATGCTACCAAACATCATGCATTTTATTCAGGTAAAAACTTCCATATGTTCCCTGTCACATTCACATTTTCTGAAAAAACCCTTCACCCAGAATTTTGCTCCTGGGAAACTGAGAAGCCTCAGAGAAAAATGAAAACAAAAATTATCTCATTTGCTTCTCCTCTGTTTTGCTCATGTGGAATGTGTTTGGAGATTGTTTACCACAGGTGATTGTTTCATTGGATTTCTGGTGTGAGTTGTTTGACTCAATGGCCAATCAGTGCCAAGCTGTGTCGGGACTCTGGAGGGAGTCAAGAGTATTCATTATTATCTTTTGAGCCTTCTGTAAGTATCCTTTCTGTATTCTTTAGTATTCTTTAATATAATATAGTATCATAAAATAATAAATTAACATTCTGAGAACGTGGAGTCAGATTCATCATTCCTTCCTTTGTCTGGGGGGAATGTAAATACAGTAGTTTCCCCCCAAAAATACAAGCAATAACCATCATGCTCCCGTCAGATACTCACACCAGACCACTGAATCCAGGCCCCATACTATAGAGATGTAGGATTCCCTACTTTCATTTTACTCACTCATAACTCCATCTTTCACTTGCTCAGACCTTCAACACTTACACATTTCCTTCTATCTCATGTCTGTATGGTTTAATGTACAGACAATGGCAGTAACATCCAATGAACAGTGATATTTGCATATCATTCTCACCCCACAATCAGATCTCCCTGAGATACACATCGTGTTGTTCCATCTCTTTGCATTATCCACCGTGTGCAACCTGGTCCCTGAGCAAAGAAAACCCCACAAATGGGTTTGTCTGTACTCGAGGCAGAATTGATCCACACAATCCTCCCTAACAAACCTCTGACATGTACCACTGGGACTTTATCTCCATCTGTTATATTCAGGGAGGCAGACTGGGCAGGACCTGCTCGGTTGGTGGAACCTCGGGTGTTAACTAACCAGGTGGCCTTTGCTAAATGCTGCTCCCAATTTTTGAAAGATCCCCCACCCAAGGCTTTCAACTGGGTTTTTAGTAGTCCATTGTACCTCTGCACTTTGCCTGCAGCTGGTGCATGGTAGGGGATATGGTACACTCACTCAATGCCATGTTCCCTAGCCCAGGTGTTGATAAGGCTGTTCTTGAAATGAGTCCCATTGTCTGACTCAATCCTCTCAGGGGTACCATGCCTCCAAAGGACCTGCTTTTCAAGGCCCAGGATGGTGTTAGAGGCAGTAGCATGAGACACAGGGTAGGTTTCCAGCCATCCCGTGGTGGCTTCTACCATTGTGAGCACATAGCGCTTGCCTTGGTGTGTCTGGGGCAGTGTGTAGTCAATCTGCCAGGCATCCCCATACTTGTACTTTGACCACCACCCACCATACCATAGCGGCTTCAGTCACGTGGCCTGTTTGATGGTAGCCCACGTCCCACAGTCATGGATGACCTGAAAAATACTCTCCATGGTTAAATCCACCCCTCGGTCTCATGCCCTCTTATAGGTGGCATCCCTGCCCTAAAGGCCTGAGGCATCATGGGCCCATCTAGCTAGGAATAACTCTCCCTTGTGTTCCCAATCTAGATCTATCTTGGAGACCCCTATCTTTGCAGCCTGGTCTACCTGCTCATTGTTTTGGTGCTCCTCATTAGCTCTACTCTTGGGGACATGGGCATCTACATGGTGGACTTTCACAGGTAGCCTCCCTACCCTGGTAGTAATGTCTTTCCACTCTTCAGCAGCCCAAATTGGTTTTGCTCTGTGCTGCCAGTTAGCCTTTTTCCACCTTTCCAGACATCCCCACAGAGCATTGGCTACCAACCATGAATCAGTGTAAAGGTAGAGCCTTGGCCACTTCTCTCTCTCAGCAACGTCTAGGGCCAGTTGAACAGCTTTGAGTTCTGAGAGTTGGCTTGATCCACCTTCTCCTTCAGTGTCCTCTGCGACCTGTCGTGTGGGGCTCCAAATGGCTGCTTTCCACTTCCAGATCATCCCTACAATGCAACAGGAACCGTCAGTGAAAAGAGCATAGTGTGTTTCCTCTGGGGGCAGTTGGTTATATGGAGGAGCTTCTTCAGCCCGTGTCACTGGTTCTTGTTCATCTGTGACACCAAAATTTTCATCTTCGGGCCAATTTGTAATTACCTCCAAAATCCCAGGGTGATTCAGTTTACCAATACAGGCACACTGTGTGATAAGAGCAATCCACTTGCTCCATGTAGCACTGGTGGCATGGTGGGTGGAAGGAACCTTGCCTTTGAACATCCACCCCACTTCACTCTTTAGAGCCAGTCTTGAAGGCACAGAACATAGTGTCCAGCATAAACAGAACAGATGACTGGGGAGATAAGCATAATAACGTCACCCTAGGACACCTTTGTAAGCCAACAATCTGTTCTGATCGGAAACATGGATGGGCAGACAGCTGCAGTTCAGCCCTATGTCACTCCAGCTCCAATCAATCTCTGGGGGCAGGATGTATTGGCAGTCTGGGGGATATGAATTTGGATCGATTTTTACTTGAGGTCACTGTGCTAAAGGGCAGAAAATATCCTATGCTGCCTTTACGGTGGCTGGTGGACAAACCCATTTGGGTACACCAGTGGCCCCTGACAAAAGAAAAATTGGTCGCCCTTCGTGAATTGGTTCAGGAACAACTTCAGCAGGGACACATTGAGCCTTCTACTAGTCCCTGGAATACTCCCGTCTTTGTGATAAAGAAAACACCTGGGAAATTGAAGCTCTTACAAGACCACTGAAAAATTAATGCAGTGATGGAAAGCATGGGGGCATTGCAGCCTGGTATGCCCTCACCCACCATGCCCCCCGTGGGATTGGAAATCTTGATCATTGATTGGAAGGACAGTTTTTTCATTATTCCTTTGCATCCTGATGACAAACCAAAGTTTTCCTTGATAGTGCATTCAATCAGCAATGCTGAACCTGTGCCGAGATACCAATGGAAAGTTTTGACACAGGTCTGTGGCAATAGCCCAACTATTTGTCAGTGGTATGTGGCTTGGGCCTTGTCTGGAGTCTGTGAGCAGTTTCCTCACGCATGTTGTTATCATTACATGGATGACATCCTGGTGGCAGCACCCACCCAGGATGATACGGCCTCAGCTGTTTGCTGTTCTGCGTTCTTATGGACTGCAGGTGGCTCTGGAGAAGGTTCAACAGCACCCTACTTGGAAATATCCGGGAGTCAAAAATCTTGGCCGAACTATTCAGCATCAGGAGGTGCAATTCTAGGATTCTATTACGATCTTGAATGATGCCCAGAAATTGATGGGTGTCATCAGTTGGTTGCGTCCTTGGAACTAACTGACAAACAACTGTCCCCAATGTATGATACTCTAAAGGGGGACCCTCACCTGAGATCACCTTAGAAATTGACTCCTGAGGCACGACGAGTTCTGAGGGAGGTCTAAAAGGCTGTTTCTGCTTGTCAGGATTATCGAGTAGACCTTTCCATTGATATCACTGTCTTCATTACCAATCCAGGTTTTTATCCTATGGGTATCATTGGCCAATGGAGTGACAAATGGCCTGATCCTTTGCACATTTTGGAGTGAGACTTCTTGCCCCATCAGCCGAAAAAGACAGCACCCACATTATTTGAACTGATCAGTCATTTGATAATCAAATGCTGTCAACAGTGTTTGCAATTAATGGCAGCTGATCCTGCAACAATCATTCTTCCAGTAGAACGGGTAGACTTTGAATGGAGCTTTGCTAACAGTGCTCCTTTGCAAAGTGTGCTGCAAAACTTTTCAGGGCAGATTGCCTATCATATGCCCAGTCACACGTTATTGCAGTAGGCAAAAACAACCAATTTGTCACTGAGGCCAAAAAGCAGCCAGGTGCCAATGTAAGGACCCGCTGTCTTCACTGACAGTTCCAGAAAAAAGGGGAAAGCCATTGTTACTTGGAAGGATGAATCTGGATGGCAAATGTTGGAGGGCTGTGAGTCAGGCTTGGCCCAACTGGTTGAGTTAAAGGCCGTTGCCATGGCATTCCAGAAATTTTCTCAGGTGGGTCTGAACTTGGTCACTGATTCTGCCTGTGTTGCAGACATAACCAAACATTTGGATTGTTCACTCCTGAAGGAAGTCAATAACACAGTTTTGTTTCAGTTATTGAGAACCTTGTAGAGTGCAATTCAGGCCCGAGTTCATTCGTATTACATCTTGCACATTTGGAGTCACACCAATTTTCCAGGTTTCATAACAGAAGGTAATGCCAGGGCTGACAGGTTGGCTAACCCTGCGTGGGTAGCGCCTCAGCCTGACAAGATTGTGCAAGCCAAAGCATCGCATGATTTTTTCCATCAAAGTGCACATACCCTGCAGAAACAATTTCACTTGATACCAACTGAGGCTGGTGACATTGTCAGTTCTTGGGCTAACTGTCATGGACTTGCTGCACCTTTACCAGCAGGGTTAAACCCCAGAGGCCTAAAGACCTTGCAGCCTTGGCAAACAGATGTTACTCACATTGCTGAATTTGGCCGACTTAAGTATGTGCACGTGTCTATTGACACCTCCTCTGCCATGTGGGCCTCTGCTCACATGGGAGAAAAGGGTCACAATGTGATTGCCCATCGGAGGATGGCTTTTGCAATCTTGGGAATACCTTCTTCTGTGAAAACTGACAATGGCCCTGCCTATGTCTCACAGAAGATATGGCCTTATTAATGCTTATGGGGAGTGTCACAGAAACTTGGTATCCTGCACTCTCCAATGGGCCAGGCCATTTTTGAACACACTCATGGTGCCTTAAAGCTTGTTCTGGACAAACAAAAAAGGGGAATGCCTGGGGAAACCCCACACAGTCGATTGGAAAAAGCTCTATATACAATCAGTCATCTTACAGTGCCACAGAAATCAGAGAATCCTGTCATTCTAAATCATTTTCTCTTGTTGCACTTTTCAGGTGAGGCGCACCTGCCTTGAGCGAAAGTCTGGATACGGGACCTAACCACTAATAAGTGGGACGGCCCATACGACCTTATCACTTGGGGCTGCGGGTATGCCTGTGTTTCCACAGATACTGGGGTACGGTGGGTACCTGCGAGTTGTATACACCCTCACTTGCAGCACCAAAAACAGAATGTGGCCTACAGGCAACCTCTGAACTATGATCAAGATGCCGACCATCAATCAGATGGCCCCTTTACAAGTGGGGAATGAACATTCTATCCTTTCCTTGTTTTTGGAAAAGGACTGTTGACAAGTTAAGACTGTCAGTTCTTTGAACAAACTAACAATAAGTTCTTACTATATTAGAATTAGTATTGATATTGTATTAGAACAGGTAACTGATTTTAAGATTAATAGTGTATTTCTTCTAAAAGGGAATCCCAAGATTTGATCTCTCCTACCATTTCAAAATTGCATCCGATTGAGGTTCTGATTGATAACTAGCAACTGCTAGAGGAACCTCTGGAGCTGTGTTTGTTCTCCTTTCTGCAAGGGGCCCCGCAAAGGATTACAAACTCTGCCTCCTCCTTTAAACAGAAAGGGGGACCTGTGGATGTGACAGCCTGGTCAGAGAGCAAGAAAACTAGATAAGTTTTCTCAGAATCAGCCTGAGAGACTTTAGGGAGTTGAAGATAAACAATGATAGCTTGTTATCATAAAAAACCTGCAGGTGTTGTTTTCCTACTCTCTGTTTTCTTGTTTGTCACAGACATCTTTTGTGAAAAATCCTTTCTTGGGATTTTTCTCCCTTCTGAGAAGCTGTGGCCTCAGCAACAAAGTGTAAACAATGGTTATCTGCTGCTGTGGAATGCAACAGGTGGATCCGTGATTGGTCTCCTGTGGATGTTTGGATTTACTGACCACTCATGGCAGAGCTAGGTCTCGCTCTCTGCTGAGACACAGACCTTTGTTAATCATTCCTTTTCTATTCTTAGCCTAGCTAGCCTTCTGAGAACTTTCCTTCTATTTCTTTTTAGTATAGTTATAATGTAGTATATATATCATAAAATAATAAATCAAGCCTTCTGAACATGAGGTCAACATTCTCGCCTCTCTCTCACCCTGAAGACCCTTGTGACCACTGTCACACTTGTTTTTCTCAAAGATTGCTTATAAGAAAGGCATCTTGGTAATTAGCCAATTAGGTGAAATGTATCAACTAAATGAACAATCAAATCTACCTGAATCAGAGCAGTCTATAAAAAGGAACAATTCCAGATATAGGGCAAGTTAGACCAATCAGCTTTCTGGTGAGTCTGTGTCATTTCTTACTCAATAGTGACAACCCCCATATTTGGATGAGCCCATAGGGTTGAGGGAAAAAGGTAGAGGAATACTTGGGAAATGCGGATTATACATGGAAGGATTGGTATTTTCTTTTGGGGATTTTGTTTGGGCAAGCTTTGCAGAAAATATTAAGAGAGTTTACTCCACCCTCAGTGTTGTATTGCACTAAATAGTTTATTTAGTTGTTGTTTGCACTGGGTGATGGGAAGTTTGTACTGAGTATAGTATGTCATGTAGATTATTCCCCCTTTCTCATCACATGGTCTCTCCCCCATGCATTCCTTTCCACATCCCCTGGTGGTCTGTCCCACGGGTGGCCCCTCCCCTTGCCCCTCCCCAATGGTATCCTATTGACCCCGGTCCTCTTTCCCCGCCCCCATCCCCTCGGGTATAAGACCCTACTGCAGGTGTGGGTGGGTCTCTTTTTCTACTTGAGTGGTTGCTGCACCAGCAGTGTCCTACCCCAAGCCAATAAACTGGACACTCGTCCCCACGTGGAAGAAGAGCGCTTCTCGTCTTTTACTTTCAGTCCATGCAAGTCCGTGTGGGCAAGGGTTCAAGCTAGCCGGATTGGACCCATACAAAGCCCAGAGACCCACGGATTACTGCACCTCAGGAGTTAGGTTATTGCAGTATGTGGATGATTTGCTTTTATGAGGGAAACAGGAAAAGGTGGTTGAGGAGGCTACTGTAAAGCTGCTTAATTTTCTTGCCAAAAAAAAAAAAAAGAAAAGACTTTTTGGGACACATTCTGACTGAACGGTTACAGGGTTACTGTGTATTGACCCAGACAGAATACAAGGAATTTTACAAGTACCATTACCCCAGACAAGGAAAAGAGTTGTCGTGGTTTCTGGGGTTGGTGGAGTGCTGCAGAGAATGGATTGAGGATTTTTCTCCTTGTGGTCAGACCTTTGTGTGACTTTTAAACCCAGGTTAGTCCTGGTGTCATGGTCTGGACCCCAGAAGGAGAGCAAAATTGTGGAGAATGGGAAGACAGGTTGGTTGATACACCAGTCTTGGCTCTTTGGGACCCAGAGAAGGAATTTGAACTATATTTGGATGTTAAACAGGGTCATACTAAAGAAATTTTGGTGCAAGAGCATGGGGGAACATGGCAGACTGTTGCTTAATTCTAAGCTATTAGACCAGGGGGCCGGAGGCGGACCCCATGTCTGCAGAAATGTACAGCCACAGCACTGATGGTGGCTGAGGCCCTAGGGCTGAAGGGGGGAGGCTATCTGATTGATAAAGTTTCAAATCAGATTAAAGTTTTGTTGGCAGAGAGATCCTCTGAGTGGATGACCAGTGCTTGGTTATTACAGTGTGAATCTTCTTTGATGGAGCAGGAGGATTTAGAATTTGGAAGTGGGAAGGGTTCAACCCAGCCTCCTGTTTGAATGGCTCTGGAGAAAGGCCAGGAAGAGGAGACCCATGGCTGTATTCTGGTGATAGATCTCCAAACAAGGGCTAGGGAAGATTTACGAGATACTCCCTGGCCTGAGGGAGAAAATGTGTTCATTGATGGATCTTCAAGGGTGATAGAAGGGAAACACTTTACAGGATACTCTATCGGGAATGGAAGGCAATTAAAGGAAGGGAGGAGGTTGCTGCCCACTGGGTCAGCAAAAACAGCAGAACTGTGTGCACTTGTGAGAGCCTGCGAATTATACCAGGACAAGACAGCGAATGTTATTACTGATTCCAAGTATGCATATGGGATGATACATGCATTTATGAGGCAATGGGAAGAAAGAGGTTTATTGGCCTGCAGGGGAAGGAGTTAGCTCATGAGAACTTAATATCTCGTCTGTTGGAGGTGGTGAGCTTCCACAAAAGGGGGGCAGTAGTGCACATTGCAGGGCTGGGCGGGGGGGGGGGGGGGGGGGGGGGGGGGGGAAGGCCGTGTTCTTGGAGGAGGCAGTGGTAGGCCAACTGGCTGATAAGGAAGCTCAGAAAGCTGCATTGTTGTCAGGGATCTCTGGAATCCTCTCCTTGCTCCCAGCGACTGCCCCACTGCCAGAGTGTCATGGTTTGACACTGACGCAATGCCAGTGCCCCCATGAAAATATATGCTCCCTGGCGTCTGCTGTGAGATGTGACCAGGAATAGAGCAAAGCAGGCTCCAACTTAGGAATAAAGAAGAGAAAACTCAATTAACCTACAACTATATATAAAAAGAAACACACACAGAATTCAGAATGAAAACCTTCCAAAAAACATTCCTCCTCCCCCCACCAAATTTCCAATACATCCACCCCTCAGATCACCAACTCTCAGTGCATCACCACCCTTCAGATAATCAATTCTCAGTTCATCAAGGAGAGGGAGTCCTTCTTGTACCATAGGCTTCCCCTGGAAACACAGTTGAAACCTCTTGTGTTTCCATGTCACACGTGGCACCGCCTGGAGAACATGTGCCATCGTGACATCTTCCTTCCATGTACAGTGCTCTCACCACTGTGCATGGACCAGAGCTGCTTCTAGGGTTCCCCTTTTAAGGATGCTTTGCCCAGTTCCAAAAAAAAGCACAGTCTCTCACTTTTGGGACACTTGTCCACCCCAAATTCACCCCCTGGGGCCGAGGGCTCTTGAGAACAGAGATCTTCCCTGAAGACGGAGGGCACCACCACCCTCCTCACCCATTGTCTCTGTTCACGCACTCCTTCACATAACATCACTGCACTCTCTTGGCTCCAAGCCATTGCCTCCCCCCTAAATGCAGTCTCTCTGTCACAGGAAAAATGGTTCTGTCCATGGCTATACAAGAAAAGTCCAGCCAAAGGCCACTCCATCACCTTTTCTCACCTAAGATTCTTCTCAACTTCACTCGTGGCCCATTTCCTCTTATCTCTATCTCTCTTCTCATTCAATTCCAGGAGGATCAGCATTTGTAAGGTTTCCATCATCCAAGAAAAGGGTTAAAAATCTCAGGCTCTGTCTGTCCAGAACTCCCACGCTGCCTTGCCGGGCACCTTCTCGCCATACCCCCCCCCCCCCCCCCCCCCCCCCGTTCTCCTTCTCGGCGGCCGTGCTATCAAATTTCAAGGTGCACTGGCTCTCTCTCTCCCGGGGGCGGGGGTGGCTGCCCGATGCCTCTCAGGGCTCCTCCACCCTTCCATCCTGCAGGGGCCTTCACCTCCCTTCTCTGTCCAAGGCTCCAGCCTATCTCACCCGTCTGCATGGCTTCCCCTCCCCCCGCCTATTGAAGTGAAGGGAGAAGCGACCATCCGATGATGCATCGAACTCCGATTTATTGATCAAACAGCCACTTTATATAACAGTGTTAATTAACTTCATGCATATTGCAAAATCCAAGCTCACGATAGGTTAACAGAGAAAACTCTAACCACTCCTTTTGTTTTCAATACCTGTGGTTTGTTATTGAATCCAAGATTTATTTTCTCACCCTGTTATGAAAGTTCTCAAGGCCTCCATGTTATTGAAGACAGGTTTGAGAACTTAGCTGTTTACAGAAACAGGCTGTGAGAATTTGCTCCTCACAGCTGCCTTTTAAGCCATTTCTGAGCAAAATTCTCCAACACCCGCCCAGCCGGCAGCTGGGCAGGGGAGGTCTGACCTCTTTCACAGATGGAACCCAAGAGAGCTTCCCCCTGGGAGTTCCCTGCTTTTAACCCCCTGTGTTCTCAGAGGCGTATCCATGTCCTCAGTGGCCACACCAGGTGCCAATATTCAAATCTGAGCACCTATTGGTTTGACCACAGCATCCCAAAAAAACTCACTTCCTTTTCAAACCAGGACACAGAGAAATGGCCTTTTCCATCAGAGGAACTTGAGATAATTAAGAAGAGAGGGACAGAAGAAAAAGGGGATAATTGGTTTACAAGGGATGGTAAGCAGCGGATGCCAAAAGCTCTGGCCTTGCAATTGTTAAAACAACTTCATGAAGGGAGTCATTGGGGCTCTCGAGGACTGGCAGAAGCCTTCCTCAAAACATATGCTGCTGTGAGTCTTTTTATTCTGGCTAAGCGAGCTATTGAGGGTTGTTTGATTTGTGCTAAAATCAATAACAGAGTTACAAAGAAACTTGCCAGGGGAGGGAGGCCTTGGGCTGTACGTCCCTTCCAGAGATGCCAGGTGGATTTTACTGAAATGCCCTGAGTGGCACGATTTAAATATCTTCTGGTAATAGTATGCCAGTTAACAGGGTGGCCAGAAGCATTTCCAGCCATTTCAGCAACTACAGGATCAGTTATTATTTTTGGAACAAATAATTCCAAGATATGGGATTGTGGAAGCAATAGACTCAGATAGGGGAACTCATTTTACAGGAAAAATTCTTCAAGGAGTTATGACTGCTTTAGGGATACAATGGAACCTCCATATCCCCTGGCACCCCCAGGGTTTGGGCTGGGTTGAAAGAATGAATGGAGAAATAAAGAAACACCTCCTGAAACTGGTGATAGAAACTAAGATGCCTGGGTACGGCTCTTGCCACTGGCTTTGGCAAGAATAAGGGCCAGACCCAGGAGAGATATTCAATTATCTCCCTTTGAATTGATGTTTGGAATTCCTTACCCTTGTAATTCTCAGCCTAGTGAGGGGGTAGAGATAAGTGATGTATATTTGAAACAATATGTGGGCAGGGTACTCTCTCTAGTGAAATCTCTTCAACAGGAAGCTCATCTGGCACAGACCCTGCCTTCGGACTTTGCTGTTCACAACATCCAGCCAATAGATTGAGTCCTAGTTAAGGAGTGGAAAGAAGCAGCATGGGTGGCGAAGTGGCGTGGACCTTTCCAAGTGTTACTGATCACAGAAACAGCTGTCAAGACAGCTGAACACGGGTGGACCCATCACACTCAGGTCAAGGTCTCTGAGGCCTTGGAGATTTGGACATCTCAGCTGGAGGAGAAGGATGGGAAGCCGCAACTGACACTCCGCAGGGGTGGAATGGAGCAGCAGCCAGTGCGTCGACGTCGGGGGAAGCCTTGTGTGCCAACCCACAGACTGTCTGCTGAAACAGTTTGTGCAGGCATCCCTATTCTTGGATCTCCAGTCATTGGGGGCCAATCCTCGCTATCATTGTTTTCTTTATATTAAGCTGTTTCTGTGCCTTCTCTCACCACAGGTGGTGCAGAAGACAACGTGGAAGTGAAAATTAGGTCAGGAGATTAGATTACACCATTGGAATGTTTCTCCTAATAATCTTACCTTTATATTATCATTTAGGTTGGGGACAAAATGGGGAAAATAATTCTTTTAACTTTGGGAGAAGAAGTAGCAAAAACCTTTAACCTTAGCAGTTGCTGGGTCTGCGGAGGGCGAGGAAGATCAGAAAGCTGGCCATGGGTGGCCAGCCCAGTTGAGACTAAATGGTGGGTTAGCACCCTGAGTGAGGTCCATAATGGAATAGGATTTTGGGATGAAGAAGGAAGTCCATGGCAGCTTCATTCTTCTGAAAGAAGTATTTATTGTCTAAATAGAACAGGAAGCATATACGTGGGAAAAAAGCGTTTGTGACTGGACTTTGTCTTTGGGTTTAGATTGTTGGACTCCCAACTGCTCTCCTTATAATTCTTCTGGATATCAAGGCAGATGGAATCAAACACATGTTAAGCTCACTAATGGAAGCTGGGTAGGGTGTTCCTTACATAATTACCAAAAGGATTTTGAAGGCTATAAAGCAGTGGGGAAGGATACGTTTTATGACCCTTTTTTTACGCTACCCCTGAGATAATTCCAGAAGTAGGACACATGTGGTCTGTGACTATCAGTGCAAGTGGCAACACCGGAACCGAACTCGCACTCGTTTTAATAGATTCTGGTCCAGATCTAACAGAACATATCTGGGATGTAACTGCAGGTGGAAACCTCATGTGGGTGCTTGGAAGTGCATATACTGGGATTCTTATGGCAGGGGAACTATTGCTGGGGGACCACTAGTCCTAGGAAGCAAGCTGTGTTTTAACCCACCCATTGATGATGAAAATTGGAAAGGTCCCTTTGCCAACAGGACCTGGGCTTTAAAAGGGCATTACTGAATTTGTGGACAATATGCTTACTGCAGGTTACCTGCAAACTGGTCAGGGATATGTTATATAGGGTATATTAGACCATTGTTCTTTCTGCTACCACAAGTTCGGGGAAATCAGTTAGGAATCAAGGTATATGATGATCTAATTAGAGAAAAGCAGTCAATTGATGTATCCCTGGTTAGAGGGAGCACCCAAAAGTGGGGTGAAGATGAATGGCCACCTGAACGAGTCATACAACACTATGGACCAGCCACATGGAATCCTAATGAATTAATTATCAGTTGCCAGAGAACCCATTTATAATTTAAATTGGATATTTACGTTACAAGCTGTCTTTGAAATAATAATGAACCAGACAGGTGCAGCTCTTGACCTCCTTGCTGACCAATCTACTCAGATGAGAAATGCAATATTTCAACATCAGATGGTATTAGACTATTTATTAGCAGAAGAAGCGGGAGTGTGTGGCAAATTGAATGACTCAAACTACTCTTTGCAAATAGATGACAATGGAAAGGTGGTGAAACAAATAACCAAAGGAACAAGAATATTGGCTCATGTACCAGTCTAAACATGGAAAGAATGGGAATGGGAATGAGACATGTTTTCGTGGTTACCTGATGGACTATGGGTTAAACAAATGTTTTTTTTTTTCCTCTTATGTGCTGTAGCAACTCAAATCTTTTCACCATGCATGATCCCTTGCTTAGTACAACTTATTCAACATGTGATCAAAGGGATGCAGGGAGTAGCCATGCCTACTGATCCAGAGATGACTACAAAACCACAAAAATTGATGTCACTGCAAATAATTGCAAAACCGAAATAAAAACCCAAGAACAGGAAATTAGGTCAATGATAACTAAAGTTTGTAAAGACAATTATTAAAAATAATAAAAGAGGAGGGATTGAGCGGAGTGGTGGATTTGTCTTTACAAACAAGCTGTGGGTCTGCTGGTAGATAAAACTAGCACTGAGAGATAAAAGAAACAATGGAAAGGATTCCACTGATTGATGAATGGAAAAAGATATTCACCTTTACAAACATACTTTAGGTTTGCTGCTAAATGAAATTAGATATTGAAAGATGAAAGAAACAATGGGGAAAAACCCTAAATTCCATAAGAATTAAAAATTAAAAGGGAGGGTTATACATTAGAGGGGAATCTTTGGTATCAGGTGTTTTGGGAAGTCTGTACCTCTCAAGTACCTCAGGCAATGGGGAAAGAGAGAAGGGAAATGCAGTGGGGAAATTAGGATAAAAAGGAGGGTGCATCCTCCAAAAATTTTAGACACCCCAGGAGAATGCCCCATGGACTCTCCCTTTATTTGAGTAAAGTAAAAGGACTCCTCTGTCTCCTATTTGGACATAAACCTCTGCTGTTTGAAGATTAATTTTCCCGACTTGATGATGCAACTGGTACTCAACATCCTTGACGATCCAGAGGGTTGTCGGTCGCAGCCTTCAGGACTTTCCCAGAAAATATGGATTTCCTCTTGGGGAAATGGAACACCTGACTGTGACTTAAATCCCATGGCCAGCAGCCAGTGGAGATGCCTTCAAAGGAGCTTAAAAGGTATCCCAACGTTCAGGCGCCATTTGTTGCCACATGGCAGGATGGTAGAAATGCTGCAATCTCCCTCAAAACATCTTCTTCAGAAGCCATTTGGAGTAAGGGCACGAGAACCGCCATTTCAAGTCCATGCACACGCGCACACCACAGGTAGCTCAGCAGAGGAAAGACAGGAAGGGTCTTTGTATGATGTATTCCAGCGAAGGTTTATTGCATCCACCATGCCAAAGGGATCAGGGACAAAGACACAACCATGTGGTGTACACAGGTGTTTTGGTTTGAATTTATTTTATTGATTCTTTGTTAAGTGGTTTGTTTTGTTGTACCCTCATGTTCTCCCTGAGTTGTTTTAGCCCTAGATTTTATCCTCCCTCAAAGCTGTCCCTGCTGCTTGTTCCAGCTCTTTCCCTGCCTGTCAAGGCAACCCAGCTCCTTTTGTTCCCGAACCTTCCCTGCCACTTTCACATCGAGCCAATCCCTGACTGCAACACCCTTTTGGAATTCCCCTATTCCTCAAAGCCCCATTGGCCCATGTGATCCATCCTCTCCACCCTCCTGCCCCAATTGGCCCCAGACACTTGATGTAATCCCCTCACTCCTTCCCTGAGGATTCCCTATTGGTTAGCTGTTTGTATCCATCCCCTGATTTGTATCTGTACAAAACCCCTTGCACAGGAGTGCCCAGGGCTCTTTGTTTCTGATCCCTTTACTTGGAATAAACCCTTCCTTGTGGAACTTCAAGACAGAGAGCCTCCTCCTTTCTCTTCTGCCTGGTCTCTGTCATGGCTTGTGTCTGGCACTGTAGAGCAAGTGTCTCTAAAGGTTCTGCCTCTGGTAAATCCCCTTACTGAGGCAGTTCCCCACTCATGGTGTGGCGCCAGAGTTCTAAGAGCTAGCCTGGGCTCCGGCAGTCACTTCACAGACTTAAGTTTGGGATCAGCAGCCAATGACCTGAAGACACAGGGGCAGTGCAAAGGGCAGGGCAAAGAGCAGCAACCTGTAGGGAGGATGAGGGATGAACAATTGAGGTGGGCAGGGTCAACTGGCCAATGGGGGAAGCAGTCTAATTTAGATTGGCAATAGTGCTGCACAGCACCATGGGGGAAGTCCTCTCTTTCAGACTAAGTGGGGAAAACTCTATGGAAGATCTTTCTAGGGCAAAGCCTGGAGGTTTATTATGTTCCCACAGCTCCTCATAGGACTTTCCAGACCCTTCACCAGCTTTGTTGCTCTTCTCTGGACACTCTCCAGCATTTCAATGTCTGTCCTGTGAGAGACCAAGAACTGGCCACAGGATTTGAGGTGCAGCCTCACCAATGCCAAGTACAGAGGGACAATCACTTCCCTGGTCCTGCTGGCCACACTATTGCTGATATAATCCAGGATGCCATTGGCTTTCTTGGCCACCTGGGCGCCTACTGGCTCGTGTTCAGCCAGCACCCTCAGATCCTTTTCTCCTGGGCAGCTTTCCAGCCACTCTGCCCCCTTTCTGCTGCACTGCAGGGGATTGGTGTGACCCAAGTTTCCCATTAACCCAGATGCTGCTGACTGATGCTCAAAAGCATCTTGTCATCCCTGTGATGAGTTCTGTCTGAGGATCAATTTGCCCTATTTTTAGGTGAGAGCCAAAAGGTGAATTTTGGACATATCTTTATTCTCAAAGATTCATAGTTGTTTCCATTGAGCACTTGAATGCTCTCTTCCCCAAATATAGAAACCTATATAGGTGCCAATGTAAAGGTGAGGACTCTTGTACATCTGTTCTCTTTTTCTGGAGGTGAGAATCACCCCATGCAGCAACCCTGCATTGCTCACTTGGGCAGCAGAGCTGAGAATTGTACTTTGATTTCCCTTGTTAAATGGTCAGGGATTTTTGGGAGGAAATCTTTCCTCGGCAGCAGGGCATTAATGCCTGGGCTGAGAACTGTCACTGTGGTGCTTGTCTGCCCTTTGGTCTGAGACTGAGGTATCTAGTGTAAATAATTGAAGCACCCCCAGATTCTTCTATCACCAGTTCCTCTGGGGCTGAGAAACCAGCCTGTAAAGCCCCGAGTGATGTTTGCCCTCAGCCCACAAGCAATGTGTGCTGCTGTGGTGGGCACAATGTGCTGCCAACACTGGTATGGCATTGGCTGGAGATTTGCGTCTAGTCTGGACAATGGCACTTCAGGAAGGAGATGGAGGAAATAATCCTGGCCCCTCTCTCTATCTTCCATATCCCCATAGTCGTCTGGACAAGAAGAAACAGGATGAGCTCCACAGGGAACACACACATAACAGCTCTCCAACAGGGAGGTGAGCTGAGCCCAGAGACACATTGACCTAGGAGAAAGTGAATTTCCACTTCAGGCAGTTTGAAGGAAAAATATTAAAGAATGGGTTGGGCAAATATGTCTTGGTCTGTTTAGGACAAGCTGATACTGCCTTGGGGCAGGAGGGTAATGAGGTAGACCTCCAGGTGTCCTGCTCTGCTTCAGTACAGCCCAAGGAATAGCTGTCTGTGGTTTGAGTTCCAAGGGGCTCTGAAGGGGGCTGTAAGCAGTTCACAGGGGAGATGAGCAGAGCTCCTACTCCCTACCTAATCTTTTCCATCACAGGAGCATCCATCTGATGTGCCAGGGGTGACATGGTGTTAAAGTCCAGCTCAGAGTCATTAAGATCCCTTCTGATGCTTTAGCAGAGCAGAGGAGCAGGGAGGAAGCAGCAGGAGAGGAGATGGTGTCATCTTTTAGCCCAGGCAAGTCCTGTTTCCTAGAGCAAGGAGCAGATATTTTATCCTTCGAGCCACTCAGGAAAGAAATTGGCTAAAGCACTGAAGAATATTGGGTGAGATGATCTTGCCCCAAAACCAGAGTTGCATATTTGGGACCTACCCCATCTTCCCACCTTTTGTCCTCTCTCTCTGCCAGCTCATGGGGCAGTAATCCTTTAATGTGGCACCAAGACAGTGTTTACATTTTCAAAGCTTCTGCTGTTGATAAGCAGAGGAGTTAACTCTTAGTTTGTCATCCTTCAGGAACATGGCTTGCAGGAAGGAGGAAAGAGAAGAAAAAAAATCTTAAAAATAGATTATAAGAACAAAACAGAAAGAATTTGAAGAGAAGTTTTCATCTCTGATTTACATCAAGCACTGGTGACATCTTGAGGTCCAGTTTATAGTGGTAAGTTCTGCTGCCAGGATGGGGTTACTGGCACATGTGGCCTATTACTCTCCCAGCGAGACTTCCTCTTCCTGGAGCCACCTGTGGTTACACCAGACCCAATTTCTTGTTCTCTGAGTCCAAATAACAAACTGATTCCTTCAGGTGGAAAAAAAAAGGAGATGAAGAGAGAACAACTCTACATTTTGATGCAGAACACACCTCAAAGAACCCTGCTTTCAGGTGAGCAGTGACCATCTGTGGGAGGCCAGCTAAAGGAGGAGGACAAGGCTTCATCCTTTCATTGAGATATATTGGTGCTGATTAGGAGGAGGAAATGTCAAATAAGTCAAAAAGTTATGCCAGCCATAGGGCAGCCTGGTCATGGGGAAGGGGACACCAGGCAGAGCAGCCGAGTCTCCCCTGGTGTGCAGGCAGAAATGCAGGCAGGAACCTCAGAGGGGGCTGCCCAGGCTTCAAAGTGCTCTGTTGCTTTGACAGTTTCTATTCTCTGTGATCATCAGATGTTTTTGTAGGAGAGGGGGAAAAAAATTTTGGGGGAAAAAGACCAATACTCTCTCTAAAAGCAGACTTGATGGAAAATTTTCAGCTTGCCCTATTGAAAACACCGGGGCTTGCTTTACTTTCTGCCTTGCATGATTGCCTCTTTCATTAACATTTGAGACAGGCAGCAGGCAGGGAGAAGTCCTAAATAGCTCTAAACCTAGCTTCTCCCATCTTTCCCAGCCTTAGGCTGGTTCAGACAAAGCCTTCGCTGGAGGCTGGCTGCAAGGGAAGTTGTTTCAATTACCATAGGAGTAGGGGCAGTGCAATCCCCAAAGGGCTCAGCTTCTGCACATTGAATCAACGCAACATTTTCCTCCAATCTTGAGTAACACCATGTTTGATCATGGTGTGAGCTGAGATGCTGCATTAATGGATCAGGTCCTTGCTGGCTGGTGTCAACTGGGGAAGGTCACAGCATGGCCCTCCAGGTTGGACACATTATTAGACTCATTAGTAATGGAAACAGGTCATGTGGAGGGGCAGCTGTAAGTGGGTGCTGGGGTTGGGGCATTTGGGAATGATGGTGGCCATGATGTGAAACTTGGGCATTTGGGAGGTGGGGATGGAGGTGTGAATGGAGTTGATAAGGTTTGGGGACCAGGGAGCAGTAATGAAGTGTGGGAAGCTGGGACCAAGATGTTGGGATTGGGAAGAATAGAGATGAAGCCAAAGATTCATTACTGACCCCTGTCATGGGGCCAAATTGGATGGGCAGAGGTGAAGAGCTTTTTCTCTCCTGGAGAGAGCACTGCTAAGAGCATCATCTCTGCAACCCTTCCAGATGTGGTTCAGATGAGATGGTTGGTCAAACACAATGGTGATGGAAGTACTTGCTACCCAGGAAGCCTGGCACCAAAGAGCACAGCTCCCAGACCACATATCCTGCCAGTCAACCTGATCCTGTATTGACAAAACATTATGTCCATCAACCCAAGACAATTTAAGGAGGATGTTAAAGTATGTGAATGCATCCAGGAGAAGGCAACAAAGCTGGTGAAAGGGCTGGAAGGAATGTCCTACAAGGATCTGCTGAAGGCTCTGGGTTTGTCTACTTTGGAGAAAAAGAGGCTGAGGGGTGACCTCATGGCTCTCTGCAGCTTCCTGAGGAGGGGAAGTGGAGAGGGAGGTAATGAGCTCTTCTCCCTGATATACAGCAGGATCTGTGGGAATGGTTCAAAACTGCATCAGAGGAGGTTTAGACTTGACATTCATAAGCATTTATATGCAGAGAAGGTGGACAAACATTGGAACAGGCTTCCTAGAGAGGTGGTTGATGCTCCATGTCTGTCAGTGTTTGAGGCATTTGGGTATCAAAATGCTTTAACTTTTGGTCAGCCCTGAAGTGGTCAGGCAGTTGGACTAGATGAGTGTTATAGGTCCCTTCCAAATGAACTATTCTATTCTATTCTATTCTATTCTATTCTGACATAAATAAAAAGAATACGGGTCTGAGCTCCTACCAGAAAAAAACACCCAGTGCAGTACAGCCTGGCTTGCTAAGGAGCTCCTCCAACGAACAGCATTTCAGCCATGTAAGTGTATGTGATCCAGCCCTCCAGCCCCCAGGCTGAGGATGTGAGAGCAAATTAAGCAACTTTCTGTAAATCTGAGCTCACTCCAGGGTGGCAATTTCTAAAGTAAACACTCCTCGATCCCTCTCTATATTAGCAGCATCTCAGGATCTTTTACCATTTCATCCCTGGACTCCATGTAATCCAATGCCACAGATTTATATTAAGGCATTAGGTGATTTTCACTTTTATTCACCCCCAGTTTTATTTGGCTGCAAGTCCACAGACAACAGAGATTTCCTTCAAATAACTCTGACATTTTGGGGACATTACAATTAGTTTAGAACTCATCACAGCCTATTAGTTATTTAAATTAATCCCGCTAGAACCACATTAATTTTTTATTAAGAAATAGGCATCAGCTTTTCTGTCAGGGCAGTTACATCCTTATTACTTCTCCTGTCCTGGCTGAGATAAGATGTCCAGCTTGCAACTACATTTCCATGCCAGACATTTCTTATACAGCTGTGGGGTCCTTTGTGCTGCCAAGCCAGGTGCATGAATTAACATTTCCAGAAGTGAAACCCAGAGTCTTACCATCTGGGGTTGTGCTATGCTATTTGTCCTCCTCCTGAATAATAATTTTTTTAAAAAATAAACTTATTTAGTTTTTACAATAAATAATATCACTTGTTAAAGGCTGAATAAGGAATAGGAGATCACAAGCATGGTCTGAGGTGCTTGCTCACATTCACAGGTCGATGTACCTTGCCAACTCTGCAAACATTTTCCTCCCTTAACCATATCAAAAAATGGAAGGAAAGATTGAAACTGTATTTTCTGCTTGTAGAACCTCACACATCCGTGGAGCCAAGTGAAAACAACAGCAGTGGGAGAGAGATAACTGCCAGTTCCTCTCCTGCTTGAAAGGAATGAGAAGGAGGTGTCTTTACATACAAACTGTTGGCCTGATGGTAGATAAGGCCAGATACTGATAGGTGAAAGAAGCAATGGGGGAAACCATAAATTCCATATGAATTCCACTAATTGTTCCACTAATTGACACAGACTCTTACGCACTCAAGACTGTGTTAAATCTCTGGATTTAGAGAAAAAGAACAGAGACACAAAGAAAAAAGGGGGGGGGGTTTGCATACATTAGAAGGGGTCTTAGGCTTTTTTTGGAAGTCTGTACTTCTCAAGTACCTCAGCCAATGGGGAAAGAGAGAAGGGAAATGCAGTGGGGAAATTAGGATTATTAACCCCAGAGAAAGTGTTTGCTTTCATATCTACTGGCATAAACATCAAGTGGTCCATCGTACAACCAAATACAGCAGCCAAAGGCACTTCTCCTGAATCTCAGCGACAGCAAAAAATACAAGCTCAGGTGGTGTGGAAGAAAAGAAGGAAAAGAAGTGTGAATAATGTCCCTCCACTACTTCATAAGTTTATAAGACTCTTTGTCAACTTTTCCCCACTCATTTTCTTGCACTGTTATCCCTTCTAATTTTCCTACACCTTTTCTACTCAGTATAAACTGAGGGGATAATATGTGAAGCCATGAGGGGCTGTGAAGATTATATAAGTCTAAAGCCCCTTTTTTTCAAACCCACGAAATTGAGACATAAAGCAAGACTTACATTTTCCAAGAAGACATGCCAGCAATATAGTAAAAGCACAATTCTATATGTGTAAATTTAATGTAAAAATATATACAAATGTTTAATTGCTCAAACACACACAAGTCATCTGAAAAAAAAAGAATGAAAAAGGCATAGCTACATTTATAGCTATTTTTTGTCAGTTTTTAAGGATGGTTTCAATTTTCAAAATTCTCTGCTGTTTTCTAACAGCATGACTGTGCCTCCTTTTTATAAGGGTAATTATAAGATTCAAGTAATTTTGTCCTCTTGAGAATAATGAGTCTTTAAAGCCACTGAGAACCAGACATGCAAAAGCCTCTATTAGCCTTACTGAAAGGATGTGTAGCACTCATGTAACTAAATACAATTATGTCTTTCTATGTACTTTGGGAGTAACAAATCTGTGAAATTGAAATTTGCAAATACTCAGTCTTTACTAAATCTTGCAGCCTATCATATTTTAATTTTTTATTGTAGATGTATTTTATTTACTGGCTGTTCTCCAAGAAATTATCTCTGAGAGACCCCTGCTCACCCATGCAGCCTCTTCGAAATCTTGCTCCCCACCAGCAAATAATAGTTCCATGGCAGAAACACCATGTAGCTTAGGGAAGCCTGCTATGCTAGCACCTGACATTGATATAATTTGTGACCAAAAAATTGAGCAGATTTTTCCATCAATTTAAATCTGACTGCAAAAATGAAATTGACTTTTGAGGTAGAAGAAAAAAATAGCAGCCTCAGTATTGGCCCCTGGGGTTGCTGCTGCAAAAACTTTAAAAATTGCTAAGAGAATTGAAAGTGCTAACTAAGCCAACCAATGCCACGTCCTAAGCACTGAGTGAGCTGCTAAAAAATGCTAATAATACCAAATGTTACACTATAAAACTGAGCAGCAATAGACTTTTTTCTGCTTGCCAATGGACATAGCTGCCAAGACTTTCAAAAGATGTACTGCTTCAACTTTTCCTCGCTCTCAACAACTATCCACGCAAACATCCAGAAGCTGAAGGAGCAAGTAAAGTGTAATATATGGTCAATTTGTCAAGCCAAAATGGAGTTTGGAGAAACATGAATCTCGACATGATTTCTCAATGTAAAGGACTTAAAAGTTGAGAAGAACTCAGATTACATCAATGAACTTTTCAGACAATGGAGTTGACAAGATGGGTTTCATCTTTTGTCAAATGGATTTTGTGGGTTGTTTTAATTGTTTTTATCATTTTACCTAGTTTCCTTGTTTAGTTAAGTGTCTGCAGAAATGAATTGGGGAAGTCTTCATAGTAAGAAAAAACAGGGGAGTTGTAGGAACATAATAAATTTCCAGGCTTTGCCCTAGAAAGACCTACCATAGAGTTTTCCCCACTTAGTCTGAAAGAGAGGACTTCCCCCATGGTGCTGTGCAGCACTATTGCCAATCTAAATTAGACTGCTTCCCCCATTGGCCAGTTGACCCTGCCCACCCCAATTGTTCATCCCTCATCCTCCCTACAGGTTGCTGCCCTTTGCCCTGCCCTTTGCACTGCCCCTGTGTCCTCAGGTCTTTGGCTGCTGACCCCATACTTAAGCCTGTGTGCACCACATGGTTGCGTCTTTGTCCCTGATCCCTTTGGCGTGGTGGGTGCAATAAACCTTCGCTGGAATACATCGTACAAAGACCTTTCCTGTCTTTCCTCTGCTGAGCTACCTGTGGCGTGTGTGTGTGCATGGACTTGAAATGGCTGTTCTTGTGGCCTTACTCTGAGCAGCTTCTGAAGGAGACGCTTCGAGGGAGGTTGCAGCATTTCTACCATCCTGCCACGTGTCAACAAGGAGCCACTGTGGGAGCTGGGGTTGTTTAGTCTGGAGAAAAGGAGGCTCAGGGGAGTCCTTAAAGAAGGTTGTAGCAAGGTAGGGGTTTGTCATCGCAGGCCCCCAGCCGGGTAATAATTAGCATTGACTGCATGATTCCAGAAGGCTGATCAATTGCTTTATTATACTATACGATACGATACGATACGATACGATACGATACTATACTATACTATTAAGAAACTCATCCCCTTACAGACAGTACGATACAGACAGATTCAATTCGTGAATCAATCTAAAACACCATCCAGTGTCCAATTAAGAAATCACCCTTTGTTAAAAAAATCTCCTTAACACATTCCACATGTTCACAGCAACAGGTGCAGCAAGTGGAGATAAGAATTGTCTCTCATTGTTTTCTCTGATCTTCTCACAGCCTTCCCCAGCACAATGCCTGGGAAAATTGTCTGTTGCTCTCTGTGGCCAGAGAGCTGCTGCCACAGGGGTTGGCCTGTTTCCCCAGTCAACTAGTGACAGGACAAGGACATGGCCTCAAGCTGTGCCAGGGGAGGTTTAGGTTGAAAATCAGGATGAAATTTCTTCACAGTAAGGGTTGTTAGTCATTGGAAGGAGTTGCTCAGGGAGGTGGTGGAGTCACCATCCATGAAGGTGTTCAAAAAAACTGGACATGGCACTCAGTGCTCTGGTCTAATTGACAAGGTGGTGATAAGTAACTGGTTGGACTTGATGATCGTGGAGGTGTTTTCCAACCTAAATGATTCTGTGATTCTGCAAAGTAGCCACCAGCAGACAAATGCAAAGTTTGGAAAATTCGGAACAAAGCATAAGAAAAATGAATAAAAAGTCTTTTGTGGGTTTTTTTAACCTTATTTTGATTTGCTGTTTTTTCCTGCTTGTTTAAATTTGAACAGAATAAAATTGTCTTTTTTTTTTTGCCTTTTACTCTATTTTGCTCTTTAAAAAAGTAATTAAGTCCATCACAAGGGCTTGATAAAAGTGTCATCAAGATGTCTGCTGCTGCTCTCATTTAGCTGATGAATAAATTATAATCACATTACAATGCTGTTTCAGCTGTGATTCCAGGACCTGGGGAAGATGACGTCTGTGACCTAATGCCTGTCAGACAATGGTTTGCATTACCAAAGAGTTTATGAAATTGACTGTTCAGGTCATCTTACACCTCCTTTTCTAGGCTCAGTGTGCAGAAATATCTGAGGCTATTCAACCCGCCAGCTATAGGGACAGTCCTCCATCTGCACAAACTGGTGGTGTGTTGGGAAGGATGAAAGTTTGACAAGAAAGTTTAACAGATATGTGTGCTTGGCAGAAAGCTCTCTGAATGTAGAACCTGAGAATGAAATAGAGATGGAAGCAAGTTTTGATATAGAAGGATAATAGATGTGTAAATTGAGGTTTGCTGAGCCAGTCTTGCTGGACAACTAAGAAAGCAAAGGTTATGTCGAGTTGGAAAGAAATTTTATGACTTAGAGCAAAGGATAAGCTGACCACAAACAAAAAGATGTTTTCTACCAAGCAGAAGGATACCACAGGCAAACAAGGCATGTCAATGTGGCAAGTAGAAAAAAGGTCTAAGAATTTTCCACTGCAAGAAAACTGAAAAACAACTTTAAGCTTAAACTGTAACATACTAACTCATGTGATTGGATAGTATTGACCATAATATGGTGTCCTGGTCTAGGGCAAATTTGGGAGAAAACCTCCAAAAGGGGCCCCCCCCAGAAAGCCAACCAACATGGCCCCTCCCTCCAACCGGTTCAGAAAAATTTCCTTGGAGAGAAGTGGAAAAAAACTGTTTATTTAACAGGCAAGGCACTCCCCAGCACACAAAATTAACAATACCAGATGACAAAACTCATTCACCGCTCTGAAGAGATGACAAATTCACTGGTGCTTCAGGGGCAGCATTCAGCCAGTGAACTGACTGCAGCTAGGTTCTGTCTGGTCTATGGTCACTTTATTGCCAAGATAATCAAAGGATCTTTCCTTACTCTTGCCCTGAGAAAGCTAAAAAAAAAGCTGAATATACTTGCAGACTGGTGGGATGGACAAAAAGGGCAAGTTTTAAAAATTTCCTGACACTGTTGAGTCAGGGATGGAAAGAAAGACTCCAATCATCAGGTAGATCAGCAGGCAAAATCTGTTTAATTAAAGTAGTGAGTCTTTTTATAATGTGACTCGATAAGGTGATGCTTAATTGGTCTCAAAGTAGAAACATCTCACATTATTGGTGACTATGAATAGCACACTTTGGAGAACCATATCTATAAACAGTGGTTACAGAAAGAGACATAATAATTGTTTTAATTCTTTTCCTCTAAGATTCCCAGGTTCAGACTGGGAGAAATTGTCTCTGTTCTTTCTTTGACTGAACTGAGAATATCCACAATTCCCCCATTTCATTTAAAGGAGGAGGCAGTGTTTGTAATCTCCTGTGGGATCCCTTGCAGGAAAGAGGACAAACACAGCTCCAGAGTGAGGCAGAGTAGAAATTCTCCAGAGTAGAAATCCATTTTGATTTAGGTGAAATGTACATCATTAAGTTGAGTCTGTGGTTAGAAAACATAGTTATTTAGCCTGACTGGATAAGTCTAGGCTCAGAGAAACTGCTTCAGTAAAAGACAGAGATAAAGGGGAGGAGACAGAGGGTGATAAAGAGAGACAGACTGCTGTGAGAGCAGGTCAACCTGACCTAGGAATTCTATCTGATAAAGAAGAACTAGCAGCAAATGTCACGCAAAATTCGTAAAAATGAATATGTATGAACCTATTGTGAAATTGCATGCATATGTATTTGAGAGGGGAATAAAAAGGGACCTGAAGTTCCCAGAAGTACGCGTGTCTTTTAAGGAGAGTAATCTCCACGCGCGTCCAAGCGCTGTAATAAACATACCGGCTTTACAACTTCCACAAAGTTGTGGAGTTTTGATTATCTCCACAAAACATTCTGGCGAGCCAGGAAGGAGATACTCTCTCTGTCCCCGCAGAGGCAGGGGAGAACAGACGGACTCCGAGGTGCGCCCCAGGATTTTCCTGGAGGAGCTCTGCTTGTCTCGGCTTGCCTCCTGCGGAGACAGACAAGGACCTGCTGGTGTGCAGAGGATACAGTATGTATTGAGGGGCCCCCGGGGGAAAAGAGACATAGGACAGCTGAATAAGTCACTCAGAGAAGTCTGAGTGCTCAGCCTGTGCCTGCAGGCAGCAGCAGCCTGGTTGATAGAGCGACTAGGAGAGTTCACTGTCCGACAGAGTGGCTGCTAGTGACCCTGGGTGGACTCGTGTGTGTGTGTGTGTGTGTGTGTGTGTGTGTGTGTGTGTAGGGTCCGGACATTGTATTGTTGTATAGTTAATGCATTGTGTGTGTTATGAACAAAAATTCGAGTAATATTTTTTTTGTGAGAAAAAGTTACAAAAAGCAGCCAGACCACGGGTAGCTGCTGAAGTTCTTCGTGTTTTGTTATTGTAATCACGAGTCATTGTAGCTAATCGCTCCTTTTGTATCAGCAGAGCCTCGCCCGAGGCTAAGTTGTACCTTTCCCAGAAGGGTGGGAACCTTCCCGAACAGTAGAAGAGACCTGAGAAGGTGAGGGGGGCTATGCAAAGTGACTCCAAGACCACAATGCAGCATGGGTCCCCCGGTGTACAGAGAAGACCCCAAAACGACGAGCCACCTAAGAGTTGAGAGACTGGAGTGATGTCTGGACGTGAGGAGCCGAATGCTGAGCCTGCAGAGATGCGGAACACCTTCAGAGCCTCTCGCCCTGACCAAGAGAGACGACCCCGGCAGTGAGACCAGGCCGACTGAGCCGGCAAAAGTACCATCTGACGGGATCAGCAGGCCCTAAAGGCTCCCACGAGGACGTGATCCCCAGCTCTGCCCCTAGTGGACAGAGCTGTGCATATCCTCCTCCTCTGAGTCGCCTTAGGAGAGACGATGGATGCTGCAGACCCGTCGAGCCGCCCAATCCTGAGCTGATCACTTTTAATAAAGGCATTAAAAAGGAGAAGAAGTCTCCTGGCCCTGTTTATTTCAGCTGGGGGCTCTCATCCGGAATAGCCACGCCGCAAGAGGACTCAGGACTGGCCATCTTGGATCTTCAGAGGACAGCTGGCTACTAGGACCAGGGATCGGCTCAGGACAGTGACGCAGAGGAGCACCGGAGCACCGGACTGGTGAGAAACTCGGTGGCGGGAGTGGGAGACGTGCGCAAGTGTGTGAGTGAGACGAGGGCCGGCAGCCGGACCTTCGAAGCGAGTGGGACCCCTTAGTACCGCGTTTCCTGACTCCTGCGAAGGGGCAGGCCGGAAACAGGGGAAAGCGAGTGGACTTAGTGTGAGTGAAGTCGTCTCCCAAGGGGGAATAAAGGGCCCCCCCACTCCGGGCGTGCGGAGTGAATTACTGTGTATGAGTGGCACGCACCCCAAAGTCCTGACAGAGGAAGGTCAGGCACTTTTGTAAGTCTCGAGAAGGATTCGCGTAAGATTTGTCAGTCCTGAGAAGGATTCGGGTGTTTTCGCAAGCCCTGCAGGCAAAGTAAGTCCTGACAAAGGGAGTCAGGCACAAACCCCAGCGAAGGAGGCTGTGGTTTGCTTTTAAGTCCTGATACGGTGAAGCCTAAAAATTGGCGAGTTAGGCAAACTAAAAATCAGGCAGTTGTTTTTCCTGACTGAGGGAGTCAGGCACGACCCGGATTCTTGGCCGAGGCATCGTGTGTTCAAGTCCCGATAGATATAAGACCTGACGAAAGTTGGGCAATCAAGAGATTGGGCAGTTGTTTCAGTATAAAGTCCTGAGCATCAGGCAGAAATTTGAAGTTCAGTGGAGGAGGCTGAAGCTCCTCAAACAAGGTTTTTTTGAAACTACCAGTCAGTTGAGGCACCTTTGAGACGTTTTTTGAGACCTGAAAAATGGGATGTTGTAGTAGTAAAAAGACCGGCAAGAGACTGAGAGACATACATCCCTATAGTCCCTTAGGAGAACTGTTAGTGAAATGGGATTCTATAGAGGCCACGGAGGGATTAGATAAAGTGAAAATGATCCATTATTGTATGGTAGTGTGGCCAGAATTAGAGCTGCAAGGGGGATGGCCTTGGTGTGGGACAAAGGATAAGTGGATGTGCCAACTATTAAATAATTATCTGACAGCTCGAAGAGATACTGATCCTGAGCAAATATTGTATGTGGCTTGCTGGGTAAAGAGCGCTGTTGAGGATGAAGGGGTGCGAATTTGTAAGGTACAGAGGAAGAAAGAAGGGAATGAAAGAGGGGATGATAGAACTAGTAAAAGATGGGACCCCCTGGATTATTTGCCTCCTTCTGCCCCTCCACCTTATAATCCTCTTCTTCAAGCACCTCAAATGGCAGGTCCGGTTCCTCCCCCGGCTGCCATCCCACTACCACCTGCTCAAATTCCTCCTTCTACCTCTTCAGCTTCTGCTATGATAAACCCAGTATCTCCTCCAACCACTCCCTCACCACCCCCTTCAGCTCCTCCAGTTCCTTCTGCATCACCACAAGCGCCTACTCCACCTGCTGCATTCTCCACCCCTTCTCCAGCTCCGCTTAATATTCACTCAGGCTCTTCTCCCCCTCCTATTGCTGTCCCTTTACCTCCTCCTAGTTGGGACACAAATGCCTCCTTGCCCGATAAACAGCCATCAGCAAATACACCTGCTGATGGGCAGAATGTTCACGGTAACCCAGAGATCCCTCAAAGTAGTTTGGCATCTGAAGATGGGCCGTACTGTAGCACCAGATCCAAGACCTCCAAGGCGGAGAGACTCTTTCCCCTCAGAGAAGTTCCTATGGGAGGAGTAGCGGGAGGTGTTGGCTTTGTGAATGCTCCCCTAACTGCTTCTGAGGTGAGAGGATTCAAGAAAGAGTTGGGGCATTTAGTGGAGGACCCAGTGGGCATAGCCAACCAAGTGGAACAATTTCTAGGTCCAAATATCTACACTTGGGGGGAGATGAATTCCATCCTGAGTATATTATTTTCCCCAGAAGAGGTCCAGATGATAAGGGCGGCTGGCATAAGAATATGGGAGAAAGATAACAGTCCAGGACCCCAGGTGCCAACAGGTGAACAGAAATTGCCACTAACGGAGCCCAGCTGGAACCCTAACCAGGAGGAGGGGAGGAAGGCCATGAGGGAATATAAGTCTTTGATAATACGGGGGATCAAAGAGTCAGTTCCCAAAGGAATTAATACCCAATTGGCATTTGAGGGTGCACAAGAGAAGGATGAAGCTCCTGCTGCCTGGCTTAATCGCCTAAGGCGGAACTTCCAGTTGTACTCTAAAATAGACACAGACACCCCAGAAGGTCAAATGCTGTTAAAAGTCCAATTTGTTACCAAATCTTGGCCTGATATAAGGAGAAAACTGGAAAAGATGGAAGATTGGCAAGAGAAGGACATAAATGAGTTGTTAAAAGAGGCATTGAAGGTGTATTTAAGGAGGGAGGAAAAAAGAGCAAAGGCCAAGGCTAAGGTCATGGTTGCTGTAGCTAGAGAAAGTGCAGAGTGGGCGGGTCCACCACCAGGAGGAGGCAAGGATAGGCCAGTACTGTCAGGTGCAAGAGGGATGGAGACACCTCAAGGCCCTTTGAGAGAGCGACATTGCTATTACTGTGGAGAGCCAGGACACGTCAGGAGGTTTTGTAGAAAGCTTAGTCTCGATGCGGCAATAGCCAGGGAACAAGAGAATTTAGGGAAGATCCTTAGAGGTGATGATTAGAGGGTCAGGGGCTTTACACTATAGGGGACCCGATGCAACATCTAGAAGAGCCCTTGGTAAACATTGAAGTGGGACCCCTAAATGAAGAATTTGAATTTTTGAGTAGATACAGGAGCAGCTAAGTCCTGTCTCAACAAAGAAACATCTGAAGTTAGACAAAAAACAGCTAGGTAGAAAGGATATCCAATAGCACCAAAACTGGCCAGTAATACTTAACGTGTAATAAATTATGTGAAAGTAAAAGGTACCTTATTGTTGTCTTGTTGTGTGTGTGAGAGTGAGTCACGAAGTCAGCCTCAACTTCCCGGGCAGGTGGGAAGGGGGCAGTGCAAGTGTGTGTATGTGTGACCTGCAAACCAGGCTTGTGTCCCCCGGGCGGGTGGGGGCTGTGGCCAAAGAGTGTGTGTGACCTGCAAACTAGACTAGTGCTCCTCAGGTGTGTGAGGGAGCTGTAGCTGTAAGAGCGTGAGTGACACACAGACAGCCTCACAAGTGAATGTGCACCAGAGGCAACCAGAGTCAGGGCCCTTCCAAGAGGCCCAGGGATACTGAGACCTGTGGGCCAACCCCAGGGTGAGAGGGGGCTACAGGGACCCGTGATTTTCTAGCAATAATGATCCAGTTTGTGTCTTGAGGGTGTGAAGGAATGTGTGAGAGTGAATATAGACAAATTAGAATAGAGGTAATGTAGATTGTGCATTATAAGTTTTACCACATTTCCTTAGAGAGAAGTGTATTGTGTAGAAGAATGGTGTAAGAAAAAAACCCCAAAAATTTAAGTGTAAGGGGTTGAAAGAAATATTTAAGCTCTAAGTGAAAGTAAGAAACAGAAGCAAGAGATAAATAAGATCTTGAAAATAGAACAGAAAACCAGTGAATTAAATACACAGAGATATAAGAGAATAAAAATACTTTGGGAGTTAAGTTAGCTGAGAAATACAACTCCTTGCAAAATACAGAGTATGCAGAAGTTGATGAGAGAAACATGCAAGCTATGGAAAAAGAAATTAACCAATAACATTAGACAGAGAAACTGAGTTTTGATAAAATCATAAAATAGCAGACCATTAATGCCTGTGTTTGAAAGCCCATTTCAGATACTCTTCATTACGAATTTGACTGTGCAGACCAAAAGAAAAAGGTTGGACTCACATCACTCTCACCCCCTGGCATTGGACCAAGATTCAATATCAGGTTTTTTTTCCCTCTGGCATTCTGGCATTGGACCGGACTCCACCCCTTTCTCCCTCTGGCATTGGGCCAGACTCCCAGTTTTTCCCTCTGGCATTGGGCCAGAGTCCACACCACTCACCCTCCGGGCACTGGATAAGGATTCATCTGCTTCACAAGCTAAATCACCTGAGTATACTGTGGTAAAAGGACCAAAGGATTTAAAGTTGACTCTCAGAAGGAAGAGTCAAAAAGACTGAACTGTGTGGGAAAAATTAGTATCAAGAGTTCTAGTATTGCTTAAAATGTTTCAGAACTGTTCTGTGTAAACTATGTTGGTAAAAAGTTTAAGACTGTAAATAAGAAATTCTGATTAAGTTCCTTAATTTAGTTCTAAAGACTCCAGGTTAATCCTCTACAGAACACTCCCCTGGGGGGGGAAACCAAAATTGGTAGGGAACAGACCAAGAGAGGTTTAACCAGAGAAGCGGGTAGAAGGGACTCTAAAGAGCTTGGAAGCTTTTCCTCAGTAAAATTCCCCAAGAGGCAAGGCCGGGTGGGCAGGCTGTGCAAGATGACCCATACCGGACTCTTGGGAAGGGTAGTACTGATGGCTCTGATGGCTGGTGGTGCTCAGGGGAGCCCAGCCGAGCAGTGCAGAGAATGCTACCAATCCCTCTATGAGGAGGAAGTGAGCTCCTTGTCGAGAGTCCACATCAGTTCTGACCCTGATTGTGTTAACCCCTCCCAATTGGTCCTTTATCAGAAAAATAAGAGAGTGTATTAGAGAGCATACAATACTGCCACTTTTGGGCAGCCACTCCTAGGAGAGTGCCCTATAGGGGAAGCCTGGTTGTGTTTTGAATGTGATGCTGCTGAAACGAGCTCAGCAGAACTAGTAAAAAGCAAAGAAATGGCGAAAATGGTAAGAAAAATTGTTTGTTACAAGTATTTATATGAGTGTACTGGAAAGGAGATAAACCCCTTTTGGAACACATTTCAGGGGAGCCCAAAACCCCTAGGTTTTATCTTGTCTGGCAACTGCATTGCTAGAGTGATAAAACCAATTTTCTTATTACCCAATGAAACTGGATCAAGTTTGGGAGTTCCTATATATAATGATTTGGGAGAAAATAAACAGAACCGGGAAAGTGAAATAGAAATTGAGAAAATCCAAAATTGTAAAAGCCAAATTTGGATCCCAATATCTATGTTAAATAAAGTAATCCGCCTCCAGGCAGTATTAAGAATAAAGAATTCAATTATTAAGAACATTTCAAACGAAATAAAAAGATTAGCATGTGTAAATAATGAAGAACAAACTCCTACACTTGATTCCAGTGGGTGGGAGAACCTGGAGATTTTCAAAAAGGATGTATGGGAAAAGGTAGTTTTTCTCACTGTGTGTGTACTTGGAGGATTGCTTTTTTTACTATGCTTATTTATCTGTTTTAGTAGAATAGTACTTGCCGTGCAGACCAACCTGAAGAAACCAAGGAAAGTAACAAGGTTAAGTAACCATGATTACCAAAGTGCACAAGAGATTTATAGTAGATTCAAAACAAAAAAATTGTGAGTTGATGCGAGCTTAGAATTTAAGCTCGATCAAAGAAAAAGAGGGGGGACTGTTATGAACAAAAATTCGGGTAATATTTTTTTTGTGAGAAAAAGTTACAAAAAGCAGCCAGACCACGGGTAGCTGCTGAAGTTCTTCGTGTTTTGTTATTGTAATCACGAGTCATTGTAGCTAATCGCTCCTTTTGTATCAGCAGAGCCTCGCCCGAGGCTAAGTTGTACCTTTCCCAGAAGGGTGGGAACCTTCCCGAACAGTAGAAGAGACCTGAGAAGGTGAGGGGGGCTATGCAAAGTGACTCCAAGACCACAATGCAGCATGGGTCCCCCGGTGTACAGAGAAGACCCCAAAACGACGAGCCACCTAAGAGTTGAGAGACTGGAGTGATGTCTGGACGTGAGGAGCCGAATGCTGAGCCTGCAGAGATGCGGAACACCTTCAGAGCCTCTCGCCCTGACCAAGAGAGACGACCCCGGCGGTGAGACCAGGCCGACTGAGCCGGCAAAAGTACCATCTGACGGGATCAGCAGGCCCTAAAGGCTCCCACGAGGACGTGATCCCCAGCTCTGCCCCTAGTGGACAGAGCTGTGCATATCCTCCTTCTCTGAGTCGCCTTGGGAGAGACGATGGATGCTGCAGACCCGTCGAGCCGCCCAATCCTGAGCTGATCACTTTTAATAAAGGCATTAAAAAGGAGAAGAAGTCTCCTGGCCCTGTTTATTTCAGTGTGGTTAATGTTAGTGTGTTTGTAATCGTGTGAGTGCATGCTGTACAAAAGAGAGTATCTCTACAGTGCAGGGGGGATTTCTACCCATGACTGAAGCAGCCGAGTGAAGCCTGAAGCACCAGCTGAGGCAGGCTGTAGGGGCAAGGAGCCCTCCGCAGAGAAAAAGAGCAAGTAATTGAGAAGTGTGAGTGAAGATATTCATTGAGTAAAAGTAGTGAATTGTAGTGTGGATTGTGCACGCTTTTACCGTAGCTAGACAAACTCCCTCATAAGCCGTCCCACTGACCACCCGGCACGCTACCTTGATTTCTTCTCCTCTGATCCCTTGAAGTGTCCACAGTTCCCATTCCTGCCATTCCTGCTCCTCATATACCTGATCCCCGTGGATTACTACAGTGGATAGGTTTAAATCTTTTATCTCAGAAAGTTCTCCCATGGATCCAGTATATTGATTAAAAGCCTGGGTCCAAGGCCATTCAGCGCTGCTTTGGATAGAGGTACTCTCTAATTCTAAGGCTTCAGTTATAATTACATAGAAAACAATTCTGTAAGTGGAAGTATGAACTACCCCCGTCCGCAATATACTCATACTCATTTTGCCCGAGTAAGTTTTAATCTCAGTTCATTGTCTCCTGGTGTCACTCTCCAAGGGGCTTCTGGGGCCTTCTTCACTCAAGAGTGATGGATCCAGGTATTCTGCTCCTTGATCTTGATTGCAGTGAAGGTGATGAGAAGCACCTGGAATGGTCCCTCCCACTGTGGTTCCAAAGTCTTCTCTGTAAGAGACTTAACATATACATAATCTCTAGGCTGTATGTTATGTACTGGCCCATCTAACTCCCTGCTCCAAGTCCCAGTCGCGTGTTTCTCAATTTCTCTGAGCTGTTTGCTTAAAGCCACCATGTAGGTGGCCAGCGTTACCTCCCCAATGTGGGTGGACATTCCCTTTTGTATTCCATACAGTCTTCCATAAAGCATTTCAAAAGGACTTAGCTTTTCTTTAGCCCGAGGTTTAGTTCGAATTCGCAATAGTGCCAGTGGAAGAGCTTGGGGCCAGGGTAGATTAACTTCCTGCCTGAGTCTTACAATCTGCTGCTTAATCAAACAGTTCATTTTCTCTATCTGGCCGCTTGATTGGGGGCGGTATGGAGAATGAAGTTCTTAATCTATACCCAGGTGGCTACTAATCTGTTGCACTATTTTGGAAATGAAATGTGATCCTCTATCTGAGGATATTGTGGCTGGAACTCCTAAGCGTGGTATTATTTCTTGTAATAATACCCTGGTCACCTCTCAAGCTTTGACAGTTCTGGTGGGGAATGTTTCTGGCCACCTTGAAAATGTATCTATCAATACCAATAAATACCGATACCCGCCTTTCCTTGGGAGTTCTGAAAAGTCAATTTGCCACTGCTGTCCAGGCCCATGGCCTCTCCCAATCTGACCAAGTTTCGGCCTGGAGGTATTTTTGCGGTTAGTCTGGAGGCAAAGATCGCACTGCCAGGTCACTTAGGTCTCTTGAGTAATAGTGGAATATAAATTCCTAGCAACGATTATTTCAATCAAGTAGGTGTATAGGGCATATATTCCCCAGTGTGCTTTCTGGTGTTCTTCCCTTACTAGTGACCACAATAAATGGGAAGGGATTAATAGTTTCTTTTCAATGGTAGCCCACCCTTCTTGGTTATACGTCCCTCTTTGATCTTCAATTAATTTTCTATATCTCTTATTATATTCTGGCTTACTTTCAAGGGAAATTTGTCTATCTGGAATTAGGGGTCTTTCAATAGTTACTTCACATTTTGTGCTTCCTTTGCCTGTCTATCCACCAGCTCATTTCCTTCTTCCAGTTCTGAGCTCACTCTCTGGTGTGCCTTAATATGCATAATTGATACCTTTTCAGGCAGCTGAACTGCTTCCAATAGCCTGATTATCTCTTATGCATGTTTGATGTTCTTTCCCTGTGAGGTCAGCAGTCCCCTCTCTTTCCAGATGACTCCGTGTGCATGCACGACTCCGAATGCATACCTCGAGTCAGTATAGATGTTTATTCTCTTTCTTTTTGCCATTTCTAAGGCAAGGGCCAGGGCAATTATCTCAGCCTTCTGCACAGAGGTGCCTGTTGGTAAAGGTCCAGACTCTATTACCTCTCTGCAGGTAGTCACTGCATACCCAGCATGTTGTGTTCCATTGGCAACATAGCTGCTTCCATCAGTGAACCAGGTCTCTGCATCATCCAAAGGAGTGTCCTTTAAGTCTGGGCGGCTGGAGTAGGTAGCTTTAATAGTCTCCAGGCAATTGTGGTGTACTGCTTCTCCTTGATTTCCACTGAGAAAGGAAGCTGGGTTGACAATATTAGTCACTATTATGTCTACACCATCTTGCGCTACCATGATGGCCTGGTATTTCAGGAACCTCTGTGGTGAAAGCCAGCAGCCGCAATTTACTTCCAGAACTGAGGACACTGTGTGGGACACTGGCACAGTCATTTTCTGTCCTGGGGTAAACTTGCGTGCCTCTTGAATATTCAGCACGACTGCTGCTACAGCCCTGAGAGAACCTGGCCATCCTTTGGCTGTTGCATCTAGTTGCTTGGAGAAGTAAGCAACTGCCCTCCGGTATGGACCCAAGTCCCGAGTCAATATTCCCAGGGCAATTCTCTGTCTTTCACGGGAAAATAGAAAGAATAGTTTACTTACATCTGGAAGTCCCAAAGCTGGAGCTGACATGAGGGCACTCTTCAGCTGGTCAAAGGCATGTGTGGCTTCCTTTGTCCACTGGAGATCTCTGTTTCCATTGGCAATAAGAGCATAGAGGGGTTTGACAAGCAGTCCATAATTATAAACCCACAGCCGGCACCACCCTGCCATGCCTAAGAAGGTTTGGAGTTCTTTTATTGTCTGGGGTTTCAGGGTTTGGCATATGGCTTCTTTGCGAGCCTGCCCTAAAGTCCGTTGCCCAGCACTGGCCTCGTACCCCAGGTAGATTACTTTCTGTTTCACTACCTGTGCCTTTTTCTTTGATATTCTGTATCCTTGGAGTCCTAGAAAATTCCAAAGGCTTACCGTCCAGGCCACACATGCTTCCCTCGTCCGAGTGGCTACTAGAAGATCATTCACAAACTGCAACAGCCTCCCTTCTTCCTGTGGAGCTTCCCATGTCTCCAGGTCTTTTGCAAGTTGCTCCCCAAACAGAATAAAAGAATTTTTAAAGCTTTGAGGCTACCTCGACCATGTGAGCTGGGTTTTGAGCCCACTTTTAGGGCTTTCCCATTCGAATGCAAAAATTTTCTGGCTGGCTTCATGGATAGAGAGGCAAAAGAAGGCATCTTTTAGGTCTAAAACAGTAAACCAGGTTAGCTCAGGTGTTAGACAAGTTAATAAAGTATATGGATTGGCTACTACCTATTGGAATAGGAATCCCAATATTACCAGGTAGATTGTGCCTGGGCCAGTCTGACCCTTGCTGCTAGGCCAAAGGCGGCAACTGTGGTGTATCACCCCAGAGATACCTTTAGCTTGCTGGTGGTTGCAGCTGGGCAGCTGAACAAGTCCAGGCTTGGTAGGAACTCCGTTTACCTCAGGAGGAAGGCTTCAGGCGAATGGTGAGGAGGAAAAGGAGATGGATTCTGCCGGAGGGTTATATCCAGAGCTTTATTCCATGGTTACAGAGGTCTGAATCGTAGTAACAGCTCCAACAGAATCCTGAGCACATGGTCTGATTGACCTTTTAAGCTCCCGGGGGAGGGGGAGGGAAAGGACAGGTGAGCTACCAACCAGGTGGGAGGGGCAGGGTCTCAGGGGAGGATGACACCCAGACAGGCCAATGACCTCTGGGCATAGGGGCATCCTTTGAACTTGACCAACCACACGACGACCTTCCTGGAATGTTAAGCCTGATTGACAGGACTCACTCAGCAAGGGGGAGAGGGGGAAGGGAGAGAGGTATAGGCACACATGGGAAGGGACCCGGAAATCTAAAACAGGACATTACAACACACCACAACAACTACCAGATACAAATATTCTGTTACTTTATTGACAGCCCTCAAATCTTGTACTATCTGGTATGACTCTTCAGATTTCTGAACAGGTAAAATGGGAGTGTTGAAATCAGATTGGCATTCTTTCAGTAACTCTAATTGCAGAAAATTCTCAATTATTGGGGTGATTCCTTCCCTGTCTTCTTTCTTTAGGGGGTACTGCTTAATTTTCACTGGTTGTGTGTTTCCTTTGAGCTTAATTACTATGGGGGAGGCATTTTTTGCCCTCCCTGGTATATCAGAGGCCCATACCCTGGGAAATACTTGACTGAGTATCTCTTCATCAATTTCCTCCTCAATTTCAATAGCTGTTAAGGTTAAACTTAATACCTCTATGTACTTTTGATCATTCACCTCCAGAGTAACCTCTCCATTTTTGAATGTAATGGTTGCTTGTAACTGCTCCAATGAATATCTGCCTAAAAGTGCCTTTGGTGAATTGGGCATGTACAAAAATTTATGAATATCCCATTGTTATCCCAATTCATACCTCAAAGGTTTGCAAAAATATGCCTTTTCAGACTGGCCAGTTGCCCCCTGTGCTACAACATAATCATTTTCCACAGGTACTAAAGCTTTATTTCAAACTGAATATGTAGCCCCTGTATCAACCAAGAATTCCACCCTTTTGTCTTCTTCCCCCAGCCTCATTGTTATAACCAGTGGATCCACCAGGGCAGAATCCCCCGGTCCTCCTCAGTTGTTTTGTACATGTGCAGCCACTTGTTGGTCACCTCGACTCCGTTCTGGGCATTGATCTTTCCAGTGACCAGTTCTTTTGCAGATTGCACACTGGTTCCTGCCCAGACGAGGTGGTCCTTTTCTGGGTGGTCCCTGGTTGCATTTTCTTTGCCTTTCCTCCTGTACCACTGCCACCAACTTTTTCATTCCTTGTTTATATCCTTCTTCCCGGTTACTAAATACCCTCCAGGCTTCCTCTAGCAAGACTTCGAGATTTCTCCCTTCCGGTTCCCGAATTTTCTGAAGTTTACATCTAATATCTCCAGCAGACTGCCCCAAAAATGAATTAACTAACTGATTCATCCCTATCTCAGACCCTGAATCTAATGATGTATGACGACGCATAGCATCCCTTAAACGCTCTAGAAACCTGGATGGAGTCTCAGAAGGCCCCTGCTTAAGGGAATATAAGGCAGACCAATTTGTGGTTTTTGGAATAGCTCTTTCCACCCCTATTGCTATCCACTCTTGATAATCTGCTAATTTCTTTACCTCTGCTGACACATTAGGATCCCATTCTGGGTCTTGGAGGGGGAAATATTCTTTTACATCTAGCTGCTTGCTCTTGCAGTGATCCTCTGCCAAAGTCCCTGCTGTCTTTAAGATCAGCTGATTTTCTGTTTCAGTGAAAGCATCCAGTAGTAACTGGATGTCAGCCCAATCTGGATTGTGTTGTTTGATAACATATCGTAGACGTTTGGCAGTAATTATCAGATCAACACGAGAATTCCTAGCAATCCTTTCCCATGCCTCTAAATCAAGAGTGGTAAATGGCACTTTAATCATTAATCTCCCTCCTTCTGGTCCCACTGCCTCTCGCAGAGGGGCCTGTAACACTGCTTGCCTCCTAGTTCTAGATGCAACTGGACTGTCAGGAGGGGGATGGGTTCTAGTGATGGGTCTTCCCAGCCTGAGTCCTCCTCCTTTTTGGGGAAGTCCTCTTCCTCTTCATCCTCATCCTCAACCTCCCTCCTCCTAGGAGGAGCTTTCATCCACTCAAATGTCTCTCATTCTTCCTCTTCAGAATGATAAACAATGTCTGATCTCACACACCATTGTCTTATACTGCATGCTGAACAATAACGTTTGATTTGCTCCCTCTTTGCCTTGTTTTCCTTTTCAAGGGCTAACACCGGTGGGTCCGAGGGCAGTCTGATCCCACAGTCCCTTTGCCATTCTTGGTGATTTCTTAAACCAAAAAACATATCAGCATACGAAACCTCATCCCATTTACCTTCCCGTCTTAAAAACAACATTAACTGCAGTAAGGTATTATAATCTCAAGTTCCAGTGGATGGCCACTTCACGCCATCCTCTAACCTGTATAATGGCCACCAGCATGTGCAATATTGGATTAGATCTTTTTTTTTTCGCAACCCCCCCCCCTACTGGTGACTTCCTTCCAGTGGGCCAAGATGCACCCCAAGGGGCTAGCTCGAGGAACTCCCTTGCTCTGGTTAGTTCCCATTATCTCCTTCTCCTTGGCCTATCTTGCTTCCACCCAAACCTCTCTTCACAGACCTTCACAGTAGTTTCCCAGTCTTCCTCCCACACACAACTCCAGGTGGCAGGTATCAGATGTGATTTCCCACACACAAGCTTTAAGATCTTAGGTTCTGAATCAGCTTGATCAGGAAATTTTAATTTACACTCGGGGCATATGCCCTGATGCTTATTAGAACAGGAATACCAGCGTATCTTACAAACTCTACACTGCAATAATTTCCACGCAGCGTGCCAGCCTCTTGATGCATCAAAGGCTCTCAGGAATTGCCCGCAGAGGCAGGCTATTCCGTTTATTACAGGGAACTCTAAATCCTCTATGGCAGGTTGTTCCCAGTCCAGACTTACTATAGTACTAGCTGAAGTCCGATAAAGCCCCTCTAAATGAACTCGTTCGTCTCTTCTGTCTATCCAATAATTCACAGGATTCACAAACTCCCAGGGGTCGAGTCCAAACCACTGGGGCAGAGGAACTCCTTGAGTTCATCTAGCCACTGTAAAAGCGTGCACAATCTACACTACAATTCACTACTTTTACTCAATGAACGTCCTCACCCATGCTTCTCCACTACTTGCTCTACTTCTCTGCTGGGTTCTCCCTGCCCCCACAGCCTTCTCTGGCCGGTGCCTCGGGCCTCACTCGGCCCCTTCAGGTCCGGGTAGAAACCCCCCCTGCACTGTAGATATACTATCTTTTGTACGCCATGCACTCGCACGATTACAAGCACACTAACATTAACCACACAATGCATTAACTATACAATGATAAAATGGCAGGACAGAACACACACGAGTCCACTCAAACCTACCCCCAGGGTCACTAGCAGCCACTGTGTCGGACAGTGAACTCTCCTAGTCGCTCTATCAACCAGGCTGCTGCTGCCTGCAGGCACAGGCTGAGCACTCAGACTTCTCTGAGTGACTTATTCAGCTGTCCTATGTCTCTTTTCCCCCGGGGGCCCCTCAATACATACTGTATCCTCTGCACACCAGCAGGTCCTTGTCTGTCTCCACAGGAGGCAAGCCAAGACTAGTAGAGCTCCTCCAGGAAAATACTGGGGTACGCCTCGGAGTCCGTCTATTCTCCCCTGCCTCTGCAGGGACAGAGATGGTTCCTCCTGCCTGGCTCACTAGAATGTTTTGAGGTGTCATGGTTTGACCGGAAATGGGACATCTGGGATATGTTGTTTTTGCTGTAGTTACCAATGGGTGGTCGGATTTTAAGATGAGCACCTGGTTTGACCAGTGGGGCATTTGGATCCGCCTCTTGAGACTACAAACCCAAGGAGTTAAAAGCAGGGCTCTTGTCCTTCAGAGCCCTCTTGGGATTTCTGGCGGGAAGGAATGTGGTCTCTCCCCCGGCCCAGTTGCTGGCTGGGCTGGAGGAGGGGAAAGCCACGTGGTCCATCTACGGTAGGCCCGGATTCGGTGGAAGGGTGGCTGAGCATTGAGCGACCTGTTTATCCCTCCCCCCCCCCCTTTGGAGATGGAGAGAATGCAGCCCGTGCTTGTACTGTTACCTTGAAACTTGATATCATGTGCCGGCAGCACGGCTGGAGGAGAAGGGGGGGGGCAGCGGGCAGTTCGACCGCCTGGGAGAGCTTTCAACCCCTGTGGTTAGTGAAAGCATCACAGAACATTACCTTTCCTAGAAAAGGGATAAGAGTGGAAGATGAAGGAAGAAATAGGCCAGTAAAGGGGTCTGGCAAAGAGAAAGAGAGATGTTGAAGGAATGGAGGAAGATGGAGTGGCAATCTTTGCTGGACTCTTTTTTGTTGTATATCCATGGACTGTTTCCTGGTGATACAGAGGCTGCATTGCAGGGGGAAGCGGAGGCTCGGAGTCAAGAGAGTTTGGTTTTGAGACCCCTCGGCCCCAGGGGGTATAGAAGAAATGGGGGGGACAAAGGTCCCAGAGATGAGACTGTGCTCTGCTTGGAACGAGACGAGGCATCCGTAAAAGGCCCTGAAAGCAGGCCTCTGCCCCATCCCATGCCTGGTGGTGAGAGCACCTTGGCATGGAAAGGAGATGTCACGAGATAGCAAGACTCCGGGCGGTTGCTGATTGTGACAAGAAGTCCGTGGCACAAGGAAGGACTCCGTCTATCCCTTATGAGCTGAAGATTTGATTTTTCTAAAGGGTGGTGCCAGACCGAGTGTGGATAATTTTGGGAAATGTAAATGTACTGGGAATTTGGTGGGAGGAGGATAAGGAAGTGGTTCTGTGTAGTTTTCATTTTCCTTGTGTTTTTTTTTCTTTTTCTTTTGTAGTTTAGTTTTTGTAGTTTAGTTAATAAAGTTTTTTTCCTTAAGCAGGAGCCTGCTTTGCTTATTCCCGGGTATCATCTCACAGCAGATGCCAGGGAGGGAGGTGTATTTTCATGGGGGGCACTGGCATTGTGCCAGTGTCAAACCTGAACAGAGGAGATAATCAAAACTCCACAACTTTGTGGAAGTTGTAAAGCCGGTATGTTTATTACAGCGCTTGGACGCGCGTGGAGATTACTCTCCTTAAAAGACATGCGTACTTCTGGGAACTTCAGGTCCCTTTTTATTACCCTCTCAAATACATATGCATGCAATTTCACAATAGGTTCATACATATTCATTTTTACGAATTTTGCGTGACATTTGCTGCTAGTTCTTCTTTATCAGATAGAATTCCTAGGTCAGGTTGACCTGCTCTCACAGCAGTCCGTCTCTCTTTATCACCCTCTGTCTCCCCCCCCCTTATCTCTGTCCTTCCCTGAAGCCGTTTGTCTGAGCCTAGGCTTTTGCAGTCAGGCTAAATAGCTATGTTTTCAAACTACAGACTCAACTTGAAGATGTACATTTCACCTAAATCAAAATGGATTTCTACTCTGCAGAATTTCTACTCTGTCTCAGCAGTGAGCTGGGCCTTGGCATATGCTTATCGCACACTGCTAGATACTGTCGGGCAGCAGACAGAGGCAGGGGGGCAGGGAGATGAATCAGCAACTATCCCGGTGACTCAAGCTGCAGCCAACAGCCCAGGCTCGAAGCCAGCAGCCAAACTAGATAGTGAGCCTAAGCCAGCAGCAAAATCAATGGCTGTTGCTACTAGCACTAGAAGTGGGAAATGCATGGACAAGACTCATCGACCAGTGGATGATGATGATTATGATGATGATGATGATGATGCAGGAGAAGGAACCTCAATGCCTCCTGACATAAAATCAGGAGTCAAAGCAGCAGGTGCAAGATCAGAAGCCAATACTGAGTCCTTTTCCCTGAAGGACCTTCGTGGCCTAAGGAAGGATTACACTCGAAGACCTGATGAATCCATAATTAGTTGGTTAGTCCATCTTTGGGATGCTGCAGGCGAGGCTACAATTTTGGATGGCACTGAAGAGAGGCATTTGGGATCCCTGTCACAGGATCCTGTCATCGACCAAGGAATGATGAGGGGAGCTAATCCACACAGCCTATGGGCACGGGTCTTGGACTGTGTTGCATGAAGATACCTGTGTGCAGATGATCTTTATATGCAGCAAACTCAGTGGAATACCATAGAGCAAGGGATCCAACGCCTGAGAGAAATGGCAGTGGCAGAGATTATCTTCTCAGATGATGTAACAACTAGGAACCCAGACTTGGTACCATGCATGTCTGTGATGTGGCGAAAACTTGTGCGACTTGGGCCACATTAATATGCTTCTGCCTTAGCCATGATGAAACGGGATGAGAGGGATGAGACCATGCTTGATATGGCAAAGAAGCTCCGAGCATATGCAGACGCTATGCATGGCCCAACACACACCAGAATCACAGCGGTGGAAACACGTCTGCAGAAATTAGAGGATAAGATAGAGGAGAATCACAAGAAGCTCAGAGAGGAGATTAAAGGAAGACCTTCTCCAAATCTCGGCAGTGCAGATCAGAGGTTTTGGTGCCCAACGCAGATGTTCCCCAGATGGTGAGAGAAGGTACACCCCATGAGCTGAGCTGTGGTTCTACCTGCGTGATTGTGGAGAAAACATGAGGATATGGGACAGAAAGACTGCTGCTGCTCTGGCACAACGGGTGCATGAATTGAAGGAAGACAGGGCTGAGAGAGGTAGTTCGACCAAATGGAAAGCAGCTCCAGTTGCCCGTAGCCGAACTGCAAAGTATGATGATGATGACATGTCTGATCCCCTTGAAGGAACCTCCAAGACATATGCCCAGGGAAAGAAGGATAACCAGGCTTAGGGGAGCCCTGCCTCTAGCCAGGTAGAGGCTAGGGAAAACTGTGTTTTCTGGTCTGTGTGGATTCGTTAGCCTGGCACATCGGAACCACAAGAGTATAAAGCTTTGGTTGATACTGGTGCTCAATGTACATTAATCTCATCGAGACATGTGGGGACAGAGTCTGTTTCTATTGCTGGTGTGACAGGGGGATCCCAGGATTTCACTCTGATGGAAGTTGATGTGAGCCTGACTGGAAATGAGTGGAAGAAACACCCTATTGTGACTGGGCCAGAGGCCCCATGTATTTTGGACATAGACTACCTCTGAAATGGGTATTCCAAAGACCCAAAGGGACTCAGGTGGGCATTTGGGATAGCAGCTGTAGTGACAGAGGACATCCAGCAGTTGAACACCTTGCTTGAACTGTCTGAGAATCCATCTGCAGTAGGACTTCTGAAGGGAGAAGAGCAACAGGTGCCAATTGCCACTTCCACAGTGCATCGACGACAGTATAGAACCACTCAAGATGCCGTGATCCCCATCCACAAGATGATCCGAGAGCTGGAGAGCCAAGGGGTGGTCAGCAAGACCCACTCACCCTTCAACAGCCCCATTTGGCCAGTGCCTAAATCTGAAGGAGAATGGAGATTGACTGTGGACTATCGTGCATTGAATGAAGTGACTCCACCACTGAGTGCTGCCGTGCCAGACATATTAGAGCTCCAGTACGAGCTGGAGTCCAAGGCAGCGATGTGGTACGCCACTATAGACATTGCCAATGCATTTTTCTCCATTCCTCTGGCAGCAGAATGCAGGCCTCAGTTTGCTTTCACATGGAGGGGAGTGCAGTATACCTGGAACCGACTGCCCCAGGGGTGGAAGCACAGTCCTACCATCTGCCATGGAGTGATCCAGACTGCACTAGAAAGGGTGAGGCTCCAGAACATCTGCAGTATATTGATGACATCATTGTATGGGGGAACACAGCTGCAGAAGTGTTTGAGAAAGGAAAGAAAATCATCCAAATCCTCCTGGGAGCTGGTTTCGCCATTAAAAAGAGCAAAGTAAAGGGACCAGCTTGTGAGATTCAGTTCCTAGGAGTGAAGTGGCAAGATGGACGGAGTCAGATTCCTACAGATGTCATCAACAATGTCGTGGTTTGACCGGAAATGGGACATCTGGGATATTTTGTTTTGCTGTGATTACCAATGGGTAATTGGAATTTAAGATGGGCACTTAGTTTGACCAGTGGGACATTTGAATCCGCCTCTTGAGACTACGAACTCAAGGGGTTAAAAGCAGGGCTCTTGGCCTTCGGAGCGCTCTTGGGATTTCCGGCGTGAAGAAGTCTCTCCCCCGGCCCAGTTTCTGGCTGGGCTGGGGGAGGGGAAAGCCACGTGGCCCATCTACGGTAGGCCCGGGTTCGGAGGAAGGGTGGCAGACCCTTGAGCGACCAGTTTATTCCCCCCCCCCAGAGAATGCAGCCCGTGCTCGAACTGTATATCTTGAAACTTGATATCATGTGCCGGCAGGCAGCACGGCTGGGAGGAGAAAGGGGGGGGCAGCGGGCAGTCCGGCCGCCTGGGAGAACTTTTAACCCTTTGGGGAATGAAGGCTTCGCAGAACATTGCCTTTCCTGGGAAAGGGACAGGAGTGGAAGATGAAGGAAGAAAATTAGGCCAGTAAGGAGGGTCTGGCAAAGGGAGAAGAGAGATGTTGAAGGAATGGAGGAAGATGGAGTGGCAGTTTTTGCTGGACTCTTTTTTGTTGTATTTCCATGGACTGTTTCCTGGTGAGGCAGAGGCTGTATTGCAGGGGGAAGCGGAGGCTCGGCGTCAAGAGAGTTTGGTTTTGAGACCCCTCGGCCCCAGGGGGTATAGAAGACATGGGGGGGACAGAGGTCCCAGGATTGTGACTGTACTCTGCTTGGAACGAGACGAGGCATTCTTAAAAGGCCCTGAAGGCAGGCCCCTGCCCCATCCCATGCCAGGTGGTGAGAGCACCTCGGCATGGAAAGGAGATGTCACGAGATAGCAAGATACCGGGCGGATTGCTGATTGTGACAAGAAGTCCGTGGCACAAGGAAGGACTCCGTCTATCCCTTATGAGCTGAAGATTTGATTTTTTTTTCCAAAGGGTGGTGCCAGACCGAGTGTGGATAATTTTTTGGGAAATGTAAATGTGTTTGGGAATTTGGTGGGAGGAGGATAAGGAAGTGTTTCTGTGTAGTTTTCATTCTCCTTGTTTTTTTCCCTGTGTGTGTGTAGGTTAGTAATTGTGTGTGTAGTTTAGTAATTGTGTGTGTAGTTTAGTTAATAAACTTCTCTTTATGTTTAAGTTGGAGCCTGCTTTGCTTATTTCCTGGCCACATCTCACAGCAGATATCAGGTAAAAGGTATATTTATGGGGGCCTTGGCTTTGCCAGGCCTAAACCATAACATTGTTTGGTTCCCTGACCGGGAAACGAATTTTAAGAGAGTGATGGGATGAAGCTGTGAGATGGGACCAAAGAGGAATAAGAACAAAGCATGTATTAAGTGGGTTTTTTTTTTTTCTGTGTAGAAATGTTTTGTAATTTATTTAATAGTTTTAGTGTTTGTAGTCTCAAGAGGCGAAGGGTGGAATGTCGTGGTTTGACCGGAAATGGGACATCTGGGATATTTTGTTTTGCTGTGATTACCAATGGGTAATTGGAATTTAAGATGGGCACTTAGTTTGACCAGTGGGACATTTGGATCCGCCTCTTGAGACTACGAACTCAAGGGGTTAAAAGCAGGGCTCTTGGCCTTCGGAGCGCTCTTGGGATTTCCGGCGTGAAGAAGTCTCTCCCCCGGCCCAGTTTCTGGCTGGGCTGGGGGAGGGGAAAGCCACGTGGCCCATCTACGGTAGGCCCGGGTTCGGAGGAAGGGTGGCAGACCCTTGAGCGACCAGTTTATTCCCCCCCCCCAGAGAATGCAGCCCGTGCTCGAACTGTATATCTTGAAACGTGATATCATGTGCCGGCAGGCAGCACGGCTGGGAGGAGAAAGGGGGGGGCAGCGGGCAGTCCGGCCGCCTGGGAGAACTTTTAACCCTTTGGGGAATGAAGGCTTCGCAGAACATTGCCTTTCCTGGGAAAGGGACAGGAGTGGAAGATGAAGGAAGAAAATTAGGCCAGTAAGGAGGGTCTGGCAAAGGGAGAAGAGAGATGTTGAAGGAATGGAGGAAGATGGAGTGGCAGTTTTTGCTGGACTCTTTTTTGTTGTATTTCCATGGACTGTTTCCTGGTGAGGCAGAGGCTGTATTGCAGGGGGAAGCGGAGGCTCGGCGTCAAGAGAGTTTGGTTTTGAGACCCCTCGGCCCCAGGGGGTATAGAAGACATGGGGGGGACAGAGGTCCCAGGATTGTGACTGTACTCTGCTTGGAACGAGACGAGGCATTCTTAAAAGGCCCTGAAGGCAGGCCCCTGCCCCATCCCATGCCAGGTGGTGAGAGCACCTCGGCATGGAAAGGAGATGTCACGAGATAGCAAGATACCGGGCGGATTGCTGATTGTGACAAGAAGTCCGTGGCACAAGGAAGGACTCCGTCTATCCCTTATGAGCTGAAGATTTGATTTTTTTTTCCAAAGGGTGGTGCCAGACCGAGTGTGGATAATTTTTTGGGAAATGTAAATGTGTTTGGGAATTTGGTGGGAGGAGGATAAGGAAGTGTTTCTGTGTAGTTTTCATTCTCCTTGTTTTTTTCCCTGTGTGTGTGTAGGTTAGTAATTGTGTGTGTAGTTTAGTAATTGTGTGTGTAGTTTAGTTAATAAACTTCTCTTTATGTTTAAGTTGGAGCCTGCTTTGCTTATTTCCTGGCCACATCTCACAGCAGATATCAGGTAAAAGGTATATTTATGGGGGCCTTGGCTTTGCCAGGCCTAAACCATAACAACAAGATCACAGCTATGTCTCCACCAACCAATAACAAGGACACACAAGATTTCCTAGGTGCCATAGGCTTTTGGAGGATGCACATTCCTGAGTACAGTCAGATCGTGAGCCCTCTATACTTGGTCACCCGCAAGAAGAACAATTTCCACTGGGGCCCTGAACAGCAACAAGCTTTTGCCCAGATCAAGCAGTGCGCGAGGGCGTACACGGCCCTAAGTCCGGCTAGCTGAAGGGGTGAAGCGGCCGACGCCCCTGCGCATCAGAAGCCAGCCCCCCTTGGCGTCGTGGCCTCGGGCTGGGCTGGATAGCGGACTTGGATTCGCGCTGGACGAGACGAGAGAGGAGGCGACCACTTGCTGGGGGTAAAACGTCGGTTTATTGAAGAGCCCACAGGCAGCAAAGGGCAAACCAAACAGGTGGAAAAACCCACAGCAAATGGCCCCGAACACGGGGGGAGACAGAGTTTTACAGGGAAGGGGTGGAGACGGGAGGGGAAGCCCAGCTAACCAATAGGAGAACATGTGGGGAGGTACATAAGAAAACTGACACAAGAACTTATCCAATAAACATAGAACAAAGGAGGGGCCCTGGGACGCCAGCCAACCACAACCCCCAGAGAGAAGAATGTTCTAGAAAGCAGGGAGGAGTGGGGGGTGATTGACTGGGCTCAGGGAGGAGGAAAACTTTACTTATATGGTGGGATAAGGGAGGAGCAGTTATGTAACTTGGGAGATTGACAATTAACGGGGGCAGGGGTAACCATAGTAACATAACTGCCAAAGGCTCTGTGGCGGGAAAACTGGAGGGGGAAGAACCATCTTACAAAGAACAGGGGGGGAATAATACATAAAATGGGGGAACAAAACAAGAAATTTAAAAACACACTACAACAAAGCAGGAAATCGCTCATGCAGTAGCCTTTGGCCCAGTCAGGACGGGACCAGATGCCAAGAACATGCTCTACTCTGCAGCCAGGAACCATGGTTTGTCCTGGAGCCTTTGGCAGAAGGTGCCTGGGGAGACTCGGAGGTGACCACTAGGATTTTGGAGTCGAAGCTACAGAGGGTCTGAAGCCAACTATACTCCAACAGAGAAAGAAATCTTGGCTGCCTATGAAGGAGTCCAAGCCGCCTCAGAGATGATTGGTGCAGAAGCACAACTCCTCCTGGCACCCCGACTACCAGTGCTGGGGTGGATGTTCAAAGGCAAGGTTCCCTCTCCCAACCATGTCCCCAGTGCTGCATGGAGCAAGTGGATTGCTCTTATCACACAGTGTGCCTATATAGGTAAATTGAATTGTCCTGCGATTTTGGAGGTAATTACAAATTGGCCCAAAGGTGAGAATTTTGTTGTCACAGATGAAGAACAAGAACCAGGGACACAGGCTGAAGAAGCTCCTCCATATAACCAACTGCCCCCAGAGGAAACACACTATGCTCTTTTCACTGACGGTTCCTGTTGCATTGTAGGGATGATCTGGAAGTGGAAAGCAGCCATTTGGAGCCCCACACGACAGGTCGCAGAGGACACTGAAGGAGAAGGTGGATCAAGCCAACTCTCAGAACTCAAAGCTGTTCAACTGGCCCTGGACATTGCTGAAAGAGAGAAGTGGCCAAGGCTCTACCTTTACACTGATTCATGGTTGGTAGCCAATGCTCTGTGGGGATGTCTGGAAAGGTGGAAAAAGGCTAACTGGCAGCACAGAGCAAAACCAATTTGGGCTGCTGAAGAGTGGAAAGACATTACTACCAGGGTAGGGAGGTGTGGATTTCCCGGCTGTTTAGATGGTCTGGGGAAAAGCCTAAAGATGGCCTTGGGCCCCCGGGTTCGAAAGGACGAGAGGAAGCTTCAGATTTGTTCTTGGTCTTGGTGTTTATTAATTGCTTATCTAAAAGATTTTCTCTTGGCCTGACAGAGTTCTGCTCAGCAGTCAGCCATGGGCACACACTGAAAGCCCCTGGGGCGGTCACCTATCTTTATACCCGGAGTTACGTATACAATATTTATCATTTTTCTCCAATACCCTCTACCCTTATTAACCAGTGTTCCCCTAGTAAGGTCCAATCCCGGAGTGCCAACTCCACCACGGAAGATGGAGGCCTAGAGGAAGAAGAAGAAGGAGAAGGGCACGCCCCAATCTTTCTATCTTGCCTCTCTAGACCCTCCTGTACAGGGATCTTAAATCTTGTATCTCACACTCCAATTAACTTGTCCCTTCACCATTCACCCCAGTGAAATCTTCCCGTCCTCATACTGATGTCATCTCCCATGTGGGATCAAAGTCCAGCCACCAGACATTTCTGGCAGCATTCCAGGACTCCCGAGCCCCCCAGGGGGGGTCTTGTTCACCCTGCACCCCAGTTCTGAGAGACTGAGATCCCACATCTCCCCCTTCTGTTTGCACTAAAAGACTTTTTTTTGCTTTTATGTGAAAACTCCCCAAAGTCCTTAGTTTCTTTTCATTTCTCTTCTGGGTCGTTTTTCGCAGCCTGAGTCTCGACTTCTGTCTGAGTACTCGTCTCTTTGTTTCTCGGATCAGCATTCTCGTGTTCTCGCGTTCGGAATGGCTTCACGTGCCGCGCTGACACCTACTTCAGACCTCGATCTGTGGAGATACAAGCGAAACTTTTTCTCCAAGTGATTAGTCTGAAAGGACCCTCTATTTGTCTGGTCTCTGGGTTCTTGATCAAAACTAAAGGATTTTCCCTTAGCTTTGCCTGTGTGTTGTTTAGAAAATGTCTCACGATCGGTGGATCAGGTTCCGAGGATGAGCTATTTAGGAAATTCAGCACATACAATGCCTTATTTAATTTCATGTGAGGTGTTGCCTCTGGCTCACCCCTTCTCTGTCTGTCTAGAAGGGATTTTAGGGTGTGATGTGTTCTCTCAATGATTGCCTGACCTGTGGGTGAATGCGGAATACCAAACGTGTGTCTGACACCCCATCTTTTCAGGAATCTGTCAAGCACCCTGCCTGTGTATGTTGGACTATTATCTGTTTTTATCTCTTGAGGCACACCTAATGCTGCAAATGCCTGCAGAAAGTGTCGGCAAGCATGGTCGGCTGTTTCCCCAGCATGTGCTGAAGCAAAGACTGCACCTGAGAATGTATCTACAGAAACGTGAACATTTTTGAGCCTCCCAAAAGATGGGTATTTTGTGACATCAGCTTGCCACAACTGAAGACTTTGCAGCCCCCGCGGATTGATGGCTCCGGTAGAAGAAGGTGGCTGCACAAGCTGACAGTCTGGACAAGCACTAATGATCTCCTTCGCTTGACTCTTTGTGAGACGAAAGGACTCCATCAGTGCTTGCGCATTCTGATGAAAGAACGCATGACTTAACCTTGCCTGCTCAAAAATGTCCGGCAGCGTTTGCAAAATGGGCATTGTCAACCTGTCTGCCCGAGCATTCCCTTCCGCTAAAAACCCTGGAAGTGTTGTGTGCGCTCTAATGTGTGTGATAAAATACTCCCTTTCTCTGCTCTCTAGCAGTGTTTTCAAGCTTGTCAGGTATGAGTATAAAACCTCATTACTGACTTCTTTCAAGAGCGAACCCTCTAATCTCTTGACCACACCCGCAACATATGCGGAATCTGTCACCAGATTGAGAGGCTGTTTGAACAACTGAAATGCTCGGACAACGGCTGCCAACTCCACAATTTGTGGAGAGCCCTGAACTATCTTCACGTCTGATTCTCAATCTCTTGTCGTTGAGTCTCTCCACGTGATCACTGACTTGTGTGTCTTCCCTGAGCCATCCGTGAACACGGTGATCCCGTCTAAAGGTTCTTCACTTATCTGTGGTTTTGCTCTATAGCATATTTGCGATTGCAGTATTCTGTGTTGGGGAAAGTGGATTGTGCAAGCTCTTGGGAACGCTAACAATGCGATTAACAGGTCTTTCGATTGTTGCATTGCCCAATCGAAGTAGTCTCATTTCAGAGGTAACCTGATGACTGAGAATTCTCTTCCTGCCATTGTCAGCAGCCTTGTTCTCGCCTTTATGATGATTTGTGCTGCCATCTCTAGATCTGTGAGAATCGTTTTCGCGGGCCTGTGCGGTAGGAAAATCCACTCTATGATTATCAAAGAGTCTTTTTGTGATTCATCCCATTGGAAGATCAAACCATGGAACTGCGTTTTCTTCCCCAGCACTGCCAACTGAAAAGGCAACGATGGAACAAATCGATGTGCTTGTCTTTTCTGTATCGCGTCCGAGATTTTCTCCAACTCTTTTCTTGCTTCTGGTGTGAGTGTCCTGGGAGAACGAATGTCTGTGTCTCTTCTCAAGAGATCAAGCAGTGCTGGAATGTCACTATTTGTGATTCCCAAAACTGGTCTCATCCAGTTGATTTCTCCCAAAAGCTGTTGCAAATCATGCAAATTGTTGACCTTTGTGCTGATCTCCACCTTTTGAGGCTTTATTGTTTTCTCTGAGATTTTCCACCCTAGATATTTCTAAGGTGCAACCTCTTGAATCTTTGAAATGCTGATTTCCAGACCTGCCTTTTGCACCTCTGCGATCACACAGTCACGAGCTTCTTGCAGCTCCTGTCGTGTTGATGCTGCGATGAGCAAATCATCCATGTAATGAATGATCTTCGCCTTCGGAAATTTCTTTCGTGCTGGTGCCAAAGCTCGCGCCACGTACCATTGACAGATCGTCGGAGAATTTTTCAGGCCTTGTGGAAGGCAGACCCAATGGTACCGCTGCAGAGGCGTTTCCCTATTGATACTCGGGACTGAAAAGGCAAATCTCGGAGCATCATCTGGATGGAGTGGGATACTGAAAAAGCAATCCTTGAGGTCAATGACCACAAGCTGCCAATCTCTGGGAATCATTGAGACAGATGGAAGTCCCAACTGAAGTGGCTCTATGTCTTCTATGACTTCGTTGATCTTCCTGAGGTCGTGTAACAACCTCCATTTGCCCGACAGCTTTTTCTTGATGACAAACACCGGAGAATTCCAAGGGCTGTCTGTTGGCTTGATGTGTCCCTTCTGCAATTGTTCTTGGACTAGGTCTTTCAAAGCACTCAATTTTTTTCGCTCAAGGGGCCACTGATCCACCCAAACTGGATCATCTGTTTTCCATGTCAGCTTCAGTGTGGCGAGTGCTGCAGTGACCCCTATTAAAAATCCATTTCGATCTTCCCGCCCCATTGTGCCAAAAGGTCTCGACCCCAGACTGTGATCGGCTTTTGAACGACAAAAGGACGAATGATCGCCGTCTTATCTCCTGGTCCCGTGACAACGACGGAATTCTCACTTTGCAGACACAGAGATGCTCCCCCGATGCCTGAGAGAGAGCCCAATGGCGCGACCAAGCTCCAATTGCGTGGCCAAAAGATGTACGATATTACTGTTACATCTGCCCCTGTGTCGAGCATACCTCTGATCGATATTGTCCTGTCTCCACATGTCAATTGGCACGTGAGCGTGGGTCGGTCTCGACCTATGTGCTTCACCCATGTTGTATGTACTTCAACATGCTCTTTCATAGGGAGACTTTCTTCGTCGAAGATTGACATGACTTCTCCAACTGCATGTGGTGGCAATGCGAAGGCTCTCGCAACCACAGTATTTTCTGGTACAGTCAATGGTGGACGGAGCGCTCTTGCCAAAACTGTTAACTCTGTATTTTTGTCTGCTGAGACAACTGTCGGATAGACAATGAGCCCAAGAATACTGCACTTATCTTGTCCAACTATCAAAAAATCTTGTTTCTTGTATGAGTCTCCGCGGATACCTGTTGGTATCTCCGCATGACTTTCATCTAGAAAGCATACTAGTTTTGAAGCTGCCAATGCACACTGTGCCCCTGGTGGGAGGAGGTCTGGGTCACTGTGGAATCGACTGAGGGTTTTGCTGAGGGCATCCGCTTGTCGCTCACCGATGACTGCCCTGTCTGTTCTTGTGACACCGCTAGTATTTGTGTCGGAGCGCGCCGGGGATTTCCCGCGCTCAATTTCCCGTTTCCCGGATGCGGCAACGGATTTCCTTCCACATCTGTCCGGGAATAACATTCTTTCACGGAGTGTCTTCTTCTTCCGCACCGTGCGCAAATTGGTCTTTCCGCTCTCTGGACTGGCGTTGGTATATGTGTCCGTGGGCAATTTCTTTTCATGTGCCCAGATTCCCCACATCCGTAGCACTGTCCTCTTTGGGGTCTGTTCCTTTTCTGCATTGCCGCAAGAACTTTGTTGATATTTTCGTCCTGTTGATGAAGTAATTTCTCGAACATCTTCTCTAATGTCTTGTCCTCTGATTGCCCTTCTGAGCGTCCCTTTAGCTGTTTCTCCCATTCCTCTTTTAATTCATCCTTTACAATCGCTGCGACGTGCTGAGGCGTCCCCACCTTGCCGCATGCCTCCACCATCTCTGCCAAGGATGGCCGTCCTGGCATGGTGCTAATCACCCGTTGACAATCCGGGTTGGCATTGCCGAAAGCTAAATTTTCCAAGAGAGGCCTCTTCACTTCTTCTGTTGTCACCTGTCGATCCACGGCTTGCGTGAGTCGGTCGATGAATGACATGAATGGCTCTGTGGGACCTTGCCTGATGCAAGAGAACGGGACATCCGGAGCTCCTGTCGGCGTAATTTGCATGATTGCCAATCGCGCTGCTTCTTTGATGTCGCTTAACACTCTCCGTGGAAGCCGCGCTGCTTGTTCCCCTGGATTGTCATCTGGAGGATTCCCTGCTAATTGCCCTTCTGTGAGGTTCGCATTCGGCCCACCTTGGTATCTGTTCCGCAACTCAGCAAGATATTTTCTCCACCTTTTTTCCCAGACAAGACTCTGTGTGTCAGTGAGGATCATTGCCACAATACTTCGAATGTCATATGGTGTGAGATCATACATAGAGAATGTCTCTCTTAATAGCTGTTTGAAGTATTGTGAGTTCAGCCCAAAAGTCTGAGCTGCCTTCCCTAAGTCTTTGAGTGTCTCATGACCCATCCTTTCCTACCTTGGATTCTGTCCCTGGGCATCATATGTCACTGGCATTGTAAAATCCCCTGATCTCGGGAATAAATGCTTTTCCTTTTCCAATGCTTCTCTGATTTGCCTCCAATCCATTGTCTTCACCGGCTCTTGAAACCCCTCTTCATCAGACTCCATTGGGATTTGCATGAATAATGGTGTTGTAGATGTCATCGGTGATTCATAGTGTCTCATTTTTCGCCTTGAGGTTTTTGGCCTTGCTCCTAAATCCGAAAAGGAAACTCGAGGATCCTGTTGATATTTCTTCTTTACTGCATCGAATGAATGCAAGAAGCTTTTTGCTGCTTCTGCTGCTGATAGCATCCATGTTGGGACACCTTCCGATGCTGTGATCCTTATGACATCTTCCCCTTGTAGCTGTTCTTCATCTGAGCTTTCATCATCTTCATGAAATCCCGAAGTGGATGGATAATCCCTTTGTCGTGTTAACATTGTTTTCTTCGAGGTGCTTCTCTTTTTATATATTGTTGGAAAAAATTGCTGCATTGTTGCAGTCTCGCCACGAGATGGCGCTGTGGCTCCGCCGAGCCGACCCGGCATGTCGTGCACTTCTGCCCTCCTGCCACTAGGTGGCGCTGTCACCGGCCTCCCTGGCTCGGATGACGGTGCAATCTCGACTGCCCCACTTCCTCTTCCTGCTCGGCGTCTCCCATGAAGGGAAGGAACTGAGACTCCGAGGCTCGGGACCAAAGGCGCCAGATCTGGAGATGGTGTGGAGCCCCGGGACGTAGAATCCCTAACACGGCCCCTCCTCACCCGCGACGTCACAGGGGACCGGGCTCGGGCCCGCCCGCGTCTTACTCTCTGCGCGTGCGTACTCTCTGAGCTACTTCCGGTGTCCCCCAAGGTGACGTCATCATCGTCTCCCCCCTGTTTCACCTCCGAGGTTCCCGCCCCTCGGTCTGTCCCGGAATCCGACCCCTCCTCCTCTGACGTTGTGTTCGCTTCTCCCGCCGGCACCCCGGCTCTACCCGCGATTCGAGCTGACCGTCGCACTGGCTCTGACGTCACAACCGCGCGCCTCCTGCGTCCCGCCGCGGCGGCCCTCTGAGGCTGCAAATTTTCCCTCAGCCCGCCTTCCGCGTTCGCGTGTGAGTCTACACCCCGGTTTTTGCGAGTTTCGCCCTCCGCGCGCGTCTCCTCATCCTCACCCGCGCTGCTCGCGTCCGCCGCCGCCGCCGCGTCGCCGCTTTCACCGCGAACAGGCCCCCCCCCCCGATCCCTTATCTTCCTGCTCCCCCCCTTCTGCTCCTGACTCCTCCACATCCTCTGGAGTTTCAGGACGCCCTTGGGGTTTGTTGCATTTTTTGATCGGGGGTTTTAATATTTTTTCCTGCTCTCTTTTTTCGAGAGCCCTTTCCCCCTGGCCTTTCAAAGCCAGAGCAATTTTTTTCCCGGAGCTCTGCCGCTCCGCCCCCTTCTCTGAGGGTACCGCAGCTTCTCGCTGCTTTTCCAGTCTTTTAGACTGCACTGAAATACCTTGTAACATGATTCTTGCCGGCGAGAGTAGCTTTAACGCTGTCTCATCTTTTTTTGTTGCTAAAATATATAAATGCCTATTAATCTCTTGCCAAAACCCCACTTCGAACAGCAAATATGTCTCAGCAAGTGGATAATTGAGCCTTGCCCATAATAACAGCTGTTTTAATTCTTTCTTTGGGATCCCTTCTGTATATAATTCTGCTACACTTTGCAAGGTGGATAAGATTTCCCGTTGTTCTTGGGAGAGTGTTGCCCCCATGATTTTATTTTGGCCTTCTTACCGAATCTGTCGTCAGCGTGGTCTGGAGGCCCTTGTTCTCCGTCCAGCAGATCACGAGGGATGGATCAGAGGCGCCTTTCTGGTCCCAGTCCAGGCCGCTCTGCTACGAGCTGTCTTCAGCAGAAGCTGAGAGATGGAGTTTCTCAGTGACTGCTGATTTTTGCAGCTTCTCCCGGCCGGTTTTTTCTTTTTCTTCTTTCTTTCTTCAGGCTTCCCTCCTCTGGAGTTATCAGTGCTGTTCTCTTGGCTCTTCAGCTCTTCAGGGCTTTCCCCCCCCCGAAAGGTTTGGTGGGAGATAGCCCACCCAGGGACGCCAATTGTGGATTTCCCGGCTGTTTAGATGGTCTGGGGAAAAGCCTAAAGATGGCCTTGGGCCCCCGGGTTCAAAAGGACGAGAGGAAGCTTCAGATTTGTTCTTGGTCTTGGTGTTTATTAATTGCTTATCTAAAAGATTTTCTCTTGGCCTGACAGAGTTCTGCTCAGCAGTCAGCCATGGGCACACACTGAAAGCCCCTGGAGCGGTCACCTATCTTTATACCCGGAGTTACGTATACAATATTTATCATTTTTCTCCAATACCCTCTACCCTTATTAACCAGTGTTCCCCTAGTAAGGTCCAATCCCAGAGTGCCAACTCCACCACGGAAGATGGAAGCCTAGAGGAAGAAGAAGAAAGAGAAGGACACGCCCCAATCTTTCTATCTTGCCTCTCTAGACCCTCCTGTACAGAGATCTTAAATCTTGTATCTCACACTCCAATTAACTTGTCCCTTCACCATTCACCCCAGTGAAATCTTCCCGTCCTCATACTGATGTCATCTCCCATGTGAGATCAAAGTCCAGCCACCAGACATTTCTGGCAGCATTCCAAGACTCCCGAGCCCCCCAGGGGGGGTCTTGTTCACCCTGCACCCCAGTTCTGAGAGACTGAGATCCCACAGGGAGGCTACCTGTGAAAGTCCACCATGTAGATGCCCATGTCCCCAAGAGTAGAGCTAATGAGGAGCACCAAAACAATGAGCAGGTAGACCAGGCTGCAAAGATAGGGGTCTCCAAGATAGATCTAGATTGGGAACACAAGGGAGAGTTATTCCTTGCTCGATGGGCCCATGATGCCTCAGGCCTTTAGGGCAGGGATGCCACCTATAAGAGGGCATGAGACCGAGGGGTGGATTGAACCATGGAGAGTATTTTTTCAGGTCATCCATGATTGTGAGACATGGGCTGCCATCAAGCAGGCCAAGAGGGTGAAGCCCCTGAGGTATGATGGGTGGTGGTCAAAGTACAAGTATGGGGATGCCTGGCAGATTGACTACATCACACTGCCCCAGACACACCAAGGCAAGCGCTATGTGCTCACAATGGTAGAAGCCACCACGGGATGGCTGGAAACCTACCCTGTGTCTCATGCTACTGCCTCTAACACCATCCTGGGCCTTTAAAAGCAGGTCCTTTGGAGGCATGGTACCCCTGAGAGGATTGAGTCAGACAATGGGACTCATTTCAAGAACAGCCTTATCAACACCTGGGCTAGGGAACATGGCATTGAGTGGGTGTACCATATCCCCTACCATGCACCAGCTGCAGGCAAAGTGCAGAGGTACAATGGACTACTAAAAACCCAGTTGAAAGCCTTGGGTGGGGGATCTTTCAAAAATTGGGAGCAGCATTTAGCAAAGGCCACCTGGTTAGTTAACACCCGAGGTTCCACCAACCGAGCAGGTCCTGCCCAGTCTGCCTCCCTGAATATAACAGATGGAGATAAAGTCCCAGTGGTACATGTCAGAGGTTTGTTAGGGAGGATTGTGTGGATCAATTCTGCCTCGAGTACAGACAAACTCATTTGTGGGGTTGTCTTTTCTCAGGGACCAGGTTGCACGCGGTGGATAATGCAAAGAGATGGAACAACACGATGTGTATCTCAGGGAGATCTGATTGTGGGGTGAGAATGATATGCAAATATCACTGTTCATTGGATGTTACTGCCATTGTCTTTACATTAAACCATACAGACATGAGATAGAAGGAAATGTGTAAGTGTTGAAGGTCTGAGCAAATGAAAGATGGAGTTTTGAATGAGTAAAGTGAAAGTGGGGAAACCTACAGCTCTGTAGTATGGGCCCTGGATTCAGCGATCCAGTGTGGGGATATGATGAGGGCACGATGGATATTGCTTGTGATTTTTGGGGGAACAGATGGATGTTTTATTTGAATAAATGCATGATGTTTGGTAGTATGTTGGCGATATGGGGATAAGAGGTGGAATATCCTAGGGTGACGTTAGGATGCTTGTATCCCCATTCATGTGTTATGTTTATGCTGGATATTATGTTCTGTGCCTTCAAGACTGGCTCTGAAGAGTGAATGTTTTGTTTTGGTTTCTTATCAGCCGCTCCCCCACGGCTGGCGAGACATACAGACAGGGCAGTACCTTTTGCTGCTTTTTGGTTTTTGCCTGGCTTTTCACTTTGCTCTCGCTCTTGCTTATGCTTTGCTTCTGCTTACTCTTTTTTCTGCTCATTAGCTAGTTTAGCTAAACAGTCCAAATTTCTTCCTGGACTGTTTCTCCTTTTCTTTTTTGGACCTACTCAAACCTGCTCCAGACTGGGACCTGAGAACACTGAGAGTTTGCATCCTGTGGCCTCCAGCAGCTGCCCCAGTGCCGGAGGGACTGATAACAGAGCGACCACCCACCGGAGAGACTTTCTGAATTTGTCATCTTTTTCAGAGTGGTGAAAGAGTGGTGTCATCCGGTATTGTTCATTTTGTGTGCTGGGGGGTGCTGTGCCTGTTAAATAAACAGGTTCTTTCCACTTCTCTCCCAGGAATTCTTCCCGAACCGGTTGGGGAGAGGGGCTGTGTGGATTTTCTTTCTGGAGGGGCCCCCCTTTGGAGATTCTCTCCCAAATTTGCCCTAAACCAGGACAGGGACAAAATCCAAAGATGGGGTGGGGGGGGGGGGGGGCGACGAACACAACAAGGTATCGGGTAACCTGAGGGCAGGGGTCCAATCACGAATGGAAACTTGGAACATGACCTTATTTGTAGCAGGTACCAAACCAACTGATAACAAGAACCAGAAACTTGACCAAATATAGGATAGTTCCATTAACATATTGACTCCCACGATCACACTCTTCTTGCCATGACCTGACTAGATGTCCCTTTTTCAGTATCTTTTTTCCCATGGTCTCAGGTTGATGCTTTCTGTATATGTGACTGAGGCTAAGCCACTATTTATCTCAGCCAGCTGCGTTTCCACAACTTTGCACACAGAGAAAGGAAAGGTAACTGTGACCATGTTTGCAGGGGTCCAAGGATGAGGGAAGAGACGAGGATCTGACTCCATGTTTCAGAAGGCTTGATTTATTATTTTATGATATATATTATATTAAAACTATACTAAAAGAATAGAAGAAAGGATTTCATCAGAAGGCTAGCTAAGAATAGAAAAAGAAAGAATGATAACAAAAGCTTGTGTCTTGGACAGAAAGTCTGAGCCAGCTGACTGTGATTGGCCATTAATTAGAAACATTCATATGCAACCAATCACAGATCCACCTGTTGCATTCCACAGCAGCAGATAATCATTGTTTACATTTTGTTCCTGAGGCCTCTCAGCTTCTCAGGAGAAAAAATCCTAAGGAAAGGATTTTTCAGAAAATATCATGGCTACAGGTAACACTTTGTAAAGTCATTGGTGTGAAGATGGTATTCTTTCCTCGGGGTATGTATTAATTGCTCTGAACATATACCTTGTCTGTCCTCTGCTTCCTTTTTCTACCTCTTTTGGGGTTGGGATTGAAGGTCCTTGAGACGATAGTTCGCATTCAGACTCAGGTGTTTATTGTTTCTTATCAATGTTACAGCCTCACAGCTGTGAGTTCTGCAGTCTTTGATTAGCAAGGCACAAAATTGCTAACTATCTCTTGTTGCAAGGTCTTTTAAGGCTAAACTATCCAATTAAGAAATTACACCTAAATTATTTTTTCCTTTTAACCCAATAACTGATCACTTGAAGTCCACAATGTAGTCTTTTCTCTCCAATTACAAAATACTACCGAAACCCATGAAGAAGAAGGAAGAAGAAGATAAAGAAGAACAACCTTCATATTTATTACTATATTCTAAAACCCCAAACTTCAAGTTTTCCACCCTGTGATATCACACACTTCTAACCAACTACACACCCATAATCCCAGTGCTATCAATCAATTTTGGAAGCCTTCTCCACAGCCTCAGGTCAAATGCAGTGGTATCTTGAGGGTCTGTGCCTTCCAGCACAGAAAGATTAAAATTCTCAGCATCCAAGGTTCCAACATCTCCCCCTCCTGTTTGAACCATGAACATTAACAACTTTGTCAACCATCTGTCAGACACATTTGACTGAACCCCATATTTAGCTTAAGCTATCATCTAACAAAAATTCTGCAATATCACTGATTCCCACACCCATGAAGAAACCCAAAGTCCACAATCTTCTGTGGGCAAAACACAAGGGTTGGAATCTCAGTGCAATCCACATCTGTGTGTCTTCTTCTCTGCTTGTGGAGTGGTCAGCATTTCTTTGCACTTGATAGAGTTTCACATTCTTCACTGAAATCCACCTGGACTTTGTAGCTGTTAAAACACAAACAAACCCATGTTCCCACAGGGACTGGAGGATTTTCTCAAAATCCTGGAAGTGAAGAATGGCCCTGATGTGAGAAATAAAATATTGATCAGTTCTGTTTTGCAAAATTGCATAGAGAAATGTAAGATAATGACATAAGTTGCTATTACTAACACTCTTTGGTTATGAGCAAGGGGAAATATCAAAGCAAAACAATGCATGCAGTGAAGAAGAAACCAACAGTAATTAGGAATCAATTGGATAATACACATAATCAATAACACATGAGAAATCATACAATTACCAAGCACTGCAACACTGAACTGTCATCCCAGGGTCTGCAGCAGCTGATAAATCTCAAAACAGCAGAGAATTGGAAATCCTGTCCAGATTAATATTTTTCCAAATTCCCTTTAAAAAGTAGGCTCAGCTGTCACATATGGTCAAATTGCCAAGCCAAAATGACTTGAATACTTTTTGATACAGAAAACATCTGGGTTGGTTGTCAATCATCCTATCCGAGTAGATCTAGAGCTTGTCCAGAGCCAGAACTCTAATTAGTGGATGTCAGTCTAACACATTTTGAAACAAGACTCTTAAAAATAGCAGTTATGAGTAAAAAACCTTAGGGTTAAAAACCAATCAAACCATCAAGTAATTTAATCCCTCCCAAGTTTCCTTCAGGATAGCGATTCTTCAAACACAGCAAACCTCTTCTTCAAAGATCTGCAAGTGGTCGCAGGCAGGATTGTGAGCCTGGATCTGGACACTGAGAATGTGAAGGTGGAGGAAGTGCAGCTGAATGAGAGACTGATTACCTAGTATGAAACCGAAACCCAAAGAAAGAAGTTAATGTTACAGCTGGACTCTCTGCTGGAGTACTTCTGTAATAATAACTGAAGAAAGCCACGAGACTGGCAGTCTGGATAAAGAAAAAATATAAGTAGTTAGGAAACAAAAAGCAGGATCCTGAAGAGACGCCTTATGAGTGATCACAGAAAGAGATGGTAAAACACATGAAAGCTGGCTGTAAATACTACAGGAATACCTTAATAATAATTCTTATCACAAAAATTGGAGAATTCACATTATATAATCAGTATAATAGCAGCAAGTGTTTGAAGGGGTTAAGACAACCTTTTTTTAAGCATTTATGTGATATTAACAACAATCACTATTTATTGGCATTACCTATAGAAAACAGAAAAAACCACAGGTTACAAGCTCACTACCAGCAATCCCCAAATGTCAAATCATTGGGAAATCAGCTGATGACCCTGCAGATAAGATCTGATTGAAGTTTCCCAAATGTTCTGTCTTCAGACAAATTTTGAGTAGTTGAATCATTACTAATACTTGTATTTTTACATGGTGGTTTCACTTGCTGGGAAGCACTTTTCACAGTAAAAGATTTCCATCTACGTCATATTTGGAATAACACTGATTTGCATAGTGTTCCCCTTTTCTGCATCTTGGGCAACGATGGTGCTGCCGCATTTTCTGTGGAGTTGCCTTGTTGAAAAGTTGGATGAAGTGCTGAGAGAGTTCTTGAAAGTCTTTTGTCCTGCGCTTGAAGGAGTTTCCCAACCTGTTCTCCCCAAACACCTGCTTGAGTTGCTGTGATGTGCTGAGGTATGCCCACCTTACTGCATGCCTCTATCATTTCAGTCATGGTTGGTTGACCAGGCATGGCACTCTGCTTTGGGATTTGCAAAAGTGAGACTTCGAAGCAGATGTGGCTTCGCCGCTTCATCACTTACTTGTCTGTCCACGTCTTGCGTGAGACGATCGATGAATGAAGTGAAGAGTTCAGAAAGACCTTGCTTTATTTCTGTGTAAATGCCTTCTGGAGTTCCAACTGGTTGAATTTGCAGAATTGCCTTTTGCGCTGCCTCTTTGATGTCTGCAATCACATCTGGAGGCAACTCTGCTGACTGATCTTCAGGTTTGTCATGGGGTTCATCTCCTGCTAATTGAGCCAGTGTGAGAGCTGCATGCGGCCCTCCTGCATAACTATTTCTCAGTTGAATGAGAGCCCTTTGCCATCTTGCATCCCACAGAAGGAGCTGTGAATCTGTAAAAACTGTCAAGGCAATGTACCGACAGTCAAAAGGCACCAAGTCATAATTGTTGAATGTGCCTCTCAAAAGCTGTTTGAAGTATGGGGACCCTAAACCATTATTTTTCACTGCTTCCATCAAACTTTTGACCACTCCGTGATCCAGAGGTTCCCATCTAGGATTTTCATTTCGTCTCCCATGTCTCACTGGCAATGCAATGCTATCGGTGTCTGCTCTAAGTCTCTTTCTTTCAGTGCTTTCTTCCTGATGTCTGCCCAGTTTGTTGAACTGGATGTATCTCTGAGACATTTCTGTTAAATGAGACCAAATCCATGCTCGTATTCTGTGGATTTGTAGATTGCCAGGATGCACCTTCTTCTGGCTTGAAGGTTGCATGCATCCCATGCACCCCTCTCCCTCCTATTTGAGGCATGGGGAGGGACTTCTGTGGTTGTGCACACAGGGGAAATGAGGGTGCAATGGCTGAACTCGCCGTTGGTGACACTGCAAATGGCATCAATGTAGACATATAGGGAGTATTTACAGAGGATGCAGAAAGGGTGTAGCCATCTTGCCCTGGAAAGGAGGTTTGAGGAAACTGTGCACCATGTTGTGGTAGGAATTCCTGAGCACATTCCCTGAGCTGAAGGAATAAAGTATAAAGTGAAACAGAGTAGAGATCCATTCTGAATTAGGTGAAGTGTCTAGGAGAGGTGAAAAGTCTGTGAAGCCAAAGCTGAAGGAAAAACTGCAGGCCAGAGACAGTGAGGAGACAGAGAAAAAAACAGAAGCGACCACAAGGTCGATTTGCCCCCGACCTAGGAATTCCTTTGATAAAGAAGAACTGGCGATAAATGTCACGCGGAATGAATATGTATGAACCTATTGTGAAACTGTATGCATATGCATTTGGAAGGGGGATAAAAGGAGACCTGAGATCTCCAGGGGTACGCATGCCTTTTGAGGAGAGTTTTCTTCTGCATGCGTCCAATGCGCGCCCGTAATAAAAACATACCGAGCGTTACAACTTTTATAAAGTTGTGAGGGTTCTTCTTTTCTCCGCAAAACAAAAGTCTTTTGAAAATGGGAAAACATGTGGGTGAGTCATGGAACTGGACTGTTGCCCTGGGAACCAAGCTCTTGGGGCAAGCAGGTGAGATGCTGGAGTCCTGCCTGTTGTGAGCCAAAAGCAGGGTGGGACCTGTGATGGCGTAGGAATGCCTTGCCTGGCTGTGATGGTTATAGTATTTTCACTGCTGATATCTTGAACTGGTGGGTGGTGTTGAGCTCCTAAATCACTCATAGGTTGAGCTCTGTTCTCCTGACCAGTCTTTGGAATGTGTGCTGCAGTTGTCATGTCTTGTCCCGACACTTCCCATTTAACTGGAAATATATTCATTGTATTCCGTTTACCTGAAAAGGGAACTGGAAAAGATGCTTTGAAGGCTTGCTTTGACTGAAGCAAAGGATCTGGCAGTGCCGTATTGAATCCATATAGTGGTTGAGTTGGCTGCAGTGGTGCTGTTGATCCACTTGGTGGCGCTGTTGCTGCATGGTCTGGTTGCGAGGAAGCTAATCTGGGTCCAGGCTCCAGTGCTGCAGCTGCAGTCGCCGCCGGTACTGGTGCCGCCGGGCCGTGACAAGGCTCTGCTCCAGCCGCAGCAGGCAGAGCCGCTTCTACAGTGGGCAGTGCTGAGTCCAGGGGTACAGTCGTAGCTGTGGGTCTCGGCAGTCCACGGGGAGCGGCTGCCGCTCGGATTCTGGGAGGAGGGGTCCCGGGCAGACTCGGAGGCTGCGCGGTCTGGTGGGGAGGGGGGGTTGTGGGCAGACACGGAGGCTGCACAGTCTGGAGGGAAGGGGGGGCGAGGGGGGAGATGACGTCGGACCCACTCGATCCGGGTCCCACCGACCGTACCGGGCCTGGGGCTCCGAAGCGAGAGGGGGTGGAACAAAGCTGACGTCATCTGATCCCGAGCCTGCCCCTGCAACAAGGCTGACGTCAGCCGGCTCTGGGCCCGCCCCTGCTGAACGGGGGGACTGGAAAGATGCTTCCGACGTCATTTTCGGGCCATGGGCGGGGGCAGGAGCTGTGGGTGGACCCCCAAGTGGCAGGGGCGTTGCCACCCAAGCTCCGGAGGCACGGAGGCAGGCTTAGCTGCTTGGATGCTTGGAACTTCCCTCAGGGTGGGGAGAGAGGTGGAAAAAGGTGCGGCTGCTTTCCAGTCCCCGCCGCTCCTTCGGATCTCCCCGCTCCCGCGGACCCCCCCCCCCCCCCCCCCCCCCCCCCCCGCTCTCGGCTGAGAGACATGCACAGTTGTAAAGAATTCTAAAAATGCCATTTCCTCCTCCTCTGCTGGCCCCAAGAGTAGCTTAAGTTTTGGAACTGCCCCGAGGTCCCTCCCGGATTTTGCCTGGGTTGCAGCCTCCCGATCCCCCCCGGGGACGACCCCGCGCCTGCATTCACCAGGATAAGACCATCCTCTTGTGATTTAGGGGGGGCAGTTTCTCCCGGGACTGTGGGGAGGGGGGGGGGTTGTGGAGGCTCGTGACTCTGATGGAAAGTCCCTTCAGATTCGGAAGTGGAGGCCGCAGGTCCCGAATCTTCTGCCTGCGAGGGAACGCCCTGCAGCCGCTGAGATGTTTACAAAGCATCTTCTGCAGAAGGTTTTTGGCATTGATATGAAATTTCAATAGTCAATCCGAATTTTATTTCTATATGTTTTATTGTAAAGAAAGCAAGCAAGCAGCACTGGGTGGCCGGGGAGTCACTGCTCCTCTCACGGCACACACCACTTACAAGTTCGGTAAAGTATATACACTGTTTTTAAGCCTACAAAGCATTTTCCAATGTGCTTGGTTAGTCCAAATCAGCAAATATCAATAAGCTGGGATCAGCAATTTCATTATCTTTCCAGGTGGTCGTTGGCTTCCTATCCTTCTTGTGGTCGTCTGTAGGGAAGCCTTACACTGGTGTCTGCTACATGATTTTGTCAAGTGCATCAAGCTTTTTATTATACATAAGCATTTAGTCACTTTGTTGCAATATCTCTTAGCTTTACCACAACTTCCTCTTTTTTATTCTAAGCATCAGTCATCTTGCTGCCTCATCTCTTTTACTCTATTATACTTCTTTTATTTCAATGCTTTATTTTGCTATTTGGTCAGAAAGCTTCAAAACCTTTCTTTGTGTCTATTTTCAACACAGCAGATATAAACATTTGCTGATTCCATTGCCAATTGACATGAATCACAAAAATATTTTTCACAATCCCTCCCCTTTTTCTTTGTGATATTGATTCGTGTCTTTGCTTCTAATTGAGCTAATACTTTTTGGGTCGCAGTTTTATTTGGTTCTGCTTTGGCTTTGACTATCATAAGGGAGTGAGTTTTTTCTCCCGTGGTTGTTATTTTAGGGTTTATGGGCGTTGCTGAAATCTGCATTCCCTGGATCACTGAATCTATTAGTCTAATAAAGCATGGAATCATACATGGTATAAATAATAAGCCTAATGAAGAACAAAGCAACGTGAACCCCAACTTTTTCTACCAGGCTCCTTCAAACAAATTATTCCACCAATTGTCAGTTAATATGGAATTCCATTTCTGCACTGGAACAAGTGCAACTTGTTTAATTTCCTCTACCAAATTTGTAATAGCTTCTCCATTATCATCAATCTTTAAACAGCACTCAGATGTACTAAATTTTCCACAAAACCCCCCTTCTTCAGCTAATAAATAATCTAGGGCTAGCCTATTCTGAAATACTGCTGCTCTGGTCTGGGTTAGTTGTCTAGCTACAAGCTTCAATGCCTCTGATGTTTGATTAGAAGTAATTTCTACAATGGCCTGTAATCTAATAATTTGGTTAAGCATATGAATAGGGGTTCTATAACCCCAGCTGCCTTCCTGAGCCCAGGAGGCAGGATCATAGTAATCTATGATCCACTGGGAAGTCCATTCTTCATTATTTCTGGTCTGTTTTCCTCCTATTTCAGTTCATTTTCTTCTGCGCAGAGTTTCATAAAGAGGTTGTCCTAAATATTTACCTCTGCTCCTCGGTAGCAAAAAGAATGCAGATTGTATAATTCCAATTGTACAGGTACCTCTCCATCTCTTTGATAATTCATTATATGCCCTTTTATCACATATCCAAAATAATCCATCTGGAGCTTTCCAATTTTCAGCCATCTGCCCCGGATTTTCCGTATATCCTTTAAGATCTTTTACCTCCTCAAAAGGATTAGCATATGTTACACTTTTCCAGCAAACAGTCCCGTTGGTACAATTGATAGACCAATAACCTGTTGGTGGTTTCGGCCAGCAGGTCATAAAAGTGGAGCTGTTGGTATATAACATCTTGCAGAGGCTATGTCCTACTGTCCTGGTTTAGAGCAAATTTGGGAGAGAATCCCCAAAGGGGCTCTGGTAGGAAAGCAAATTCAATCAGCCCCTCCCCCCAACCGGTCCAGGAGAAAATACCTCCTTGGAGAAAAGTGGAAGAAAACTGTTTATTAAACAATAAAACCTAAACAATATCAAACAATAAAACCCCTTGCCACTCCAAAAGAGATGACAAACTGAGAAAACCCCCTCCCCGGGTTGCAGCTCAGCTCTCCCAGTCTCTTATCAGTCCCTCCGGTGCTGGAAATGTTGCAGGCCAGGCCCGGCCCGGTGGGCCACAGGTGCAGCTGCCGGTGCTCCCCTGGGTGTTCAGTCCAGAGCAGGTTTCAAGAGGTCCAAAGAAAAGGGAAAAAAACACAGTCCAGGGAACTTCTTTGCCTCAGCTAGCTAAAACTAACTAAAAACAAAAGAGAGCTCTGTCCCGCTGTCTGTCCATCCGCAGACAATACAGTCCAGGAGCAGGAATGTGGAGGAGTGAGATCAGTGTCTGAAAAAAATTGTGCACTTCTTCTCTCCCCCCTTCACTCTCTGCAACAAGTCTTAAAGGTGCAAAACTTATTATTCAGCATAAACAAAACAAGACGATTGGGGATAACAGCATCATATAGTCAACCCAGGACACCTACGTATGTAGTAAAATTGTTTCCTTCCCTAGAAATACAAATTTGGCCTACTACTTAATGACTCAATATTTAGCCCTCAGATTGAATTTATTAAATCTTTGTGTCCTGTTCCATAATATCAACTGATCAGGTCCTACCCCTTCTCCCCTCCACGGCCATTGCTTGGTCATTTGGGATCCCCACAAACCAAACAGTTACTTACTTACATTTAATTCCTTAACTGCTATTTGCATCAGATCAATAAAAAAAAATTTCCCCCCTTTTCTAAAAAATCAGTAAATTCTTTTACTTAGTACAAATCTCTACAATAATATGTATCCCTTTAATGCTTTACGATGTATATTTGCCAAGGAGGTTAACACCGCCACTCGCTGTAGCATTCCCCAATTCCAAATAAGTACTAGAAAAGATAACCCTAAACTCACACCAACTAATATCAACAAAACTACAATGGGGTGACACAACGTATTAAAAAATCCCAGTTGCAGTTGGCGACCATCCAAAGATTATATCCCACCAGTGATGATCTGCATCTTGTTTTATTCATTGCAGAACTCTGCTTATCTGCTTTGTATCAGGATGGACAGTAATTAGAGTTTTCTCTCAATTTTTCTGGATCTTCTTCAAAATTTCAATTAGGTCTTAGTGTTTAATTAATTGTCTTACCAACATAAGGTTCGTTCCAATAGGAGTAGGTGATAGCCTGTGATACATTGTATAATTGGATTTGATCAGCTGGTGGGATGTCACTGGTGCCAAATATGAAAAATCACACCAAATAATCTTAATAAAATTACAAATACAGAAATTAGAATGATTTCTACTAAACAAAGTTACATTTTCATTATCTATTTCTACAAAAACACTAGCAGTTCTTAAACATAAACAGCCTCTACCAATATATACAAGCACCGTTTTCTGACTAGTGACTGGATGAATTTCAAAGTGGCAAATACCTTGCTCAGTGTCAAGACAAAGATCATGAGCACCAATAGTATTACTTTCACAAATGAACCCTAGTTGTTTCCGGGTAACACAAGATTCTAAGTTTACCGTTTGCCACTTCTGATTCACCTTTCGTGCCCATGCCCTATGTTCTGAGGGATAGAGCACCATTCTCTCATGGTTTAGTCCCAGTGCCATGATGGGATGGTTAACATAAACAGTGGTATTATGCATAATAAGCACAAAGGCAGTGGCCACATTAGAAGCAGGATCATAGGTGAAATTTACCATAGTCCACCAAGATTGGAATTTTCTTTCAAAATCAATCACATTGTCCCAAACAGCCTTTCGAATTTCAACTGGAAAATTACCTCTACTTCCTTCTCATATGATTAAAGCTGCTGTTGCCTGCATCCATAACTGTGCTTGTATACAACTAAAAGCTAAAGACACATTATTGTGAACCATACTAAGTGCATCTATAAGGAATTTGTGGTCTTGGTCCCCAGCTTTTTCCCATTTCGTTAACACCTTTGAAACTGGCCACTGGCTAGTTCTTAGTGCCAATAACGATGACTGCAGGGGTGTTTTAGTTTTGTTAAATCACTTGTTGCAGTGGCCAGCTTGTTCATTAATATTTCTGAATCAATTCCATTTAAAACTCCCAATCATGTCCCTAACATTCCAGTTAAATGTCTTCTCATTCTACCTCTGAGGTGTACTTGTCTTTGTAACCATGTTGTCCAGCCCTCAAAGGATGTCCTCAGGAAAGAGAAGCAGGCTGGTTGGATTTCTGGTATGTTAATTTCCATTAGCAACTTAACACGTTTGAGAGACCACTCTGGATTAAACAACAGTTGTTGTTGGCCCATATTCCTTACCATGTATGGGCCTACTTCATAGACTTTAGGTTCAAGTTTAGTTTGGGTTTGGGCTGCTTGAGTACCAGTCTAAGTTTTATGAGGTCTTGCTGTTGTAAGAGGTGCAGCATCTGTTTTAAATTTGAATGAGACCCCATGTGGAGATTCTCAGTTCCATCGAAGAGAATTCTCCCAGGCTTCAGGCCTGGAAAACTTAGAGAGGAAGGATGGAAACAATTATTATCTCTCTTTCTGTTCATGTTGTTTATAGATATGTACCTTCAGAGTGTGCTATTCATAGTTCACCAATAGTGTGAAAGGTTTTTACTTTGAGGACAATCAGATTTCACCTTAGCAATCCTGGTTATAAAAGGATGCTAACTCTTAATAAAGTATCTCTTTTTTGCCTTCTGAACCATGGAGTCATTTTGTCCATCCCTGACTCAACAGCGTCAAGCCCAATAGCATCATGAGCCCAAATACAGGTCACGTCTACAGGCCGTACTAATGTGAAATTATACCAACAGCCTCATTCACTTGGGCTATCACAAACCTCTTGGTGCCTGGAGGCAGGAAAAGCTGAAACACTAATTTGATTTGGTTTCTTATGAGAGGTCCCATTGATCATCTGGCATCCTACTCCTATTTCCTCTCTTATAATTCCTTGAAGTGACCATAGTCCCTCTTTTCTCCACTCCTGCTTCTCATAAACCTGGTTTCCATGCATGACCATAGTTGATAGGTTTAAATCTTTTATATCAGAATGTTTTCCCATGGATCCAGTGTACTGAATAAAAGCTTGGGACCAAGGCCATTCAGCATTGTTCTGGATAGAGGTACCCTCTAATTCTAGGATTTCAGTTGCAGTTACACATAAAACAATTCTCTTAATTAAACTCCTGCAAATGAAATTATTAGTGACTCCCAGCCACAATATACTCATTTTGCTTGAGTAAGTTTTAATTTCAGTTCATTGTCTCTTGGTGTCACTTTCCAAGGGATTTCTGGAGCTTTCTTCACTCAAGAGTGGTGAATCCAGGCACTCTGCTCCTTGACCTTAATTGCGGTGAAAGTAGTAAGAAGCACCTGGAATGGGGACTTCCCACTGTGGTTTCAAAGTCTTTTCTGTAAGAGACTGTGGTATTCACATGCCCTCTGAACAGAGAGAGATTTAGCTTTCTCTGGATTCTCCTGAGAGAAGCAGAGAAAAGAATGATTAAAACAATTCTTATCTCATTTGCTGCTCCTGTGTTTGTGCCCATGTGGAATGTGTTCTGGAGATTGTTTACCCAAGGTGATTGCTTGATTGGATTCTGGTGATGGTGTTTTGGATTAATTGACCAATTGGATCCACGTATGTGTGTCGGGATTCTTGGGCAGAGGATCACGGGTTTTCTAGTTAGTTAGTTAGTGATAGTTCTTGTTAGCGTGATATAGTGTAATATAGTTATAGTATAATAAAGTCATTAATTAGCCTTCTGATATCATGGAGTTCTGTGCATCATTCTTCCTGCCCGTCGGGCAGCATAGCACCAATAAGAGACTTAACATATACTTAATCTCCAGGCTGTATGTTATGTATTGGTCTATCCAGCTCCCTGCTCTGAGTTCCAGCCACATGTTTTTCAATTTCTCTGAGTTGTTTACTTAGGGCGATGTCATGGTTTGACCCGGAAACAGGATTTCTGGGATGCTGTAGATAGGGCCAATGAGTGCTCAGATTTGAATATTGCCATTTGGCCCAACCGCTGGGCATTGGATCCACCTCTGAGAACACAGGGTAAAAGGAGGGCTCTGCCCCTGGCAGTTCCTCTTTGGATTTCCGGCGGGAAGGTGTTGGGTCTCTCCCCCGGCCCAGTTGCTGGCTGGGCAGGGGGAGGGGAAAAGCCATGTGGCCTGGCCCGGGAGAGGTAGGCCTGGCCCCCCCAAGGGTGGAAGGAAGAAGTAAAGAAATGCCGGGAAGCAATGGGCAGCCTGTTCCCCCCCCCCCCCCCTTGGAGACAGACAGAGAGAGAGTGCAGCCTGTGTTTGTGGCCGTTACCTTGAAATTTAGTAAACATGTGCTGGCAGCAGGCAGCCCGGCTGAGGAGATGGGGGGGGGGGGGGTGCAGCCAGGAGTCCAGCCGCTTGGAGGAGTTTTTAACCCTTCTTGGACAATGAAAACCTTACAGAACATTAACCCTTCCTAGACGAGTGATGAAGGTCTGGACCAGAGAGAGAGAGAGTGAGAGATGTTGGAAGAATGGAGAAGAGGGAGTGGCATTTTATGCTGGACTCTTTTGTGTAGCCATGGACAGAGCCATGTTTCTGTGTGATACAGAGACTGAGTCCAGGGGGAGAAATGTCCCAGAGCCAAAGAAGATTCAGTGTGGGTACCCCTCGGCCCCAGGGGGTATATAAAATATGGGGGGGACAGATGTCCCAGAGGTGAGATACTGTGCTTTTCTGGAACTGGACAAGGCATCCTTAAAAAGACAACCCTGGAAGCAGCCCTGATTCTTGTTTGGTGGTGAGAGCACCGGAGCAAGGACGGAAAAGGCCACCACGACACATGGAAGGACTCCCTCTCCTCTTGAGAAACTGAAAGTTGAGCATTCTAAAGGGTGGTGCTGGACCCAGAATTGGTGATTTTGGAAGATTGTATTGTATTGGGAATTTGGGGGGGAGGAGGAGGAGAGTGTTTTTGTGAGGTTTTCATTTTCCTTGTGTTTTCTTTTTCTTTTGTGTGTAGTTTAGTAATTGTTTTTGTAGTTTAGTTAATAAACTTTTCTTTTTTTCAAGTGAGAGACTGCTTTGTTTATTCCTGGTCAAAATCTCACAGCAGACACCAGAGAAAGTGTATTTTCATGGGGGCATTTGGCCTTGTGCCAGTGTCAAACCTTGACAGGCCACCATATAGGTGGCCAGTGTCACCTCCCCAATGTGGGTAGACATTCCTTTTTGCACTCCATATGATCTCCCATAAAGCATTTCAAAGGGACGTAACTTCCCCCTGGTTCTGGGTTTAGTCCAAATTCATAACAATGCTAGTAGGACAGCTTGGGGCCAGGGTAAATTTGCTTCTTGCCCTAGCCTCAAAATTTGCTGCTTAATGAAATGATTCATTTTCTCTACCTGGCCACTCAATTGAGGGTGGTATGGGATATGAAATTTCCAATCTATGCCTAAATGGTGGCTAATTTGTTGCACTATCTTTGAAATAAAATGTGATCCTCTGTCTGAGGATATTGTGGCTGGAACTCCAAAGCATGGTATTATTTCTTGTAACAATAATCTGGCCACTTCCCGAGCTTTGGCAGTCCTAGTGGGGAACGCTTCTGGCCACCCTGAAAATGTGTCTGTCAATACCAATAAATAGTGATACCCCCCTTTACCTGGGAGTTCTGAAAAGTCAATTTGCCACTGCTGTCCAGGTCAATAGCCCCTCCCAATTTGGCCAAGTTTTGGTTTAGGGGTATTTTTGGGTTTAGTCTGGAGGCAAAGGTCACACTGCCCGGTCACCTGAGTGATAGAGGCATATAAATTCCTGGCAACAATTCTTTCAGTTAAGTAGGTGTGCAGGGCATCAACTTCCCAGTGGTTTTTCTGATGTTCCTCCTTTACCAATGACCACAACAAAGGAGAAGGAATGACTAGCTTCTTTCCAATACTGGCCCACCCCTCTTCACTATATGTCCCTTCTTGGTTTTCAATTAACTTTTTATCCTTCTTATTATATTCTGGCTTACCTTCAAGGGAAATTTGTCTATCTGGAATCAGGGCTCCTTCAGTAGAAGCTTCACCTTTTTCTGCTTCCTTTCCCTCTCTGTCCATCAGGTCATTTCCCTCCTCCGATTCTGAGCTCACTTTCTGGTGGGCCTTAATGTGCATAATTGCTACCTTCTCAGGCAGCTGAACTGCTTCCAATAGCCTGATTATCTCTTGTGCATGTTTAATGCTCTTCCCTTGTGAGGTCAGCAGTCTCCTCTCTTTCCAAATGGCTCCATGTGTGTGTATAACTCCAAATGCATATCGAGAGTGTGTGTAGATGTTTATTCTTTTTCCTTTTGCCATTTCTAAGGCACAGGTCAAGGCAATTAACTCGGCCTTTTGTCCAGAGGTACCTATTGGCAAGGGTCCAGATCCTATTACCTCTCTGTAGGTAGCCACTGCATACCCAACATGTCGTTCTCTGCTAAAGATGTAGCTGCTTCCATCAGTGAACTAGGTCTCTGCATCATCCAAAGGAGTGTCCTTTAGATCAGGGCGGCTGGAGTAAGTAGCTTTGATAGTCTCCAGGCAGTCGTGGTGTACTGCTTCTCCTTGATTTCCACTGAGGAAAGAAGCTGGGTTGACAATATTAGTCACCACTATTTCTACATCATCTTGTTCTACCATGAAGGCCTGGTATTTCAGGAACCTCTGTGCGGAAAGCCAGTGCCCACCCTTTACTTCCAGTACTGTGGACACTGTATGAGACACTAGTACAGTAATTTTCTGTCCCAGAGTAAACTTGCATGCTTCTTGGATATTTAGCACAACTGCTACTACAGCTCTGAGACAACCTGGCTATCCTTTGGCTATTGCATCTCGTTGCTTGGAAAAGCAAGCAACTTCCCTCTGATATGGACTTAAGTCCTGAGCCAGTATTCCCAAGAGAATCCCCTGTTTCTCATGGGAAAATAGAAAGAATAGTTTACTTACATCTGGAAGTCCCAAAGCTGGAGCTGACATGAGGGCACTCTTTAGCTGGTCAAAGGCATGTGTGGCTTCCTTTGTCCACTGGAGATCTCTGTTTCCATTGGCAATAAGAGCATAGAGGGGTTTGACAAGCAGTCCATAATTATAAACCCACAGCCGGCACCACCCTGCCATGCCTAAGAAGGTTTGGAGTTATTTTATTGTCTGGGGTTTTGGGGTTTGGCATATGGCTTCTTTGCGAGCCTGCCCTAAAGTCTGTTGCCCAGCACTGGCCTCGTACCCCAGGTAGATTACTTTCTGTTTCACTACCTGTGCCTTTTTCTTTGATACTCTGTATCCTTGGAGTCCTAGGAAATTTAAGGGGCTTACTGTCCAGGCCACACATGCCTCTCTCGTCTGAGTGGCTATTAGGAGATCATCCACATACTGTAATAGCCTTCCTTCTTCTGGTGGAGCTTCCCATGACTCCAGGTCTTTTGCAAGTTGCTCTCTGAATAGAGTTGGATAATTTTTAAAACCTTGATGCAACACCACCCATGTGAGCTGAGTTTTGCGCCCACTTTTAGGGCTTTCCCATTCGAATGCAAAAATTTTCTGGCTGGCTTCATGGATAGAGAGGCAAAAGATGGCATCTTTCAGATCTAGAACAGTAAACCAAGTTATCTCAGGTGTTAAGCAAGTTAGTAAAGTTTATGGATTGGCCACCACAGGATATAAATCTTCTGTTATCTCATTGACAGCCCTCAAATCTTGTACTACTCGATATGACCCATCAGGTTTTCAAACAGATAAAACAGGAGTGTGACAATGATCACAAGGGTCTTCAGGGTGAGAGAGAGGCGAGAATGTTGACCTCATGTTCAGAAGTCTTGATTTATTATTTTATGATATATATACATTACATTATTATTATACTAAAAAGAATACAAGGAAAGGTTCTCAGAAGGCTAGCTAAGCTAAGAATAGAAAAGAATGATTAACAAAGGTCTGTGTCTCAGCAGAGAGCAAGACGCAGCTCTGCTGTGAGTGGTCAGTAAATCCAAACATCCACCCGAGACCAATCACGGATCCACCTGTTGCATTCCACAGCAGCAGATAAACATTGTTTACATTTTGTTGCTGAGGCCACAGCTTCTCAGAAGGGAAAAAAATCCTAAAGAAAGGATTTTTATTAAAAGATGTCTGTGACACAGGAGTTTTGAAATCAGATTGGCATTCCTTCAATAGTCCTAGCTGAAAAAAATTCTCAATTACTGGGCTGATTCCTTCCTTGTCTTCCTTTCTCAGGATATACTGTTTGATTCTAACTGGCTATTTCCCTTCCTTAAGTTTGATTACTGTGGGAGGGGCATTTTTCGCCCTCCCTGGTACATTGGAGGCTCATACTCTGGGAAATACATAGTTTAATATCTCTTCACTAATTTCCTCTTTAAGTTCAATGGTTGTTAATAATAAACTTAATACCTCTATATTCTTTTGATCATTTACCTCCAGAGTAGCCTCCCCATTCTTGAATGTAATGGTTGCTTGTTATTGTTCCAATAAGTTTCTCTCTAAAAGTGCCTTTGGTGAATTGGGCATATAGAAAAACTTGTGAATACCCCGTTGTTTTCCAAGCTTATGCTTTAAAGGTTTCCAAAAATACACCTTCTCCGATTGGCCAGTTGCTCCCTGCACTTTAACATAATCATTCCCGACAGGTACTAAAGCTTTATTTAGAACTGAATAAGTGACCCCTGTATCAACTAAAAATTCCACCTTTTTCCCCTATTTCCCCAGCCTCATTGTTATAACCAGTGGATTCGCTGGGGTGAAATCACCCGGTCGTCCTCAGTCGTCTTTCACATGGGCAATCATCTCCTCCTTCTTCTGACAGTCACCTCGTCTCTGCTCTGGGCATTGGTTTTTCTAGTGACCGGTTCTTCTTCAAATTTCACACTGGTTTCTACCCAATCGAGGTGGACCCTGACTGCATTTCTCTTGTTTTTCCTCCTGTACCACTGCCACTAGCTTTTTCATTCCTTGTTTATATCCTTCTTCCCAATGACTAAATACTCTCCATGCCTCTTTGAGCAAGACCTCAAGGTTCCTCCCTTCCAGCCCCCAGATTTTCTGAAGTTTGCACCTGATATCTCCAGTAAACTGTCCCAAAAATGAATTTGCTATCTGATTCATCCCTATCTCAGACCCCAGGTCTAATGATGTATGGCGATGCATAGCATCCCTCAGATGCTCTAGAAACTCGGGAGGAGTCTTGGAAGGCCCCTGCTTAATAGAATATAAGGCAGACCAATTTATGGTCTTTGGAATAGCTCTTTCCACTCCTGTTGCTATTCAATCTTGATAATCTGCCAATTTCTTTACTTCTGCTGATATATTTGAGTCCCATTTTGGGTCTTGGAGAGGGAAAAATTCTCTTGCATCCAGTCGCCGGCATTTACAGTGATCCTCTGGCAAAGCCCCTGCTGTTTTCAAGATCAACTGATTTTCTTTTTCAGTGAAAGCATCCAGTAGTAACTGGATGTCTGCCCAATCTGAATCGTGTTGTTTGATAATGGATCGTAAATGTTTGGCAGTAAGTATTGGATTTCTGCGATAATTTTTAGCAATCCTTTCCCATGCCTCTAGATCAAGAGTGGAGAATGGTACTATAATCATTAATGTCCCTCCTTCCGGTCCCACTGCCTCTTGCAGAGGGGCCTGCAACACTGCTTTCCTCTTGGTTCTAGACGAAACTGGACTACCAGGAGAGGAATGGGTTTGAGTGGATGTGCCTTCTGAGCCTGCATTCTCCTCTCTTTTAGGAAAGCCCACCTCATCCTCATCCTCATCCTCATCCTCATCCTCATCCTCAATCTTCATCCTCCCATCTCCTAGAAGGAGCTTTCAACAAGTCCATTGCATCTTGTTCTTGAGCCACAGCATAATAGACCTTATCTGATTTTGTGCATTGCTGTCCTATACTGTCACAAACATATTTTCTGAAAAATCCTTTAGCTAGGATCGTTTCTCCTGAGAAACTGGGAAGCTTCAGCTTCCCCATGTTTTGCTACTTTGGAATGTGATTTGGAGAATTGTTTACCCAGCATGTGAATTGTTTTCACTTGATGACCACTTGATGACCAGCTGTGTCGAGGCTGTGAGCAGTCACAAGATTTTATTATTCATTCCTTTCTTTGCTAGCCTTCTGATGAAATCCTTTCTCTTTCTTTAGTATAGTTTTAATATATCATTTTCTTATAATATAATATATGTAATAAAATAATAAATCAGCCTTCTGAAACATGGAGTCAAGATTCTCATGTCTTCCCTTGTCAGGTTGCCGGCAAATTCCACACTATACTGCATGCTAAGCAACACTGCTTAATTCACCCTCTCTTTACTTTGTTTTCCTTTTCAAGGGCTAACACCAGTGGGTCAGAGGGAGCTCTGAGCCCCCAGTGCCTCTGCCACTCTGGATGATTTTGTAAGGAGAAAAACATATTGGCATAAGAAAGGTCATCCCACTTTCCTTCCCATCTTAAAAACAGCATTAACTGCAATAAGGTGTTATAATCTAAAGATCCAGCAGGTAGCCACTTTGCTCCATCTTCCAGCCTGTATAATGGCCACCACTGCATGCAATATTGGACTAAGTCTTTTTTATTTTCCTAGCCCCCCCTACTGGCGACTTCTTTCCAGTGGGTCAAAATACACCCCAAGGGCTAGCTTGGGGAACTTCCTTGCTCTGGTCAGTTCCCATTATTTCCTTCTCCTTGTCCTGTCTCGCTTCAACACAAATATCTCTTCACAAATCCTCACAGTCCTTTCCCAGTTTTCCTCCCACACACAACCCCAGGTTATGGGTACCGGATGTGATTTTCCACACACAAACTTTAAGATCTTAGGTTCAAAATTGGCTCGTGTCCTGGTTTAGGGCAAATTTGGTAGAGAATCTCCAAAGGAGGGCCCCTCCAGAAAGCAAACCCACACAGCCGCTCTCCCCAACCGGTTCGGGAAGAATTCTTCAGAGAGAAGTGGAAAGAACCTGTTTAACAGGCACAGCACCCCCCAGCACACAAAATGAACAATACCGGAAGACACCGCTCTGAAAAAGGTGAAAAAATCAGAAAGTCTCTTTCGGGAGTGGTTGCTCTGTTAGTCCCTCCGGCGCTGGGGCAGCTGCTGCAGGCCAAACGGTGCAAACCCTCGGTGTTCCCAGGTCCCAGTCGGGAGCAGGTTCGAGATGGTCGAAGAAAAAGGAGAGGAAAAACAGTCCAGGAAGGAATTTGGACTGTTAAGCTAGAACTAGCTAATAAGCAGAAGCAAAAGCAAACAGAAGCGAGAGCAGAGAGAGAGCAAGCAAAGCAGAAAGCCAAAAGCAAAAGCAAAAAGCGAAAACAGCCCTATGTACTGCCCATCTCTGTGTCCCCGATTAGAGAAACCCAAACAAAACTTTCACTCTTCAGAGACAGTCTTAAAGGCACAGAACATATGAATGGGGATACAAGCATCATAACGTCACCCCAGGACAGCTCGATTAGGAAACCTCAATCCACACTCAAGGCATATGCCTTGCCACTTACTAGAACAGCAATACCAACATCTCTCACAAACTCCACACTGTAATAGAACCCACGCAGGGTGCCAGCCTCTTGATGTGTCAAAGGCTCCCAGGAATCGCCTGCAAAGGCAGGCTATTCCATTTATTCCTTCAGGAATTTTTAAACCTTCTAAGGCGGGTTGCTTCCAATCTAGAGAAACTAAATAACCAGTTGATGTCTGGTAAAGGATAAAGTCCCTCTAAATAAACTCGTTCATCTCCTCTATCAATCCAATGATTTACTGGATTCATGAACTCGCAGGGGTCAAACCCGAACCACTGGGGCAGAGAAATCTCCTCAGTTCATCTAGCCATGGTTAAAACATGCACAATCTGCACAAATCACATTCAAACACAGTACGTGTTCCCACGCACACATCTTCACTTGCTCTGCTTCTCCCCAGCCACCTCCCCATGGGACGCTATCTGCCCCCACAGCCACCCAGATTGTGTAACCCAGATGCTGCCTCGGGGCTTGCTTGCCTCAGCCGCTGGTTGAGCCACCACCCCGCATCGTGGGTATGCTCCCTCTTTCACATAACCAAGCCCACAAAGCCACTCACACAATTACAAAACCCACTAGCATAGCCACAATGTCTGGACATGTCCTGTCTCGGCTGTTCAAATGGCCTGGTAAGGCTCTGGATGGCCTTGAGGCAGCCCGCGCTCGAAAGGACAAAAGGAGTCTTCAGGTTTTTCAGTTCTTCAGTGTTGTTTATTAATTCTTATCTACAATATTTTCTCCCGGCCCGACAGAGGTCCGCACAGCAAGTCAGCCATGGGCACACTGACCTCCCTTGGGGCGGCCGCTTATTTTTATACCAAAAACTACGTGTAAGATATTTACCTTTTCCTCCCAATACCTTTCACTCTTATTGACAAGTGCAAATTCAGTAAGAACCAATCTCAAAGTGCCACCATCACCATCAAAGATGGATGACAAAAAGAAGAAGAAGAAGGACAGGACACGTCCTAATTCCTCCATCTTGTCTCCTAGAACCCCCCTGTACCAAGATTCTAAAACCTGCGTTTTCACTCTATAATTAATCTATCCCTTCACCACTTATCCCCGTGTGATCCTCTCATCCTCATACAGGTGTGGCATCCCATGCAGGATCAAAGTCTAGCCACCAAGCACTTCTGGCAACGTTCCAGGACTTCTGAGCCCCCCAAGGGTTGTCTCGGCAATTCTGGACATCAGGAACGATGTGCGGAATTCCCACATCTCCCCCTTCTGTTTCCACTAAAAGTACTTATTTCGCTACCTGACTCATGACACGCCTTATACATAAAAAGATGCACGGGATAACAAGCATGAGGACTAAGAGAATTATTAAGACATATAATGCTATCTTTAAAATTCCTCTCCATACGGGAGAGAGATCAAAAAATCCTGCCTGATCATCGATCCAAGATCCTGTGATCTCGCCAAGTTTATTTATGCTCTCTTTTATTTTCTGAATACTTTCATGAATTGATCTTGAATGGTCTGAGAGATTCATGCAGCACATCCCCTCAAATTCTTCACACCCATGTCCATGAGCGAGCAACAGATAATCGATCGCCGCTCTGTTTTGAAGAGTCGCCTGTCTTACACTACTGATGTCTTTTAACATATCACTCAATGCAACAGATACGGATTGAGCATGTTTGCTCAACCAACAACCCATGCGGTAGAGTTGAGTCAAGGCCACCCCCGATGCTGTTTGAGGTGAGAAGATTGCTGTAGCAATTCTTCTTGCCTTGTCCCAAGTATATATTTTGTCTTTGCAATCTGCCGCATAATGTGGTAATGATCTTTTGTCTTTGTGTTTTTCCTCTCTTAGCAATTTCAAATCTGGTGACAACATTGAAATTTTCCCAATGCTGCATGGACCTCCCCTGGCATTAGCAGGAATGCCGTGCCGAATTCTGTCCACGCAAATTAGAAACAAACCCCGTGGCAATTGCACTGGGACTTGGATTGATCCTTTGGCAGTTTTCTCTATGTATTTACACCAAGCTGATGCATTTTTATAGAATTCATGATTGGGAGGTACATCGATAGTTTTGTTTGTCTTTGTGACATTTGGAGTTTCAAACTGCATGCAGAGTTCCATTGTCATGGACCCAAAAATCTTCAATTCCTGAGGTTCTGTAGAAGCCTCAGGAAGAAGATGTGTCCAAGCACACCACTCCTTCACAGGATCTTTAATGACCTGCGAGATGTTAACTGCGGAGTGCCCTGGAATTTGCCATTCGTCCACTGACAATCCAACCATACATGCTGAAAATGGTCTCCCTGGCCTCGAATGTGTCAGACAAATACTATCCAAATTCGCTGCCTGAGCTAAAGCCTCCCATACATTTTGTTTTGGTTGATCAATGGGTAAATTTGCCCCATTGCTTATTGCAATGAATGAAAGAATGATGCACATGAGCATTGTGAAGCTCATGACTTCACTCTTGTGCGAAATCATTGTCATGTTTTCACTCAAGACCCCAAAGGAAAAATCCCTAAAGTCTTTAGTTCTTTTATTTCTCTTCTGAGTCGTCTTCTGCAGTCTGAGCCTCGACTTCTGTCTGAGTACTCGTCTCTTTGTTTCTCGGATCAGCGTTCTCCTGCTCTCGCGTTCGGAATGGCTTCACGTGTCGCGCTGACACCCACTTCAGACCTCGATCTGTGGAAACACAAGCGAAACCCTTGCCCCAAGTGATTAGTTTGAAAGGGCCCTCTATTTGTCCTGTCTCTGGGTTTCTGATCAAAACTAAAGGATTTTCCCTTAGCTTTGCCTGTGTGCTATTTAAGAAATGCCTCACGATTGGTGGATTAGGTTCTGAGGATGAACTATTTAGAAAATTCAACACATACAACGCCTTATTTAATTTCATGTGAGGTGTTGCCTCTGGCTCACCCCTTCTTTGTCTGTCCAGAAGGGATTTCAGGGTGTGATGTGTTCTTTCAATGATTGTCTGACCTGTGGGTGAATGTGGAATACCAAATGTATGTTTGACACCCCATCTTTTCAGGAATCTGTCAAGCACCCTGCCTGTATATGTCGGACCATTGTCTGTTTTTATCTCCTGAGGCACACCTAATGATGCGAATGCTTGCAGAAAATGTCGACAAGCATGGTCTGCTGTTTCCCCTGCATGTGCTGAAGCAAAGACTGCACCTGAGAATGTATCTACTGAAACATGAACATTTTTGAGCCTCCCAAAAGATGGATACTTCGTGACATCAGCTTGCCACAATTGAAGACTTTGCAGTCCCCGTGGATTGACTGCTCCTGTAGAAGAAGGTGACTGCACAAGCTGACAGTCTGGACAAGCACTAATGATCTCCCTCGCCTGACTCTTTGTCGTGGGGTGACAGCCTTTATCCCAGTATCGTGTGTTGCGTTGCAGCTCTCGGCCCCTTATCCCATATCGTGAACATACAATAAAAAACTTTCATTTCACTTACTCACACCTTCGACACTTACGCATTCCTCTCATCTTACTTGCTCAGACCTTTGACACTTACAGTTTCCTTCTGTCTCACATTCAACAAACAATGACATTCATATATGAGTCTCATCCCACAATCAGGTCTCCCTGAGGTACACACCGTGTTGTTCCATCTTTCTGCATTATCCACCATGTATAACCTGGTCCTTGAGCAAAAACAATCCCACAGATGGGTTTGTCTGTACTCGAGGCAGGGTTGATCCATACTGTCTTTCCCAACAAACCTCTGACATGGGCCACTGGGGCTTTATCCCCATCTACTATATTAAGGAGCTCAGACTGAGCAGGACCCGCTCGGTTGGTGGAACCTCGAGTGTTAACTAACCAGGTAGCCTTTGCCAAATGCTGCTCCCAGTTTTTTAAAGACCTCCCACCCAATGCTTTTAAGGTGGTTTTTAACAATCCATTATACCTTTCCACTTTCCCTGCAGCTGGTGCATGATAGGGGATATGGTATACCCACTCGATGCCATGTTCCCTAGCCCAAGTATTAATAAGATTGTTTTTAAAATGAGTTCCATTATCCGACTCAATTCTCTCAGGAGTACCGTGCCTCCAAAGGACCTGCTTTTCAAGGCCCAAGATAGTGTTACGGGCTGTGGCATGAGACACAGGGTAGGTTTCCAACCATCCCGTGGTGGCTTCTACCATGGATAGTACATAGCGCTTGCCTTGGCGGGTTTGAGGCAGTGTGATGTAATCAATCTGCCAGGCCTCCCCGTATTTGTACTTAGACCACCGCCCCCCATACCAGAGGGGCTTCACCCGCTTGGCCTGCTTAATGGCAGCACACGTCTCACAGTCACGAATAACCTGAGAGATACTGTCCATGGTTAGATCCACCCCTCGGTCTCGTGCCCACTTATAGGTGGCATCTCTACCCTGGTGGCCTGAGGCATCATGGGCCCATCGTGCCAAGAATAACTCTCCCTTATGCTCCCAGTCGAGATCTATCTTCAACTCCCCTATCTTTGCAGCCTGATGTACTTGCTGGTTGTTTTGCTGCTCTTCATTAGCTCTACTTCTGGGGACATGGGCATCTACATGCCGAACCGTCACAGGTAACGTCTCTAACCGAGTAGCGATATCTTTCCACTCTTCCGCAGCCCAAATTGGTTTTCCTCTGAGCTGCCAGTTCTCCTCTTTCCATCTCTTCAGCCATCCCCATAGAGCATTGGCTACCATCCAAGAATCGGTATACAAATAGAGCCTTGGCCACTTCTCTCTCTCTGCAATACCTAGGGCCAGTTGAATAGCTTTGATTTCAGCAAATTGACTGGATTCACCTTCTCCTTCAGTAGCCTCTGCAACCCGTCGAGTGGGACTCCATACAGCTGCTTTCCACCTCCGTTTCATCCCTATGACGCGACAGGAACCATCGGTGAATAGAGCGCAATGTGTTTCTTCTGCTGGCAACTGATTGTATGGTGGAGCTTCCTCAACCCAGGTCACTGGCTCTAGTTCCTCATCCACGACACTAAAGCTTTCACCTTCGGGCCAATTTGTAATTATTTCCAGGATCCCAGGGCGATTTAACTTCCCAATTCGAGCGCGCTGCGTAATGAGGGCAATCCACTTACTCCAAGTAGCATTGGTGGTTCAGTGGTAGAATTCTCGCCTGCCACGCGGGAGGCCCGGGTTTGATTCCCGGCCAATGCACCAAAAAGGGTGTCCTGGTTTAGGACAAATTAAGGGAAATCTCCAAAAGGGAGTCCCCCCCCAAAAAAAAACAACCTCCAAACACCCCTCCCCCCAATACCGGGTTTGGGAAGGAATTTCTCGGAGGAGCAAAGTGGAAAAAAAAACCTATTTATTGACAAATAACAAAAGAACACTCCCCAACACAAGAAAAGAAAAGAAAAGAAAAGAAAAGAAAAGAAAAGAAAAGAAAAGAAAAAAGAAAACCAGTCAGTGTTGTGGAGGGCGCCGAGCTTCTCTCGCAGACTCCGGAGATCCCGCCGGACATCCCAGGTCAGGTCCGGAGCCGGTCCAGTATCTTCAGGGGAGGGTAAGAAAGAGAGGACGAAAGAAAAGGAAAAAAAACAGCGCAGAAAGCAGCAAAGGGGAAAAAAAGAGGCAGCTATCAGCTAGGGCTAAGGCAGTAGCAAGCAAGCAAGCAAAGCAGCAAGCAAAAGCAAGCAGGCCAGCCAGCCAGCAAGCAAGCCTCCGGCAGCCAAAAGCCGAAAGCGAAAGTGCCCCAGTCCCCCTCACTCCTCCCTCCCCGCCCCGCCGCAGCAAGACGGCTGGGGGAGGGGGGGGGGGGGGGGAAGAGAGAGAGAGAGAGAAAAAACACAGCTGCCAGACACAACACACGATACTGGGATAAAGGCTGTCACCCCACGACACTCTTTGTGAGGCGAAAGGATTCCATCAGCGCCTGTGCATTCTGATGAAAGAACGCATGACTCAATCTTGCCTGCTCAAAAATGTCCGGAAGTGTTTGCGAAATGGGCATTGTCAACCTGTCTGCCCGAGCATTCCCTTCCGCTAAAAACCCCGGAAGTGTTGTGTGTGCTCTAATGTGTGTGATAAAATATTCTCTTTCCCTGCTCTCTAGCAACGTTTTCAAGCTCGCCAGATATGAGTATAAAACCTCATTACTGACTTCTTTCAAGAGCGAACCTTCCAATCGTTTGACCACACCCGCAACATATGCGGAATCTGTGACCAGATTGAGAGGTTGTTCAAACAACTGAAACGCTCAGACAACGGCTGCCAACTCCATGATTTGTGGAGAGCCCTGAACCGTCTTTAGATCTGAATCCCAATCCTCTGTCGTTGAGTTTCTCCACATGACCACCGACTTGTGTGTCTTCCCTGAGCCATCAGTGAACACTGTGATCCCGTCCAAAGGTTCTTCACTTATTCTTGGTTTCGCTCTGTAGCATATTTGTGATTGCAGTATTCTATGCTGTGGAAAATGGATTGTGCAAGTTCCTGGAAAAGCTAACACCACGATTAACAAGTCTTTCGATTGTTGCATCGCCCAATCGAAATAGTCTTTCTTCAGAGGTAATCTGATGATTGAGAATTCCCGTCCTGCCATTGTCAGCAACCTTGTTCTCGCCTTTATGATGATTTGAGCTGCCATCTCTAAATCCGTGAGAATTGTCTTTGAAGGCCTGTATGGTAGAAAAACCCACTCTATGATTATTAGAGAGTCTTTTTGCGATTCATCCCATTGGAAGATCAAACCATGGAACTGTGTTTTCTTCCCCAGCACTGCCAACTGAAAAGGCAATGTTGGAACAAATCGATGTGCCTGCCTTTTCTGTATAGCGCCTGTGACTTTCTCCAACTCTCTCTTCGCTTCTTGCGTGAGTGTCCTGGGAGATCGAATGTCTGTGTCTCCTCTCAAAAGATCAAGCAACACTGGAATGTCGCTGCTCGTGATTCCCAAAATCGGCCTCATCCAGTTGATCTCTCCCAAAAGCTGTTGTAGATAATGTAAATTGCTGATCTCTGTGTTGACCTCCATTTTCTGAGGTTTTATTGTTTTCTCTGAAATCTTCCACCCTAGATATTTCCAAGGCGCAACCTCTTGAATCTTTGAAATGCTGATTTCCAGACCTGCCTTTTGCATTTCTGCAAACACACAGTCACGAGTTTCTTGCAGCTCGTGTTGTGTTGATGCTGCAATGAGCAAATCATCCATGTAATGAATGATCTTCACCTTCGGAAACTTCTTCCGCACTGGTGCCAAAGCTCGTGCCACGTACTATTGATAGATTGTCGGAGAATTCTTGAGACCTTATGGAAGAACCACCCAATGGTACTGCTGCAGAGGCATTTCCTTGTTGATACTCGGAACTGAAAAGGCAAATCTCGGAGCGTCATCTGGATGGAGCGGAATACCGAAGAAACAATCCTTGAGATCAATGACCACAAGCGGCCAATCTCTGGGAATCATCGAGACAGATGGAAGTCCCAGCTGAAGCAGTCCCATGTCTTCTATGACTTCATTGATCCTCCTGAGATCATGTAACAGCCTCCATTTGCCTGACAGCTTTTTCTTGATGACAAACACTGCAGAGTTCCAAGGGCTGTCTGTTGGCTTGATGTGTCCCTTCTGCAATTGTTCTTGGGCAAGGTTTTTCAAAGCACTCAACTTTTTCCACTCAAGGGGCCACTGATCCACCCAAACTGGATCGTCTGTTTTCCATGTCAACTTCAATGTGGCGAGTGCTGCAGTGACCCCTACTAAAAATCCACTTCGATCTTCGCGCCCCATTGTGCCAAAAGGTCTCGACCCCAGACTGTGATCGGCTTCTGGACAACAAAAGGACGAATGATCGCCGTCTTATCTCCTGGTCCCGTGACAGCGATGGAATTCTCGCTCTGCAGACACAGAGAAACTCCCCCTATGCCTGAGAGAGAACCCAAGGGCGTGACCAAGCTCCAATTGCGCGGACAAAAGATGTACGATATTACTGTGACATCCGCCCCTGTGTCAAGCATGCCTCTGATTGCTATCGTCCTGTCCCCACATGTCAATTGGCATGTGAGTGTGGGTCGATCTCGACCTATGTGCTTCACCCATGTAGTATGTATCTCAACATGCTCCTTCATATTAAGCCCTTCTTCGTCGAAGATTGACATGACTTCTGCAATGGCGGCAAGGCGAAAGCTCTTGCAACCACAGTGTTTTCCGGCACAGTCAATGGTGGACGAAGCGCTCTTGACAGAACCGTCAATTCTGTATTCTTGTCTGCAGAAACAACTGTAGGATAAACAATGAGTCCAAGGATGCTGCATTTGTCTTGTCCAACTATCAAGAAATCTTGCTTTTTGTATGAATCTCCGAGGATACCCATTGGTATCTCTGCATGATTTTCGTCTAGGAAGCATACTTATTTAGAAGCTGCCAAAGCACACTGTGCCCCTGGTGGGAGGAGGTCTGGGTCACTATGGAATTGACTGAGGGTTTTGCTGAGGGCGTCTGCTTGTCGCTCACTGATGATTGTCCTGTCTGCTCTTGTGCCACCGCCATCACTTGTGTCTGCGCCCGCTGGCGATTTATGGGCGCACTCCTTCTTTCGTTTCCCGGATACGGTAAAGGATTTCCTTCCACGTCTGTCTGAGAATAACATTCTTTTACAGAGTGTCTTCCTCTTCCGCACCGCGCACAAATTGGCCTTTCCGCTTTTTGCGCTGGCGCTGGTGTATGTGTCTGTGGACAATTCTTTTTCATGTGTCCAAACGCCCCACATTTGTAACACTGTCCTCCTGGGGGATTGCTCTTCTTCTGCATCGTTGCAAGAACTTTGTCTGTTTTCTCGTTCTGTTGATGAAGTATTTTTTCCAGCATCTTTTCCAATGCCTTGTCTTCCGACTGTCTCTCTGAGTGTCCCTTTATCTGTTCTTCCCATTCCTCTCTTAACTCGTTCCTTACAATCGATGCGACATGCTGAGGTGTTCCCACCTTGCTGCATGCCTCCACCATGTCTGCCAAGGATGGCCGTCCTGGCATGGCACTAATGACCCGTTGACAATCCGGGTTGGCATTGCCGAAAGCCAAACTCTCCAAGAGAGGCCTCTTCGCTTCTTCAATCGTCACTTGTCGATCCACGGCTTGCGTGAGTCGATCGATGAACGACATGTATGGTTCTGCGGGACCTTGCCTGATGCAAGAGAACGGAACATCCTGAGTTCCTGCTGGCGTAATCTGCATGATTGCCATTTGCGCTGCCTCTTTGATGTCATTTAACACTCTTTGTGGAAGCCGCACTGCTTGTTCCCCTGGGTTGTCATCCGGAGGATCTCCTGCTAACTGTGCTTCTGTGAGATTCGCGTTTGGCCCACCTTGATATCTATTTCGCAAGTCTGAAAGATACTTTCTCCATCTTTTTTCCCAGACGAGACTCTGTGTGTCAGTGAGAATCATTGCCACAATGCTTCAAATAACATATGGCGTAAGGTCATACATGGTGAATGTCCCCCTTAATAGTTGTTTGAAATATTGTGAATCCAGCCCAAAAGTTTGAGCCGCCTTCCCTAAATCTTTGAGTGTTTCATGACCCATCCTTTCCCATCTCGGATTTTGTCCCTGGGCGTCGTACATCACCGGCATTGTCAAATCTCCTAAACCCGGAAATAAATGCTTGTCCTTTGCCAACGCTTTTCTGATGCGCTTCCAGTCCATCGTCTTCACCGGCCATTGAAATTCCTCCTCTGGAAACTCCATCGGTCTCTGCATGAACAGTGGAGTCGTGGAGGTCATCGGTGATTCGTTGTACCACATTCTTTGCTTTGAGATTTTTGACCTTGCTCCCAAATACGAAAAGGAAACTTTAGGATCCCGTTGATATGTTTTTTTGACTGTATCAAAAGAATGCAAGAAGCTTTTTGCCGCTTCCGCTGCCGACAGCATCTACGACGGAACACCTTCCGATGCTGTAATCCGTATGATGTCCTCTCCTTGTTCCTGTGCTTCATCTAAATTTTTTTCGTCTTCGCGAAATCCCGAAGTCGAAGGATAATCCATTTGTTGCGTTGTCATTGTTTTCTTTTTATATGTTTTTGGAAAAAATTGCTGCATTGTTGCAGTCTCACCACGAGATGGCGCTGTGGCTCCCCCGAACAGATCCGGCATGTCGGGCACTTCGGTCATCACCCCACGAGGTGGCGCTGTCATCAGACTGAACAGCTTTGATGACGGCATGAACTCGACTGCCCCTCGTTCGGTAGACTGCCGTGTCTGCGATCTTGTTTGAGACCGAGTCTGCATGGCTTTTGATTCAGCTGACAATGGAGCTTGAATACGTAAGCATCTCCCTTGGAGGGAAGAGGCTTGGACCCCAAGGGTTTGGACTGAAGGCACCCGGGCTGGAGAGGGGGTGGAGCCCCGGGATGTGGAACCCCAAGCACGGCCCCTCCTCACCCGAGACGTCACAGGGGAACGGACCTGCCTTCGACCGCGCTCTTCTTTCCGCGCATGCGTGCTTTCGGAACCGCCCCCCATCTCTCCCGAGCTGACGTCACTCTCTCCCTCCTGTTCCACCTCTGAAGTCTCCTCCCTATGATCTGTCCCTGATTCTCTCTCCTCCTCCTCTGACGCAGTATACACTCCTCCCACCGGTGCGCTCAGCCCGCCCCCCGCCAGCCCCCGGGCCTGCCCCGCGATATGAGTCGATCTCTGCGTCCTGACTTCCGGGTCTGACGTCACAACCGTGCGTCCCCTGCGTCTCCCTACGGTAGCCGATTGGGGCTGTGCAGCCTCTCCCAATTCGCTGCCTGTGTCTGATGCTGCCGCGTCGGTCTGAGAACCCTCCCCGGGAGTCCCGCGAGCCTTGCCCCTCGCGTGCGTCTTTGGCACCGTGCCGGCTGAGGCAGCCGCCGTACCAGAACCCATGTCTCCCATCACCTCCTCACGAGCGCTCCCCCCGCCAACCTGCACCGTCGTCGCCACGCCGCTGTGCTCGCCGCGAGGACGCGCTTCCCCCGACCCCTTCTCTCCCCCTCAGACCCCCCCTTCCGACTCCGCCGCTTTTCCCGTCGCTTTTCCCTCTGGCTCATGAAGAGAAAACCTCGACTCTTCTGGGAGTGGGATGGTATCTGCTGAGCCTGAGTCAGAGCCTGAAGCCCCTGTACTCTCTGGGGTTTCAGGGTGTTTTAGGGATCTCTTGGGCTTTCTGGGTGGTGGGATTGGAGGCAATGATATTGCTCCCTGCTCCCGTTCCTCGAGAGCTTTTTCCCCCTGGCTAGCTGGGGCCAGAGCCAATCTCTGTCTCGAGGCTTGCTCTTTTCCGACTGCCTCTGAGGGACCCGCAAAAGCTTGTTGCCTTTCCAGTCTTTTTGACTGCACTGAAATACTTTCTAACATAATTCTTGCCGGAGACAGCAGTTTCAAGCCTGTCTCATCTTTTTTCGTGGCTAAAAGAAAAAGATGTCTATTAATTTCTTGCCAAAACCCCACTTCAAACAACAGACGTGTCTCTGAAAACGGGTAATTGAGTCTCACCCACAATAAAAGCTCTTTAAGCTCCTTCTTTGGGATCCCTACTGTATGTGTGTCTGCCACGCCTTGTAAGGCGGACAAAATTCCCAGCTGTTCTTGGGGGAGTGTGCCCCCCATGTTCTTAATTTTTGACCTTCTCACCGAATCTCTGTCGTCAGAGCAGTCCGAAGGCTCCCGATCTCCGTCCAGCAGGTCACAGGAGATGGATCCAGAGGCGCCTTTCTGGTTCCGGTCCAGGCTGTTCTGCTGAGAACCTTCTTCGGCAGAAGCTGAGAGATGTTGTTCTCAGTGACTGCTGCTTTTTTCAGACTCTCTCGGCCGTTTTCTGGCTTCTCTCCCAAGGAGTTATCAGTGCTCTCCTGGGAATTCGTCCAAGTCGGGAGCTGCCCTCTCGGCTCTTCAGGGCTAATACCCCCCCTTTGGTGGGAGTAGCCCACGCAGCGGACGCCAATTGTCCTGTTTCGGCTGTTCAAATGGCCTGGTAAGTCTCTGGATGGCCTTGAGGCAGCCCGCGCTTGAAAGGACAAAAGGAGTCTTCAGGTTTTTCAGTTCTTCAGTGTTGTTTATTAATTCTTATCTACAATATTTTCTCCCGGCCCGACAGAGGTCCGCACAGCAAGTCAGCCATGGGCACACTGACCTCCCTCGGGGCGGCCGCTTATTTTTATACCAAAAACTACGTGTAAGATATTTACCTTTTCCTCCCAATACCTTTCACCCTTATTGACAAGTGCAAATTCAGTAAGAACCAATCTCAAAGTGCCACCATCACCATCAAAGATGGATGACAAAAAGAAGAAGAAGAAGGACAGGACACGTCCTAATTCCTCCATCTTGTCTCCTAGAACCCCCCTGTACCAAGATTCTAAAACCTGTGTTTTCACTCTATAATTAATCTATCCCTTCACCACTTATCCCCGTGTGATCCTCTCATCCTCATACAGGTGTGGCATCCCATGCAGGATCAAAGTCTAGCCACCAAGCACTTCTGGCAACGTTCCAGGACTTCTGAGCCCCCCAAGGGTTGTCTCGGCAATTCTGGACATCAGGAACAATGTGCAGAATTCCCACATGGACACAACAAGCACACAAGCAGTAAATAGCAGCAATGAGAAAAATAGCAGTGATAAGGTACAGACTCACTCGACTCACCCCCAGAGCCGCTAGTGGTCACACAATCAATCAGTGAATCTCTTCACCAGCTGCCCTATCGGCCAGCAGACCCTTCCGTCCAGCTTGCAAGCAAACTTTTAGTCATACAGCAACTAAGCTAAGCGCTCAGACATCTCTGAGCAGCTTACCAGCCTCTTGACCAAAGCCCCTTTTAAAGATACATACTGTTTGTCCACAACACCGGGGGTTGTCTGCCCCCACAGTAGAGAAGCTGGGACGTGGAGCTTCTCCAGGGAAGATCCTGGGGCACATGCTAGGATGTCTGCATCCCTGCTCCCCCTGTGGAGTGACAGAGTTGATCTCCTGCCTGGCTCATCAGAAAAATGATTTGCGGAAAAAACTCCACAACTCGTAAAAGTTGTAAAGTAGATATGTATTTAATTCAGCACCGGGAGCATTTGGGATAGCTCCACAAAGGCATGCACATCCCCCCCCCCCCCCCCCAAGAATTCAGACCCTCTTTTGTCCCCTAGCTTGTTGCATATGCATTGAGTTTCACAAGAGGTCCATGCATATTCATTTCCTTGCCCCAATTCCCATTAAAATTAGCTTATCAGTCCTTCTGAGCCTGTGCAGAGCTCTCTGGCAGTCGTCCAGTATGTCTACCCTGGTGGTGGTAAGTAAAACCTCAGTTGTGGTCTGCTCTTAGTTGCAGGGTCAGTGGAGCCCCTCTTATCTCCCTTGAGCTTGGAAGCTCACATTCCTTTCACCTTGTTTGGGGTAGAATTCTTTATGAGAGGCTTGCATTCTTTTGTCTGTCTCTGCAAGCCTTTCCAAGCGCAGCAAGTTACAGACTAAACAAGTTAAAACAGTACATCCAAGTCCAAAAAAATTTCTACTCTAAGCTAATTTCTAACCACCCATGTCTCACCACAAAGCCCTCAGCTGTCTATGCAGACTTCAGCTCCTTCAGCAGGCAGCTGGCCTCACCCTGTGCTCTCCTGGCTCATCTTGGGGCATTGTCTTGGTTTGAAAGGCAAGTGTCTGCCAAGGAAGGCAGAAACCTCCCTCAGAATGGAAAATATGATGCCCTTCCCTCTAAATTAGTATAAATTTGAAATTACGGGGCTTTCAGGAAAAGATATAGGAAAAGGAATAACAGTTCTTTACGAGTATGTATATGTGTAACAAGGCAAACGAAGAACAACAAAGGCAGCAACAACAAACAAAAAAAACCAAAACCCAACAACAGCCTTCTCTCGGCTGTCAGGTACTTTCCCCTTTGGTGTAGTTATGGCCACTGTCGACAGGGGCAGCTGTTGGCTCCCAGCAGGGCAGGGGAGATGATTCCCCTGTGGCTGCAGTGGGCACTGTGGTGCAAGCCAAGCCTCCTCTCTCATGTGGGTAATGGCGGGCATGCTGACAGAAGAGAGAAAAGGGGCTTCCTTTACAAACTCACAGTGGGTAGCTGGTCCCGGTGCCCCTCTGGATGGCGAGATGGGCTGTAGCAGGAACCTCGGAGCAGCAGGCTGGAACATCAGAGGCGAACACAGCCAGGGTAGCAAACAAAGTGTAGCAGAAATGTCGACGCAGGGGTCCCGCTGACGTGAGTGTAATTAGCACTGACTCCATGATGCAGAAGGCTGAATCATTGCTTTATTCCTCTATACTATAATATTACTATATTCTTAAGAAACCTGTAACCCCTTCCAGCCTGTCCAATGCAGCTTTGACCTCATTGGTCAACCAACCAAAACACCAGCACCCTTTGGTAAACAAATCTCCATAACACATTCCACATTTGCCTAGCAAGAGGTGCAGTAAGTGGAGATAAGAATTGTTTTAATTCTTTGTCTGAGCTTTCTCACAGCTTCTCGCAGCCTTCCCCAGGGAAAATGCCTGGGAAGGCCTATGCCTGTTCTCTGTGGCCAGAAAGCTGTTGCCACACAGAAATTCCGCAGCTGTAGCAGGAGCTGCGGGTTGTCCTGGCAGGCAGTAGGTGTGGGATTACTATGTAGTGAAAAACCTGGAACAGTAGCAGAAAAACTGCAGGGCTGGGCAGAGGCAGCCCAGCGTCCAAATACAGCCAGGAGAGACTCCCTCGGAGGGGGGAGGGGCTCCGGGTCCCAGGTTTTCTCCTGAGGCCCCCAAGTAGATGGCAAGTGTGAGAAACATAGCTTGCTATTTAAATTTTTTTATAAAAATTTAATGAGGGATAGAAGAGACAATATCCAGTGCTGGAGTGCTTTGGCAGTCTGCCAAAAGCACCCCGTTAGCTTAAAACAATTTTCTTATGTACTTTTATATTACATGGGTTAAATGCATATCAATGAGAGTTATACATATTCAAACATTTCTGTGGGTGTACATGTTCCTGGAATTCTTTTGCTTAGTTTTAACCTTTGACTTGTCTGCATGCCATCCTGTAGATTAACTCAACATATTTTATTTCTTCTTGAGGCTCCGTTCTGTTGTTTCAACATTACTTGATATCTGGGGATGCAGTAGTAAATTTTTCTCTTGGTGTCCTGGTTTTTGCCACTGTTATATTATCACTCGGATAAGATAGTCCACAAATGTGACAAACAACATCGCTATTTCACATCATTATCTGAGTTAGTTACACAAATAAAAGCATTTTAACATTACATAGTGTGAAATATGCCAATCACTTGTTTTAAAATTTTAAAGCTTTAATAGTAATAAAATAGTTATAAAAATTGTAATAAGAATTTTAGCAATCAGAGTTAGGACAATAAAGGACAATAAAAAGCTAAGAATTACAGACATCTGGGTGCATTTTTCTCTATCTGCCACACAAAAGCACACCTCGCTAACAAAGGATTAACCCTTAAAAGCAATAGCCTGTTGCATGTTCATATATCTCATACATGATTCAAACATTCCTTTCAAACAAAGAGTATTTTCTGGTTATTGTCAACTTCCCCCTCTCATCTTGTAAATCAATGTTTTGGGTCCTCAAAGTCTGGTTCTTCCCAATAAGGAGGCAATAATTCTTAGATTGGAATTTTGGTGTCTTGTTGCTGTTATCTCTGTGTGAAGAATTTCTTGCTTATCTTATCCATTCCTTGAACTAGTTACAAAAAGTATCTTACATCGCATAATTTCTATTTTAATATTATGCTATAGCCTAAAACGCCATTTACCACACTACTTAAAAAGGATTAATACAGTACTACAAATTAATACAACTTAACTTTCCAACATAACACATATAGTATTCATTTTAATATTTGCAAAGAGCCAATCATATAATATGCATTTTTCACATAGTCTCTATCTTAATATTATGCTAAGGCCTAAGATATATGTTTATCACACTACTATTTATATATATGTTATATGGTGCATACATAAGCTGACAGATTACACTATACCAAAAAGCAGTTAAAAGAAATTAAAAATTCTGCCATATTAAAATCTTTGTGGTTAATAATAACTTGCAAAAGCTAATATATAAATGCGAATGTCAATAACTATATTGTCCTTTATAACAGTGAGGTAGGGTGGTAATAGGGTCCCAGTGTAAAGGCCATTCTTACAAGCAGAGGCTCACTCATGGTAGGAGAAGCAGTGGGAGGACAAAAACTCTGCAGTGGCAGCTAATCCTCTGGACAGCAATGGTCCATTCCCCTCTGATCCGAGAGAGAAGCCAAGCCCAGCCCCTAACCCCCCAGACAAAATCTCTCGGTATGTCTCCTATTCCAAAAGAAAGCTCCTCAGTTACAAGAGTGCAGCTTCACACTTCCCCCCACTTTGGGGACTTCTTTTGTCTTTTAAGTACAGATGGGAGAAGATTCCCTCAGAGAACAAGAAAAAAAAATAACAATCCTAACCTCCAACAGGCATGTCTCTCCCAGGTGTCTAAGCAAGGGCAGGTAACTCCTACCCTTTGACCTCAAACCAGGCTAAAGGTCAGCAAAGTAGATTTGCCCAGATTCCCCAAAGCTGATGCCCAATTTTTGTTTTGGTGGAAGGGCCCTCATGTAGACCTCAAAGGGATCTTCCCTGATGGGGAAGCCATCTCTGACCTCAGCAGATGACAGCTCTAACTCACAGAGCAGCCTTGCAGGGGCTATAGGGTCAGGGGAAGAGAGTTTCATCCCAGCCCAAAGCCAGGCTGCTCCTGTCTGTCCTTCTAGCCCCAAAGCATCCCATGGGATGAGACTATGTGGAAAATGCATATTATATGATTGACTGTTTGCAAACATTAAAATGAATACTATATGTGTTATGTTGGGAAGTTATGCTGTATTAATCTTTTTAAGTAGTGTGGTAAATATAGTTTTTAGGCTATAGCATAATATTAAAATAGAAACTATGCGATGTAAGATACTTTTTGTCACTAGCTCAAGGAATGGATAAGATAATAAAGAAATTCTTTGCATAGAGATAACACAACAAGACACCAAAATTCCAAGCTAAGAATTATTGCCTCCTTATCGAGAAGTCCCAGACTTCGAGGGGCCAAAAAGATTGATTTACAAGATGAGAGGGGGAAGTTGACAATAAACAGAAAAATCCCTAGTTTGAAAGGAATTTTTGAATCATGTATGAGATATATGAATATGCAATAGGCTATTGCTTTTAAGGGTTAATCCTTTGTTAGCAAAGTGTGCTTTTGTGTGGCAGAGCAGTGCATCTGGACATCTGTAATTCTTTGCTTTTTATTGCCCTTTATTGTCTTAACTTAGATTGTCCAAATTCTTATTGTCTTAATTTTTATTACTATTTTTATTATTATTTTTATTACTATTAAACTTCTAAAATTTTAACACAAGTGAATGGCATTTTTTACAGGCTACATGCTTGGAATTCATTCCTGTGGAGAAGGACGCCCAGGAGAACAGCCCTAACAGCCAGGGGCTAAGACTTGCAAGATGTTCCTGGAGCAGCAGAGCTTTGAAGCTGAATTCTGGTAGCATCCTCTTGTGTGGAATCTCACGTGGCTAACAATTCCGTTCAGTGCACTCCACTATCTGCCTCCCAGTGGAGGAAGACTTTGACCGTCTCCTCTTCCCAGCTGAGCTGTCTAATTCCACAAACTTCTTACACTGACAGGTGGTTTGGCACTCAGAGGTTCAAGTTATGAATAAATAAACAGCACATTTTCATGTTCCTGGTTCTCTCTACTTCATCTAGTCTCAGGAGCTGCCCTAAAGATTGAAGTTTTATTCTTGGGGGTAAAACAGAGTACTCTTCTACTGCAGGGAGATTGTGGAGATTGCCGAGGGCTGCTTTGGTGGGACAGACAAAGCAAACCACCCATTGCTGATGCTTCTTACTATCAGAAAAGAAAAAATTAAAGGGTTTCTCCTCTGTGTTATTATGTGTAAAGACCACAGCAACAGCCAGGAAATCAGATTATTCACTCTCTAGCCTGTCTCAGAAAGAAAACAAAAGCAACCAGAAAATAAAAACAAGGTACACAAAACAATGCAAAAAGCAAATTGGTGATTTTAAAGGAGGCAAAATATTGCTAGAATGTTACAAAGAGTATCAATTTCCCCTTAGTTCTTTTTGTGTAATTCAGGTCACCATAGTTTTGAGATAAAGCTGCCAGAGCCGTTGACTTTGGACAGTCAAAATCAGTTTCTCATTTTCTGCCCCTGACCTATATGTATGGATTGGTTTAGTCCTCTTTGAAGTAGGTCTGTTGGGTTTTTTTTTGCTTAAGGATGAGTGTATAACACCCTCCCAGTGTATGACTCACTGAGAAGGGCTCCAGCTGTTGGAACATCTTGTGAACCCTGGCTTCACCCTTGTAAAGCCCCAGAGCTCCTGCCACTGGCGGGGAGCAATGCTCCAACCCCATGCAAACAGTTGAGGCTTAATGAACCAGGTGAAACTTAAAGAGCCGTCATCCAATCCATCCAAGCAACAAGTGATGATTGAGGCTTGTCTTAATCAATGTGGTGCTGTGTTGCCTGGGTGGTCACCAAGTGCTGGGAGGGACCTTGGCATCCCTCTGACCCCACCCCATGGGCAAGAAGCTGGTGGTGTCTGAAACGAGCTGGGCTACAGCTGTCTTGGTGCTTTTTTTTTTTCTCAGTGGCTGCCAGGAACATGCTAAGTGCCTGCCTGAATCCAGGGGTGAAGCCCTTGGGGTTTTGTTTAAAGCTTCAATGGCTACAAATATCTCCTTTACCCTATTTCTTTGCCCTGATGAGGTCCTCTACTTCTTGGCCATTGTGAAGATTGCTCATTAGCTATGTGTTTCTGTGATATGGCCATACTTAGGATGGACAATCAAACGTTACAGGACTGCTTTCTTGTGTCATTACCCTGTGTACCAGCTTATCTTTGGGAGTTACAAATGTCTCTATCTTGCATTAATACTTGAGAATCTGAAGGGCTTGAAAGTACTTTAGAAACCAAAGGAAGGAACTATTTAATCCTACAATAAAATGCCAATTCTGCTGGGATGGGTCTTCCTGATATCTAACCTAAATTTTCCCTCTTTCAAATGGTACCCCTTACTCCTTGTCCTATTGCTACAGTTCCTTATGAAAAGTCTATCTCCAGCTTCCCTGGAGGCCCCTTCAGATACTGGAAGGTTGCTTTGAGGTATCCATGCAACCTTCTCCAGGTGGAACAGCCCCAGCTTTCTCAGCCTTTGTAGGGAAGGTATTTCAATCCTCTTATCAACTTTGTGGCCCTCCTCTGGACTCTGAACAAACTGGTTTTACAACCTTCCTAAAAATCCTGTGCAGAGATGCAATTACCCTCGCCTTACATCAGAGGGGAGCCTGGCACCAGAGGTATGACTGCAGCACCCAGAGGTGTCGGCCAGTGAGTCATACCTCAAAGTACAGTGCAGCACAGGGGGGATGGGGCAAAATGAACTGGGAATGGGGGAGAAGAGTGGAGTGTGGGGATCCTAGTCCCATTGGGTGTGAGAAGAAAGGGGGAGGAACAGGAGCTCCTCTGGCCAAGGAGCTGATTCTTTTTGGAACATGGGGGATAAATTCATTCCAAGTTAGGAGCTGATGCTGTAATTCCTACTCAGGGGAGTCACTGGGGCTGTGCACAATAATTACTTGCAAAACTAGATGGGAGTTAAATATTTATGCTAACTGAAAGTCAATTTTGGAGGCAATCTCAGGATGCAAGAGAGTGTGGGGTGATGCCATTTTGGTTTTTGCCCTTTATTTTCTTTTATATACTGTCTGTATTCTTTACACATATATTTGTAGCTTTGTAGTTTAGCTTCAGCATTTTCCTGGGTAGGAAGACAAAACAAATTCCAGGATGCATATGTTATCTTGGTTCTCCCTGGTAACCAAGGCTGAAAAACAGCTCTTTGGGACACATTTTCATCAACAAGGTTCAGTCCCATCTAAGGGGGGAGAATTTAGACGGGGCTTTGTTGTGGTTCAAATTTATATTATTGATTTCTTGTTAAGTGGTTCATTCTGTTGTATCCCCATGTTCTCCCCAAGTTAGTTTACCCCTGGGTTTTACCCTCCCTCAAAGCTGTCCCTCATGCTATTCCCCGCCCCTTGTTCCAGCTCTTTTCCTGGCTGTCAAGGCAACCCAGCCCCTTTTGTGCCCGAACCTTCCCTGCCACTTTCACATCGAGCCAATCCCTGACTGCATCACCCTTTTGGAATTCCCCCATTCCTCGAAACCCCATTGGTCCATGTGACCCATCCTCTCCACCCTCCTACCCCAATTAGCCCCAGACACTTGATGTAATCCCCTTCTTTCCTCCCCTGAGGATTCCCTATTGGTTAGCTGTTTGTATCCATCCCCTGATTTGAATCTGTACAAAACCCCTTGCACAGGAGTGCCCAGGGCTCTTTGTTTCTGATCCCTTTACTTGGAATAAACCCTTCCTTGTGGAATCTCAAGATGGAGAGCCTCCTCCTTTCTCTTCTGCCTGGTCTCTGTCATGGCTTGTGTCTGGCACTGTAGAGCAAGTGTCTCTAAAGGTTCTGCCTCTGGTAAATCCCCATACCGAGGCAGTTCCCCACTCCTGGCGCAGCGCTGGAGTTCTAAGAGCTAGCCCGGGCTCCGGCAGTCCCTTCAGGACTTGGACTGGGGGTGAATTGCATCACTTGTGCTCCTAATTGGTGCTTTTTTGTCATTTATGCTAATTGACCGAACTTATAAAACTGTATGCACCCCCATGGGGGATGGGCTTTAGTGGACATTTTTCCAAAACTGCCCCTGGAGGCCTTCAACAAAGAATCACTTTTATATAACCTCCTATATTAATATTATCTTGAAGTGTGTGTTGTTTCATTTTTAGGTTGAAAAGGCATCATGTGTACATGGGCATGAATGGGTAAAGGGGGTTCATATCAAGGGGCAGAGGTAAGCCTGTGGGATCCAATACAGGCTGCTGAGATGAAGGAAGCAGTGATTCAGAAGTTACAATGGGCAAAAATCCTCTCCTGAGATGCTCTACAGAGAGTTGGAAATGTTGCTGATGATGACTGGGATTGAAAGAGGCGATGATGGATGATGCCGTGACTGGGGAGATGCTGCAATGAATAATAATGGACCAGAAGCTTTATCTCATACCTACAGCCATCACCTGTCGCACTCGTATTAGGGACGGCTGAATGAGGTGACAAAGACTCCAGTCTCAGAAGGTAAATGCTGAGTTTATTAGACATTACATCGGTTTTTACAGACTGTTCCAAGAAAGCTTGACCTGATTGGTCCTCAATCAACATCCCTCACATCATTGGCTAATTAGGAACAACACCCTTCTTGTAAACATCTTACAAGTAAACAGCAAGTTCAAAACACCAGCTGCAAAGATTAAGGATTGTAGGAAAGACATTTCTGTTCTTGTGAGCCAGCGAAGGCTTCCTGAAGATAAGGAAAGCCTTCTATCTCTCTCAAGGAAGGTACCAAGGCTATCACCATGACAACGTGAAGAAAGAAAATAAAAAGATGTGGACTTTGGTTGCCTCACAGAGAGACATGGCTCCTTTTCACCTGTTGAGAGTTTTGTTTCCTTTCTATGACCAATGGGCAGTGTATGTGTTTGTTAAGCAAATGTAAATATCTTATAAAACTATAAAGGCAACATGTTGCTTTAATAAATAGATCTATACAACCTTCTGATGGAGTCCTGGTGCTTTGCGCCGACTAGGGCTCTATAATGACAAAGGATTATTTTAATTCTTTCTCTGAGCTTTCTCAAGCTCCCTCAGAACAAAGCCTGGGAAAGTTTATCTGACTTTGTCTCTGACCAGACTGTCAGCAGCCACAGTCACCTGCATCCCCACCACAAGCATTAGCATGCAGGAGGTGATCCCCAAATATAACAGGTCAGTTTGGCTCTTGGGAGACTTTCCTTGGAAATTAGGAGCCAAATGCCCGCCTGCAGGAGTCCTGGTTGTTATGAACAAAAATTCGGTTAATATTTTTTTTGTGAGAAAAAGTTACAAAAAGGCAGCCAGATCACTGTCGCTGCCAAAGTTCTGTGTGCTGTGTTATTGTAATCACGCGTGGTTGAGGCTAATCGCTCCTTTTGTATTAGCAGAGCCTTGCCCGAGGCTAAGTTGTACCTTTCCCAGAATAGTGAAGACACCTGAGAAGGTGAGGGGGGTTATGCAAAGTGACTCCAAGACCAACATTCTTTGTGGGACCCCGACTCCAAAGGCACGGAGAAAACCCCAAAAACAACGAGCCAAATAAGAGTTGAGAGACTGGAATGATGTCTGGACGTGAGGAGCCGAGTGCTGAGCCTGCAGAGATGCGGAACACCTTCGGAGCCTCTCGCCCTGACCATGGGAGTCGTCCCCAGCGGTGAGACCAGACCGACTGGGTTGGGAGGACTAACAACTGGAAGGGATCACCAGGCCCTAAAGGCTCCCACGAGGACCTGATCCCCAGCTCTGCCCCTAGTGGACAAAGCTGCGCATATCCTCCTCCTCTGAGTCGCCCTGGGAGAAACGACGGGGACTGCAACCCTGCCAAGCCACCCAATCCTGAGCTGATCACTTTTAAGAAAGGCATTAAAAAGGAGAAGAAGTCTCCTGGCCCTGTTTATTTCACTGGTCGTCTGGTTGAAACAAGGCTCAGGCCCAGCTTTCAGCACATTTTCTTGCATGGGAGTTGTTAAATATCAGGGATGTGAAGTTTGAGGAGCGCTTGGCAATGATGCTGGCAACCGTGCCCAGATAGACAGCAGGTCAGGTGACACATGGAGTAACGCCAGCCTTTTTTGTGAACAGAAATTGTACCTGTCCCCAAGCAGGAGCTCAGCACAAGGATTTCCCAGGCAAAAATGCTGTGTGGTGGCAGTGTGGGGAAATGAGCTCTGCAGGATGAAAGCTGGCAGCTGCAGGAGCCAGCAGATGCAGCATTGCTCTGCTTTCCATAGCAGAGGTAAGGGTAAGAGCCTGCCCTGCTCCATTGCAAGCCAGATGCAGCAAAGTCCTGCAAGGCAGACAGAAAATTGGTTGCAAACATCATCTGAACACCCAGTTAGGGTTTTTTCCCCTCCAACACTGAACCTGCTTGTGTTTCCCATGAGCGTAGCCCACAGGCAGAGTGGAATGATTTGGCTTAGGGGGCCTTTGTCGGGGACAGAGCTCAGTCCAATTCACTGGAGAGTTCTCTGAACATTTACATTTACTTTCCGGATGGATAAGTATTCTTCTACTCTCTGTCTTAACATGCCTACACATTTGCTTTTGAAGAGATCCTACTTATACTATTCCCACAATGCAGGAAAAAACCTGAACTGAGGATGGCTAGGGTTCAGGGAGAAGAATTTGGACCTGACATGGAGATGACACACTCCAGGCTGGGATGCTACCTCCGAGCAGAGTCCTTTTGAAAAAGGTCAGTTTCACTGGAGTCACATCGCTGCTTTATAGTGGTGCATAGCATGGCACAGAGAAATGAATTAAACTGTCTGAAGTTATGCAAAAGACAACTGAAGAGCTAAAAACAGAACTAAAATTATCTGAGTCCCTAATCCGTGACCTCCTGTGTAGGGACACGCATGGGTAGGCTTTTAAACACCCTGAAAACTCAAATCCAGTTGGCCCTGGGGTCTGAAGTTGCTTCTGTAAAGGCATATATATGTAAATGCATATATAAAGGGAATATTTCTCCCACTACAGGAATCTGTATGTACGCTGCTGCCAGCCCAGCTCCATTCCATGTGGCTGTTCCAGCCACTGTGGTAGTTGGCTAAGGTGGGTCAGGTTGCTGTGGCTTTGCCTCGTGCTCTCTGAAGGTCACGTAGGTGATGTTCACTCTCCTGGTTTCAGTTGGGATAGAGTTAATTTCTTCTCAGTAGCTGTTACAGTGTTGTGTTTTGGATTCAGAATGAGAATGGTGTTAATAACACTCCAGTGTTTTAGTTTTTTGCTAACTCATGTTTATCCTAAGTCAAGGACTTTTTTCCTTGTCTCCTGCTCTGCCAGTGAGGAGGTTCGCAAAAGAAACTGGGAGGGAGCACAGCTGGGATAGGTGACTCAAACTGACCAAAGGAATATTCCATACCTTAGAATGTCATGACCAGTATATAAACTGTGGGGAGTTACCCTGAAGGGCAGTCAATCTGGATTCAGGAAGGGGGGTCTGGCATCAGTCAGTGGGTGGTGAGCAATTGCATTGTGCATCACTTGTTTTTTCCCTTTTAATTATCATTATTATAATCATTTACCATGATTACTGTATTTGACTTTCTTTTCAATTATTAAACTTTTCTTATCTCAACCTACAAGTTTTACTTTGATTCTCCTCCCCATTCCACCACTGTGGGATGGGGGGGGGGGGGGGGTTTGAGCGAGGGACTGCATGATGCTTTATTTCCAGCTGGACTAAAACCGTGACACTTATACTAATTCCTGTAACATGCAACCCAAGTTATGGCTGACAACAGTTTAAAGGCATTTCCATTACAATCTCCACCCCGATCCTTTTAGGCCAAGTTATAGCATTTGACATTGCAATGAACTTCCCTTGTTCCCAGCCTGGCTGCAACAAGGGATTTCCTGCTAGAGTCCACCGTTAGTAGTCTCCATCATTGTCCTCCATGACTGCAGTGGGACAATTTCCTCACCATGGTCTGCACCATGGACTGCAAGGAATCCTTGTTTCCCCTGCCTCCACCATGGAGTCCCTCTCATGGGAGACCTCCATGAACTTCTCCAATGTGGATCCTTCCCATGGGCTGCAGTTCTTCAGAAACTGCTCCACTGTGGGTTTCACGTGGTGTTCGTATGTCTGAGACTTAATACATGACAGACTTCCCATGCTTCATCAGCCAAACAGTCTGGTTTTTTGTTCCTGACCACCTTTTATCGGCAATTAAAAAACTTCTGGTGCTATACAGCCGTTGGTCTGGTCTCTACACCTGCCAGACTCCCAACCAGTCAAATGTTTGTATTTTAGGAGGGTTGTTATTGGTTGAAACCTCTGTCAGTCAGCCTGTGCCTGCTGCTCTCTGTGAAGAGAGCTGAGGCCACAGTCAACCCAGACGCTGGTTTATGGAGTTGGGCTGGATTTCTTACTTATAACTGGATTAATGCTACTGCAACTGTGGGTCCTTCATGGGCTCACAAATCCTGCCAGCAAATCTGCTCCAGCATGGGCTTCTAATGCAGTGTCCTAGTTTTGGCTAGGACAAAGTGAGGGGGCAGAGCCTAGAGCTTTGTGGGCATGTCTAGTGTTGGGAAAGATGAAAGTTTGACAAGAAAGTTTAACAGATATGTATGCTTGGCAGAAAGCTCTCTGAATGTAGAATCTGAGAACGAAATAGAGATGGAAGCAAGTTTTGACATAGAAGAAAAGAATTGCTGAGCCAGTCTTACTGGATAACTAAGAAGGCAAAGGGTATGTTAGTTAGAAGGGGTTTTTATGGCTTAGAGCAAAGGACAAATCCACCTTAAACAGAAGATGTTTTTACCAAGCAAAAAGATTCCACGGGCAAAAAAGACTGCCGATGTTACAAATAGAAAAAAAGGTCTCAGAATTTTCCACTGCAAGAAAACTGAAAAACAACTTTAAGCTTAAACTGTAACATACTAACTTTTAGTGATTGGAGAATAGTAACATGAATATGGTATAGTAGTTATGCTAGGCTATAGGTAAAAGTAAAGGTGTGGATTGGTTCTTATGTATTAAGATGCTCAGCAAAGTATATAATGCATTGTAACCAAAATCAAAGGGTCTTCAGGCTTGTCTACAGCTGGAGCTGACATCTGTAGGTGCAGGCTCTGTCACCCATGACCCTGGACTGTTGTAACATCTTGGATACAATAAACCGCATTTTGAAGAGCCGTCTGAAGTCCTGCATCTCTTGTTCAGGCTCTTACGGTCTAGGTTGTTTGTTATATATCACTCCCATCATCACTGGGTGGTATGGTGTGTTGGTTTAACACAGCCTGATTTTTTTGGTGGGGGGGGGGGGGGGGGAAGCCACAGAGGTGGCTTCTGTGAGAAGCTGCTAGAAGCATCCACTATGTCTGACAGAGCCAATCTCTGACGGCACTGAAGATGGACATGCTGCTGGCTCAATTAGAGAATTTGGTAACACCTCTGTGATGACATATTTAACCTTGGAGACACATCTTTTTCTGAGGGGTGGCCAGGTGCCACAGCCAGGACCAGCCCAGCGCTCACAGCCGTGCAGCTGCTGCAGCTGCACGGCTGCCGCCATGTCGGCATGGCCCGCGGTGAACTTTTTCTGCCTGGCCACCTCTAGCCAGCTGTGCCGCAGACAAAAGGGCAAGGGCGGTGGCAACGGCTTCATCTTCTCTGTGCCTGATATGAAAAGAGGCATTGAATAGCACCAGCACTGTGGTGGCCACAACTGCCCATGCAGTGGCAGTGGGGGTCATGTGGCCGGCAGCAGAAATATGCTGAGCGATTCCCCAACACAGAATCTAGCCGAAATTAACCTCTCAGCACTGTGAAACCCTGCAGAAATATTTGAATGTGTGGAATTTGTTGGCAGTGGTACCTACAAGCAGCGTTTTTTTCCTCTTAGACAAAGAGAAAGAAGTGAGGAGATGTAGAGAAAGACAACATGGCAACACCAAGGTCAGTGGAAAGAAAGAGGAGGAGGAAATACTCCAAACACCAAAGTCAAAATTTCTCTGCAAGCGGTGGTGAGGACTATAATAAAACAGTCTCCCTATAATCCATGAAGTCCATGGGGGGATGCAGAGATCCATGGGGGGATGCAGAGATCCATTTGCAGCCCATGGGAAAAGGTGCTCATGCCATAGCGAGTGGATGTTAAAAAAGCTGTAATCCAGTGGGATTCAAGCAAAGAGCAGTCCTCTATAGATCCAGATGAAGTCTAGGGCACACAACCCACATGGCGGAAGTTCTTATGGAGCACACCATGGTCGTAGACCAACTTATTAGCGGTGATGCCATGGACAGAAGGAGAACAAACAGTGGATAATTTGGTTGCTCAACTGGTAATATGAGGAAAGTCTCTCTTCCTCCCTGTGAGCCTGCATCTCAGCCACAGAAAGACTGTCCAAGGACTTCCAGCAATTTAAAGAGGAAATGTCCCATGTCCTGCCATTATGAAGCAAAGCCTCTTACTATTAAGAGCAAGCTTTCCCCTACCACAAGGTAGGTAACCTGTGGTTTTACCTGCATGACCATGGAGTGGACATGAGGAAGTGGGATGGAAAATTCACCTCTGCCCTAGGAGCCATGGGTATGTGAGTTGAGAGGAAGAATAACCACCATGGGAAATTCTTCAAGGATAAATGCTGCTCCAGTTTATATGATCTATGAAGAGATGAGACCCATCAACAGACAGAGACTGAATCTGAGATTTATTAGGAAGCACTCATCTTTACTCCTAAAAGCTTTTTTTTTCGGTTACTGATGACAGGCTTAATCACAGTTCTACAATAAATCTGTCTTCTTGATATCTTCTGTTATTCTCTCCAAAGCCATGGCTAGTAGAGTGCAAAGAGTGTACAGTTCTATGTTAAAGTAGTAGAAACTCATTCATCCAGTTCTGTCTTGGGTACACGCTGTCCAGAGAGACACTGCTGTTGCTGCAGGCGCTGCTGCTGTTGTTCTCTGTTTAACTCTTTCCTTACACCAACCCCTACTACCCCAACAATTCCCCCTTTTTTTTTTTTGGGGTCATGGACAAAAGAAATGCAACCATAGGGTTTTTTGTGTGTGCCTCTAACAGCTCTAATTATTTTGAAAAGGACAAGACAGAAAAAAGATATCACTGCCAGAAAACCTAATCCATTGAAAACCCAAACTTGCAAATTTACTCCTGAAAACCAATTTTTCGGATTTAGCCAAGTAAGATAATTTTTTAAGTCTGTCAGCACTTTTTGCTCCTCCAGAGTTTGCAAGTCTCTGAGTTGATCTTTTAATTGAATTTGATATGAGTGGATGTCTTGTATTCATGTAGTGGTTTTGGTTTGCCAATTCAAGATTTCCCAGCCAATGCACTAATGAGTGCGGTGGGTTCAGTGCTGGCCAATCACTTGTGCATTCACTAGAATATACTTACTCATTTCCTTCTGTGAGGTAGGACCAGGACAAAGGCAAAGCAGGCTCAAAACTTTAAAAGGGTATAAAGAGAAATTCATTAACAGTAACTAAAAGAAAGAGTAATAAGAATCAAAACGAAACCTTCAGGATACTTCTCCTCCCCCTACAACTTTTTCTTTCCCAATGACAATGTAAAGAAACAAAACCTAAAATTTCAGTCAGCTTGCCACCTCTAGAATAATCTTTCTTCAGTTCACTTAGGGAGAGAAGTCCCTCTTGTTAATGTTATGGAGACTTCTCCAGAAAAAAATAGTCCTCTAATGTCTCTCTTCACAAATAGTAGCCACCCAGGGAAATCTGCAGTGGTGAAATTCCTCCCATTTTCCACAAGCTTTTCCCACAGCTGTGTTTATGGGCCATATCAGCTTATGAGGTACTGTTTTAAAGATGAGCTGTTCAAAGGCAAAGGTTCTCATTATCTATCTCTGAAATCATCTTCATCTCTGAGAACAGAGGTCTTCTCTCCCTGGGAGCATAGGGTGTTCATCACTCTTCTCTCTCTTGTGGGATCTCAGCACATCAGCCCTGATGTGCAGAGACACCGAGACAACCCTTGGGGGGGCTCGGAGGTCCTGGAATGTTGCCAGAAGTGTCTGGTGGCTGGACTTTGATCCTGCACAGGAGACGACACCTGTATGAGGATGGGAGGATCACACTGGGATAAATGGTGAAGGGATAGGTTAATTATAGTGTGAAACACAGGTTTCAGAATTTCGGTACGGGGGGTCTAGAGAAGTAAGATGGAGGAATTGGGGCGTGTCCTGTTCTTCTTCTTCTTCTTGGCCTCCATCTTCTGTGGTGGTGGTGGCACTTTGGGATTGGTTCTTACTAAAAGTGCACCTGTCAATAAGGGTGAAAAGCATTGGGGAAAATAGGTAAATATCTTATACGTAGTTTTGGGTATAAAGATAAATGACCGCCCCGAAGGCAGTCAGTGTGTCCATGGCTGACGTGCTGTGCAGACCTCTGTCGGGCCAAGAGAAAATCTTGTAGATAAAAACTAATAAACACTGAAGACCGAGGAAAAACCTGAAGACTCTTCTCGTCCTTTGGAGCGCGGGCTGTCCCAAGGCCTCCCCGAGCCTTTCAAGGCCATCAAAACAGCCGAGAACAGGACACTCTCTCTGCTCAAACTTCTCATAGATCACAAACACTTTATCATCTGGTTACTTTGGCATGGAGGCCTTTGCTCGATATCAATTCTAACCCTTCATTTCCCTATGCTTTCATATGTTACAGGGAAACAGTGAAGTGATACGTGGAGTAAATAAATTCCACAACCAGATACAGTTATGAAGTGGGTATGTATGTCAGCACCTGGCACAAGCGATATAGCTCTCATGAAAACTTGTGCCCTGAGGCTCAGTCTGACCCACATCTTTATTCACAAAGGTATTCCATATGCAATACATTGCACAACTTTTCCATGCATATTCAACCCCTGGCCCCACCTGTTCTCGCCTCGCATGGTAATCAGATCCATGCCCTTCTGGGCATGCGTTGTTTGCTGTGGTGGTTGCACAGGGGTCTCTGGGGGTCTCTGAGGCTGAAGATTGTGGCCTTCCTCATGACTGAACTTCTGAACTTTTCTCCTTTGCGCCCGCGCTTTTGGTCTCCCTCTGTTCACGAATGCTGTCTCCGTTGGGTTGGTTTTATACAGTTTTTTCTGCCTGAGGCAGAGGTTCCTCTATTCTTTTTGTTGTTTCACATATTCATGCAGTCTCCTTTCTCTGTGCAGGGCTTGACAATGCCGTTTCTAGAAAGCGATGAAGGCTGATGAAACCTGGCATTTGGATGCACGTTCCTGATGACTCTGGTTATCTTGATTGTTGATACTTATCAAGTATTCATCGCTTTTGAGTGTTTCCTGGATAGTCCTGGGAAAGGGCCCATCTCTGCACTCGCTAGGTCCTTTCGCTTGCTAATTAGGTCCTCTTCCCTTGCTGCCCTCTGGGGATTCGTAATTTTGTGAGGCAATCCTTTCCCTGACTGTCCGTGGTTTTAAACTTTAAAGTTTTTCTGGTACAGGCACAACTTATTCACAACTTATTTCATGTATATTTTATATAAGCACAAATTATTTCATAACATATGTTACAGTAGCTTGGTAGCTTGCAGTGGGAACTGTGGCTGGGGCTGTGTCAGGATCAGCCGCATGGCTGGTCTTTGGTTTTTGCTGCATTCAATTCTAGCTGCAAGGCCATTCTGCACAGGCTGCAGGGCTGCCTCTGGCCTCAACTGCATGATCTCGCGTGGCAGCTGCACTGAGGGGACGGGATCTGGCGGCACATAGAGAGTTATGTATGTGTTCCAAATTGCAGTGTAAAGATATGAGGGTTTTTTGAGCCTCAACTCTTTCACCCATCCACAAAAAACACTTTCCAAATGTCTTAGTTTACAAGACAGGTGTCTGCTAGGGAAGGCAGAAAAAGCCTCCCTTGGAATGGAGAATGTAAGCCCCTTCCCTCCGAATTATTAAAATCATGAAATTCAGGGGCTCTCAGGCAAAGATATGGGAATAGGAATAACAGCTCTTTACTAGTGTGTATAATAAAGCAAACAAGCAACAACTACGGCATTAACAATAAACAGAACCCGGAATCCAGTGACAGCCTTTTGGCTGTGGCACTTTCCCCTTCAGTGTAGTTACGGTCATAGCTGGCAGGGTTAGGGTTAGGGTTAGGCTCCCAGTGGGCAGGGCAGGTGTGGTGATCCCCACGTGGCTGCAGGGCCCACTCCGGTACAGGCTTGGGGAGCACGTGTCAATGGTGACTTTTGTCTGAAGACGGGAAGGGAAGAGAGGCTCCACTTCAGCAACCCCTGGGGCAGCTGGCTCCAGTGCCCCTAGCAGAACTCTCGGAAAGCAGCAAGCTGGGCTGGCAGGATGTCTTGGCAGGCCAAGGGTGAGGGGCTCCCAGCAGGGCAGGGAGAGCTGAGCTCAGGATCCCGGGTACCCAAACAGACGGTGATAGATCTCTCCTTTAGTGACGTAGGTGTTAATAAGGTCCCAGTTCAGTGATTGTTCTCACAAGCAGAGGCTCACCCCATGGCAGAAGAAAGCAGCTCTGGACTGGGTCTGGACTGTGTTCCGGCAGCAGCAGGCTTGCATCCCCCACATGTCCACCCTTTCCCCTCCCACTGTAAATAAAGATCAGGTTCACGACCACCTGAGGAACCTGAAGGTACATAAGTCCATGGGATCCAATGAGATGCATCTCAGAGTCCTGAGAGAATTGGCCATTGTAGTTGCCAAGCCACCCTCCATGATATTTGAAAATTCATGGCAGTCAGATGAAGTCCCAGGTGTCTGGAAAAAGGGAAAAATTGTACCCATCTTTAAAAAGGGTAGAAAGGAGGGTCCTGGGAACTACTGACCAGTCAGCCTCACCTTTGGGCCTGGGAAGATCATGGAACAGACCCTCCTAGAATCTGTTCTATGGGAAAGCTAGCAACAGCAAATATATGATTGCTAGCATGAGCATGCTAGGTAGAGAAACCACAAGCAAGAGAAACCTAGTAAGGCTTGGAAAGAAATATAGAGCAGCCGACCTGGCACAAGAGAGTGCAGGAGGGAGCAACAAAGAAGGATGTCCCCTGAGAGTGCTACAGAGAGAGGGAGGGAGCATTCACAGCCATATATGGCCTACAGGGAGACCGTAACCCAGAGATGAAAGGCAAACATGACTGTGGGTGAGGGAGGGCAGGCAATTGCCTGTGAGCCTCAAAGAGATTGCGACCAAGTAAGGGAGAGCATGTGCCATCACACCCAAGAGAGGAACAGCATGCACAACCTAGAGAGGGATAGTGAGCACAACCATGCATAAGGTTGAGGAACAAGGAGCACATGGCTGTGAGAGTGAGAGGAAGCAAACAAGCAGCAGCTTATGAGTGCAGCCACACATGAAGAGAGCAAGCACAATCATGAGAATGAGCAAGCAAGAGAGGATAATCCATGACAGAGACCACACACAACTGTATGTAAGAGAAGGGAGATTGCAACCTAGATAAGGGGGAATGTGACTACATCTGAAGGAGAGTGGGAAAGTGGGAGAGTGAGTGCAATTGCACACAGTCTCATTGAGAGGGGACACACAAAAGTGAGAGGAGGCACATGACAGCACAAGAAGAGCTTGTGATCACACAAGAGAATGTGGAGAGCGCATATGACTACCCACAAGGAAGAGAGAGAGAATGAGCATGACTGCATGTGAGGTTGAACAAGAGGGAGTACACAAGAGCAAGTATATGTGCCTGACAGCAAGAGAAAGGGATCAAGAGAGGACAGGGGAAAATGCAAGGAAGAAACTAATTGACTTACCAGCATGAGCTTGGAGTATATGGGTTTTCAAGTTGCTATTGTAAGAAGACTTGAATGGACAGAGTTTGCAACAGAATGGCTTATGGTGTCCATGATGAGTCTTCATATGGCGATCCAGACTGATCAAAAGGAAACAAAATAGTAAATAATTTTAGCTATTCCTTCAGATGCAAGCCAAAAATCTAGTAACAGAAATAAATTTTAAATAAGAGCAGGCTAGGCTCAGCTATCTTTCTCATGCTGGTTCTTTATATCCAACAGATCTTCTTATAGAACAAGGCAGAATCTAATCTGAGGAAGAAAGATCTGTGATCAATTTTATCACACAGAATGCAAGCCACTTAAACTCAATAGGGTAAAATTACTATCAATCAAATTATACCAAATACAAACTATCGAGAGAGTTACTTAGAGGATAAAGGCTATTTGAGGAAAAAAACAAAAACAAGAAAGAACCCAAACTGAACAATAATAATACTAGTAAAGAATTTTTCTGTGCAGTCTTTTTATGAAAATATGCCCCCTTTTCTTCTTCTAAGGTAAGGAAAATACTTTTCTGGCTTTACTAAAGAAATCTTCATTTGGTTACAGAAGCAAAAGCAGATTAGACAGCCTACTCTGGGGGGAAGGTACCAGCAAGCTGTCTATAGCCAATGATTTTTAGGAGTAAGAGGTGGCAGTTTCAGATGCAATGGACTGGGAGACCCTGCATGAAGCTCAAAAACAGAAGAAGGGGTGAAAAAGATCAGATGTTATCTTTCTAAGGGAGAAATCAGCAACAGGAAGTTTGACATTGAAGGGGGTAAGAATTCATCACCCATCTCCATGGCTTCACATCAGGATGGAGACATTTCCAATACAGCCTTGTCTTAATTTATGCTTTGTGATATAAGAGTAGTCTGAGCCTGTTCATATGAAGCAGTGAAACAACAAGAAGGTATGGAAAAGTTTGGAGAGGGTTGGTTTATTTATCATCCCTCCAAAACACAATCATAATAGTTCCAGGCATACTTTAGCTTTATTTCCTATTCATTGATCTGAATTGTCCTGTTTTTTTTGGGGTTTTTTTGTTTTTGTTTTTGTGTTTTTTTTTTTTTACTGAATAGCAAGATCTGGATCAAATGGAGTCTACTCCAGACCCTCACACTACAGAGGGTCTCACATGATCTTTAGTTTCACACTGATAGAGTCTGAGCCAAGAAAATCCCTGTTTACCAGTGTTTTGCGGAGAAAAGAAGAAACCTCACAACCTTATAAAAGTTGTAAAGCTCGGTATGTTTATTTACGGCGCCGGACACATGCGGAGAAAACTCTCCTCAAAAGGCATGCGTACCTCTGAGGATTTCAGGTCTCCTTTTATCTCCCCTTCCAAATACATATGCATACAGTTTCACAATAGGTTCATACATATTCATTCTGCGTGACATGTATCATCGCCAGTTCTTCTTTATCAAAAGAATTCCTAGGTTGGGTGCAGATTGACCTTGTGGTCGTTTCTGGTTTTTTTTTCTATCATCCTCACTGTCTCTGCCCTGCAGTTTTTCCCTTCAGCTTTGGCCTCACAGACTTTTCACCTCTCCTAGACACTTCACCTAATTCAGAATGGATCTCTACTCTGTCTCATTCCCCCCTTTCCTAGGAAATAAGTAAATTCTTTTACTTAATGCAAACCCTTATGACAATAAGTGTCTTTTAATGCTTTACCATGTACGTTTGATAAAGACGTTAATACAGCTATTCGTTGTAGTATTCTCCAGTTCCAAATTAACAATATAATAGATGATCCCAAGCTTATCCCAACTAATATTAACAAAACTACAATGGGATGACACAACTTATTAAAGATTCCATTTGCAGTCGGTGACCACCCAAAGATCACATCCCACCAGTGATGATCCATATTTTGTTTTATTCTTTGTAGAACTCTGGTTATCTCTTTTGCATCATGTTGGACAGTAATTAAGGTTTTCTTTCCACTTTCTTGGATTTCCTTCAGGATTTCCAATAGGTCTTGGTGCTTAATTAATTGTTTTACTAATGTAAGGTTCATCCCAATAGGGGTAGGTGATAGTCTGTGATACATTGTGTAATTGGTTTTGATCAGCTGGTGGGATGTCACTGGTACCTGATAATCTTAGCAAAATTACAAATACAGAAATTAGAATGATTTCTACCAGACAGAATAACATCATTGCTATCAATTTTTACAGCAGCACAAGCAGTTCTCAGGCATACACACCCTTTTCCAGTATATACAAGCACAGTTTTCTGGTCAGTGACTGGATGAATTTCAAAGTGGCAAATACTCTGTTCAGTGTCTAAACACACATCTTGGGCATTAATAGTATTGCTTTCACAAATGAATCCCATCTGTTCCCTAGTAATGCAGGATTCTAAGTTTACTGTTTGCCACTTTTCATTCATGTTTCCTGCCCACACTCTATGTTCTAAAGGGTAGAGTATGGTTTTTTCATGGTTTAATCTTAGTGCAATGATGGGATGGATAACATAAACAGTGGCATTACGTATGGTAAGCACAAAGGCAGTGGCCACATTAGAAGCAGGATCATAGGTGAAATTCACCATAGTCCACCAGGAATGAAACTTCCTTTCAAAATCAGTTGCATTATCCCAAACAATTCTCCGAATTTCAGCTGGAAAATTACCTTCACCCCTTTCCCGTATGATCAGAGCTGCTGTTGCTTGCATCTATAACTGTGCTTGTATACAACTGAAAGCTAAAGACACATTATCTTGAACTGTACTAAGTGCTTCTACTGTTAACTTGTGGTCTTGGTCCCCGGCCTTTTCATACTTCCTTACTTTGGCAGTACTTTTGAAATCTGTCACTGGCTAGTTCTTAATGCCAATAGAGATGACTGTGAAGGCTGCTTCAATTTTGCTAGGCTACCTGCTGCAGTGGCCAGTTTATTCATCAGTGTTTCTGAACCAATTCCATTTAAAACTCCTAATCCTGTCCCTAATATGTCAGTTAGATCCTTTCTTGTTCTGCTCCTGAGATATGCCTGTCTTTGTAAACACATTGTCCAGCCCTCAAAGGATGTTTTTAGGAAGGAGGAGCAGGCTGGTTGGATTTTTGAGATGTTAATTTGCATTATCAACTCCGCACGTTTGAGAGACCATTCTGGATTGAATAATAGTTGTTGTTAACTCACATTCTTTACTATGTAAGGGCCTATTTCATACACTTTAGGTTCAAGTTTGGGTAGAGTCTGAACTAGTATGGGGTGTATAAGGCCCTGCTGTTGTAAAAAGTGCAGTGTCTACTTTGAATTTAAATGAAAGTCTGATAGCAACTCGAGCTCAAAGGCAGGTCACTTCTACAGGCTGTATCAAGGTGAAATTACACCAACAGTCTGATTCACTTAGGTTATCACAGACTTCCTGGTGTCCATATACACCAGGGGAGGTTCAGACACTAATTACATCTGGTCTCTCATAAGCCGTCCCATTGACCACCTGGCACCCAACTTTGATTTCTTCTCCTCTGATTCCTTGAAGTGTCCACAGTTCCTGTTCCTGCCATTCTTGCTTTTCATATACCCGATTCTCGTGGATTACAACAGTAGATACGTTTAAATCTTTTATCTCAGAAGGTTTTCCCATGGATCCAGTATACTAATTAAAAGCCTGGGACCAAGGCCATTCAGCATTGCTTTGGATAGAGGTACTCTCTAGTTCTAAAATTTCATTTATAATTACGTACAAAACAATTCTGTAAACTAAAGTATGAACTACTCCCGACCGCAATATACTCATTTTGCCCGAGTATGTTTTAGTCTCGGTTCATTCTCTTCTGGTATCACTCTCCAAGGGACTTCTAGGGCTTTCTTCACTCGAGAGTGATGGATCCAGGCATTCTGCTCCTTGATTTTGATTGCAGTGAAGGTGGTGAGAAGTACTTGCAGTGGTCTCTCCCACTGTGGTTCCGAAGTCTTCTCTGTAAGAGACTTAACATATACATCATCCCCAGGCTAACTCCCTGCTCCGAGTTCCAGCCACATGTTTCTCAATTTCTGTGAACTGTTTGGTTAAAGCCACCAGGTAGGTGGACATTCTGGACATTCCCTTTGTATTCTATATGGTCTTCTATAAGGCATTTCAAAAGGATTCAGCATTCCTTTAGCTCAAGGTTTAGTTCAAATTTGCAATAGTGCTAGTGGAAGAGCTTGGGGCTAGGGTAGATTAACTTCGGGCCCCAGTCTTACAATCTGCTGCTTAATCAAATGATTCATTTTCTCTACCTGGCTACTTGATTGGGGCAGTATGGAGTGTGAAGTTCTTAATCTATGCCCAGGTGGCCACTAATCTGTTGCACTGCTTTGGAAATGAAATATGATTCTTTATCTGAGGACATCGTGGCTGGAACTCTGAAGCGTGGTATTATTTCTTGTAATAATAATTTGATCACCTCTTGAGCTTTGACAGTTCTGGTGGGGAATGTTTCTGGCCACCCTGAAAATGTATCTATCAATACCAGTAAATACTGATACCCCCCTTTCCTTGGGAGTTCTGAAAAGTCAATTTGCCACTGCTGTAAAGGCCCATGGCCTCTCCCAGTCTGACCGAGTTTTGGCCGGGGGGGTATTTTGAGGTTAGTCTGGAGGCAAGGACCACATTGTCAGCTTACCTGAGTGATAGTGGCATATAAATTCCTGACAACGATTCTTTTGATCACATGTATGTTCTAGAAAGCCTGTGGAAATTACTACTTCAAAGTCAACACTTCATTTCAATGCACTCTGTATCACTGGCAGCCTTGGTCATTTTGAGAAAGAAGCCACACTCTATAAAAAACTTTGAAGTAGTTAGGCCCTTGTGTGTTTCCTAGTGCTCTTCCTTCACTAGTAACCACGAATATGGGAAGGGATTACTAGCTCTCTTTCAATGGTAGCCCACCCTGTTGCAGAATGAGGCCTTTGTCGGGGATGAGCCATTTGTCGGTGAGGGGAGACTCGGCCACTCAATATGAGTGATAAGCAAGTTCCGTTTATTGAAGAGAGCATCAGACACTTATACAGCAAATTATAAGCTTATGAATATTCTGTAAGCCAAGCGATCTATTGGTTAAACTATACCATCAACTCTTCCTCATTCTTTTGGGCCTACATTCCCTATTCCCCACATCTCTCTGTCCACTTGTTAGCATACCCAGCTAGGCCTAAGGACACACTATCTTGCAGGTGCAAAAACTCAACTAGCTGTGTTTGGTACTTTCCCAGCTCCTGGCCGGCTAACAAGCAAATGTCTACGTGACCTCTGTCATGTAGCCATTTCTCCACACCACCCCTTGTAGTTGTACGTCTCTTTTGATTAGTATTATTGTATTATGGCTTATCTTCAAGGAAAATCTGTACCTCACCCTTTGCTGCTTTCTTTGCCTCTGCATCTGCCAGCTCATGCCTTTCCTCCAATTTTAAGCTCACTCTCTTGTGTGCCTTAATATGCTTTTTCAGGTAGCTGAACTGCTTCCAGCAGCTGGATTGTCTCTTCATTCCCTGTGAGGTCAGCAGTCCCCTCTCCTTCCAGATGGCTCCATGTGCATGCACAACTCTGAATGCCTTTTGCTGTTTCTAAGGCATGGGTCAATGCATTTATCTCATCCTTCTGTGCAGAGGTACCTGTTGGTAAGGCTCCAGACTCTATTACCTCTCTGCAGGTAGTCAATGTGTACTTAGCATGTCGCTTTCCACTGGCAATGTAGCTGCTACTGTCAGTGAACCAGGACTCTGCATCGTCCAGAGGAGTGTCCTTCAAGTCTGGGCGACTGGAGTAGGTAACTTCAATGGTCTCCAGGCAATCATGGTGTACTGCTTCTCCTTGATTCCACTGAGAAAAGAGGCTGGGTTGACAATATTAGTCACCACGATCTCTACATCATCTTGCTCTACCATGATGGCCTGGTATTTCAGAAACCTCTGTGGTGAAAGCCAGTGGCCACCCTTTACTTCCAGTACTGCGGACACTGTGTGGGACACTAGCACAGTCATTTTTGTCCTAGGGTAGACTTGGGTGCCTCTTGAATATTTAGCACAACTGCTGCTACATCTCTGAGGCAACCTGGCCATCCTTTGGCTGTTGCATCTAGTTGCTTAGAGAAGTAAGCAACTGCCTTTCAGTATGGACCCAAGTCCTGAGCCAGTATTCCCAGGGCAATTCCTTGCGTGGGAAAATAGGAAGAATGGTTTACTTACATCTGGAAGTTTCAAAGCTGGAGCCGACATGAGGGCACTCTCTAGCTGGTAACAGGCCCGTGTGATGTCTTTTGTCCACTGGAGATCTCTGTTTCCATCGGCAATAAGAGCATAGAGGGGTCTGACGAGCAGTCCACAATTATAAACCCACAGCTGACACCACCCTGCCGTGCCTTCGTTGTCTGGGGTTTTGGGGTTTGGCATATGGTTTCCCTGCCTTAAAGTCTGCTGCTCAGCACTCACTTCTTACCCCAGGTAAATTACCTTCTTAGATTACCTTCTGTTTCACTACCTGTGCCTTTTTCTTTGAGACTCTGCATCCTTGGAGTCCTAGGAAATTCAAAAGGCTTACTGTCCAGGCTTCCCTCGTCCAAGTGGCTACTAGAAGATCATTCACATACTGCAACAGCCTCCTTTCCTCTTGTGGAGCTTCCTGCGACTCTGGGTCTTTGCAAGCTGTTCTCCAATTGGAGTGGGGAAATTTGAAGCCTTCAGGCACATGGACTATGTGAGCTTGTGTTTGAATGCAAAAATTTTCTGGCTGGCTTTGTGGATAGGAAGGCAAAAGAAGGCATCTCTTAGGCCTAAAACAGTGAACCAGGTTAGCTCAGGTGTTAAACAAGTTAGTAAAGTGTATAGTTTTGCTACCACAGGGTATAAATTCTGTGTTATCTTATTGACAGCCCTTAATCCAATATTATCAATTATTGGGCTGTATCCTTCCTTATCTTCCTTTTGAGGGTACTACTCAACTCTCACTGGTTGTGTTCTTTCCTTAAGTTTGATTACCATGGGGGGGCATTTTTCACTCTCCCTGGTACAGCAGAGGTCCATACCCTTGAAAACACTTATTTACTTATTCTAATATATACTTACTAATGTCTTTCTTAATTTCAGTGTCTGTTAATGTTAAGCCTAACATCTTTATATTATTTGCCTCCAGAGTAACCTTTCTCATTTGAGAATGTTTAGCAAATTGAGCGAATTGTACAAAAGCTTCTAAGCACACATAGTACATGTTACGTTAAAGGTTTGCAAAAGTATGCCTTCTCAGACTGGCCAGTTGTTCAATTGTTCCCCACACTACAACATAAACATTCTCCACAGGTACTAAAGCTGTATTTAAAACTGAATATATGGCCCTTGTGTCGACTAAAATTCTTCCCTTTTCGGGAGGTCATCTTTATCCTTCCTCCCTTACTTTGGGAGGAGCCTTTAACAAATCATATGTACTCATTTTGTGAACTGTGATTGCTTTGCATTTCAGCATGATAATCTTTGCTTGACTTCATACGTTGCTATCTTATGCTGTATGCTGAACAACACGTTTGATTTGCTTTCTCATTGCCTTGTTTTCCTTTTCAAGGGCCAAGACCAGAGGGCGGTCTGATCTCACAGTCTCTTTGCCATTCTGGGTGATTTCTTAAAACAAAAAGACATTTCAGCATACAAAAACTCTATCCCATTTATCTTCCTATTTTAAAACAGTACTAACAGCAATGAAGTATTATAAATATTTTTATTTTCTGAGCTGCTCTTACTGGCAACCTTCTCCCAATGAGCCCCTCCTCCCAAAAAGGGGCTAATTAAGGAACCTCTTTGCTCTGGTCAGTTCTCATTATCTCTTTCTCCTTGCCCTATCTAGCTTCCACTTTCTCAGTCTTCCTCCTACACACACACAGCTCCAGGTGGCAGGTATCAGATGTGATTCCCACACACAAGCTTTAAGATCTCAGGTTCTGAATCAGCTTGATCAGAAACCTTTGATTTACACTCAGGACACGTGCCCTGACGCTTATTAGAACAGCAATACCAGCGTTTCTCACAAACACCACACTGCAATAATACCGGCACATCCAGCTTTTGCCCACAGGTCATTCCCGTGTTCCCTGGGGAGACAGGGCAGCCAGGGCTGTCCCTGTGCTCAGGGGACAGCCACTGTCACCTCACGCAGCGTGCTAGCCTCTTGATGCACCAAAGACTCCCCGAAATTGCCTGCAAAGGCAGGCTATTCTGTTTGTTCAGAGAACTTTAAATCCCTACAGCAGACTGTTCCCAGTCCAGACTTGCTATGGTACCAACTGAAGTCTCATTAACTAATTCATCTCTTCTATCTAAACTCTGTTTTACAAAATATCAGTCTTTTCTAGTTCTCTTCTTGCACAATCTAATTAAGCACTGTGTCTACTTACACTTGTTTTACTGCCTTGCAAAAAGGCTGTGCTTGTCACAGCTGAAACTCTGATATGCACACAGACACACATGCACCCCCACCCTTTATCTCAAATTCACCAGAGCCAAGGCTTGAATTGCTGTGAGGGGGAGAATTCTTGGAATTCCTTTAATTCGCTTTATCGTAGTTAAGCATAAATCACCATACTATAGTTCTTCTGCGTAAAATGCTACTCTTGTTACAAACAAAATCTTAAAATCTCCACAAACACCACTATACAAATTACCACAATGCAGTGGAAGAAAATCACCACACAAAATCACTGGGAAAGGGCATATCTCTCAAAGTGCCCACTCTTCTCAACACAACACAGCATACCATAATTCAGCATTTACTCACATCAGTTTTTCCTGGACACAATCAAAATAACAGCACACAGTCTAGAGATCAAGTCCAAACATCCAGGGCAAAGGAACTCTCTGAGCTCGTACTCATGGTTAAAATGTACCAAATTTACACAAATCACTACATTTAAACACAATAAATACCATCACTGATGTTCCTCCACTCGCTTCTCTGCGGGGCACTTCTCTCCCTGCCCCCACAGCCTGCTGCAGTCGGCACCTCAGACATCACTTGGCTGCTTCAAACATGGGTAGTACTCACCCCCCCCCTGCACTGTAGGGCACTGTAGATCTATTTTCTTTTACACACTATACACTTATACACTTGCACGATTACAAACACAGTGCACTGACCACACAATGCATTAACCATACAGCAACACAGTGTCGGGACACCACACACACAAACAAAACACACGCGGGTTCAGCAGTTCTGCTCTATCAGAACAATGAACCCCAATACACACATACACGGGTTCACCCGGCCCACCCCTAGAGTCACTAGCGGTCTGCTCTATCAGAACGATGAACCCTGTATCTAATACAGCTGCTCCATCAGTTACACCCAGACGTCTCTGAGTGATTTACTCCTTTGCTCTCCTTTTCCCCGGGGGCCCCTCAGTACATACCGTATTCTCCTCTGCAGGCCAGCAGGTCCTTGTCTGTCCTCGCAGGAGGCAAGCTGAGACGAGCAGAGCCTCCTCCAGGAAAATCCTGGGGTGCGCCTTGGAGGTCCGTCTATCCCCCCTGCCCCTGCGGGGACAAAGACGGAGACGGAAGGTATCTCTTCCTCCTGCCTGGCTCGCCATAATGTTTTGCAGAGAAAAGAAGAAACCTCACAACCTTATAAATGTTGTAAAGCTCAGTATGTTTTTTTACGGCGCCGGACACATGCGGAGAAAATTCTCCTCAAAAGGCATGCGTACCTCTGAGGATTTCAGGTCTCCTTTTATCTCCCCTTCCAAATACATATGCATGCAGTTTCACAATAGGTTCATACATATTCATTCTGCGTGACATTTATCACCAGTTCTTCTTTATCAAAAGAGTTCCTAGGTTGGGTGCAGATCGACCTTGTGGTCATTTCTGTTTTTTTTTCTATCGTCCTCACTGTCTCTGCCCTGCAGTTTTTCCCTTCAACTTTGGCCTCACAGACTTTTCACCTCTCCTAGACACTTCACCTAATTCAAAATGGATTTTTACTCTGTTTCACCAGGGCTAGCACCAAAGATTGTGTATGCAAAGATCTAATGATAGCAAACCAAAAATCCAGACTATATATCCAATTTCAGGGTTACTTCCTTGAAAAATTTTATTATCATAAATCCAACAGGAAATTTGTGCTAAGTTAATTTTTTTCCCCATTTGTCTGGAGTACCACTATGTCTCTGTCCCAATCTCCTGCTGGGCAGGTTTGCCCCTGAGCAGGCAGCACGGGCCAGATAGCTCAGTCCTTTGGGGACAGACTGCTGAGTACCCAAGATGCTCTTGTCCGCAGGCAACCTTAGCAAGCTTAAGGGATATCAGGTTTTTTTAGTGATTCTCAGTTCTTTTGGGTTCAGCTCTTTTGCTTGCTAAGGCACCGTTGCAGGCCGACCGAAAGGCAGACGCAAGAGAGGAGAAGGCAGCTGGAGTTCCACACCAATGGCTTTATTTGGGGCTCTGTGAAGGGTTCCAGCGACTGCTCTTCTGACCAGAATGGGCTAAAACAGCCCATTATATAGGGTATAAGGGGTTCAGAAATATTCCAATAGCAGGGGTTAAGGGAAAGTGGCCTATGGGGTTTCAGAGAGATAAGCAGGGGTCCAAAAGGCAGAAGAGAGGGGCTTTTTGCTATGACTTGGCATTTCCTAACTTTAGGCCTCTGCTCTCCACGCGGCCCTAGCAAGCCCATGGTCTGCTACAACTCCACTTTCTGTTTTTAGAAAAAAGGCGTTCCCCATAGTTCTTTTGAAACAGTGAACAAGGTATAAGAACATAGCTAATACAATAACAACTACAAGGAGAATCCACAACATTCCCTAAACCAAAGATGCAACCCATCCTGTTAATCCCCATTGACTGAAAAGTTCATTGACTCAGTCTGGGATTTTTTCTACTTTCAAGGCCTTCGCGAGTTCTTTCAGTTTCTGGATGTTCGCATGGATGGATTCCGAGCGTGAAGAGAGATTGAAGCAGCACATCCCTTCAAAGTCTTCACAGCCGTGTCTGTGGGCAAGCCGCAGGAAGTCGATTGCTGTTCGATTTTGGAGAGAAGCATGTCTTGTGGTTTCTTCTTCCTTTAAGAGATTGCTCAGGGCAGCAGATGTAGCGTTAGCTTTTTTACTGAGCCAGCACCCGAGGTGATTTATTTCTCCAAGGGCTTTACCTGCAGCTACCCATGGTAAGAACAGGGAGACAGCAATCTTTTTTGATTTATTCCAATCGTATAATTTGGGATCACAATTTTCATCAAATTCAGTGTAGGACCGTTTTTGGCATTTTGATTCACTTTCTTTTTTCCAATTATGTAACAGGGTGATGTTTAGAGTAAGGGTAGAAAGTTTTCCAAGGGTACAGGGACCTCCCTAGTGTCGGGAGGGGATCCCAGCCCATACTCTGTCACCACAGATGAGAAACATTCCCTTGGGTAATACCTTGGGGTGGAGAGAGGACAGAGATCACACAAGTCGTGTAATTACACCAGTCGGGATAGTTATATGCTTTGTTAATGGGTGATATGTCTTTTTGAAATGTTTTTGGTCTGGTCAGTTTCTGGCCAATTGTTTTTTGGATGTCTAAAGTAAAATTTGACACAATATGTGGCCTTGGAGGACCCCAACATATCTAATTCTTGGGGTTCCTCTTGAGCATCAGGCAGAATTTTTGTCCACTCGTCCCAAGTATCTACCAGGTTGGGGGTCTTGCCTGTGGTGCAGAGGACCTCTGAGTTATAGACGGGCCAATCATCTGCTACAAAGGGAATTCCTACTAGACATGTGGAAAGTGGATTATCAATGCTTCCCATGGAAAAGCACATGTTGTCCTGTTTTAATGTCTTTGCTAAGGTTACCCAAACAGTATGGCTAGGCTGTGAGGCTAATCCAGCCGAAGGCATGCGGTACGGTGAAGAACATCCAGGCAGCAATGAGGACAGAACCAACAGAGATAATTTTCATCTTTGGACAGGAATGGGGCTTCTGATAGGGAATATAAGCAAAATTTGTTATCTTTATGATGGGAGGGGAGGGTTTTCTCCCTTGTTCTTTCTATGTTCCCCTCTTCCCCCCCCTTTTGTTTTTTTCTTTTAATTTCTAAGCTAATGGAGGGGGAGTGGGTATAAGGTTAAGGGATTTTTTAAAGAGTTAGGAAAAGGGAATGATAGGGTTTTTTGGGGTAGAAAAGGGGTAACAACATATAATTCAGAGAACACTTTTGTGTTAAGGCTATCTTTGGCTTATGGTTTGATGCAGCAGAATGTTATTCAGCTTTCTATTTTGTCTACTGTCGCGTGGTGGGGCGGTCTGTTCTTCTGTTTGTGGGTATTTGGCGACGTCTTCGTCTCCAGGAAGAACTGGTTTTGTTTTGAGGATGTCTTGTGTCTGACTCAGGAGAATTCTTGTCACCATTTGTAGCAGTAGTGTTTGCAGTGCCTAGGTATGGTTTTATGTTTTTTCCTGGGTACCATCTTGGACCAGATGGTAGTAGCATGCACGCATATCCTCTGCCTCAGGTAATAAACTGGAAAGGCCCAGAAACTTCGTGTGTTTCAGGGTCCTTCACGAGCACGGGTGGTTTCTCAGTGAGCTTTGCTTGAGTGGTATTTGCAAAGTGGCGAAGTATTGGGTGGCCAGGCTCTGATGCTGTACAGTTCACGAAGTTGATGACACAGAGAGCCTTGCAAAGTCTTTCCACTGGAGATATGATTATTGTGTCTCTGTTCTGTTGATCGAGGACTCTTTTGAGGGTTTGATGTGTCCTTTCCACGATGGATTGTCCTGTGGGGTTTGCAGGTATGCCTGTCTGGTGTGCTATTCCCCATTCAGTGAAGAATTCCTTTAACTTGCGGGAGGTATAGGCAGGTCCATTATCTGTTTCGATCTCGTTTGGTACTCCCAGTGTGGCAAAGGAGGCGAGGAATTGTTTATTGTGTGCTCTGTAGTTTCTCCTGGATGTGATGATGCAAATACAGCTCCTGAAAACGTGTTGATTGATACATGCACGTATTTTGACCTTCCAAAAAGTGTGAAGTGAGTCACATCTGTCTGTCACAGCTGACAGCTGTTCAGACCTTGGGGATTGACTCCCATCCCCATAGATGGTATCTGATAGTTTTGGCAGTTTGGACATGTAGCAACAATAGCTTTTGCCTGATCTTTTGAAAGCTTGAACATTCTGATAAGGGCAGGTACATTTTGGTGAAAAAATGCATGTGAAAACTTTGCCTGGGCAAGGATGTTAGGGACATTAGCAGTTTTACTGCCATGGCTAATGCATCCGCTTTCCTGTTCCCTTCTGCAATGATACCTGGGAGGTCAGTTCTTGGGTCAGCTGTTGATAGTCTCTGCCCCGAGAATGTGTAGGATGTCTCTGCTTCAGCCCGCGCACCTGAAGAAAGAGTCTGGACTCCTCACTTTTCGGGCTTGAAGTTGTTTATTCATTCTTATATATATAATTTTCTTTCTGCCCAGCCGAGATTGGCTCAGCAAGGCAGCCACGAGCACTCTGACCGCGCCCAAGGCGGTATCGTCTTTTTATACTACAAACTATGTGTATCATATTTACACTTGATTCCCAATACCTATCACCTATGGTAGACAGTACGCTTCTATTCTAAACCAATCCCAAAGTGCCAACATCACAGCAGAAAATGGAGAACAAGAAGAAGAAAGAAGGACTAGACACGCCCTGATTCCTCCATCTTGTCCCCATGACTTCTATATCAAAAATCCTAAAATCTATATTTTCACCCTGTGAATACTTTATTATTACACCATTCACGCCTGTGTGACTTTGACGTCCTCATACAAAGCTGGCAATTCATTGCAAGGATCAAAATCAAGCCACCAGGTGTTCTGGGCAGCATGCCAGGGTCTCCGAGCCCCCCGACAGGGTTCTCGGCAACTCTGGACATCCAAAGGGATGTGCTGAGTTCCCACATCCTCCCCTCTGTTTGCACCAAAAACACCTCTTTGGCGACTCGATTCATGACCCGCTGCACACACAAAAAGATGCATGGCAGGATGAGCATGAGGATTAAAAGCCCTATTAAAATATAAAACCCTATCTTTCAAAGTTCTTTCTGCAATGGAGGAAGATCAAAAAACGCAACCACATAATCAATCCAAGATCCGGTGATCTCTCCAAGCTTTTTTATGCTTTCCTCTATCTTTTTGATGTTTTCGGGAATTGACCTTGAGTGATCTGTCAGATTCATGCAGCACATTCCTTCAAATTCCTCACATCCATGTCCATGTGCCAGCAGCAGATAATCGATTGTCGCTCTATTTTGAAGAGTTGCTCGTCTTACACTGTCAATGTCTTTCAACATGTCACTTAGTGCAAGAGAAACAGCTCAAGCCTGATTGTTCAACCAACAACCCATGTGGTCCAATTGAGTCAAGGCCACCCCCGACGCTGTCTGAGGTGAGAAAATTGCAACAGCAATTCTCCGAGCCTTGTCCCAAGTGTTTACCTCATCATCAAAATTTGGACTATACTGTTCCACTGATCTTTTCCCTTTACGTTTTTGCTCTTTTGATGATTTTAAATCAGGTGACAACAATGAAATTCTTCCAATGCTGCATGGACTGCCTTTGACATTTGCAGGGATGCCATGCCAAATTCTGTCACCACAAATGAAAAAGATCCCCCGTGGCAATTGCACTGGAACTTGGAGCGATGCTTTGGTTGTCGTCTTGGTGTATTTGCACCAAGCTGATGCATTTTTGTAAAAAGCATGATTCGGTGTGACATCAATGATCTTATATTTTGCTTTTGTCACATCCGAGATTTCAAATTTCATGCATAGTTCCATTGTTGTGGACCCAAAAATTTCCAATTCCTGAGGTTCAAAGGAAGCCACAGGAAGGAGTTTTATCCAAGAACACTACTCATTCACAGGATCCTTAATGACCTGCGAAACTTTTACAGGAGCGTGTTTTGGAATCGGCCATTTGTCCACTGGATATCCAACCATGCATGTTGAAAATGGTTTCCCTGGTCTTGAGTGTGTCAGGCAAATGCTATCTAAATTTGATGACTGGGCCAAAGCTTCCCAAATATTTTGTTTTGGTTGGACAACGGGTAAATTCGCCTCATTGCTTAAAGCAACAGGTGGAAAGATGAGGCACACGAGCATTACAAAGCTCATGGCTTCACCCTTGGTGAGAAGCTTTGTCATCCTTTTGACACCCAAATCTCAAAAGGAAACCCCCAAGTCCTTGGTTTTTTATGTCTTTTCTGAGTCGATGTCTGGAGCTTGGTTCTCTTCTTCCATCTGCATGCCTGTTTCTCGGTTTCTGGGATCAGTGTTTTCTCGCTCTCGAGTCCAGTATGGCTTCATGTGTCGTGCTGCACCCACTTCAGACCTCGCCCTGTGGAAACACAAGTGAAACCCTTGCCCCACATGATTACTTTGAAAGGACCTTCTATTTGTCCTGTCTCTGGGTTTCTGATCAAACCCAAAGGTTTCTCCCTTAGTTTTGCCTGAGAGCTGTTTGAAAAATATCTTAAAATCGGTGGATTGGGCTCTGAAGAGGAGCTGTTGAGAAAATTCAACACATACAACGTTTTTTTCAACTTCATGTGAGGCGTCGCCTCTGTCTCCCGCCTTTTTTGTCTGTCCAAAAGGGATTTCAGGATATGATGTGTTCTTTCAATGATTGCTTGACCTGTGGGGGAATATGGAATACCAAATGTGTGTTTGACCCCCTACTTTTTCAGAAACTTGCCAAGCACCCTCCCTGTGTATGTTGGGCCATTGTCTGTTTTTATCTCTTGAGATACACCCAATGATGCAAATGCTTGCAAGACATGTCGACAAGCGTGTTCTGCTGTTTCTCCTGTATGTGCTGATGCAAAGACTGCTCCTGAAACGGTGTCCACTGAAACATGTACATTTTTGAGCTTTCTGAATGATGGGTATTTTATGACATCAGCTTGCCACAGTTGAATACTTTGCAGTCCCCGTGGATTGACTGCTCCCGTGGAAGCAGGTGGCTGCACAAGCTGACAGTGTGGACAAGCACTAATGATTTCCCTCACCTGGCTCTTTGAAAGATGAAAGGATTCCATCAGCACCTGTGCATTCTGATGAAAAAATGCATGACTTAATCTTGCCTGCTCAAAAATGTCCGGTAGAGTTTGCAAAATGGGCATTATCAACCTGTCTGCCTGAGCATTCCCTTCCGCTAGAAATCCTGGAAGCGATGTGTGTGCTCTGATGCGACTGATGAAATATTCGTGTTCTCTGCTTCCTAGCAATATTTTCATGCTTGTCAGGTATGAATATAAAACTTCATTGCTGGTCTCTTTCAAAAGCAAACCTTCCAACCATTTGACCATACCCGCAACATACGCGGAATCTGTGACCAGGTTGAGAGGTTGTTTGAATAATTGAAATGCTCTGACAATGGCTGCCAATTCCACAATTTGTGGAGAGCCTTGAACTGTCTTCATGTTTGAGTCCCATTCCCCTGTTGTTGAGTTCATCCAAGTGATCACTGATTTGTGTGTTTTTCCTGAACCATCAGTGAACACTGTGATCTCGTCCAATGGTTCTTCGCTTATTTTTGTTTTTTTTCCTGTAGCAGATGTGTGACTGCAACACTCTGTGCTGCGGGAAATGAATTGTGCAAACACCTGGAAAGCCTAACAATGCAATCAGCAAGTATTTTGATTTCTACATCGCCCAATCAAAACAATCTTTTTTCAGTGGTAAATGGATGGTTGAGAATTCCCTGCCTGCCTTTGTCAGCAACCTTGTTCTTGCCTTTATGATGATCTGTGCTGCCATCTCCAGATCTGTGAGAATCATCTTTGAAGGCCTGTAAAGTAGAAAAATCCACTCTGTGATTAATAGAGAGTGTCTTTGAGACGAGTCCCATTGAAAGATCAAACCATGGAATTGCACTTTTTCTCCTAACACTACCAATTCGAAGGGCAACAATTCTACGAATCAGTGCGCCTTTCTTTTCTGAATGGCATCTGTAACCTTTTCCAGTTCTTTCCTTGCTTCTGGTGTGAGTGTTCTGGGAGATCTGATATCTGTGTCCCCACTCAGAAGATCGAGCAATGCTGGAATGTGGCTGTTCGTGTTTTCGAAAATTGGTCTCATCCAGTTGATTTCTACTAGGAGTTGTTGTAGATCATATAAATTGCTGACTTTTGTGCTGACCTCCATCTTCTGAGGCCTTATTGTTCTCTGTGAGATCTTCCACCCTAGATATTTCCACGGTGCGATCTCCTGGATCTTTGAAACACTGATTTCCAAACCTGCCTTCTGCACTTCTGCAATCACACAGTCACGAGCTTCTTGCAGCTCCTGTTGTGTTGACGCCGCAATGAGCAAATCATCCATGTAATGAATGATTTTTACTTTCGGAAATTTCTTTCTTGCTGGTGACAGAGCTCGCGCCACATACCATTGGCAGATTGTTGGCGAATTTTTGAGTCCCTGAGGAAGAACAACCCAATGGTACCGCTGCAGAGGTATTTCATTGTTGATGCTTGGTACGGAGAAGGCACGTCTTGGAGCATCATCTGGATGAAGCGAAATGCTGAAGAAGCAGTCCTTGAGGTCAATGACCACAAGCAGCCAATCTCTGGGAATCATTGAGACTGAAAGAAGGCCCAACTGAAGTGGTCCCATGTCTTCGAGGACTTCGTTGATCTTCGTGAGGTTGTGCAACAGTCTCCATGTGCCTGATATTTTCTTTTTGATGATGAACACTGGAGAGTTCCATGGTCTGTCTGTTTGCTTGATGTGTCCCTTTTGCAGCTGTTCTTGGACCGAGTTTTTCAACACATTCAACTTTTTTCGTTCAAGGGGCCACTGATCCACCCAAACTGGATCATCTGTCTTCCAGGTCAACTTCAGTGTGGCGAGTGCCCCAGTGACCCCCACTAAAAATCCACCTCCAGCTTCGTGCCCCATTGTGCTAAAAGGTCTTTTCTCCATACTGTGATGGGCTTCTGCAAAACAAAGGGACGAATGATCACTGTTTTGTTTCCTGGTCCTGTGACAACAATGGAATTCTCACTCTGCAGACACAGAGAAGTTCCCCCTATGCCTGTGAGAGATCCCAAGGGCACAATCAAGCTCTAATCATGGGGCCAAAAGATGCAAGATATAACTGTGACGTCTGCCCCTGTGTCAAGCATTCCTCTGACGACAATTGTTCTTTTTCCACAAGTCAACTGACAAGTGACAGTGGGTCGGTCTCAGCCTTTATGTTTCACCCAGGTGGTATGTACTTCAACGTGTTCCTTTAAAGGAAATCCTTCTTCGTCAATCATTGGCATGACCTGTTCCATGGCATGTGGTGGCAAAGCAATAGCTCTTGCTACCAGAGTATTTTCTGTCACAGTCAATGGTGGTCGAAGAGCCTTGGCTAAAACCGTCAACTGATCTGCTGAGACAACTGAAGGATAGATGACAAGTCTGAGGATACTACTTCTGTCTTGACCTATTATTAAGAAATCTTGTCTCTTGGGTGAAGACCCATTGACACCTGTTGGTATCACTGCGTGACTTCCATCCAAGAAGCATATTAATTTGGAAGCTGCCAATGTGCACTGCGCTCCTGGTGGGAGGAGTTCTGGGTCACTGAGGAGTCCGCTGATGACTTTGCTGAGGGAGTCTGTCCGACTTTCTCCGATGACTGTCCTGTCTGCTCTTGTGTCATTGCTATCATTTGTGTCGACGCACGCTGACAATGTTGCGCACTCTTTTTGACGTTTCCCAGACAGGGTAAAGGATTTCCATCCACATCCGTCTGAGAATAACATTCCTTCGCAAGATGTCTTCCTCTTCTGCATCGCGGAAAGAGAGGCCTTTCTGGTTTTGACGCTTGCACTTGTGCGTGTGCTTGTGGGCAGTTCTTCTTCATGTGTCCAAATGCTCCGCACCTGTAGCATTGTCCTCTGGATGAGTTGTTCTTCTTCTGAATGCTTGTGAGAACTTTGTCCATCTTCTCACTTTGCTGCAGAAGCATTTTTTTCAGTGTTTTGTCTTCCGACTGTCCTCTCGTTTGTTCTTCCAATTCTCCTTGCAATTCCTCCTTCACAATCGATGCAACATGCTGAGGTGTTCCCACTTTGCTGCAGGCCTCCACCAGTTCTGCCAAAGATGGTTGCCCAGGGATTGCACTGATGACCCGTTGGCAATCCGGGTTGGCATTGGCGTAGGCTAGACTTTCCATGAGATGTGGCTTCCTTGCATCATCAATCACTTGTCGATCCACAGCTTGTGTGAGTCAATCTGTGAATGACGAAAATGGTTCAGTGAGACTTTGTGTGATGTTTGTGAATGGAATGTCTGGTGCTCCTGCTGGGGCAATCTGCAGGACTGCTCTTCGAGCTGCTTCCTTGATATCATTCAACACTTGTCTTGGGAGTCTCGCTGCTTGCTGTGTTGGATTGTCATCTGGAAGATCACCTGCTAACTGTGCCACTGTGAGGTTTGCGTTTGGTCCGCCTTGATATTTGAGCCTCAGCTCTGTGAGAGATCTTCTCCCTCTCGTGTCCCACACAAGATTCTGTGAATCAGTGAGAATCATTGACACATGGCATCTGATGATGTAAGGTGTAAAATCATACATGTTGGAAGTTCCCTTCAAAAGCTGCTTAAAATATGGTGAATTCAGTCCATTGTCTCTGATGGCTGTCGCTAATTCTTTGGCCACCTCGTGTTCCAGTCTGTCCCACCTTGTATTTTGACCCTGTGCATCTTATGTCACTGCCATTGTGATGTCTCCTGAACCTTGCAATAAGTCTTTTTCTTTTCCTAATACTTTTCTGATATCTTTCCAATCTGTTGTTTCCACTGGCTCTTCATCTGGAAACTGCATCTCCTCTGGTATCTGCATGCATAGTGGAGTTTTAGAAGTCATTGGTGTCTCTGAAAAAACGCATTCCTCGTCTTGATGAGGTCTTTGGCCTTGCTTCTAAATTCGGAGTAGGACTCTGAAATTCTCATGCTCGCGTTCTCTTGGCTGTGTCAAAAGATTGTAGAAAATATTTGGCTGCTTTCACTGCTGAAAACATCCATGCTGGAATACCTTCTGAGGCAGTAATGCGTATTATGTCATCTTGTGGTTGTGCTTCATCTGAAGTCTTTTGAGCTTCATGAGATTCAGAAGCTGAAGAATATTCCATTTGCTGTGTTGTCGCTGTCCTTTTCAATGTAGATTTCTTCTTGTATGTTGTTGGAAAAAATTGTCGCAATGTTGCAGTCCCGCCAATAGATGGCGTTGTGGCTTGGCCGACCAGGTCTAGCATGTCCTGCATTGTGGTCATCCCACCACGAGGTGGTGCTGTCGCTTGCCTAGTTGACCACAATGGCATCGCGACTGTGCTCAGCTCCTGTTTGGCTGACTGCAGCATTCGCGATTTTGAGTGAGACTGAGACTGTGCTATTTTTGACTGAGCTAGCAGTGTAGATTGGATACGTGAGAGTCTCTCCAGGACTGGAGAGGTTGGGATCGAAAGGACTGGGATTGAAGGGACAGGAATTGGAGAGGGGGTGGAGCCCCGGGATGTCAAACTCTGAGCACGCCCCTTCCTCACCCGTGTCGTCACAGGTAAGTGGAGCCGCCTCCGACCGCGCACCACCCGCATCTTTTGCACACGTGCGACCTAAGGAACTCCTCCTTCCTCCCCTAGACTCACATCACTGTCTCCGTCCCGCTCCATCTCTGATGTCTGCCCCCTAGCTTGATCCGTCTCAGAATCCCTCTCCTCTTCCTCCGACACTGTATCCGCGCCTCCCACCGGCGCACGCAATTCCCGTTCGGCTTGTGCCCGCCCGACAATTCTGGAAGACCTTCGCATCCCGACTTCCGGGTATGGCATCATCAACGTGCTTTTCCCACGTCTCCCTACGGGTGCCGGCTGACACTCTGCAGCTGTCTCGCCAGGCTTGCCCCCCGTGTCTGACGCTGTGGCCACAGTCTGAGAGCCCTTCCTGGGTGTCTTGCTAGTTCCGCCTTTCACCCATGTTTTTGGCACTGCACCGCTTGAAACTGCCGCCGCTGATGCTAAAACTGCATCAGATCCCGTGTCTCCCACTGCCTCCATCCCCCCCTCACTGGCTGACCCCGCCACCGCCTTAGGCTGCTTGCTGTTGCCGGCCTCCCGCTGCTGCTCGACTGCTCCCACCATGAGAGAATTTTTCCCTCTCCCCCTCTGGTCCCACTTCGGCCCCCCTTCCTGACTCTGCTGTTTTCCCTCCCCTACGTCCCTTTGGCTCCTGCGAATCGGGAGGATGCACCCCGAGAATGGCGCAGTCCGACTGCTTGATTTTGCTTGGGGAAGTTTCAACCCTGAGCTCTCCCGGGAGTGAGATGGTGTCTGAGTCGGAGCCCGAAGACCCTGAAATATCTGGGGTTTCTGGGCGTTTTGGAGGTCCTGTGGACTTTCGGGATGGTGAGGGAATCAGAGGTGATGAAGTTTCCTCCTGCTCCCCTTCTATGGGAGCTATTTCTCTTTCCCCTGGGACAAATGGAACTAGAGCTGCCCTCCGCTTCAGGCTTTGCTCCCTTTCCTCTGTCCCTGTGGGGATTCTAACAAGCTACTGTTTGGCAACCCTCCTAGATTTTGCTGAGGTTTCTTCCAGCATCACCTGTGCAGGTGATAAGAGTTTCAGGGCCGTTTCGTCCTTTCTAGTAGCTGAATGATAAAGATGTCTATTAATTTCCTGCCAAAAACCCACTTCAAACAACAAACGTGTCTCTGAGTACGGATAATTACAGTGTACCCATAGCAAAACATCTCAAGTTCTTTCTTTGAAATTTCGATCGGATGTGCCTCTGCCATGCCTTGTAAGGCAGACAGAATCCTTAACTGCTCTTGGGAATATGTCCCCCCCATGTTCTTAATTTTGACCTTCTTACCAAATCCGAGTTGTCAGGCCAGTCCAAAGGTCCACCTGGAAACCGGCCAGCAGTTCACAGGAGAGTGGACTCAGAGTGCCTTCTGGTTCCACTCTGGACTGGTCTGGTACAAATCTCTTCGGCAGAAGCTCTCTGGATGGCCTTGAGAGTGCAATGGTCTTGAGAGTGGCTGCTGCTTCTTCGGGCTTTCCTGGCTGCTTCCCAAGAGGCTTACCAGTGCCCTCCTGGGAGCGAGCCCAGTCTGGGAGCTGCCCGCTTGGAGCCCACCCAGGGACGGCAAATCTCGGATCGGCAGTTGATAGTCTCTGCCCTGAGAATGTGTAGGATGCCTCTGCTTCAGCCTGCACACCTGAAGAATGAGTCTGGACTCTTCACTTTTCAGTCTTGAAGTTGTTTATTCATTCTTATATATATAATTTTCTTTCTGCCCAGCCGAGATTGGCTCAGCAAGGCAGCCACGAGCACTCTGACCGCGCCCAAGGCGGTATCGTCTTTTTATACTACAAACTATGTGTATCATATTTACACTTGATTCCCAATACCTATCACCTATGGTAGACAGTACGCTTCTATTCTAAACCAATCCCAAAGTGCCAACATCACAGCAGAAAATGGAGAACAAGAAGAAGAAAGAAGGACTAGACACGCCCTGATTCCTCCATCTTGTCCCCATAACTCCTATATCAAAAATCCTAAAATCTATATTTTCACCCTGTGAATACTTTATTATTACACCATTCACGCCTGTGTGACTTTGACGTCCTCATACAAAGCTGGCAATTCATTGCAAGGATCAAAATCAAGCCACCAGGTGTTCTGGGCAGCATGCCAGGGTCTCCGAGCCCCCCGATGGGGTTCTCAGCAACTCTGGACATGCAAAGGGATGTGCTGAGTTCCCAGTCAGTGTGTTACCTCACATGCATTATATGGTAAGGTTGCTTCCTGTGGGAGATTAAGTGTATTAATTTAGAAATCAATTGGTATAACTATGGATTTGAAACTTCTTTGAGAAGAGGATGTTCTGCTCTGATAGCTATACCAGCAACATAAGCTGAATCTGTGACCACATTAAAAGGTTCATTTTTTAATTTTTCAAAGGCTCTGACAACAGCTGCTAATTCTGCAATTTGTGGAGATCCCTCCACTATTTGTATGTCAGATTCCCATTTTTGTGTTTGAGGGTCTTTTCATGTCATTACAGATTTGTGGGATGACCCTGAACCATCTGTAAAGATGGTTAGAGCTTTGAGAGGTGTTCTACTTTGGATTAATTTTGGGGTCAGATGAATGGCTACATCAGGATTTAAAAGTTTGGTTTTTGGGATATGAACTGAAATTTGGCCTGTATAGCTATCTAGGGCAAACTGGAGATTTTCATTGGTCTGGAGCAAATGCTCCAAGTCCCCAGTGGTCAGTGGCAAGTATATGCATGCGAACTCGCACCCTGCAAGAGAGCGGAGGCGAGTTCTAGCCTTTTGTATTAAATGTGCCATGATTTCCTGGAAGGTGGTAATTGTCTTTATAGGTTGGTTGTTTGTAAAAATCCATTCCAGTATCAGCAAAGGGTCTCGGACTTAAAAGTCCCATTGGAAAATCAGTCCATAGAATCAAGGTGCTTTTCCCATGATGATGAACTGGAAAGGCAGGCTGGGCTCAAAGCGATGGGCTTTGCGTTAAGACAGGGCTTCTTGAACCTTGGTGATGGTACCTCTGGCTTCTGTTGTGAGAGTGCATGGAGAGTCCAGGTCTTCGTTGCCATGAAGAAGGTTGAACAGGGGAGCAAGGTCCTCTGTTGTAATTCCTAGCAGTGGATGTATCCAGTTGATGGATCCACATAGGCTGTGTAAGTGTGTCAGGGTTTTTGGTTCATCTCTTAGGGTGAGCTGCTGGGGTACGATGGTCCTTTCCCGGATCTGGACTCCAAGGTAAGTCCATGGGTTGGTGGACTGTATTTTGTCCTCATGGATCTCAAAAGCTGCCTTTTCTATGGTTTCAATGGTCCTTTTAACTGCTTTGTCTAAGTAAGCTTTATCTGAAGCACAAACAAAGATATCATCCATATAGTGGTGGATGATAGCATTTGGAAATAAGTTCTGAATGGGAGAGAGTATGTGAGCAACGTACCACTGGCATATAGTGGGACTGTTTTTCATTCCTTGAGGAAGGTAACACCAACAATCTCTTTTTAGTGCGGCCTCTCTGTTAAGAGAGAAAGCAAACCATGGAGAGTCCTGGGGGTGCAGTGGAATGCTGAAGAAACGGTCCTTAATATCTATGATAGCAAGTGTCCAGTCGCTAGGCAGCATCAATGTGGAGGGCAGGCCAGGCTGGAGGGGGCCCATGTACGCGATGACCTTGTTGATTTTGTGAAGGTCGTGGAGGAGCCTCCACCTGTCTGTTCCAGGCTTTGGTAGTATGAAGACTGGAGAGTTACAAGGGCTGGTGGTCTCAACGATGTGGCCTTTGGCAAGCTGTTCTTCCACGAGGGCTTGTCGTGCGTGCAGCTTTACTTTAGAGAGGGGCCACTGTTCATTCCAGACAGGGTCATGGCATTTCCAGGTGAGACAAGGGGTATCTGGCAGTGCACGCTCCTCACTGGCCCTCATTAGAAATCCTGAGTGGGAATACGTAGGGAAGCCCCCCACTGGGACAGAACGTCCCTGCCCCAAAGGGTGATGGGGGCCCATACCACAAATGGGCGGATGGTTGCCAGCTTGCCTTCAGGCCCTTCGACAAGGATGTTGTTCTTGTTGCGCATGGATACCGTAGCTCCACCAATCCCTGAAATCATGCCTGCAACAGGTTGTAGATCCCAGTGTGCCAGCCATTCTGAACAAGTGATGATGATCACGTCAGCACCGGTGTCCAGCATCCCTGGTCAGTGGATCTTCTCTCTTCTGCAGTAAGACCCCACTCAATGGTAGGCTTTCTTGATCCCACAACTTGTGCCCACATTGCTGTAGGGTTGAGAGGAATCTGTTCCCTGTGATTCTCTGGGAGTAGAAAGGCTTGTGTGATTGGAGTTCCCTTTGAAAGGAAAAATGGTAAGTCCATGCAGTACACCTGGACGAGAATGTCTTGTCCCGGGCACACTGTTTGTACTTCTGGATGAACGAAGATTTCCTTTGGGCTATGGAGAGTGTCACTGTGGGATCTCAGTCTCTCAGAACTGGGGTGCAGGGTGAACGAGACCACCCCTGGGGGGCTCGGGAGTCCTGGAATGTTGCCAGAAATGTCTGGTGGCTGGACTTTAATCCCACACAGGAGACAACATCTGTATGAGGACAGGAGGATTTCACCGGGGTGAATGGTGAAGGGATAAGTTAATTGGAGTGTGAGATACAGGGTTTAAAATTTCTGTACAGGGGGGTCTAGAGAGGTAAGATGGAGGAATTGGGGCGTGCCCTTCTCCTTCTTCTTCTTCCTCTAGGCCTCCATTTTCTGTGGTGATGTTGGCACTTTGGGATTGGTCTTTACTAAAAGTGCACTGGTTAATAAGGGTAGAGGGTATTGGAGAAAAATGATAAATATTGTATACGTAACTCCGGGTATAAAGATAGGTGGCCGCCCCAGGGGCTCTCAGTGTGTGCCCATGGCTGACTGCTGAGCAGAACTCTGTCAGGCCAAGAGAAAATCTTTTAGATAAGCAATTAATAAACACCGAGACCGAGAAAAAATCTGAAGTTTCCTCTCGTCCTTTCGAACCCGGGGGCCCAAGGCCATCTTGGGCTTTTCCCAGACCATCTAAACAGCCCCAAAATCCGACATGTCACCTATAATTAAGATGTCCGAAGGACCACCTTTTGGCCTGTATTTACCTGTGGGAACACGATAAACATTCTCATTATTAAAGTCAATGGACAGAGCAGTTACCAGTTGAAAGCAGGTTCCCATCTGTATCGCCCCGTGTGTTGGATCTTCTTCTTGTGGTCCCGATCTTCCTGGGATGGTGCGTGGTTGGGTCTGGGTGGCCTTTGATTTGTTGTTGTCACAGTCCGGGGCTCCACCGGGCTGCGTAAGGCGTTTCCTGAATGCTGCTGGTTGCGCTGCTGATTCTGGTGTCTTTGATAGGTATTGCGGGGTGACCTGTCTGGACAGTCCTTTATAAAATGTCCAAAATCTCCACAGTGAAAGCAGTGGGCCTGGTCTTTAGAAGCCATTACTGCATATGCACCAGAAACTCCTTCAGCAATACCCTTAGCAACTGTTTGGGCCACTGTATTTTCAGTGGACAAGTGACGTGTACAGCTTCCCAGCATTTGCTCTATGGTAGCGTCTGTATCCAAGGGTAGAGACCTCAGAATTGCTTTGCATTGTTCGTTTGAGTTACTCATGGCAAGCTTACATAACAGCTCCTTTCTTGCCTCTGAGCTCTCTATTTGTTTTTCCAGAGCATCTTTAATTCTGTCCACAAATTTGATAAAGCTTTCATCTACTTCTTGTTTAATAGTAGAAAATGCATCGTCGGCATTGAGTCATCGTGGACAAGAAGTAAGTAGGTTTTTGCTGCAAGTGCCCCACCTTGCAGTGCCTCCTTAGACAGTTTGTCAACTTGTTCAGAGGGATTCTTTAAATTCCCTTCCACAGCCAGCTGTTCTACTGTAAAATCTGTCTTATCAACATATGTGGAATATGAGTCTGATAATGTTTTTAATTGTTTTTTCCAATGTCTTTCCCATAACATATATTCTGCTGGGGAAAAGAGGCAATGGGGCAATATTTTTAATATCGTGGGGTGCTAAAACGTGTGCCTAGAACATAGATTTTAAAAAATTTCTAAAAATATGTGAGCTTCTGCCGTGTTCTTTGGCTATAGTTTTTAATTGTACGAGTTCCTTATTTGAGTTAGGTTCTCATGTCTTTATAGTAGATTCCCGGCCTTTTTTTCCTGTTTTTATAGTCTACTGGGAAAGCATTAATTTTTTGCAACATCTGCCAATCACCTGCCTTAGTAGCTTCTATCTTAATTAGAGTCCATGGATCAATGTCCACTGTATCAGAATCAGAGTCACTGGAACTGCTGTTGTCCAAGGAAGAGGAGTGACAGCAAGTAGCCCGTGTCCTATGCTTTTTACGCTGTGTAGGAGCGGGATTTTTCAAAGGCTTTGGGGGCTGTGAGGAGGCACATGGCATAGCTTGGCCAGAGGGAGGCGGCGGTGGGGCTGGGATGGCAGCACAGCATGCACAAGACTGGGGGAGATGGGTGGCACCGTGGGGGGTCTCTGGGATTCCGTTTGGGTGACATTGAGGGTGGGTAGGTGTGGGATTTCAGCCTGTCAGGACTGAGGTGCAGAGTGACCGAGACCATCCCTGGGGGGCTCGGGAGTCCTGGAATGTTGCCAGAAATGTCTGGTGGCTGGACTTTAATCCCACACAGGAGACAACATCTGTATGAGGATGGGAGGATTTCACTGGGGTGAATGGTGAAGGGATAAGTTAATTGGAGTGTGAGATACAGGGTTTAAGATTTCTGTACAGGGGGGTCTAAAGAAGTAAGATGGAGGAATTGGGGCGTGCCCTTCTCCTTCTTCTTCTTCTTGGCCTCCATCTTCTGTGGTGATGTTGGCACTTTGGGATTGGTCCTTACCAAAAGTGCACTGGTTAATAAGGGTAGAGGGTATTGGAGAAAAATGATAAATATTGTATACGTAACTCCGAGTATAAAGATAAATGACCGCCCCGGGGGCTCTCAGTGTGTGCCCATGGCTGACTGCTGAGCAGAACTCTGTCAGGCCAAGAGAAAATCTTTTAGATAAGCAATTAATAAACACCGAGACCGAGAAAAGATCTGAAGTCCCTTCTCGTCCTTTGGAGCGCGGGCGGCCCAAGGCCATCCCAGGCCTTTCCAGACCATCTAAACAGCCGAAAATCCAACAAGTGGCGTTCGCTGCGTGGGCTACTTCCCACCAAACCTTTCGGGGGGGGAAAAGCCCTGAAGAGCTTAAGAGCTGAAGAGCCAAGAGGACAGCACTGATAACTCCTGAGGAGACAAGCCTGAAGAAAGAAGAAAAAAAAAAAAAAAACGGCCAGGAGAGTCTGCAAAAATCAGCAGTCACTGAGAATTCCATCTCTCAGCTTCTGCCGAAGACAGTTCGTAGCAGAGCGGCCTGGACTGGGACCAGAAAGGCGCCTCTGGATCCATCTCTCGTGACCTGCTGGACGGAGATCGGGAGCCTTCAGACCGCTCTGACGACAGATTTGGTAAGAAGGCCAAATATAGGAATATGGGGGGCACACTCTCCCAGGAACAACAGGAAATCTTGTCCGCCTTACAAGGCGTGGCTGAATTATATACAGAAGGGATCCCAAAGAAAGAATTAAAACAGTTATTGTGGGCAAGGCTCAACTACCCACTTGCAGAAACATGCCTGCTATTCGAAGTGGGGTTTTGGCAAGAAATCAATAGACATTTATATTTCTTAGGAACGAAAAAAGATGAGACAGCGTTAAAGCTGCTCTCGCCGGCAAGAATTATGCTAGAAGGCATTTCAGTGCAGTCGAAAAGACTGGATAAGCAGCGAAAAACTGCGGCACCCTCAGAGGGGGGGGAGCAAAGCTCCGGGAAAAAATTAGCTCTGGTCTCAAGTAGCCAGGGGGAAAGGGCTCTCGAGAAAAGACAGCAGGAAATAATATTAAACCCCCCGGTCAAAGAACGCAAGAAACCCCAAAAGCGTCCTGAAACCCCAGAGAGTATAGAGGAGTCAGGAACGGAAGGGGGGGAGCAGGAGGAAGACAAGGGATCGGGGGGGGGCGCTCTCTCGCGAAGGGCACAGCGGCGCGGCAGTGGCAGAGCAAGGCGGCGGCGCGGCGGCGGTGCAAGCGGGCAGCGCGGGTGAAGACGAGAAGACGCGCGCGGCAGGCAAAACTCGCAAGAACCCGGGGGGGGGAGTCACATACCAGCGCGGGGGCGGCAAATGCGGGCGGCGAATTGGGGGAAACCGCACAGCCCCAGAGGGCCACCGTAGTGAGACGCAGGAGGCGCGCGGTTGTGACGTCAGACCCGGTGCGGAGGTCGGCCAGAATCGCGGGGCGGGCCGGAATGCCGGCGGGAGGCGGGCTGTACACACCGGAGGGAGGAGTGAACACAGCGTCAGAGGAGGAGGAGACAGAGTCAGGGACAGACCGAGGGGAAGAAACCTCGGGGGTGGAAGGAGGAGGAGAGGATGACGTCAGCTCGGGAGAGACAGGGAGCGGCTCGGAGAGCACGCATGCGCAGAGAGTGGAGCGCGGGCGGCGGCGGGCCCGGTCCCCTGTGATGTCTGGGGTGAGGAGGGGCCGTGCTAGGGGCCCCACACCCTCTCCGGACTCGGTGTCTCTGGTTGAAACTCTCGGAGTCCCAGTCCCTTCCCTTCAAGGGAGACGTTTTGGTGTTCAAGCCCCATTTTCAGCTGAATTAAAAGCCAAGCAAACACGGTCTCAAATGAGAACGCCGACACGTCGGACCGGAAGAGGAAATGGGGCAGTCGAGCTCACTCCGTCATCCGAGCCAGGGAGGCTGGTGACAGCGCCACCTAGTGGCAGGAGGGCAGAAGTGCACGACATGCCGGATCGGTTCGGCGGAGCCACAGCGCCATCTCGTGGCGAGACTGCAACAATGCAGCAATTTTTTCCAACAATATATAAAAAGAAAAGCATTTCAAAGAAGACAATGTTAACACAACAAAGGGATTATCCATCCACTTCGGGATTTCATGAAGATGATGAAAGCTCAGATGAAGAACAGCTACAAGGAGAAGATGTCATAAGGATCACAGCATCGGAAGGTGTCCCGACATGGATGCTGTCAGCAGCAGAAGCAGCAAAAAGCTTCTTGCATTCATTTGATACAGCAAAAAAGAAATATCAACAGGATCCTCGAGTTTCCTTTTCGGATTTAGGAGCAAGGCCAAAAACCTCAAGGCGAAAAATGAGACACGATGAATCACCGATGACGTCCACAACACCATTATTCATGCAAATCCCAATGGAGTCTCAAGAAGAGGAATTTCAAGAGCCGGTGAAGACGATGGATTGGAAGCGAATCAGAAAAGCGTTGGCAAAGGAAAAGCATTTATTCCCGGGATCAGGAGATTTGACAATGCCGGTGACATATGATGCCCAGGGACAGAATCCAAGGTGGGAAAGGATGGGTCATGAGACACTCAAAGACTTAGGGAAGGCGGCTCAAACTTTTGGGCTGAACTCACAATACTTCAAACAGCTACTAAAAGGGACATTTACTATGTATGATCTCACACCATATGATATTCGAAGTATTGTGGCAATGATCCTCACTGACACACAGAATCTTATCTGGGAAAAAAGGTGGAGAAAATATCTTGCTGAGTTGCGGAACAGATATCAAGGTGGGCCAAATGCGAACCTCACAGAAGGGCAGTTAGCAGGGGATCCTCCAGATGACAACCCAGGGGAACAAGCAGCGCGGCTTCCATGAAGAGTGTTAAACGACATCAAAAAAGCAGCGCGATTGGCAATCATACAAATTACACCAACAGGAACTCCGGATGTTCCGTTCCCTTGCATCAGGCAAGGTCCCACAGAGCCATTCATGTTGTTCATCGACCGACTCACGCAAGCCGTGGATCGACAGGTGACGACAGAAGAAGTGAAGAGGCCTCTCTTGGAGAGTTTAGCTTTCGGCAATGCCAACCCGGATTGTCAACGGGTCATTAGCACCATGCCAGGACGGCCATCCTTGGCAGAGATGGTGGAGGCATGCAGCAAGGTGGAGACACCTCAGCACGTCGCAGCGATTGTGAAGAATGAATTAAAAGAGGAATGGGAAGAACAGCTAAAGGGACGCTCAGAAGGGCAATCAGAGGACAAGACATTGGAGAAGATGTTCGAGAAATTACTCCATCAACAGGACGAAAACGTCAACAAAGTTCTTGCGACAATGCAGAAAAAGAACAAACCCCAAGGAGGACAGTGCTACAGATGCGGGGAGTCTGGGCACATGAAAAGGAATTGCCCACGGACACATATACCAACGCCAGCCCAGAAAGCAGAAAGGCCAATTTGTGCACATGCACATGCACATGCAGTCATGCTCATTCTCTCTCTCTTCCTTGTGGGTAGTCATATGCGCTCTCCACATTCTCTTGTGTGATCACAAGCTCTTCTTGTGCTGTCATGTGCCTCCTCTCACTTTTGTGTGTCCCCTCTCAATGAGACTGTGTGCAATTGCACTCACTCTCCCACTTTCCCACTCTCCTTCAGATGTAGTCACATTCCCCCTTATCTAGGTTGCAATCTCCCTTCTCTTACATACAGTTGTGTGTGGTCTCTGTCATGGATTATCCTCTCTTGCTTGCTCATTCTCATGATTGTGCTTGCTCTCTTCATGTGTGGCTGCACTCATAAGCTGCTGCTTGTTTGCTTCCTCTCACTCTCACAGCCATGTGCTCCTTGTTCCTCAACCTTATGCATGGTTGTGCTCACTATCCCTCTCTAGGTTGTGCATGCTGTTCCTCTCTTGGGTGTGATGGCACATGCTCTCCCTTACTTGGTCGCAATCTCTTTGAGGCTCACAGGCAATTGCCTGCCCTCCCTCACCCACAGTCATGTTTGCCTTTCATCTCTGGGTTACGGTCTCCCTGTAGGCCATATATGGCTGTGAATGCTCCCTCCCTCTCTCTGTAGCACTCTCAGGGGACATCCTTCTTTGTTGCTCCCTCCTGCACTCTCTTGTGCCAGGTCGGCTGCTCTATATTTCTTTCCAAGCCTTACTAGGTTTCTCTTGCTTGTGGTTTCTCTACCTAGCATGCTCATGCTAGCAATCATATATTTGCTGTTGCTAGCTTTCCCATAGAACAGATTCTAGGAGGGTCTGTTCCATGATCTTCCCAGGCCCAAAGGTGAGGCTGACTGGTCAGTAGTTCCCAGGACCCTCCTTTCTACCCTTTTTAAAGATGGGTACAATTTTTCCCTTTTTCCAGACACCTGGGACTTCATCTGACTGCCATGAATTTTCAAATATCATGGAGGGTGGCTTGGCAACTACAATGGCCAATTCCCTCAGGACTCTGAGATGCATCTCATTGGATCCCATGGACTTATGTACCTTCAGGTTCCTCAGGTGGTCGTGAACCTGATCTTTATTTACAGTGGGAGGGGCTTTGCTCCCCCAGTCTCCATCCTGCTATCCACCCACTTGAGAGGTGAGGGAAGAGATGTTGCCATTGATTTCCTTTGTGCCATTTAGCCTGACCAGCAGATCTTGACTCAGCCATGCTGGGCTCATCTTCCTTTCCTGACTTGTTACACCTGGGGATCACTGGCTCTTGTGCACTATGGAAGGCTCCCTTAAAGATCTGCCAGCTCTGTTCTGTTCCCTTGTCCCTGAGGGCAGTTTCCCAGGGGATTCTACTGACTGTCTCCCTAAAGAGCTGGAAGTTTGCTTTTCTAAAGTCCAGGGTCAACTTTACTCTTCATCTCACCCATATACCTCAGTACTGTGAACTCTGCCAATGCATGATCACTGCAGTCCAGGCTGCCTTCAGTCTTGATGTCCCTGATTAGCTCACTTGTGTTTGGTGACCATCAGATCCAGCACTGCATCCCCTCTGGTAGGACCGTCTATTACCTGGCTCAAGAAGTTAGCCTCCATGCATTCCAGGAGTCTCCTGAATTGCCTACAGCTCACTGTGCTGCTCTCCCAGCAGATGTTGGGGTGGTTGAAGTCCCTCAGCAGGATCCAGTGTACTCAGCACATCTCAGTGCAACATGCCAAGGGCCCTTGCTATCACCCTGTCCCTCTAACCTGAGTGTGTTGTCTCAAAACTTGTCATGGCCAAGCCTGATATTATATTGTAATCATATATTATGCTTGAGCTCTCCCTCAAAAGAAATTGCACTGTTGTTCTCTTTGTCAAATGCTCTCTCTTTCTGGGTCATAAGCTTTGACTGTCATTCTCTGAGTTACATTCTTTGGGACCCATGTGATCTCTTGCTCTTTGGCTCTCTCTCCCTTCTCCCATTTTTGGCACTCTTGCTCTCCCTCCCCTCTCTCCTGCCACACTGTCTTTTTTTTCCTTTTCTGGGTTGTGCTTTTTCATTCCCTCTGTGAGTTGCCCTCTATAGGTTTCTGACACCTCCTTTGGACTGTCCTCTTGCTCTCTTTCTCTGGATTGTGTGTATCACTCCTCTTACCCCCTCCTACCCCCCCTTTATTCTTGGGTCAATGGTGGGCTGTATCTCTCTCTCTGGGCTGACTTCTATCACACCCATCCCTCTTTGGACTCACTTTCTTCCCCTAGTCTGTCTGTCTCATATTCACGGCTGGCCTCTCTTATTCTCACTTCATCTCTCTTACCCTCCCCTCTCTGTGGACCACCCTCTCTCTATGGGTCGATGTGTCTCTCACACCATTTGGGCATCTTTCTCTCTACACTTGCACCCCTCCTGAGGCACCACTCTCTGGGTCTTCTCCTCTTGCACCTGCACTCTTTCTTTCTCTGGCCCCCTCCACCACCTCTTGCCCCACTCCCACCCTCTTTTACCCTCCTCCCTTCTCTCCTCCACCTCTCTTTCTGTCTCTGCTATCCATGCTCTCCCTCTCTCTGCTTCTTTCTGTGTGTGTCTCTCTCTGTGGTCCATCCTCTCTTTGCATCACTGCCCACCTCCTTTGGGTTGCCCTCCCACTCTTTCTCTGTGGGTCAACGTCTCTTGGGTTCTCTAGTTTCATATCCTAAGGTCAGTCTTTATCTCAATTTACCTCTTGTTCACGTCCTTCTCCCCATCTGGGTATATCTCTTCTTCTGTAGCACCTAATCTCTTTCTCTCCAGGTTGCCACCTCTCTCCCTTTTGCTCCCCATCCCCTTTTTTACTTGCCGTCTCTCTTCCCTTATCCTCCATACCCCCACCCCCACTTGGCTGATGTTTCTTGCCCTCACTTAATCTTTCTTCCTCTCCCTCTCCCTCTTTGTGGGTTACCCTCTCTCCATAGGTTGCCATACCTCTCATTTGGGTCATCCTCTTGCTCATGAGAGGGTCGACTTCTCTGGTGCACTTTACCTGTCTCTCTTGGATATCCTGTTTCTCTCTGTGTTTAATTCTAGGTCCACCCGCCCCTCTCATTCTCTCTAGGTTTGCCTCTGTCTGTCTTTCTCTCTTGGTTGCCCCCTCCATCCCCTGCACATCACCACTCATGTTGTGTGCACTCTCCCTCCATTTGGTTCACTCTCCTCCTCAGTTTCTCTTCCTTATTGCCAATCATCTCCTACTCCTCTCAGTCACACAAGTTCTCTCTCTCAGGCTCTCTTTCCCTTTGGACCCCCCCCCCCCTTCCTTGTGAGTTGCTCTCTCTCTTTTTCTGGGTTGAGCCACTCCTCTTTCTGGGCCATGCACACTCTCTCTCTCTGGGCTACACCCACTCTCTTGCTGGACTATATCTACCATCTCCCTCTCTGGGTCAAGCTCTCACTTTCTCTGAGTCATGGGTGTCCCCCTCCTCTAGCTCACATGCTTTCCCTCCCTTCCTCTTTCTGGCTCTTGCGCTCTCTAGGTCACACTACTCCTCCCTAAGTTACACACACACCCTGACTCACATGCTTTTTCTTTATGGGCTGTTCTTTATTGGTTACACATGCTCTCTCTCTCTCTGGATCATGCCCCTTCCCCCCCATCATGCTGTGTCCCCCATCATGCTCTCTCTCTCTCTCTCCCCCTCCTCCCCCACATCACATGTTATCTCTGTCAGTCTTTGTGGGTAATGCTTTTGGTCACATTCTCATCTCAGTCACTTCCTCTCTGGGTCATGCTCTATGTCTGACTGGGTCACACATCCCCTCTCTTCCTCTCATCCACATTCTCTCTCACTGGGTGTCTGTTTCATACTTTCTCTGTGTCTGTCTCTGGGTCGCATGTGCTTTATATCTTTCTTCAGATTGTGTTCAATCCAGTTCACACTGTCTCTCTGGGCTGTGCTTATGTTCTCTCTGGGACATGTTTGCTTTCTGTCTTGGTCATACTCCTTTCTCTGTGCCATGCTCTCTCTTGGGCCCACACACACCCTCTCTTTGGATCACATGCTCTTTCTTTCTCCCTCAGTTGTCACAGACATCTTTTGTGGAAAATCCTTTCTTTAGGATTTTTCCCTCTTCTAGGAAGCTGAGGCCCCAGAAAGAGAATGTAAACAATGGTTATCTGCTGCTGTGGAATGCAACAGGTGCACCTGTGATTGGCCCATGTTCCATGTTTACAATTAAGGGCCAATCACAGGACCAAGCTCTCTCTGGGACAGAATCAGGGAGAGCTCCTTTGTTGATTGATTCCTTTTTCTATTCTTAGCTTAGCAGCTTCCGAATTTTTTCTCTCTATTCCTATTAGCATAGTCTTAATGTATTCTATATCATAAATTAATAAATCCAGCCTTCTGATCATGAAGTCAAGATTCTCATCTCTCTCTTCACCCCTGAAAGACCCTTGCAAGCCCGGTAACAACTGGTGAACCCTGACTGAGGACAAAAATCAATTTGATGAGACCAGAGGAGCAAGAGCTGCACTGGGTAAATCCCGAAGGCAGCATTGATGGTTGCTTCACAAGTGACCACAGAAGTGGATTCTAGCAGGAGCTGAAGAACTGAGGATCCTGACTTGGACAGAGTTCACAGCCAAGGCTGACCACAAAGTGAACCTTCTGAAAAACCTCTGGGAAGATGTTCGGAAAGAGCAGCAGCACCATGGAGCTGGCCAGAGCATGCTGGACTCTTTCAAAATGTACTGTTGGGTTTTCCCTTCCTGAAGATGCAGCCCTCCGTAGTTTGTGGCTGTTCATATGGGGAACACCCCCTTTAGAGGATGAGGTTCAATTTTCTCCTTCAGAGGAGAAACTTATTGCCCTCTGGAAAAACTGGGGTGAAGAGGATGGAATTCTCTTGTTGGAGACAGATCTCTATGAGTTTTTTCGATGGGCAAAGCTTTTTGGGTTCTTTACTAATGTGCTATATGCCCTGGATTGTTTTCGAATGGGAGTGCATGGACTCCATTTTCCGATTCGTTTGGGACCAGGGGTGTGGCTGCCCCGGCATCTACTCAGCATTTAGAATGCTCTTTCCAGTTTTGAAGCGGAGAGCAGCTGTTTTTCCCTGGATTCCTAATTGCACAGGGCAAGCTCCATTTCCGCCGAGTTCAGCGGGAGAAGACCCTTTGGGGGATGGGTTGCTGCTTCCCAGCCCCCCCCCTGCTTCCCGGCGGGGGGGGGGGGGGGGGTGTGAAACTTCACCGCAAGCTGAAGAAGATTTTTTTACTCTGTCTCTGGAGCATGCTCAGATGGAGCAGTCCTTCCCCCCCCTTCTCTCTCTCCAGGGGAATGGGAGTGGGCAGCCCCACCACAGCCAGCACTGCGGGTGCCGCCCCTGGAAGCCTGGCAGGCCTCTCCCCAACCGGCCTCTTGGACCCCGCCCCGCTCAGAGATGGGGGTGGTACTGGTCCCCGAGGCCCCCCCGCTTGCTGGGCCCCCGCGGCCGCCTCCCAGACCCGCCCTGTGGGTGCTGCCACCTCCCCGGGCGATCCCGCCCCCGCCTCTGCCGGTTTCTGCATCTGAGAGCTCAGAAACACTGCTTCCTGCCCCTGCGCCTGTGTTGCTAGGAGACGCCCTCGGCGACAACAGCGACTTGGCGCTGCCTCCCCTGGCTGTCCTGTCACTTCAGCCCGCCCTGCGGGTGCGGACACTTCCCCGCACGGCATCTCCCGTGGCTGTCCCTCCGGCAGCTTCTCCGCCTGCGAGCTCAGAAATGCCGTTTCCCGCAGCTGAGCCACTGTTGCTAGGCAACGAAGACACGTCTGCTGCATCCGGCTCAGCGGGGGAGGCAATCTCTCCGGCCTCGACCCCTCCGCCAGCCCCCTCGGCCCCCCCGCAGCCTCCACTGGCCGCCCCAGCAGTTCTGCCGCCGTCAGGGACTTTGTCCTCCGTGTCTACATCAGAGGCTGTCCTGGAACCAGCGGCAGGTTCGAGCTCGGACCGTCCCGGGCCGGTTGCCTTTGCAGCAGCGGCCTCGGCGGCCGCCCTCCCCTTCCATGGAGGGAAGGTTGTTCGCCAGCTGGCTGTGGGTGCAGCCCGATTGCCGGCTTTCAAGATCAGCATTCTCGGCGGGTTGGGGACTGGTTGGTCAGTTGCTGCCCCATGGAGGTTGCCATCTCTGCCGCCCCTTGCGCGTCCCAGCGTCGAAGGCCGGGTGCGTTCTGCCGAAAGTTCCTCCTTTGGTCCCCAGCCCAGAGGGGGTGGTGCTGTGAGGCAGATGGGAGACACACCTGATGCATTTGCATTGCAGAGGCAGAGGGCAGAGCTGGAAGAGATGATGGCTTGTTTGCTCTGGGGAACAAACATCTCCAGACCCGAGACAGGATTTCTGGGGAAGGCTTCTATTTCTCTGCTGCTGGCATGCCTCAGTGGTTTTGGGGAAAGGAAGCGTCTCACCAACCGTGCTGCCATTGTACTGGCAGCAGGGTGTAGGCCTGTGGGAATGCAGAGCCTGCTTCATGGGTTTGGCCAGGGCTGCTGGGCTCAGGAGGTCCCTGGGCCGGGCCCACTGCCTGGCTTTCTGATGGCTTTGGGGGTTGTGGTTTCCCCTATCGGTCCTGGCCCGCCTTTTGTGGGCCAGCTTTGGGGTTCCTGGTCCGTACATGGGCCAGGGCCTCCCAGTGCCTTTCTCTGGCTGCTCTGCTGCTGCTGCTCTTTTCGACAAAAAAAAAAAAAAAAAAAAAAATTAAATAAAAAAAGATTGAAATAGCTGGCAGCAGCTCTGAAGCATTGAAGGGCCAGAAAAGGACATTCCACAAATTTTTCAAATTCTTTGAAATTGTTTGAAATTGTTTTATGACTGTCAATGGTTTTTGATAACTATTGATGGACTTTTTCTGCAGCAAGCCTGTTTCAGGACCAAAAAGGACTTTCAGATATGTCCAGGAGGAAGATCTTCAGCCCATGGACTGTTCCTGAAACTCAGCTGCTCTGACTTGAATTTTCTTTGTGTTGTTTTTTGCATTTTCCTATATTGTAAGAGTGTTTTAGTGATTTGATAGAATTGTATGTTCTACAGGTGAAGAAATTTCCTGTTCATTCCACACCAGCATTTTTTCTTTTTAATTTATTAGAATTTAAAGGGTGTAATGTCACAGACATCTTTTGTGGGAAATCCTTTCTTTAGGATTTTTCCCTCTTCTGGGAATCTGAGGCCCCAGAAAGAGAATGTAAACAATGGTTATCTGCTGCTGTGGAATGCAACAGGTGCACCTGTGATTGGCCCATGTTCCATGTTTACAATTAAGGGCCAATCAAAGACAAGCTCTCTCTGGGACAGAATCAGGGAGAGCTCCTTTGTTGATGGATTCCTTTTTCTATTCTTAGCTTAGCAGCTTCCGAATTTTTTCTCTCTATTCCTATTAGCATAGTCTTAATGTATTCTATATCATAAATTAATAAATCCAGCCTTCTGATCATGAAATCAAGATTCTCGTCTCTCTCTTCACCCCTGAAAGACCCTTGCAAGCCCGGTAACACTCAGTGTGTCTCTTTCTCTGGGTTGCGTGTGGTCTCTCTCTGGGCCAGTCACATGCTCTTTTGCAGTTTCTTTGTCATGCACACTTTTTCAGGGGATGTGCTCTCTATGTCATAGGTCTACTCTGAATTGGAATCATGCTGTGTCTTGGACAGATGCTTGCTTACTCTCTAATTTTAGAACTTTCTCCTTCTTTGTAGCTTTCTCTCTGGGTCTCTCTTTTACCTGTTTTGTTTCCAGTATGTTCTTTAGCAATATATCCTACTGAATAATAACCTTGTGGATATTTTTCACCAGCCTTCCAGTAATACAGCGCTTCGTTGATTTTCATTAGTTTAAAGGGGTTTTTTTGTCTCTCTCTTGTAGATATTCTGTTATTTTATTTATTCTTATGGATTTGCATCATGCCCATACATTTGTATAAAGTGCCCTGGCAGTTGTAAAAATCCAGGTGTCTTCATGTCATATGACTCTTCATGCCCATTATCGTTTGGGGAAGAGTCAAACTCCATTTATTATAAAATGTGTTTTTGCATAATAGCTAGTTGTTAAGGAATGTTAGAAGCACCTGCCTCCTCCAGAAGTTCCAGTCCAGGACTTCCTCCTGCCCACCCACTAGGACCAGTGGCTAGTCCAGCCTAAAGTTTGCTAGCAAATATACCACCACCCCTCCCCACTCACGCTCAGTTTGGGGAAGCCTAGCACGAGTCATATGGGCTGTGACCCACTCCAGCAACTGATGCAGAGCCTCTCACTCACCTCACTCACGCCAGCCCCTCCCAGTAGCTGGTTGTCAAGACACACACTGTTCCCACCCTAGTGACTGGAGGTTAAAGACTGCTACTTGCACCAGTATATGACATCACAGGCCAGTGCCATCTACACCCCCAGTCTGACTCCGGTAACTGGCACCAGATTCCACTCACACAGATGTCATCAGTAGCTGGTACTTAGTCCCTACAACACACATATATGCAGGATACAGTGAGATTACACAGAGCAATAGCTAAGAAAAGATTTAGGAAGACAGAACAGACTGTGATGATCAGATGCAAGGCTGTCAGACAAGTTACTGACTGGCCCTGTTTTACATGTGTCTGGTCCCTTTTATACCACTTTCTGTCTACCGCCCTTTTTGTTCCTCCCTGCTCTCCCTTCCCCCTCTGTAATCTCATGAGTTACATAGTTCTATGGATTCCTGCATGCCTCCCAGTTCAGTATACAGGATCCCTTCTAGTTTTCAGTCTTATCAGTTGTAAAGTCCGTGTTGATCTTCCTGTATGTGGAGCCTGTGGTTTCTTGGTAGTTCATCAATTAGTGTGACTGGTCAGGTGTATTTCTTTGTCACTGTCTCCATGTTTGTTCTGTCAGGTCTGTTTCTGTATATTTTAGTTTCTGGTTTCCCCCTTTCCCCCTTGGTTTCTCAATTGACAATGTCCCTGATCAGATAAGCTTGCTGGAATAAATATTCTCACACTCTTACTGTGATTCCTCAGGTTTGGTTCTCATCACAGATTCCCTTACCACTTTTCGGCCAGGCTTGTGTCCCTGAATGCTCTTGTTTATGGCTTCTTCCTTTTCTTATTACCTTTTTTTGTGTTGAAAAAGGCCTTTGACCAGATACCCTTAAAGGAACAACTCCACACAATTTTCAACGTACTAGTAGCTATCATACCAGGTTATCTATTAATTGTGTTTCTCACATGGAAGCAGCAACCTGGTGTATGTAAGTTCCTTCATGTCTAGCTTCAGGATCATTTATTCCTCCAAACCCCTTGCACAACTTGCACTTTTGCACCACTGGTTCCTATATCAAGGCCATACCTTGATTAATCCTTAAACCTTACTTTTAATGAGACATCTGGTAGGCTATATATCAACATTTACTCTCATAATCGCAACAGCTCACAGTTTTGGCAACTTTGGTTCCTTTTTGGGAGGGAACTTCTTCAGGCTGCATCTCCAGTGCACTGAGGTAATTGCAGTCTAAGACTTGAACATACCATGTGTTGTGGCCTAGTCTTGGTCCTCAGGAGTTGCCAAATGAAACAGTTGAAGTATATGGGGGGTCATCTGAACACTGATGCACTTTGTCTTCCATTTGGTTATGATGTGTCCATGGACTCTTACCATGTTGTTATTTGATGAATGCTTGCAGGACATAATTTCTTACTTTTACACTTCCTCTTTCTTAACAACACTTGTAATTTCTGACTAAATGCACAATGTATTTTTACCTCACTTTTTTCCACACCTTTATCATATTTGTATTCACATTTTTTACATGTCACTAACACTGGAGTTGCATTAACAAACTGGCCCCTTCATCCACATCACCTTCTTCAATAAATCAGGATCAAACAACTCCATAGGTATTGTATCAAATTGCAGCAAAGTCCCATTCCACCCATACTTTTCCAGAAACACTTTCACATTAATCAGTCCATCATATATGCTTTATGAAAACTATTTGTTTTATCTTTGTTAACTATTGATACCTCTATCTTAATAATATTCAGGTGCAGAATGTAATTTGAAAAGAAAACGTGTGACATTTTGTTTCAATATTTCAGACTGATCTTTTTCAGATACACCAATGTGGGTTTCTAAGAGTCTGTATTTTGTCTGCGATTACCATAAGTGTTTTGGGGGGAGGTATTTTCATGTAGAATGATTGCTAATCTCTATGTGCTTGTTATGACCGGCTGTAATACTTTTTTTCTCTTGTTCTCTTTTTGTTCCTTTATTTCTGATGTTTGAAACCATTCTGTTCTAGAACCTTGTTTGTTAAAATTGTTGAGAAATGGAAAACATTTTTCTGCCTGTTTCATAACCAGAGTTCTTATCCTTCTATTAGTGTTCATGAATATGTCACTCCTGTATTAGTTTTATCATTTTATGTACAACTTCCATGTAGTCAGTGTAGCCCTTTTACCTGGAAGCGGCACTTCCAGAATAATTGCTTGCCACACATATAACATCCCATCACTTACACTGGACATATCACTTTTTCTTTCAGGTGTTTCCATGCTTAATGCAAAACAAGTCTGTCGTGGTTTGACCGGAAATGGGACATCTGGGATATGTTGTTTTGCTGTGGTTACCAATGGGTAATTGGAATTTAAGATGGGCACTTAGTTTGACCAGTGGGACATTTGGATCCGCCTCTTGAGACTACGAACCCAAGGGGTTAAAAGCAGGGCTCTTGGCCTTCGGAGTCCTCTTGGGATTTCCGGCGTGAAGAAGTCTCTCCCCCGGCCCAGTTTCTGGCTGGGCTGGGGGAGGGGAAAGCCACGTGGCCCTTCTACGGTAGGCCCGGGTTCGGAGGAAGGGTGGCAGACCCTTGAGCGACCTGTTTATTCCCCCCCCAGAGAATGCAGCCCGTGCTCGAACTGTATATCTTGAAACTTGATATCATGTGCCGGCAGGCAGCACGGCTGGGAGGAGAAAGGGGGGGGCAGCGGGCAGTCCGGCCGCCTGGGAGAGCTTTTAACCCTTTGGGGAATGAAGGCTTCGCAGAACATTGCCTTTCCTGGGAAAGGGATAGGAGTGGAAGATGAAGGAAGAAAATCAGGCCAGTAAGGAGGGTCTGGCAAAGGGAGAAGAGAGATGTTGAAGGAATGGAGGAAGATGGAGTGGCAGTTTTTGCTGGACTCTTTTTTGTTGTATTTCCATGGGCTGTTTCCTGGTGATGCAGAGGCTGTATTGCAGGGGGAAGCGGAGGCTCGGCGTCAAGAGAGTTTGGTTTTGAGACCCCTCGGCCCCAGGGGGTATAGAAGACATGGGGGGGACAGAGGTCCCAGGATTGTGACTGTACTCTGCTTGGAACGAGACGAGGCATTCTTGAAAGGCCCTGAAGGCAGGCCCCTGCCCCATCCCATGCCAGGTGGTGAGAGCACCTCGGCATGGAAAGGAGATGTCACGAGATAGCAAGATACCGGGCGGATTGCTGATTGTGACAAGAAGTCCATGGCACAAGGAAGGACTCCGTCTATCCCTTATGAGCTGAAGATTTGATTTTTTTTTCCAAAGGGTGGTGCCAGACCGAGTGTGGATAATTTTTTGGGAAATGTAAATGTGTTTGGGAATTTGGTGGGAGGAGGATAAGGAAGTGTTTCTGTGTAGTTTTCATTCTCCTTGTTTTTTTCCCCTGTGTGTGTGTAGTTTAGTAATTGTGTGTGTAGTTTAGTTAATAAACTTCTCTTTATGTTTAAGTTGGAGCCTGCTTTGCTTATTTCCTGGCCACATCTCACAGCAGATATCAGGTAAAAGGTATATTTATGGGGGCCCTGGCTTTGCCAGGCCTAAACCATAACAAAGTCTTATCATGGAAATTTGTTTCCTATTGTAGTCTTTATGACTTGGAATGTATTTAAAACCAAATTCACTGCTGTTCCTTATTTCTCTTCTTTCACTTATTTTAATATTTTTCTATAATAGGCTTTCCTATAGCCCTATAAATATGCACTGCTCTTGGTATTGCCATGTCCACTTCTTGTAGTAAAACAACTTTGACTTAGTTACTAGTTCTATGGAGCTCATTCCTACCTGGAAGCAGGTTTCATACAAGGAAAATGGGATCCTGCTCGCATTAAGTGCAGGAAGTCTGTTGGCTTTTAGTATTTTGTGTTGTTGCTTTTTTAAGAACCTTAGTTAACATTTTATAGTCTCCTGGTTTCCTTAGTAATGACTCTGGATGTGTTGCACAGAAAAACACAGAGGACTTCATCCTTGCTTTCCTCCCAAAGAAATTTGGAAATGCTCTATTCAAGCAGCTCTTTTTTTCATCCAAGACTTCTCTTCTTATACCATGCAACACAGGCATGCTAAGACTCTGGTCTTTCTTTTCTTGCATCGGTCATTTAAGAAGGATGTAGCATTGTCAAAAAACAAGACTTTGGTCCCAAAGCAGGTGTTCATACCTGCAGACTTCAGACTTTCAACAGGGAGAGGCACGTAGCTTGTTCTATTTGGAATAAGTCTGACACTGAAGGAGGCCATAGGAATTTTATTGCTGAGTTCAGCAGGAAAAGAATGTGGATCCCATTTTGTTTCTGTTGTGAGCCGATGACTTGACTCTATTTTTCTTACCCAGGTGAACAAACCTACAAATGTTTTTCCAGCACATTTTCAACCATGACAATCAGCCAGCTAAAACAGCATTCCTTGAGAGTGCATGGAAAAGCACTGATACTACCAAAACCCCATGCTGTCAGCCTCTCAGGCTCACTTGGCTACTGCACCTCCAAGAAACACACTTCTGCTGAAGAGGTGGAGGACTCTAATGGTAAGAGGTGCCTCAGAGCAAGAATGTAACTGTCTAAAATACTACTTAATAATATTATTGTTATAATTTAAAAATTAAGGCAGCAATTAAAAAAATACAAAGTTGTATGAAAAGCAAGAATAAAGGTGATGTTCTAGTACTTGACCTACAGTTGAATCTCACCAGTTTATTCTTTACCAACTTATCCTGCCAATAGCTGTCCTTTGGAATAAGTCAAGATCACCTTACTTTTCAGCAAAGATTTATAACACAGGAAATTTTAAATGGCAGAGCTCTCATCAAAATTCAGTGAGAAAGAGAGCATCTAATTCCATTTGCATTTCTAAAAAACACTCTTTTATCTTGTTATCAGAGAAGTTTATTGAAGCCACAAGATTAAATGTAAAAAGTAGAGGGAATAGCTAGACAACTTTCTATTTTATGGATTTTTCTGGAAATGAGTGTGTACACAGATCCTAATGTTTGAAATACATACAGATGGCTTATTTTTAACCTTTGCCTTGTATTTAGGTTATGGAGTTTTAATGCTTCTGCTACGAATGAGAATCCTGGGGCAGTTTTAGGCCCCTCACAACAAGAAAGACATTGAGGGGCTGGAGTGTGTCCAGAGAAGGGAATGGAGCCGGAGAGGGTTCTGCAGCACAAGGAGTGGCTGAGGGAGCTGGGGAGGCTCAGCCTGGAGAAAAGGTGGCTCATGGGGGACCTTCTGGTTCTCTATAACTCCCTGACAGGAGGGTGCAGCCAGGTGGGGGTCAGGCTCTGCTCCCAGGGAACAAGGGACAGGATGAGAGGAAATGTCCTTAAGCTGTGTTAGGGAAGGTTTATATTAGATATTAGGAAAAATTTCTTCCCTGAAAGGAATGTCAAGTATTGAAACAGGCTGCTGAGGGGGGTGATGGAATCAACATCCCTGGAAGCGTTCCAAGGGCATGTGGATGTGACACTTGTGGACATTGTTTAGTGGTGAACACAGTGGTGCTGGGTTAATGGTTGGAACCAATGATCATAGAGGACTATTCCAATTCATTAATAATTCTACGAAAATGTTTCAAAAGCAGCCTTGACAGTATTTACTGAATTCTTAAAATGCATATTAAATAAGACTTTTAAAATAATCTTTTAAATGTCAATTGTGTTCAGAGGGGGTGATGTTATTTCTATTGTGATTATTTTAATTTTTCTTTTTTTGAATATAAAAGCAGTCAGGGCATAACACTCTTTTCCATTATAGCTTCTTTGCATCATCATAGCAATGTAAAGTATCCATAGGATAAATGAGAATTATTTTCTGTATGTTTGCTGGTAGCAGCAGGCAGGCAAGGAGACCACACAGCTTCTGAGGGTGTTAATTAGATGAGGGTTTATTGGGGGTCCCACCTCTGGGAGCAGCATGGTTTCTTAGGGAAAAGGGAGGAGGGAAGGGGAGAGAGGGAGAGGGAGAGCCTAGGGAGAAAAGGGCCAAGAAAAAGTCTGGTCTCCCTCGCACAGCTTAACAGGGAGATTCAAAGTGGGTGTGAAATAAGACTAAGGCCAATGGGATTACAGATACATGATACTTCAGGAGAGGATCACAGGCATGGAATAAACTGTACATTTTCGAGGGGTGAGACAGAGAATACCATTTAAATAAAATGTAACACCACGCTTCCCCTCACCCCTCCCTCCTTCCCAGCTCTATCTCCAACCCCAGCAGGACAGGTAGATGGGAATGGGGGTTATGTTCAGTTCACCCATTGTTTTCTCCTGCTGCTCAGGGAGACAAGTCATTCCCCTGCTCCACTGTGGGGTCCCTCCTATAGGAGACAGTTCTCTGTGAACTTCTGCACTGTGAGTCCATCTAATGAGCAATAGATCTCTGCCAACTGCTGCAATGTGAGTCCATCCTATGGGCAACAATCCTCCCCAAACTGCTGCAGTGTGGGTCACTCTTCCACGGGGCACAGTCCTTCAAGGACAGGTTTCTTCCAGTGTAGGCTTCTCTCTCCACAGGCCTCCCATGGGGTCACAGCCTCCTCTCAGGCATCTACCTGCTCTGGCACGGGGCTCCTCCATGGGCTGCAGGTGGATCTATACATCCTCATGGATCTCCATGGGCTGCAGGGGCACAGCACCTTCATGATGGTCTTCACCACAGGCTGCAGGGGAATCTCAGCTCTGGTGCCTGGAGCACCTCCTCTCCCTCCTTCTCCACTGACCTTGGTGTCTGCAGAGTTGTTCTTCTCACATGTTCTCACCCTGTTCTTCCATGGCCACAATTATAACTGCACAATCACTTTTTTCTTTCTTCTTAAATGTTATCACAGATGTGTTGCCACCATTTCTAATTGGCCCAGCCTTGACCAGCAGTACATCAGTCTTTGTAGCTGCCAGGGAGTGGCTCTGTTGGACATGGAGGAAGCCTCTAGCAACTCCTCGCAGAAGCTACCCCTGTAGCCCCCCTGCTCCCAAAGGTTGGCCATACAAACCTAATATAGTCTTCTCACTCTCCAAGCTGTTGCCACTCACAACTATATGCTTTCCCACCAATGTATGAGATGGTAATTTTGAGTCCCATTGAATTTCAGTAGTGATTATATTATTAAATCCCATAGATTGCTACTAAATCTCTCCACGTTTAGCATTATCTTATTTATTTTTTAAAGTATTATTATGTCATGGTTTGACACTGACCCAAGGCCAGGCACCCACGAGAGTTGCTTGGTCACCCTCCCCTGCCACAGCTGGGCAGCGGAGAAGGGAAAAAAAATTGAGGAAGGGTTCATGAGTTGAGATAAGGACCGGGAGAAAACACTCCAAAGGCAAAATAGGCTCACTTTAAGGCTGGAAAGTGAATTTATTACTAACAGAATCAGAGGAGGATAATGAGAAGTGAAATAAGCCCTTAAAATACCTTTTCCCCCCCAGCCCCTCCTTCCTTTCCACCAACAGTGCAGGAAGACAGGGCATGAATGTTTTTGAGTCAGTTCATCACCAAGATTTTCTTCCACTGCTTCAGGAGAGGAGTCCTTCCCCTGTGAGACCATGGGGTCTCTCCCACGGGAGGCAGTTCTCTGAACTTATCCAGTGTGGGTCCACTCTCACAAGCAGCAGTCCTACTGCACCTGCTGCAGCATGAACTTCCCCCACGGGCACAGTCCTCCCAAAACTGCTGAAACATGTGTCTCTCCATGGGGTACAGTCCTCCAAGGACAGGCTGCTCAAGCCTGGAAGCAAGGGCCCTCTCTCTCCACCGGGTCTTCCACTGGATCACAGCCTCCTCCAGGCATCCACCCACTCCAGCATGGGCACCTCCCCCATGGGCTGCAGGTGGATCTCTGCATCCCCTATGGACCCATGGGCTCTGGGATTCACATTCTCTGAACCTGAGAGAAGCAGTGAGAGAAGCATAGAAAAGAATGATCAAAACAATTCTTATCTCATTTGCTGCTCCTGTGTTGTGCCAAAGTAGAATGCAATATGGAGATGGTTTACCCAAAGTGATGTTGTTTTGTTATCTTGGGCTATCAGGGACAAGGGAGTGTCTAGACTGTCGGTCAGGAGACAGTCACAAGATTTAGTTCAGTTGAGTGCTTGTGCAGTTTCAGTTTAGATGTAGTGTAATATAGTGTAATATAGTATAGAATAATACAGTATAATAAAGTAATTAATTAGCCTGATATCAATGGAGTCAGATGCATCATTCTTCTCGGACGAGGGATCACCTGCTTTTTACAATAATTTTCTGCTGGGGAACTGTGGTGGTGTTCGCAGGGGTCCCAGGACGAGGGAAGAGATGAGAATCTTGACTCCATGTTTCATAAGGCTGATTTATTATTTTATTATATACATTATATTAAAAGAAAATTATATATTAAAATTATACTAAAAGAATAGAAAAAAGGATTTCATCAGAAGGCTAGCAAGGAATAGAAAGGAATGATAATAAAATCTTGTGACTGACCAGAGAGTCTGAGACAGCTGGACTGTGATTGGCCATTAATTAAAAACAAGCACATGAGACTAATCAAAGATGCACCTCTTGCATTCCACAGCAGCAGATAATTATTGTTTACCTTTCATTTCTGAGGACTCTCCTAGCAAAAGGATATTTCATATAATATCATGGCGACATGGGACAACCTGCTTTACCATGGTCTTCACCACAGCCTGCAGAGGAATCTCGGCTCCAGAGCCTGGAGCACCTCCTCCTCCTTCTTCTCTACTGACCTTGGTGTCGCCATGTTGTTTTCCCTCCCATGTTCTCACCTACTCCTCTGACTAGAAGCAAAACTGTGTGACTTTGTTTGGATTTTATTCTTAAATATGTCATCACAGAGGTGTTACCAACCTCTCTCATTGGCCCAGTTTTAGTCAGCAGTGTGTCTCTCTTTAGAGCCATAAGGGCTTGGCTCTGCTGAACATGGTGGAAGCTTTCAGCAGCTTTTCACAGGAGCCATCTCTGTGGCCCCCTGCTACCAAAAACCAGGCCATGGAAAACCAAACCAACACATATTATTGTTTTAAATTATTATTATTATTTGTACAGTCCTACTTGCTTTTCTGTCGCAATAGGACACAAAATAAAATGACGCAGACACTGGAACTCCAACGTAAGAAGAAGGGAAGCTTATTTCCTGACTCCAATATTTACAGAGTTTCAAAAGTGACAGTGGATTGGAGGATGAAATTGCCACCTCTCCAATGACACTGGACAAACCAACAGTCCATCAAATTTCTCCTCCAGAAAAGAATGTAAAACAATAGTTATTTCCATAAAGTGCGTGAGAAACTTCATTACAAGAATGTAAACATCAGAAGACTTAGAAGAACTTAGAAGAACAGGGCGACATCTCACCCTTTTTCCATTTAAAAAGAAAAAGAAAAAATGAACAACGTGAAAAAGAAAAATGATCAATGTTCAGTGTCCACTCGTGGAGGAATCATCGGAGTCATCTGCATCCGAGTCATCACTCCCTGATTCATCCACTTGATGACTTTCAGTTTGGTCACGGTTTCCATTTTGCCTGTCAGCCGGATTCTGTCTCTGTGGTCGCAGGTCAGGACCAACACACTTCGAAGGTACCCAGCGTACCCCAATATCTATGGATATGCACACATACCCGCGTCCCAAAGTGATAAGGTCATAGGGACCTTCCCACTGTTTGGTGACTAAATTCCACACCCGGACCTTTGCTCGAGGGTGATGTGTCTCGTCCGCAGCCTGCAACGAAAGGTGATGATTCAAAATGAAAGGATTATTTGAGTTCTGTGGCACAGTAAGATGATTGATGGTGTACAAAGCTTTTGCCATCCAACTGTGCAGGGTTTCACCCTGCATTCCCCATTTTTATTTTTGAAGAACCCGCTTCAGAGTACCATGAGCGCGTTCTACAATAGCTTGACCAGTCGGAGAATGAGGGATACCAAACCTGTGTGACACACCCCACAACTGCTGGAAGTGCCGCACCTTCTGCGATGCGTAAGCAGGACCATTGTCAGTTTTCACAGCAGAAGGTATGCCCAGAACAGCAAAGGCCTGCCTCCAGTGGGCAAGGACATCACAGGCCTTCTCCCCAGTGTGAGCAGAAGCCCACATCGCAGAGGAGAACATGTCCACAGTGATGTGCACATACTTGAGCTGGCCAAACTCGGCAATCTGGGTGACATCAGTCTGCCAAAGCTCCAAAACCCTAAGGCCTCTGGGGTTTACCCCTGCCAGCAAAGGCGCAGCAAGCACATGGCAGTTGTCACACGACTTGACAATGTCTCAAGCCTCAGTTGGCATCAGCTAAAACTGCTTCTGCAGGGTATGTGCATTCTGATGGAAAAACCCATGCAGTGCCTTGGCCTGTGTGAGTGTATCAGGCTGAGGTGCTACCCACGCTGGGTTAGCCAAATTGTCAGCCCTCACGTTACCTTCCACTACAAATCCTGGAAAATTGGTGTGACTCCTCACATGCAGAACGTAGAACGGATGAACCTGGGCCTGAATGGCACACCACAAGGTCTTCAGTAAATGAAACAAGGCAGGATTACTGACCTCCTTCAAAACTGAATGACCCAACTCCTGTGTGATGTCAGCCACATAGGCAGAATCTGTGACCAAATTGAAAAGTTCCTGGGAAAATTTCTCAAATGCAATTGCAGCAGCCCTCAATTCAACCAATTGGGCTGACCCATCATCATGACCTTCCAGGACCTGCCACTCAGATCCATCCCTCCAAGTAACAATGGCCTTTCCTGTTGTCCAGGTTTAGAGCAAATTTGGGGAAAAATCCCCCAAAGGAGCTCTGGTGGGAAAAGCAGATCCAATCGGCCCCTCCCCCCAACTGGTCCAGGAGGGAAAAAATACCTCCTTGGAGAAAAGTGGAAAAAACTGTTTATTAAACAAGAAAACCAAAACAATATCAAACAATGAGACCCCTTGCCACTCTAAAAGAGATGACAAACTGAGAAAACCCCGTCCTCGGGTTGCAGGTCACTCAGTCTCTGATCAGTCCCTCCAGTGCTGGAAATGTCGCGGGCCAGGCCCAGTCCGGTGGGCCACAGATGCAGCTGCTGGTGCTCTCCTGGGTGTTCAGTCCAGAGCAGTTTCAAGAGGTCCAAAGAAAAGGGAAAAAAAAAAACAAACAGTCCAGGGAACTTATTTGCGTCAGCTAGCTAACACTAACTAAAAAGCAAAAGAAGAGCTCTGTCCTGCTGTCTGTTCATCCACAAACAACACAGTCCAGGAGCAGGAATGTGGAGGAGTGCGGTGTCTGAAAACAAACTGCGCGCTTCTTCCCTTCCCCCCCTTCACTCTCTGGAACACTCTTAAAGGTAAAAAACTTATTATTCTACATAAACAGAATGAGACGATTGGGGATAAAAGCATCATATAGTCAACCCAGGACACCTGTTTTCCCCGAACCGTCAGTGAAGACGGTGGGTCCTTGCACTGGTTCCTGACTATTTTTGGGCCGCAAAGAGATTTGTGTAAATTTCGCCACCTGCAGTAGCTTGTGGCTGGGCAGATGATAAGTGATCTGCCCTGAGAAGTTTTCCAGAGTACTTTGCAGGGTAACACTGTTTGCAAAGCTCCAGTCAAAATCCTCCCACTGTACCGGGAGTATGATTTTTGCGGGATCTGCACCCATCAATTGCAAACACTGTTGCCGGCATTTGATTATCAAGTGAGCAATTAGCTAAAACAATGTGGTCACCATCTTCTGCAGCTCATGGGGCAAGAAAACCCATTCCAAAATGTGCAAGGAATCGGACCATTTGTCACTCCATTGGCTAATGATGCCTGTGGGATGAGAATCTGAAGTGGTAATGAACACAGTGACATCAATGAAAGGATCAATGCGATAAACCTGGCAAGCAGAAACAGCTTGCTGAACCACCTCCAACGCCTTATGTGCCTCAGGGGTCAATGTGTGAGTTGACTTTAAATCAGTCTCCCTTTAACAAATCATAAAGAGAATACAGTTGTGCGTCGGTCACTCCCAAGTACGGACGTAACCAAGTGATGACACCTACCAATTTCTGAGCATCATTCAGTGTCTTCACCGAATGCACAAATTGCACCTGCTGGTGTCGGATTGTCCGTTCCAGAATTTTGACCCCCAAATACTTCCAAGACGTTTGTTGTTGAACCTTTTCTGGAGCCACCTGCAGCCCATGAGAATGCAAAGCATCGAGCAACTGAGGCTGTATCCTCGGTAGCTCATCCCGGCTGGACGCAGCCACCAAAATGTTGTCCATACAATGATAAAGATGGGCATCAGGAAACTGTTTGTGAACTCCAGACAAGGCACGGGCCACATACCATTGGCACACGGCCAGAGAATTGTGCATGCCTTGGGGCAAAGTCCTCCATTGATATTGCTGTGCGGGCTCAGCATTGTTAATTGCTGGCATTGAGAAGGCAAATTTTGGTCTGTCATTGGGATGCAAAGGAATTGTAAAAAAACAATCCTTCAAATCCACGATGAGGACTGGCCAATCTGTGGGAAGCATGGTAGGCAACGGCATGCCCACCTGCAACGTTCCCATGCTTTTCATCACGGCATTGACCTTTCAGAGGTCTTGTAACAACCTCCATTTCCCAGATTTTTTCTTGATACAGAAGACAGGAGTGTTCCAGGGACTGGTAGAAGGCTCCAGACGACCCTGGTCTAACTGCTGCTGCACCAGGTTTCGAAGGGTGACTTATTTGTCTTGAGGGAGGGGCCACTGGTTCTCCCAAATGGGTTTGTCCACCAGCCACTGTATAGGAGATGTAGGACACTGCGCCCTTCATTGCAGTGGCCCGCATCAAAAATCCATCCCGATGCGCACCCCCCACGTGGACAGAACATCCCTTCCCCAGAGGTTAGCAGGAATAGAAGTAACATGAGGTCAAATCAAGGCCGTCTGTCCCTCCGGGTTCACGACCAGCACAGGCTGCTGGCTCATGTAGTATTACGCCGTTCCTCCCAATCCCGTGACAGGCGTCTCCACCGGATCCAAGGGCCACTCTGGGGGCCAGGCGGCAAGGGAGAGAACTGTGATGTCTGTGCCACTATCAAGAAGCCTGTGGAGGCAGATCTCTGGCGGCATCGCACCAGGGATGGACAGGGTGCACAGCATCTCGGGACGTTCTTTGGTCAGGACAGCGGTCCAGTGAACTTGAGGCAGCCCAGTGGATCTGAAGCCACCGTCTCCACGTGACCGGTCAACTGTCCTGTGAACAGAAGACTTAAAGGGCACAAGTTGAGTGATCCGCAATCACTTCAGGATAGTGACGAGGAGGTGGATGTGGAGACCATGGCACAAATCTGTCCCATGAAATCCGCATCAATGAGTCCCGAGTGCACAATGATGCCTTGAAGGGTGGCACTAGATCTCCCCATAAGGAGAGAACTCATGCCATCACCCAAGGAACCAAAGGCATCCAGGGAGACCTTGTGTATTTTGCAAGAATCTAAGAAAACTGTTGCTGCTGTGCAAACATCAACACCTGCTGAGCTGCAGGTGCTGGCTGCAAGCCGGCAAACCAAACCTCCATCGGCCCCGAGGCTTGGAGAGAAGCTTGTGTCTGGGCATGTCTCCCCTTCACGCTCTGCTTCCCATTTCCCGAGCCCGGCAAAGCCTGGCCATTAACATGAACAGTCGCCTTACAGACATTTGCAGTATGGTTCGGCCTTCCACACCGACCACACAAAAACAAGGGAGTTGTGACCTTTTGTGCTTTCTTTCCCTGTTTCTTTCTGGTCTGAGCATTCCCCTGCTGTTGCTGCCTGCCCTGTGGCACTGCCCAGACTGGCTGCACAGTAGCAGCCATGGCAGGCAGCACAGCAGTAGACAAGGCAGCCATCTTATGTCCTGAGGTGCCTATAGTTGCACAGGCCTCTGCCATCTGGGAGATGGAAGGATCACCAGGAAGAGCCTCTATGATTCTCCTACAATCGTCATTGCACTTACATCTTGCAAGGTGTGCAAGCACAAGCCTCCTTGACTCAGGATCTGCCACCTGCTTCTCCACAGAGGCAGTCAGCCTCCCTGCAAATCGTAGGAAAGACTCATCAGTCCCCTGGACAACAGTCGCAAACAACTCCTTTGGAGCAGCCAGTTCTATGGTCTGAACCAATGCTGCCATGCCTATTGTCTGGCACTGGTCAAGCACAAGGATCCTGCAGACCCAGTGTAGCATTCTGTTCCACTGCCCTGGCTGCCAACTGAGTCCATTTAGACTCAAAAATGTCTAATTTTCCAGGCAGAAAAAGAATACAAGCCAAACTGCGGATGTTGTAAGGTGTCAGCAAATCAGCAGCAAGCACTCAAAGCAGCTGCATGACTTCAACAGACCCCAGACCATACTGTACAACCTTATCACAGAGTTCCGTCATAGCTTTCCATTATAAAGGTTGATAGGTGTTTTGAGTAACACCCCCAAGCACACGGAAAGCCTGGCAACCCCCTGGTAAAGTGGCAGCACCTGCTAAGTCCCATCCCGGGGGCCCCACAGGGACAGAGGCAGATGGCTGACTGGGAGGCAGCTCAGCATCACCCGACACCGTGTCCCCTGCAGCATCAGCAGGGCCAGAGGAGCCTTCTCCACAATCCAGCAGACCCTACGCAAAGGCACAATCAACCATTTCCTTGACCTTGGCTTTGACTTCTCGCCAGAACCGCCGGTGTTCCCTCAGACGTACAGTCACCTGACACGGGGGGAGTGTCCACAAGGCCGTCGAGGAGGGTCCACAGCCCCGGGAAACCACCGGTCTCCCGCCGGCCGCGTCACCATTTGCGCTAAAAGTGATCACCTCAGACTACTCCCGCGCTGCAGCCCTGGTATCTGCAGGAGGCAGGGGTGGCAGGGCCAAACCAGCTGCTGTGGGGCCCGCTCCAGCCCCAGCAGAGCCCGTGCCCATTGGCAGCCCAGCAGTGCTGTCCGCTGCAACACAGGCAGAGGATGCCACGGCAGACGCAGGTCCCGGCAGTACATCCGGTGCGAATCGGACCAAGACCAGCACGGGGCCCCCTCCCCCGGCGCGGGGGAGGGATGAGGCGAAGAGAGAGACGCAGCTCGTGGAACTGCGTCACGTCCTGCGTCCTGGCCACGGGGGGTGGCACGGGGCATCCGGGAATGCCCCTAGGAGGGTTCCTCCCGTGACACGAAAACCCACAGTGGACACTGCCCCCCCCTCGAGCAGAGCGGGGCGGGCTACCTGCCCACCATGGCGGGGGCCGACCTAACACCGACCAACGCCCCGCCTCTGGTGGCTTCCACTGCCTGCGCATGCCCGGCAGGCTGCGTAGACTCTGAGGTGGTTGATACCGCCCCCCCCCCCCCCGAGGACGAGACTGATGCTGAACTGGACGAATCCGCTCCCGCCACACCCAGGGGGTATTACGTGGAAACGCCCCAATTCGGACAAAGTGTTGTCACCGAATCACATTCAAGCAGAGGTGGAGGCTGAGCCAGGAAGGCACAAAGGGAGGGTGATTCCCCCTCTCCCCACCGCCTCCACAGTGTGGGGAGGGGCGGGGTTGGCTTAGCCAACTCCACAGGGCTCCTAGAAGTCTGCAGGTCTCCGCCCACTGGCTGGCTGCTCAGAACCAGCTGGCTGGGAGCCCAATCCACCCCGGGGGAACAAACGTCACCATCCGAGAAGGAACCATCTCCTAGATCATTGTCCTGGGGGGAAGGGGAGGGTTCTCCTTCGCGCAGAAATTCGAATTCCCACTTGTCCACGTCCAAGATCAAAGGGTCCCCCTGGGAATTCTGAGAGCCACAAAATCCAAACCCCCGCCAAACCGTGTCAAACTTTTTCCATTGCACCAGCAACAATCCCATGTCTATACTACAATCAGCAAAGAGAGCTTCCATGAGGCCTTCTCTCACGAGAGACCACGCCTCCCTGGAGTTCACCTCCACATGGTCTGAAAAAAACCCTTGCTCTCTGGCCCAAAGAAATATTCTTTCAAAATCACTCCAGGAAACGGAAGCCCGTTTCTGCTCCATGAGACCCTTCCAGAGATCCAAAACCAGGGAGTCCTCCATAGAAACCACAGGGGTTGCCACTATGACGAGCTGCAGGCAAAGTGCCAAATGGTTCAGTCACCACGCCAAAAGGGGGGAGGGGGGGTGTAAAACTTGTCACAATAGGACACAAAATAAAACAACGCGGACACTGGAACTCCAAGTTAAGAAGAAGGGAAGTGTGAAAAATGTATATTTTATGATTGGCTTTTTGCAAATATTAAAATGAATATTATATGTGTTGTGTTAGAAAATAATGCTGTATTAATTCTCTTAAGTAGTGTTATAAATTATCAAATCGTGAGTCAAAATTATCAAAAATTAATCAAAGATTTATTAATTTGTCTGCGAGACCGAAGTTCGGTCTTCGAAACCACCACAGCCAAAAAGACAGCGTCGAGCCTGGGATCAGCCCCGGGTCAACACGGATCTGACCTCCCGCGTGTCAGAGTCTCCCCAGTTCACGCTCGTGGCTTTGCGCAGCAAGGTTTTATACAGTTTATTCTGCTCAAGGCAAAGATAACTGAATTTTCTTTGTGTCTCTTCACATGCATCGCTGTTGCTTTCCGTGTGCAGAGGTGGACAAAAGCCTCGTCAAGGTGTGCCGTAGTTGTCAATCGACTCCAGAGAAGCCATGTATTCAGATGTATCAGGGTGGCGCCATACAGATGCAATCGACAGGGCGATAATCGCTTTCGGGTGGTCCCCAACAACTCAAGAAACCAGTGATTATCGCCCTGGAAGTTTCTATTCTTACGTTAAAGCGTTGATGCTTATCTTAACATGCATCTGGGGACTAGTTGTATCTGAGTAAGACAGCTGCTCCTGGCCAGGGTAGTCAAAAGACATGGTTTGGATTTTACAATATTTTATACATTAATAGCATGAATTATCACTGCCATATACTACAATCCCTCCCCATTTATATCACCAATTTAAGTCATACTTCTTTATGACCCAAATTGCTAAATTTCTTTTATTTCTACTCCTACCCACCACCATTAAGGGTGTTTCACAAAAAGAGTAACCTTTGTCACACTATCCTGTACTCTCCTTGTGGAACACCCTGATATTCCATATTACTTACATTTGTTTTTGCTAATTTCTCAAATTTTGCCAATACTTTGGCAGCGTTGCTGCCATACTTCTTTTCTCCCAGTCTCATGATCTTAGATGTGTTGCCTCCAGAAGCCACCTCCGGGTCCACAGGGACTATTGCTATTTGCATCACCTGGACCACGGAATGGATCAGTCTAATAAAACATGGAATTACACAGGGAAAGAATAGGATTCCGGCTACTGAACAGAGCATTAAAAACATAACTTGGTTCCACCAGGCCCCATCAAACAATTTGTCCCACCATGATTGTAAAATCGAATTCCATTTTTGAACGGGGACATGGGCCACATTCTTGATTTTGGCTGCCAACCCTCTTATGGCTTCCCCATAATCATCAATCTCAATAGAACATTCTGATTCATTGAACTTTCCACACACTCCCCCTTCTTCGGCCAGCAAATAGTCTAAAGTCATTTGATTTTGGTACACAAATGCCTGTACCTGGGTGTGCTGCTGACTAATTAAATCCAGGGCCTCAGAGGTGTGATTCGATACAATTTCCACCACTGCCTGCAGCCGAATCAGTCTGTTCAGTAAGTAAATCAGAGTCCTATACCCGTAGCTTCCATCCTGGGCCCACGTGGCCGGTCCATAATAATCAATTATTCTTGCTGCCGGCCACTCTTCCTCCCCCCAGATCTGTTTACCACTTATCACTGGTATCATCTTTTTCAAGCTTCTTCTCTCCCTTCTCAGGGTCTCATATAGTGGAGCCCCTAATAGGTTACTCTTTGTTCGAGGGAGAGTAAAGAACACTGGCCAGATCATGCCGAAAGTGCATGATCCCTTCCACCTTGGGGGTAACTCACTGTATGCCTTCTTTCCACAAATCCAGTAAATTCCATCCAGGGCTTTCCATCTGATGTTTATTCTCCCTGGGTCTCCCCAGTATTCTCTCAGGCCCTCCAAGGATTGAAAAGGGTTGGCTCCAGGATTTTTGACCCAACACAGTCCTGTTCTTTTGTTCCATTCACAATTTGTCTCATTCTTCTGGCTCCAGTACCCCATAGGGGGTTGTAGCTGCCAGACCTTGCTTTTAACGTTTGAGTTCACCGTCAGGGTAGACACACACGGAGTGTATCCCACCACCTCTGTGTTCTTCTTTCCTTCTCGACTGATGCAGATGGTTCCAATCACCCTCTGGTCTAAAATCCATCCTCAGGTCTCTGTGCCAATTTTGAGACCCTCAAATTGTCCCATTTCAGAAGCTGTTCTGGAGCCAAACCTTCCCCTTTCCAAGGCCATTTCTCTGCTGACTTCAGCCCCCCACAAATCCAGCAATTTGACAATCCTAGTTCAGTTGCAATTTCTTGCATCAGGTCAATGAACAGGTTCCTGTCCGGGGAAGGTAGTTCCCCATCAGCCTATTGTTTCTCCAGCAATTCGTACTGTTCTCCCAAGGTTTTCAGTCTTTCCTGTTCAACTCGTTTTCTCCTCATTTCTGACTCCCTTCACTTGAGTTCCTGAGTTATTTCTCTCATTCTCCCCTCAGGATCCTCACCATCTTTATTTTTCATGAAGCAGACAACCCGGTCATATTGCAGGCACACCCTATCATCATTTGCCTGTGCCAAATCCAATATGAGTGGGTCTCTGTTCAAGGTAAATTTGCTATCAAACTTAACATTTCTTCCTATCCAATACATTTTCCCGTTCATCATGCATATCCCCAGCTTCGCATTGTCATAACACAGTGGGTTCACCTGGTGATACGCGACAAAGATCGATTCCATCTTTCCCCCAACCCACATGGTTCAGTTACATTGGTTACAAATGGGGATTGACATTATTTCTGCATTTCGTTTTCATATCTGGTGTTTGTGCTCATCTGACTGCCCGTTCCTTAGCCCTGCCTCGGGATTGATACACCAAATCCCTTTTTCCAATTCACACATTTTGACCCTCGTGTCATTTTCCCAACAGTACCTGCTGGGTTCCCTGAGACATTCTTCTGGGGCTTGGTATGCTGAGGGTCTCCTGTCCCCTTTCACAACTGGGACCACCTGAGTGCAATTTCCACACTCATCTGCAGAGCTCTCGTTTCCGCCTCTCCTTGGGACCTCAGTGTGCAGACTCTGCGTCCCACACACAACTAGGCTTAGGCCAATCAGAATTCCCACCAGGCGTACTCCTCTGCCTTTGCCTCCGCCCCCTGGGGTGCCACCAGCGGCGAGGAAGACCATCTTCTCAGCAGCAGGAGTATTCTACGGGGAACACGTTCTCTGACCTAGCTGCATACCTCCTTTTAAAAGCACCCCACTGTGAAACCTTGACGGCATTGGAACTGCACGGTACTTTGATGGATTTCTGGCACTCCACATCCAGAATCTCCGCTTTTGATCTAAGTTTCCCACACACCCCGTTCTGAAAAATCTGAAACCACTCCTGTGAATCTAATTCAGTGATTCCCAAATTTGTGGCTAAGTTTAGGATTTGGTCAGTCAGCTCAAGCTCTTCCTCCAGACACTGAGTGCACAGCCCTTTTGGCCACTGTCCCCTTCTACAGTGAACAACAAACACCCCTTGACAATATTCACACCTAAAGTGTACAAATGGATAGCATACACAATCAGACAATATACAACTTATCCACTTGGTGTCGGTCATTTACAAGGATGTTGGAGTCTGAGTTTCAGGTCGCCTGCGGAAGAAGTGACCCTCCACTCGGGCACTTGCTCTTGCTGTTCTACCTTCTTCACCCTAGATGCGCGTGTCCAACCTTTCTCCGCCATCTGAATGGCCATGTCTGTTTTCAGGAGCACAAGAAAGGGACCTTCCCAGTGAGAAGAGAGGGGCACCTCCTTCCACACTTTCACAAGCACTCTGTCACCCAGTTGGATTTTGTGGATAGTGAATCCCAGAAGAGCACTCTGAGCCACTATCCCTTGTTTTCTGAGTTCTTGCAAGTTTTTGTTGATTGCAACCAGATACGGTTGAATCTGACAGTCCTCAAACCTGGGGTGTCCCACTGGCATTCCATGTCTATATGGCATTCCATATAACATTTTCAATGGTGAGAGCCCCGTCTCTGAATGAGGGATGATTCGGATATTAAGCATTGCTAAAGGCAGGCATTTCAACCAGGACATCCGAATTTCCAAAATCAATTTAGATAACTGTGCTTTCAAGGTCTGATTCATCCTTTCCACTTGTCCTGAACTCTGGGGATGCCACGGAGAGTGGTATTCCCACCAAATGCCTAGCGCACCACCCATCTGCTTAATAGTCTTTCATGTGAAATGTGTCCCTTGGTCCGAATCAATGTAATTCACCACCCCATATCGGGGTACAATTTCTTCTAACAATTTTGTGGGCACCATCTAAGCCATTGCCCGTGGGGTAGGAGAAGCATCCACCAAATGAGTGAATTTGTCCACTATCACAAGCACAAATTTGAATCTCCCCACTTTGGGCAACTCTGTGAAATCAACTTGAATTCTTTCAAATGGTCGGTACGCAATGGGGCGGCTCCCCAGAGCAGCCTGCTTTGCCCTCGTTTTGTTAATTCTCTGACAAATCAGGCTCCCTTGTACCTCTTGTTTAGCTAATTTGTAAATTCCCTTGCACCCAAAAAATTTCAAAAATTGTTTCGCCAGGGCCTGTGCCCCCCAATGTGTTCGGTGGTGCAACTTCTGCAAAATCCTCCTGGTAAATCCTTTAGAAACTAGTTCTCTCCCATCAAGTAATCTCCACTTACCTTCTTTCAATCTTTTCATAACATTCGATCTCCTTTTGGGAGGGCTGAGGAGGATCATCGGAGATCTCAGTCCCTGTGATCTCTGGGGTACTCACCGTCATCAACGCCGCGGTTTTGGCTTCCTGGTCCGCCAAATTGTTTCCCCTGGTCGGGAACTGAATTCCTGCCTGGTGTCCCTTTACATGGACCACCGCAATTTCCTCCGGCCCCCTTAGAGCTTCTAAGATTTGCCAGATTAGTTGTACGTGCATCAGTCCATTCCCCCTTGTGTTGATCAGTCCTATTTCCTCCCAAATTTTCCCAAATGTGTGAACCACCCCAAAGGCATACGTAGAATCTTTAAAAATTGTTCCCTTTTTCCCTTTCAGTCCCTTCAAGGCCCTAAGAACTGCGTACAGTTCGTAAGCCTGCGCCGACCAACTCGCACTCAGTGGACCTGCTTCAATCACCTTTCCCATCTTCCCATCCACTACTGCGTATCCTGATTTCCTTTTTCCCTCGACTACTCTGCTTGATCCATCCACAAACCATTTTTCTCACTCATCCAATTCTTCCTCTTCTAAATCCTCCCTGATTTTTGTTTGCAATTCAACCACCTCCATGCAATCGTGAATCAGTTCCTCCGAAGCTTCCCCAAACAAGGATTCTGCCTGGTTGTTGTTCTCAATTGCAGGTCCTGCGAGTGAATCAAAATGGCCTCATACTTTAACAACCTTGCATCAGTGACCCATTTGTCTGCCTTCTGCTGTAGTACACCCCGCACATTGTGCGGTGCAAATACTACCAACGGTGCGCTGAAGGTTACCTTCTTGGCTTCATCCACCAGCGACAATCGCCTGCAAGCAGGTGGGCCAACCCCTGCTGACCAGGTCCAAAAGCCTGAACAAGTAACTTACCAGTTTCCTGACCCCTGCCCAGTCCTGCGTCAGCACCCCATGTGCAGTGTGCTCACATCCACAAACAACTGAAAGGGTTTCCTCATGTCAGGGAGGCTCAGCACTGGTGCTGCCGTGAGTGCTTCCTTGACTCCCCTGAATTCCTCTTCGTCTGCCTTTGTCCATTTGATCCAGTCCGTGGTGAGTTTCTTACATAGAAACTTCACCTTTTCACTGTACCCTTCAATCCACTGCCAGCAACATTCCAACAACCCCAAAAGCTGTCTGACCTCCCTTTTTGTCTGCAGGGCTGGCAAGGCAATAATCCTTGCCACCCTCTGTGGATCCGATTTTTTTTGCCCTTGGTTAACCAATGTCCCAAGTACCTGACCTCAGGCTCTGTGAATTGCAACTTTGACTTTGACACCTTCAACCCCTTTTCCCCTAAAAAGTTCAAAAGCTCAATTTTGCTGGTCCTTACGACCTCCTCCCTCAGACCTGCAACCAACAAATCATCTACATATTGTAACAATTTTGTCCCCTCTGTTGGTACAAAATGACTTAAAACCTGCTCAAGGGCCTGCTCAAATAAATTCGGGGAGTCCACGAAGCCCTGAGGCAATGAAGTCCACCTGAGCTGCTGCTTTCTGTTCGTCTCCGGATCTTCCCACTGAAATGCAAAGTAATCTCTGCTGTCCTCCGCTAGAGGATAAGTCCAGAAAGCATCCTTCAAGTCAATCACACTGTACCATGTGTCCTCGGGAGACATGTTATTTAACAAAGTGTAAGGGTTTGAGACTGTGGGGAACAAAGTCTTAGTTCTCTGATTCACATCCCTTAAATCTTGCACCAGCCTAAAGCTGCCATCTGTTTTTCTCACAGTCGGAATTGGGGTGTTGTGCCGAGACATGCATGGCTCCAACGTTCCTTTCTTTATCAACTCATCAATCACCAGTTTCAATCCCTTCCTCCCCTCCATGGAGATGGGATATTGTTTGACCCATATAGGGTCTTCTGGTCTGTCAATTTCAACACAAATCAGCTCTATGACCAGCCTCCCAGCCTCCCCTTGAAAATACCACACCCTCGGGTCTATTTTGTCTTCGTCTTGGACAGTGAGTTTATACATCCTCACCTTGAGCCGGTTTTTTTCCACTGCCAACCCAATTTTTAGAACAATCATCATGTCCCGCCCCAGCAAATTGAAATCAGCATCCCGTATCAGTAATATATTTCCTTTGCGCTTTTTGTTTTCCGTTTCTATTTCTACATCTTTTATGATTAGAACCTCGAAAGGTTCCCCCTTTGCCCCGATTACCATCATGGAATCGTCGCTCAGAGAGAACCCCTTTGGCAGCTGCTGCACCGCTGTTTGTTCTGCTCCCGTGTCTGCCATAAACCACATCTCCTTCCTGTGGGGTTCTACTTTTAATTTTATCAAGGGCTCCCTCGGTGTTCCGGACCCCAAACTGAAAAGCCCCTGACACCCCAAATCTTCCTGAAACATCACCTGGTCCTTGGCTTTGTTGGGACAATTCCTTCGGATGTGTCCCTTCTGTTTGCAGTAATAGCACTCAAAATCCTGCCTTTGATCATTCGATTCTTTTCCCTCTGAAGAACCCTGTTTCTTCGCCGGCGCCTTTTTCGCTGTGTCCTTGCCTTGCTCTTGCTTTTGTGTTTCCCTTACCGCAGCCACCAATACCTTATCTTGGATCATTTGTTTCTCCTCATCCCATCCCATGTAGACTTTCCAGGCTTCCCGAAGCAGCTCCTGCAATCCTTGTTCCTGCCACCCATCTATCTTTTCTAACTTCTTCCGAATGTCCTCCCAAGATTTTTCCACAAACTGAGTTTTTAGCAAAACCATCCCCACCAGAGAATCGGGATCCATCCCCGAATACATTCTCAGACCCTTGTGGAGTCTTTCCAGCCATTCCGTGGGGGTCTCATCTTTCCCTTGGCATACTCTGAGTACCTTGCTCATGTTCTGTTCCTTAGGTACTGCCTGCCTGATACCCTGAATTATCATATTTCTCAGGTTTATCATTTTCTGCCTCCCCTCCTCCATCTGGGCATCTGAAGATGGTTTCTGGCTTGGCCATCTCTCCTCCCCGCTCCCCCCGTTAGGGTTCCTCTTTTCCCAGTCTTTGATTGCGGCTTGCCTGATCATGTCTCTTTCCTCGTTGTTAAACAGCGATCTTAGGATTGCTTGAAGATCCTCATAGGTGTATGTGCTGGTCCCTAGAAATTCATCTAGTCTTTCTGCCACCCCCATAGGATCATCCATCAGTTTTTCCATCTCTTTCTTGAACGCCCTAACATCATTCATGTCGATTGGCGCATGTACGAAGCCGATCACTCCCGGAGCCGTTGGCACTTCCCGTAAGGGGAAGATGCTGGGCTTCTCTTCCTCATCCCCACTATCTCCCGTGCTTGCCCTCCTTGTTCGCTGCCTTGTCCGATGGGCTGGGGGAAAGCTGTCTCTGGGGATGGTTACCTGTTTTTCTTCGGTTTTGGGAAGGGTCTGCGCCAGTGGTTGCTCACATGGGAGCGGAGTCACCGCCATTTTCCACGTGGAAGAGAGGGCGCCACAACCTGCTCCGGTGGGAGAGGCGGTGCCGAGACCTGACGCAGCGGGATCGCTGCCTCAAGAGGCGGCCCGGGCACCAGTTGCACCTGAACTGGTCCGGGTTTTGGTTGAGGGACAAGATAAGGAGGTGGAAGGTTTTCCAAAAGCTCCCATTCCTTTCCCCTGTTTGCCGCGCATCAGAGGGCTCGTACCGGGTATAAACTTGTACAAGCGTACCTCCACATCTCGGCAAACTCGTTTTCCTCAAAATCCTGCAGGCAGCGATCAAATACGTGATCGTAGAAGGACTTGCAATTCCAAGCCTCAAAAGTGCTGAAAATCGGCCATACCACGTATTTTCTGATCTCCTTCCCTGCACATTTTTCCATACAAAAATGGACCATTTTCTCCTTGGATCTGCCCACTCTCCTTGGGCTTTCATCTCAATGTTCTAGCATTCACCCCAACAGACTACCTCTTGGGATTTCTGGCAGAACTTTCCCTGGACCCTGGGGGGATTTTTCCTGGGATTTTCCCTGAAACCTGCTCTTTCCCAACCCCATTTTTCCAAAGACCCCTGCAATTTTTCTTACCTTCTCTCCTCCAGCTGGGATGCTCGTCGCGAGCCCCGATTCTTTGTCCAAAGTCAATTTCCTGAGCTTGCGAAAAGCCGCCAGTCTTACTGAGTCAAGCAGAGAACCGTTCTGCTGACTTTTCAACCCATCTCCTGTTTTCTTACCTGTTTTCCCGGATCAGAAGGCAGACGGGCTCCTAGAATTTTCTAGGATCATCTCTTCCCCCTCCTGACCCCAACCGTGACCGATTTTCCCCCCCGAACTCCCTCTGAGCCTCAGGTCCCACGTGTGTTAAGCAAAAAGCGTTCTGCTTCCCCCTTGACCAACCACGTCCCTCACGGGATGGTGCAACTGTGATCGTGGGGTCCACACACACTTCGTGACAGAGTCACGTCTCACACATACGTTAGGTCACAACCACACTCAACCACACGATACTCACAGTTCCTTTTTCCACATGGATTTCTTCGTGCATGTAGAATTTTCTGAGTGGAAAAAAAACCTCGGGCTTGGAGATCCCCTGGACTGTTCTGAGTTTTCCGAGAATTGGGACCATTTTATCTGTCTTTGGCTGTGTCTCCAGTTTCAGTTCCTGTGATTTTTGATTGGTCTCGTGGACTCCAATCCTGCTCAGACCACTGAAGTCAGTGGGGTGCCTTCCAGGCGGGGAAGGGGTCCCGAACTCCAAATTCAAATCACATCAGGTTGTCACTAGACTGTTATAAATGATCAAATCATGAGCCACAATTATCAATGTTTAGCAAAGATTTATTAATTTGTCTGCGAGACCGAAGTTCGGTCTTCGAAACCACCACAGCCAAAAAGACAGCGTCGAGTCTGGGATCAGCCCCGGGTCAACACGGATCTGACCTCCTGCGTGTCAGAGTCTCCCCAGTTCACGCTCGTGGCTTTGCGCAGCAAGGTTTTATACAGTTTATTCTGCCCAAGGCAAAGATAACCGAATTTTCTTTGTGTCTCTTCACATGCATCGCTGTTGCTTTCCGTGTGCAGAGGTGGACAAAAGCCGCGTCAAGGTGTGCCATTGTTGTCAATCGACTCCAGAGAAGCCATGTATTCAGATGTATCAGGGTGGCGCCATACAGATGCAATCGGCAGGGCGATAATCGCTTTCGGGTGGTCCCCAACAACTCAAGAAACCAGCGATTATCGCCCTGGAAGTTTCTATTCTTACGTTAAAGCGTTGATGCTTATCTTAACATGCATCTGGGGACTAGTTGTATCTGAATAAGACAGCTGCTCCTGGCCAGGGTAGTCAAAAGACATAGTTTGGATTTTACAATATTTTATACATTATTAGCGTGAATTATAACTACCATATACTACAGTAGCGTGTTAAATACCGTTTTAGGTTATAAAAAATGTTAAAATAGAGACTATGCTATGTAGGATACTTTTTTTAAAGAAAGGACTTGCAGCGCAATAGCAGCCACAGGACACCTAAATCTTTCAGAGAAAAATAATTTATTGCTCTCTTATCAGAAGAAATTAACTTCTTCCAACCTCGAAGGTGCTGTTAGGATTCAGAGGAAGAAGTTGACGATGACCAGACACAATCCTGTATTTGAATGGAATTTATGCATCATGTATGAAGTGTATGAAAATACAACAGACTATTGTTTTTAAGGGTTTATCCTTTGTTAACGGGTGTCCTTTTTCGGGTTCGTGCTGCCCAGAAAAAGGTACCCAGACGTCCGTAACTCTTTGTCTCTATTGTCTCATATTGTCCTAATTCAAATTGTCCAAATTATTATTAGTCTAATTGTATTACTATTTTTAAAACCATTTTATTAGTATTAAATTTTTAAAATTTTAAAAACAAGTGATTGGCATTTTTCACAGGAAGTTTATTTCCTGACTCCAATATTTATAGAGTTTCAAAAGTGACAGTGGATTGGAGGATGAAATTGCCACCTCTCCAATGACGCTGGACAAACCAACAGTCCATCAAATTTCTCCTCCTCCAGAAAAGAATGTAAAACAATAATTATTTACATAAAAGTGCGTGAGAAACCTAATTAGAAGAATGTAAACATCAGAAGGCTTAGAAGAACTTAGAAGAACAGGCTGACAGTTTTCCACATATTTTGTGGGTTTTGGTGTGGTCCTCATCTTGATTTGTCTTGATGAGGATATTTTTATCAAAAGAACAAACCGTTTGTTTCCTGCTTTTTTCTTGATGTTTTTCTGACATTATTTCTTCTGTTTATCTCTTTATGTGAATTCATGCATGCTAAATTAAATATTATTCCATATACTTTCCTTTCAGTCTCTTTAGGACTTCTCACAGATCTGTGATGCCCTGGGTTTCTACTTGGTATTCCATTCCCATTTTTCCTCAAGAAGTTTTAAATACTCATTGAAATTATGTTTACTCACTCCATTTGCTCTGAACTCAGGAGTTAAACATCTCCTTGATGAGTTTATTTTGTCAAATAAATGCTGATTTAGCTGACTCTGCATTTGATGTTCTGGTATGGATTTACTAGGAAAGTATGATTTTTTCAGTTTTATCTGCCGCACTCCCTGTGGTCATTGAGGTATTTCTTTGTTAGTATTTTTCAGATATAATATGCTTTCTTTTCAGTGAACTCAAACCATCAAGTCTATTGTTTTTCTTAAGCAATATTTTTCCTTACATCCCCAGCTCCGCTTTTGCAAGCATTTAAATACATGTATTAGATTTGCCTAATTGAGGAGGGATTTAATTACTTTATCCCTCTAATTTTTTGACTGCTTTCCTGCTTCTAAAACTTAAACATTTTCATGTGTTATTCTGAATTGTTCCTCTAGCATGTTTTACATGGGTTGTTTTCAGTGTTACACTGTTGTATCCGTGTCCACTGATGGCTCTTAAAGTATCAACAAATAGCTAGAGCATAACTTGACTCCCAAATAAGTTTTCTGCAACTGAACGAGAAACTTATTATTTTTTTTTTTAAATTATCATGCTTTCTCTTCTTTTAGGACTCTGACACACATTTCATAATTTAGATGTAGCATGTGATGAAAGATGAGCTGGAGGGGAAGAAGGTTGGCCTGGCTGATCAGAGAGCTTTGTCTGGAACTTAGGGAAAAAATAGAACACCAGCTTTGAAATGCCTTCTTTGCCTTACTGTTTAATTGTTTAACCAGTTCTCCTCGAGGTACCCAGGCCCCTGACCTGGAAGGCAGAGATGAGGAGCAGAATGAAATCCCCATAATCCAGGAGGAAACAGTTAGTCACCTGCTGCTCCACTTAAACATGCACAAGTCTATAGTGCTAGATGGGATTCACCCAAGGGTACTGAGGGAGCTGTCAGAAGAGCTCACCAAGCCAGACTCCATAATTTATCACCAGACTTGGTTAACTCACTACAGATGAGAAACATTCCCTTGGATAATACTTTGGGGTGGAGAGAGGATGCAGAAATCACACGAGCCGTGTAATTACACCAATCGTGAGAGTTATAGGCTTTGTTAATTGGTGATATGTCTTTTTGATATGGGGTTTTGTTCTGGCCAATTTCTGGCCGAATGTTTTTCAGATGTCTAAAGTAAAATTTGACACAATATGTGGCCTTGGAGGACCCCAACATATCTAATTCTTGGGGTTCCTCTTGAGCATCAGGCAGAATTTTTGTCCACTCGTCCCAAGTATCAGCCACGTTGGGTCTCTTACCTGTGGTGCGGAGGACCTCTGAGTTATAGACGGGCCAATCATCTGCTACAAAGGGAATTCCTACTAGACATGTGGAAAGTGGATTATCAATGCTTCCCATGGAAAAGCACATGTTGTCCTGTTTTAATGTCTTTGCTAAGGTTACCCAAACAGTATGGCTAGGCTGTGGGCTAATCCAGCCGAAGGCATGCGGTACGGTGAAGAACATCCAGGCAGCAGTGAGGACAGCACCAACGGAGATATTTTTTTATCTTTGGGCAGGAATAGGGCTTCTGATAGGGAATATAAGCAGAATTTGTTATCTTTATCATGAGAGGGTTTTCTCCCTTGTTCTTTTTTTCTGTTCCCCTCCTCCTCCCCTTTTCCTTTTAATTTCTAAGCTACACTAAGGGAGGATGAGTGGGTAGAAGGTTAAGGGGTTTTAAAAGGCTAGGAAGAAGGAATAATAGGGTTTTTTAAAATACAAAAAGGTGCAACAACACATAATTCAGAGAACACTTTTGTGTTAAGGCTATCTATGGCTTGATGCAGCAGAATGTTATTCAGCTTTCTATTTTGTCTGCTGTCTTATGATAGGGCAGTCTGTTCTTGTGTTTGTGTGTATTTGGCGACGTCTTCATCTCCAGGAAGAACTGGTTTTGTTTTGAGGATGTCTTGTGTCTGACTCAGGAGAATTCTTGTCACTGTTTGTAGCAGTAGTGTTTGCAGTACCTAGGTATGGTTTTATGTTTTTTCCTGGGTACCATCTTGGACCAGATGGTAGTAGCATGCACGCATATCCTCTGCCTCAGGTAATAAACTGGAAAGGCCCAGAAACTTCGTGTGTTTCAGGGTCCTTCACGAGCACGGGTGGTTTCTCAGTGAGCTTTGCTTGAGTGGTATTTGCAAAGTGGCGAAGTATTGGGTGGCCAGGCTCTGATGCTGTACAGTTCACGAAGTTGATGACACAGAGAGCCTTGCAAAGTCTTTCCACTGGAGATATGATTATTGTGTCTCTGTTCTGTTGATCGAGGACTCTTTTGAGGGTTTGATGTGTCCTTTCCACGATGGATTGTCCTGTGGGGTTTGCAGGTATGCCTGTCTGGTGTGCTATTCCCCATTCAGTGAAGAATTCCTTTAACTTGCGGGAGGTATAGGCAGGTCCATTATCTGTTTCGATCTCGTTTGGTACTCCCAGTGTGGCAAAGGAGGCGAGGAATTGTTTATTGTGTGCTCTGTAGTTTCTCCTGGATGTGATGATGCAAATACAGCTCCTGAAAACGTGTTGATTGATACATGCATGTATTTTGACCTTCCAAAAAGTGTGAAGTGAGTCACATCTGTCTGTCACAGCTGACAGCTGTTCAGACCTTGAGGATTGACTCCCATCCCCATAGATGGTATCTGATAGTTTTGGCAGTTTGGACATGTAGCAACAATAGCTTTTGCCTGATCTTTTGAAAGCTTGAACATTCTGATAAGGGCAGGTACATTTTGGTGAAAAAATGCATGTGAAAACTTTGCCTGGGCAAGGATGTTAGGGACATTAGCAGTTTGTACTGCCATGGCTAATGCATCCGCTTTCCTGTTCCCTTCTGCAATAAAACCTGGGAGGTCAGTGTGTCAACTCACATGCATTATACAGAAAGGTTGCTTTCTGTGGGAGATCAGGTGTATTAATTTAGAGAGCAGTTGGTACAACTTTGGATTAGAAACCTCTTTAAGAAGAGCATGTTCTGCTCTCATAGCTATCCCAGCAACATAAGCTGAATCTGTGACCAGACTGAAAGGTTCATTTTTAAATTTTTCAAAGGCTCTGACAACAGCTAATTCTGCAGTCTGTGGAGATCCCTCCACTATTTGTATGTCAGATTCCAAATTTTGTGTTTGGGTGTCTTTCCATGTAATCACCGACTTGTAGGAAGACCCTGAGCCATCTGTAAAGATGGTTAGAGCTTTGAGAGGTTTTCTACTTTAGATTCATTTTGGAATCAAATGGAAGGTTACATCAGGGTTAAAAAGTTTTTGTTTTGGGATCTTAACTGAAGTTTGGCTATCTAGGGCAAACTGGAGGCTCTCATTGGTCTGGATCAAATCCTCAAAGTCTGTAGGGGTTATTGGCAAGTATATGCATGTGAACTCACCCCCTGAAAGAGAGTGGAGGCGAGTTCTAGCCTTTTTTATTAAATGTGCCATGATCTCCTGGTAGGTGGTAATTGTCTTTGTAGGCTGGCTATTTTAAAGATCCATTCCAGTATTAACAAAGGGTCTCGAAGCTGGGAGTCCCATTGGAAAATCAGTCCATGGATTTGAGGTGCTTTTCCCAGGATGATGAACTGGAAAGGCAGGCTGGGCTCAAAGCGATGGGCTTTGGGTGAAGACAGGGCTTCCTGGACTTTGGTGATGGCCCCTCTGGCTTCTGCCGTGAGAGTCCCGGGGGCGTCCAGGTCTTTAGGCCCACGAAGAAGATTGAACAGGGGAGCAAGGTCCTCTGTTGTAATTCCTAGCAGTGGACATACACAGTTGATGGATCCGCACAGACTGTGTAAGTCCCTCAGGGTTTTTGGGTCGTCTCTTATGGTGAGTTGCTGGGGTACGATGGTCCTTTCCCGGATCTGGACTCCAAGGTAAGTCCATGGGTTGGTGTACTGCATTCTATCCTCACTAATCTCCATTCCTGCCTTTTCTATGGTTTCAATAATCTTTTTAACTGTTTTGTCTAAGTAAGCTTTATCTGAAGCACACAGCAGGATATCGTCCATATAGTGGTGGATGATAGCATCTGGGAATAATTTCCAAATTGGAGACAGGATGTGGGCCACTCACGTGGTTTGAAAGGGAGTAGGTTTTCTGGGATGCTGTGCTCAAACCAATGGGTGCTCAGATTTTAATATCGGCACTTGGTGTGGCCACTGGGACATTGGATACGCCTCTGAGAACACAGGGGTTAAAAAGCAGAGTACGCCTGGAGGAAGCTCTCTTGGGTTTCCGGTGGGAAAGAGTTCAATCTCTCCCCCCATCTCAGCTGCCGGCTGGGTGGGGGGAGGGGAAAGCCATGTGGCCAGGAGAGGTAGGTCTGACACAGAAGGGTGGAAGGGTGGAAGAGAGAGAGACACCGGGAGCCATCGGGCAGCCCCCCCCCGCCATCCCCCTCTCCCGGGAGACAGAGAGAGAGTACAGCCCATGCTTGTGACTGTTACCTTGAAAGCTGATAAACATGTGCCAGCCGCACGGCTGAGAAGGAGAAGAAGGGGGGGTGCAGCGGGAAGGTGTCTGGCCACTTGTGGGAGCTTTTAACCCCTTTTTGGACAATGAAAACTTTACAGAACATTAACCTTTCCTAGAAGAGAGATAGAGAGGAAGATGAAGAAGAATCTTAGTGTGAAGAGATGATGGAGTGGCTTTTGTTGGACTCTTTTTGTATAGCCATGGACAGAACCATGTTTCCTTGTGATACAGAGACTGCATCTAGGGGGAGGCAATGCCTCAGAACCAGGAGGGTTCAGTGTTGGTACCCCTCGGCCCCAGGGGTGAAATTTGGGGGGGACAGGTGTCCCAAAGTTGAGACTGCACTCTTTTTGGAATGCGACAAATCATCCTTAAAAGACAACCCTAGAAGCAGCTCTGGTCCATGTTCAGTGGTGAGAGCACTGGATATGAAGGGAAGAGGTCATGTCGGCAGATGTACTCCGGGTGGTGCCATGAGTGACATGGGAACACACAAGGTTTCAACGGTGTTTCCAGGGGGAGCCTATGGTACAAGAAGGACTCCTCTCCTCTTGATGAACTAAGGACTGATTGCCTGAAGGGTGATGCTGGACCGAGAAGTGGAAATTTGGGGGATGGACGTATTGGAAATTTGGTGGGGGGAGGAGGAAAATGTATTTGTAAGGTTTTCATTTTCCCTGTGGTTTTTTTTTTCTTATAGCTGTAGTGTCGTTAATAAAGTTTTCTTTTCTTTATTTCTAAGTGGGGGTCTGCTTTGCTTATTCCTGGTCACATCTCACAGCAGAAACCAGGGAGAAGGTGTTTAATGGGAGTGGCACTGGCATTGCGCCAGCGTCAAACCATAACAGCCACGTACCACTGGCGGATAGTCAGGCTGTTTTTGAGACCTTGAGGAATATAACAACAATGATACCTTTTGAGCGGTGCCTCTTTGTTAAGAGAGGGAATGGAGAAAGCAAACCGTGGAGCATCCTCAGGGTGTAGAAAAATGCTGAAGAAACAGTCTGTAATGTCTATGATAGCAAGTGTCCAGTCTTTAGGCAGCATCGATGGGGAGGGCAGGCCAGGCTGGAGGGGGCCCATGTCCTCAATGACCTCGTTGATTATACGAGGGTCGTGGAGGAGCCTCCACCTGTTTTTCCCAAGCTTTGGTAGAACGAAGACTGGAGAGTTCCAAGGGCTGTCGAACTCTACTATATGGCCTTTTGCGAGCTGTTCTTCCACGAGGGTGTTTAGGGCGCGCAGCTTGGCTTTAGAGACGGGCCACTGTTCAATCCAGATAGGGTCATGGCATTTCCAGGTGAGATGAGGTGTATCTGGAAGTGCGCGTGTTTCAGTGGCCCCAATTAGAAATCCTGAGTGGTGAGACAGAGTAGAGATCCATTCTGAATTAGGTGAAGTGTCTAGGAGAGGTGAAAAGTCTGTGAGGCCAAAGCTGAAGGAAAAACTCGCATGCCGGAGACAGCAAGGAGACAGAGAAAGAAAAACAGAAAAGACCACGAGGTCAATTTTCCCCCGACCTAGGAATTCCTTTGATAAAGAAGAACTGGCGATAAATGTCACGCGGAATGAATATGCATGAACCTATTGTGAAACTGTATGCATATGCATTTGGAAGGGGGATAAAAGGAGACCTGAGGTCTTCAGGGGTACGCATGCCTTTTGAGGAGGATTTCCTCTGCGTGCGTCCGACGTGCGTCGTAATAAAAGCATACCGGGCTTTACAACTTTTATAAAGTTGTGAGGTTGCTTCTTTTCTCCGCAAAACAGTGGGAATACATAGGGAAGCTCCCCACTGGGATAGAACGTCTCTGCCCCAAAGGGTGATGGGGGCCCTTACCATGAATGGGCATATGGTTGCCAGCTTGCCTTCAGGCCCTTTGATGAGGATGTTGTTCTTGTTTCTCATGGATACCGTAGCTCCACCAATCCCTGAAATCATGCCTGCAACAGGTTGTAGATCCCAGTGTGCTGGGCATTCTGAGCAAGCTATGATGGTCACATCAGCACCAGTGTCCGGCATCCCTGGTAGGTGGGTCTTCTCTCCTTTGCAGGTAAGGCCGCACTCGAAGGTAGGCTTGCTTGGTCCCACAATTTGTGCCCACATTGCTGTAGGGTTGAGAGGAATCTGTTCCCTGTGATTCTTTTGGAGTAAGAAGGCTTGTGCTATTGGAGTTCCCTTTGAAAGGAAAAATGCTAAGTCTATGCAGTATACCTGGACGAGAATGTCTTGTCCCGGGCACACTGTCAGCACTTCTGGAAAAACGAAGATTTCCTTTGGGCTATTAAGAGAGTCAGCTATAATTAAAATGTCTGAAGGATCACCTTTTGGCCCATATTTGCCTGTGGGGACACGATGAACATTCTCATTATTAAAGTCAATGGACAGAGCAGTTACCAGTTGAAAGCGGGTTTGTTGCCTTCTGGTATAAGGCAAGGCGACCTGGTTCTGAGGAAACGGCACAGGGTCACTCGGGCCAAGGAGCACGCAAACACCAATGTGGTGGACGGTCCAAAGGCCTTTATTGTCTCTTCTTGTGGGCTTTTATAGTCTAAGGGGTCTTTCTACGTCAGAGGGGGTCTGCTTTACCATCTATGGTTAGTAAGGAGTGGAAAGTTACTGGGTAGGGAATGGAAAGTTACTGGTATTCGGTTTAGGGAGGCTACATTCCTATGTTAATTTCTTATCTAAGGGGAACAGAGGGTCTTATCTAAGGGGAACAGAGGGTCCTGCCTTCCCGTTACATCGCGAGATCTTCCGATTGCCTGTCCCTATCTACCACATCTCCCCCCCCCTTTTTCACAAATGAATGAGGTAGTCATATACATAGGCACTGAAATGAGGTATAAGGTTGTAGTTCAAAAAGGGAAAGGGGTTTGGTAAACCTGAGTAAGTTTTTTCCAGACAAGTTTAGGACTTGTGACTGGCAGTGTTCCCTGGTTGAATTCCCTGGTTGAATTCACAGCAATTGCGGCCGGCCTAAGAACTGGATGTTGGCCCGTTCTAGGCGGGTCTGAACGAATGAGACTAGCTTGTTCAGCAGGCATGGTCCGAAGGTAGCTGCCAAAAGCAGCAATGCCAGCAGACCTATTAGGGTAGAAATCAGAGTGGTTAGCCATGGTGATTGATTGAACCAGGACTCGAACCAACCCTGTTGGGCTTCCCTGTCCTTCTGTCTCTGAGCCAGTCTGTTCCGGAGTTCCACCATGGAGTCTCTTACGACTCCCGTGTGGTCCGCGTAGAAGCAGCACTCCTCTTTCAAGGCGGCACACAGGCCTCCTTGCTGCATGAACAGGAGGTCCAGACCTTGCCTGTTCTGCAAGACCACTTCCGAAAGTGAGGAGACTGACTTCTCTAGAAAGGAGATGGATTTCTCGATCCTTTGCAGGTCCTCGTCCATTGTCGCTTGCAGCTGGGACAGTCCTTGGTGCTGGGTCGCTAAGGCTGAGACACCCGTTGCCATTCCTGCTGCTCCTAGACCGAGCAGCATTGCGATAGTTACACCTGTTATTATTTCTCTGTTGTGGAGCTGGCTGGGTTCCTCGAAAAGGTGATACACTTCTTCGTCTGAGTGGTATAGGACCCTAGGAACAATCAGAACTTGGACACAAAAGTCGTTAGAGTCATCGAATTTGGCAAGGAACACACAGGGACTCACTCCAGATCGCTGGCAAACCCACATCCCAGGTGCGGCTGGGACTACCCACTTATTGTTTTTCCTGTCGGGCTTGACTACTTTGGTGCAGACGTTGCCTCTCCACCTAGCTAGGGTTGCATTGCCAAAGCATCTGCCCTGGCCTGTGACTTGACTCAGGGTGATTCCTTTGCGAGGGTTACCCCATCTGCACTGGTGAGGGGCGTCGGCTGTGGAGTAACTGAAGGGAGTGTTTAAAGCAACTCCTTTGTAAAAGGGGAGTTTGACATCGTAACAAAGCCAGCAGGACTCCGTTAGGTTAGGGTTGGATTCATTCAGGGATACAAAGGTAGCTTCTAACATACGAAGGATTGGGTCTGAGTCCGACCTGGCTGAACTGCCTATCTGAAAGGCTTCCGCATGGGCGGTCGGGACATTGCTGACCCTTGTGGGTAAGGTTTTGGGGTAAGTTGCGTTTCTCCCTTTCGGCACGCTTTTAATCACTTTGTTGGGTCCGACCGCCCGGGGTGCCGACGGTTGGAACCTGATAATTCGCATATTCACCCTCTCTTTTGACCCTTGAAGGACTACTGTCCACGTTCTGCCTATGGCCCAACTGGGGTGATCTGGCTGCAAGACCGTCATGTTGTAGCCTGTGCATTTCTGAATTTTTGGGACTTTATGGCGGTTTCGATAAAAGCTTCCCTGGAGGAAGACGGGTGTTTTGCAGCCGCTGGGTGCCCAGGTGAACTGTAAGAATTTGTCGGGCTCTTGTGGATCCCACCCAGGCCCCGACGGTCTGGCATCTGTAACTATGGTTTCGCAGCCCCAGTGCCCACAATATCCCCACCCTGGGTGGTTGCAGTAGCTTTTCCCAGGGTTTGAAGCCGGGCACCAGTAGGATAGGTACATGTGTGTGGCGTGTGGGGAATTGGGGTCTACCTTTGGTTGTCCTGGAAACAGGTCGGTGATGCGGAGCACGAAGGATGGGGTGTTCGGTGTGGTGATTTCTTTGAGCACCTTGTCGCTACTAAGGTGTCGCATGACCCACCTGAATGGCCGATGGGGGTAGTGGTCTGGTCTGGCTTGCCCTCTGGCAACAAGCCCCAACAGCAAAATCACACAGAAACACCGTTGATGGTTGGGTCTCACCCGTGCGGGTCTCTCGGGCGCTGCCTGGCGGCTTGGTGGTCTGTCACTTTCCTCTGGAATGGGGATGTACGCGTCACAAGGACGTCCCACGAGCATGTCCTGTAAGCAGAAACTCGCAATTCTCGTCAGTCTCATTCTGCTCGTTGTGAAGGTCGGGCTTGATTGACTTAAGTGGACACCACCTGATTTTGCCGTCCTTTTTGACAGCTGCGTACCCTCGCCCTGTGAGCATCAGCCTCCAGCCCCGTTCCCATTTGCCTAGCTCGTTTCTGATTACCACCTGTGGGCCCTCTTCTAGCGTTCGGTTGGCCCAGTGCTTTTGAACGGGACTGTTTGTTTCATCTCCCCTAGGGAATTGATTCAGTGCTAGCAAAGCGGTTACCAACATACGTGCCTGATCTCCTGGGGGAATGGAATTGGCAAAGCCCTCTGCTTTCGCCAATACTTCTAGCTTGGTTTTCAGGGTCTGATTTGCTCTCTCAACTATGGCCTGCCCGGTACTGTTATACGGGATACCTTGCACTAATGTGATGCCCCATTTTGAGGCGAATTCTTGTACTGGTTTGGAGGTGAAATTGGACCTGTTTTCCGTTTTGATCTTCTTGGGGATACCGAGCCAAGCCATGGCTGTCAGCCAGTGCTGGATTGTGTCCTTGGAGTTTGTTTTGGGGTGCTGTGTGGCTATGATCGTTCCGCTATATGTGTCTACTGTCACTGCAAGCCATGCTCGGGGCTTTAGCAGTTGACACCAGGTGAAGTCCGACTGCCAGATCTCTGAAGGCTTGAGACCTCTCGGGTTGACCCCACAGGTCCATAGGGGTGACTTCTGGCAATGAGGGCAAGTGGCTACCACATGTTTCGCGTCCGCTGTTGGGATTCCGCATCTCTTCGCCAGTGCTTTGGCTCCGATGTGGAGCAACTCGTGCAGTTGACGAGCTTCTTGCAACGTCCATACGCCTTTTGCTGCGGCGTCCGCTTTGTCGTTGCCGATCTGGAAGTAACCTTTGACTGGGTCGTGGTTGTTGATGTGGATGACTGACACAGTGCCCTGTCGCAAGGAGAGTGCTTCTTCCAGCATTAGGGCTGCTGCAGATGTTGACACTCCTGGTCCTGCCATGGCTAGGCAAAGCCTTGCTACGAATATAGAGTCTGTTACTATGTTGAGGTGTTCTTCTTGGAAGAGTCCGCATGCCAAGACCACTGCTGCTGCCTCCAGTTGTTGCACTGACAGTGTGGGGTCACACGCTTTGACGCAATGCCATTGTTCTCCTGCCTGCCCCACTGCTGTTGCGGTTGAAGTCGTGGAGGAAGCGTCTGTGAAGACCGTTGGTCCTGGCTGTGGTCGGTCCTTGACCTTTGGCGGCATGTCCATGTCCACTACGGTCAGCAGCTGAGTCCAGGGTGGTCTGGCAGAATAGGAAATTTCTCCTCTGAAGCCGGTGAGAGCAAGGGCTAGGTACTCCGATATTGTGGCTGACTCCGTGGTCGGTTGCTTGCAGAACGGAAGGTGGATGCTTGTCGGCTCTGTCCCTAGGTATTTCAAGGTGAGTTTCCTGCCTTTCATGATGAGGTTAGCGATGCATTCGATTCCCGGGGAGAATGCACGAGCGGGTCTTCCGAGGACCACCCATTGGATTGGTCGTGCCTTTTCGGCAGGTCCTTGGGCCAATGCTCCCACTCCCCCCTTCGGTGTAAAGTGGACGTATAGGTCCAGTGGCATGGCTGGGTTCCACCTGGCAAGTGTGCCAGTGGACATCTGGCTTTTGATGAAGTCGAGGGAGCTCGTGGCTTGCGGCGTCAGCTCCTTGAGTTCCCGGGGTGCTTTCCTTTCAGGAGGTCATATAGAGGGTCCATGATCTTGGGAGGAATCAGGACGATGTTGCGAAGCCACTGCAGCAATCCCACCAGGCGTTGCACGTCATGGAGTGTTTTGATGTCTCGACTGACCTTTGCCTTGGGGGTGTCACGTAGGAGCTTGTGATCCCTACTCCCAGGAAGGTCACGCAGGGTCCTCTCTTGATCTTTGTGCTCGCGATCTCGAAGCCGTTGGCCTTAAGGTTTTCCGTGATTGTGGACACCAGGTGATCTACTTGGCTTGCCGATGGTGCTGCGACTAGGATGTCGTCCATGTACTGAATGATGGTTGCATTGGGATAGGAGCGTCGAACTGGCATCAGTGCTTTGTCCACGGTGATTTGGCATATAGTGGGACTGTCGACAAGGCCCTGTGGTAGTACTCGCCATTGGAAGCAGAGGTTGGGCCGCTCGTCGTTTCGGAATGCCACGGAAAAGGCGAATCGTTCTCTGTCCTCAGGGTGCTGAGGTATTGAAAAGAAACAGTCCTTGATATCCAGTACTGTGCACGGCTGCCCTGCGGGGATGGCTGAGTTTGTGGGTAGCAGTGTCTGGACTGGACCCATGGGTCGGATTGTCTTGTTCACTTCTCTCAGGTCGTGGACGAGACGATAGCCTTCTCCGGACCTTTTGGGGATCAAGAATACAGGGGTGTTCCACAGGCTGATGGAGGGTTCTATGTGACCCTTTTGCAGTTCGCGGTCGACCAGTTCCAGCAAGGCTGCCGCTCAAGGCTCTGTCAGGGGCCACTTCTCAACCCATACAGGGTCTGATGATTTCCAAGTCAATTTGATTGGCAGCGGAGGGTGTACGGCAGTGGCCCTCATGATAAATTTGTAATCCGGAATCCTAGCATGGAAAGGACATCCCTCCCTAACAGGGGTGGAGAATTTTGCAAAATATAGGGATAGATCGCCACTGTCTGTTCTGGTCCCTTTTTCGTGTGAAGTGTTCTAGCCACCAGCTGGGTGCTTTTCCATGCCCGGGACTGCCCTCCTACTCGGTTCACTGGAGGGACTTCTTTGAATTGCCAATGTCCGGGCCAATGTGCTTAGGGAAAAATCGTGCAGTCTGATCCTGTGTCCGCCCAGAACTGAAACCCTATGACGTGTGGATCCTGACTGCCGTAAAGGCGGCATGTCCCCCACACCATCAGGGGTTCCTTTCCTATTCTCATGGCCAAGGCCACCCAGGGATCCCACTCTGGGGCGTCTCCTGCTGACACTGTGACACCGGCGTGGCTTGTGGCGGTGGGGGGTACGAAGGTGTTACTGGCGGTGCTGCACCGCTCTGCCATTGCACTGTAGGCGGGGATGCGAAATTGACTGCTCCCTGTGGGGGCATGGGGTATGAGGGTCCCCTGCCCCACTGGGGGTTGCTGTAGCTGGGCTGCTGCATATTCCAGGTGGGAGGAGGCTGGATACGGCCCGGCTGCCCCCTCCCTCTCCCGTTTCCCTGAGGCCTGGATCTGCATTCCTTAGCTAAATGCCCCTTCCTTCCACATGCCCAGCATGGTCCCCTAAGTCCCCCTTGGCGTGGTGGAGCAGCTGCTGGTAGGCGTCTTGGCTGGGGGCAGTTTACTGCCAAGTGGCCTGCCTGGCCACACTTAAGGCATGCCATCACGCTGTTTATTGCAGTGTGAACTGCTGCTTGGATGGGAGCTAGATGTTCCTCCTTTGCAACGTGTCTGATCATGGCTGCTATATTGGACCCCTGAGGCAGTGATCTTAAAATGTCCTTGGTGGCTGAGTTGCATTGCTGGCGTAGGCACTCTACCAGCACCGGACCCTTAGCCTCTGAGGGTAACGCAGAGGAATCTAATGCAGCCTGAAGCCTGTCCACAAACTGAGTGAAGCTCTCACTCTCACTCTGTTTTATGGAGGACCATGGGGAGGGTTTGGCTACTACTTTGGAAGCATCACGGATGGCTTCTCGGCCAGCACGGGTTGTTGTCATAACCTCATGGGCCCGTAAACCCTCAGCCTGCGCCTGGGGGGTGATCATAGTGGGGTCTGTTCCCATTAACCTCTGTATGCTGGAGCCGTGCAGTGGGTGGTCTGCCCCAGTTACCAAGGCTAGCTGCTTCGTGCAATTGTCTTCCCACTCTTGTTTAAAAACTATCATCCCTGCCCCATCAAATATCATTCTACACGTCTGCTTAATATCAAAGGGAAGCATGTCGTCCCCACCAAAAAGGCCGTTAATGAGTGTGGAAACCATGGCAGAATTAATTCCCTTGTCCGCAATCGCTTTAACAATTGCCTGGACATCCTTTGGATTGACTGGGGAATAGGTCCTTTGGTTTCCGCCTGCCCCCCCCACGCGGACCGGGAACACCAGTGTCGCAGACGGGGCCCATTCCGCGCAAGCCATCTTTATTTTCCGCCAGTTTGTAAGCGGGGTTCAGTCTTTCTCTGATAACCCCTTCACCCACGCGGGAGCACTGTGACTAGTGACCTTACATGCAGCTGCTCTCTCTCTGTTAAAGCTAGAATCCGAATTGGAATCCTCCGATTCCCTCTCGAGCCCGTCCCAGGTCGAGTCAGAGTACGAGCTGGAAGTCGACTGACTGGATGCTTCCGGGCTGCTCTGCCTTTTTCTCCGGCTCCGACCCCGCCCCTTCCTGCTAGGGTCGGGCCGTTCCCTCCCCCTGGGGTCCCCCCACCTCCTGCTGGGGGAGGTCCTTGCCCTATAAGGACCTAATTTGAATAGAGCACTCTGATTGGTCTTACGCTCCTCCGCGGGGGCCGTCCCTTCTCCCCGCTCACCTGCGCATGCGTTATTAAGCAGGCTGACTGCATTTCCGCCCCCTGCCTCCTCCTTTCCGCTCTGACCATGCGGCTCGGCGCCATTTTCAAACGCATATGGTGGGGGCGAGTTTTTACCGATCCCTACGGGGTCCGACAATCTGGCCGCGTTCCGCTCCTCCTCCGCGAGCCCCCGCCAGAACGCCCGCGCGTGTTCCCCCCCCTCCGATGGTGAGTCTGCTCGCTGAGGGGGTTCCGGCAATCGCACGTCCGCGTGCCCGCCCGGATCAAGACCCTCCGCGGTCTGTGTTGCCGCGCCCACCCCGAGCTGCGGCGTGGCTAATAAACAAGTTTGCGCGGCTTTCCAGGTTTCTTGCTCTTGTCGAGCTTTTTGCAGAGCCTGGACAACTGTGCCCCACGATTTTAGGGCTTTCCCTGAACCCAAAGACATAGTGTCCTCTGCCAGAGCTTTTGTACAATTATCCCACACCCCCGGATGTAGGATATCCACAGGGCTTTCTATAGCCCCAAGCTTAATCAGTCTCGGCAATGTGAGAGTTAAATCTCTAAGTTTACATTCTATACCCCATTGTGCATGCATCTCTGTTACGACCTTCGCGATAGCGTCCATGCTCCTTGCTGGTCCAGAGGCGTCCCTCCCGCTGCACTAGGCCAGCTGTGCAGCCGCCGTCCTCTGTCCAGGAGAATCCCCGTTCCCCGGGTGCTGATCGGCTCCCGGGTTTTCGGCACCAGTTGTTGCCTTCTGATATAAGTCAAGGCGACCTGGTTCTGAGGAACAGCACGGCGACCCAATTCTCCAGGGTCGCTCGGGCCAATGAGCACGCAGACACCAATGTGGTGGACGGTCCAAAGGCGTTTATTATCTCTTCTCGTGGGGTTTTATGGTCTAAGGGGGTCTCTACGTCAGAGGGGGTCTGCCTTTACTATCTATGGTTAGTAAGGAGTGGAAAGTTACCAGGGGTGGAAAGTTACTGGGTGTGGAATGGAAAGTTACTGGCACTACTGTTAGGGGGCTACATTCCTAGGGTGATATCTTATCTTAGGGGAACAGGGGGTCCTGCCTCTCCGTTACATCGTGTAATCTTCCGACCGCCTGTCCCTATCTACCACATGGGATGGAGTCCCCCAGGCCACGTCCGCGGAGATCTCAGAGGCACAGTTCAGCTGGACCCCAATTATACTCTTTTTCGTTGGGGGAAGGGGGAATAAATTTCACAACCAAAACAAAGGTCTTCAGGGGGGAAGAATAGTGTTTGGGAAGAGGTACACAGAGTCCAAGCTAGGCAGCAGGCGAGAGCCATTTTTTTCGTGGTGCCTGCACCTGGGACATCCATCTTGCTTTGGGCAGCTTTCCTTCCCCCCCCCCCCCCCCCCCCCCCCCGCACATCTCTCCCGAGTTGGGGGTTTTAGTCCCAGTCTCTGGAAGAAGGTGTGAGGGGGCCTTCTCACATAGGGATTTCATGTCTCGGTCTCTTGATGAAGAGGCATCTTACATCTCTACTTGTCTGTCACGATGGTCAAGGACGGGAGAGAGGGGTCTTCTCTTGGAGGGGAGGACCACCCTAGAGCTTAGAAGGAGACCAGCCAGGCCGAGAGGTGGGGAGGATTCCAGAGCTATTGTGCAAAAAGGGCAGGGTGCCCTGTAAGCTCAGTGTAGCATATAGCAAACAACACCTGTGGAAACAGTAGGTTAGCAATGCTTTCAGGTCTCAGGCACATGACTTTTCCCCCTACAGGATCAGCAGACAGGGGTTTTATTTTTTTTCTGTGGTCTCTCTCCACGACGATTGTGAGGCAGATGATGGATATTTCAGACACTCACAGGGCACCCCCAGTCCGACTGCGCCTCCTCTGCACTCGTCTCAGTGCAGGCATGGTCTTGGAAACGCCCCCTCTCTGCCTGTGATCAACACCTGTGCTGCCCCAATCCTGTTCTGGCTCCGTGCCAACTCCCGCAACCAGCATGCATGGTCCCTGCTTGGCTGGTGCTCATGACGCGTCTGTTAAATGGGACAGAACCCTCCCCGCTCCGACTTCTGGGTTTTGCGTCATCATCACGTGCTCGTCACGTCTCGCTGCAGTTACCACCGTGGACTTTGCTTGTGTCGCAGCCATGTATCTGGCTCCCGCAACTTCACGTCCTGTCTCAGCTGGCTTAGTCCTGCCTGGCACAGGTGCCGCGACCCATGAGCATTCCCTGGGTGGCCGCTGATCGCGTGCCATCGCAGTTGTTCAAGTTGTCCCCTTTGCGTGCGTCTTTGACGCCACCCTGCATGAAACTGCCGCCGCTGCCAGCATCGCGCACGTGCTCACCGCCACAGCTTCTGTGCCTCCTGCTCTGCCCAGCCCGGTACTGCTCAGCTCTGCCCCTGCAGCCACCAAGCATTCCTTGGACGGCTGCTGACCACCCACTGCTGGGATCGCGTGCACTGCCACCTCCATCGCCATGCGTCCTATCGTCTCCACTGCTGCTGTGTCTGCAACTCGCCTTACTGCCCCCATGGCCCCCCCGCTGACCTCCGCCACACCCACCGCCGCCTCTGCAGCCCCCCCGGGCTGCTGGGCCACTTGGCACCACCGTGGCATGGGTTTGCCAGTCTCCAAGAAGCGGCTCTCCCTCGGGTCCTGCGACCTTCTCAGCCCCCCTCCCCCACAGCTCCACCGCCACCTCCATGGTGAGGCTCTGCACTGGTTTCTGCGAATCGAGAGAACATGCCTCAAAGAAGGCAAAATCCAAGTCCTCCAACTCGCTTGGGAAAATCTCTAGCTTAAGCTTTCCCAGGATCAGTGGGGGTAATTCTGGGGATCCAGGAGATACTGGGGACCCCAGGGACTCTGGAGATGACGTCAATTCCTCCCACACCTCTTTGGTAGGGATTGTTTCTGCCCCTCTCTGATCGGTAAGAGCAACTGCTGCCCGCTGATGGCAGGATGACTTCCCTCCCTCCACCATTGGGGGAATACTTGCTGCCTGCTGATAGCTAGCAGACCCCGTGGAATTCTGCGAAATTGCCTCTAGCATTATCCTTGCTGAGGATAAAAGCTTCAAGACCGTTTTATCTTTTTTCACAGAGTGTGTGGCTGCCACGTCCTGTCAGTCTGACAAGATGCTCAGTTGTTCCTGGGAGCATGTACCCTCCATGTTCTCAATTTTGACCTTTCTTATCAAAAGCTGAATCATCTACAAGGTCAGTCCAGAGGTTGCCCGGGTCAATGTCCAGCAGCTCTCAGGTGAGGATTTCCAGGCGCGTTTCTGGTCCTCCTCCTTCCGGGTCGAGCTTCAAACGAGTTTTCTCGGCAGACGTCCAAATGTTCTCCCTGGATGTTTTCCTTGAGAGTTCCTTTCCTCGGGCTGGGTTTCAGTGGCTGATGGCTCGTGGCACGGCTGCTTGCCAGCTGCCCACCTGGGCGCCTTCTTGGAGCCCACTTGTCGGAACTCAGTACATCCCTCTGGGTGTCCAGAGTTGCCGGGACCCCTGCCAGGGAGCTCAGAGACCTTGGCACACAGCCCAGAACATCTGTGGGTTTGATTATGACCCGTGGAGCAAATTACCACCTTTGTATGAAGACCTGAAAGCCACAAAAGTTTAAGTAGTGTAATAATAAAATTATCACTAGGTGAAAAAGTAGATTTTGAGGTTTTTAGAATAGGGATTTTGGGGACAAGATGGAGGGACGTGGGCGTGTCCAGCCTTTCTTCTTCTTCTTCTCTACCTCCATCTTCTGCTGTGATGTTGGCAATTTTGGATTGGTTTAGAATAGAAACTCACTGTCTAACATAGATGATAGGTATTGGAAAGAAATTGTAAACATGTTATACTTAGTTTGTAGTATAAAGAGATAACACCGCCCTGGGGGCAGTCAGAGTGCCTCTGTCTGTCCTGCTGAGCGGACCTTGGCTGGACAGGAGAAAAATTTTTATAGATAAGATACAATAAACAACTCTGAGACCGAGAACTGAAGAACTCCGACTCATTCTTTGAACGTGCTGGCCGAAACAGAGATTTTCCACTGTCTCGGGGCTGCAGTAAACTGCAACCTCCCGAGACCCACCCAGGGAACGCCAATGTCTTGGGGTCTGTAGCTGGTCAGAGTGGCCCCAAGAAAAGTTAGAAAGTCTCTTTTCCCAGCCCCGCAGTCAAAGAAGGAGTCAGAGCTCTTCATTTCTCAGTCTCAAGGTTGTTTATTGTATCTTATCTATAAAATTCTTTCTCCTGTCCTGCCGAGGTCCACTCAGCAGGACAGACAGAGGCACTCTGACTACCCTCGGGGAGGTGTTATCTTTTTATACTAAAAACTACGTGTACAATATTTACAATTACTTTCCAATACCTATCATGTATGTCAGATAGTTAGCTTCTACTCTAAACCAATCTAAAAGTGCCACCATCACAGCAGAAAATGGAGGTCAAGAAGAAGAAGGAGAAAGGCTGGACACGCCCAGATTCCTCCATCCTCCCCCTGAACCCCTATGCTAAAAACCCCAAAAGTCTATTTTTCCACTCTGTGATAAATTCTCTATCCTTCTACTTAAACTTTCATGGCTTGTAATTCTTCATACAAGGTTGGTAATTTTTTTTTTCCAAGGCTAAATCAAAGGCACGGGGGTCTTGGGCTCTGTGCCAAGGTCTCTGAGCCCCCTGACAGGATCTTAAGTCCTCCAGGGCAACCAGAGAAATTTCCTGGGTTCCCACATCCTATCTGACTTCTTTACTGGTAATATGGGTGTATTATGGGGGGACATACATGTTTCTAAGGTCCCATCCTCAAGTAGGTCCTGGATCACCAGCCACAGTCCTCATATTCCTTCCAGGGAGAGTGGATATTGTCATACCCAGACTGGTTAGCTGTCATCAATCAATTTTATTACTATAGGTTTTATGTTCAATCTGCTTTGATTTTTTGGTTTTGCCCACACCATCTCATGAATTTTGCCCTCATCCTCTTCCCTTAATTGGAGGAGCTTAACCACCCTTTTTCCTTCCACTGGGAGTACTCCAATGCCTAACTGCACCTATAAATCTCACCCTAATAGATTGTGTCTGAAGCCAGGACATCTCTCTGGCTGTCCTGGATGGCTCAAGCCCCTGCCCAGGGGGGGCTCAGAGACCTTGGCACAGAGCCCAAGATGCCTGTGACTTTGATTTTAACCCATGGAGCAAATTAGCACCTTTATATGAAGAATTATAAGACAAGAGAGTTTAAGTAGAACAATAGTAAGTTTGTCACAGGGTGAAAAATAGATTTTTGAGGTTTTTAGAATAGGAGCTTGGGGTCCCAAGATGGAAGAATTTGGGCATGCCCTGTCCTTCTTCTTTCTTCTTCCTAGCCTCCATGTTCTGGGTGATGCTGGCACTTTTAGATTGGTTTAAGGTAGAAACTCACTGTCTAACATAGGTGATAGGTATTGGGAAGTTATGGTAAATAATGTACATGTAGTTTTTAGTATAAAAAGACAACACTGCCTCTGAGGCAGGCAGTGTGCCTCAACCCGACCTGCCAGACAGACCTAGGGTGGGTTGGAGAAAGAATGTTATAGATAAGAAATAATAAACAACCTTGAGAATAAGAACAAAAGAATCCCAAGTCCTTCGTTGACTGCCGGGCTGGGAAAAAGAGGCTTGTATGTATCTCAGAGTCACTCTGACCAGCAGAGATTCTGAGAGATTGCACCCTGCTTCTGGAACTAATTGAACATCCTCGATTCCTACTTTATTTGCCCCTTCAAACTTTACTTCCTTTATAATTGAGACCTTGAACGCCTCTCCTTTTGCACCTACTACTTGCATGGTATCTTGATCCTTTTTGTATCCCTTTGGGATTCTAGAAACACAAATTCTTTCAGCCTCCATGTCTGCTAGGAATTCAATTTCTTCCTCCTGAGGGCCTATTTTTAAAGTTATCAAGAGCTCCTGATGGTATTCTGTCCCCAGGAGGTAGTGCCCCTGCCACCACTAATCTTCCGCTTCTTCTTTTTGCTCAGTCTCCTAGACCCTCAGGTCCTTTTCATTCTGGGAGCATTGCCTTCTAATATGTCCATCCTCTTTACAGTAAAAGCAGACTGTGTCCTAGGTTACCCCGTTTCCCAAACTCTCCTTTTTGTGCCCAATCCCAAGGAGCTGCATATCCCCTCCATCTATCTTCTCGTAGTCGGAATCCCCCTCCTTTACCTGGGTTGTTCTTTACATGTTGGTTTCCTTCCCTAATGACGCTTACCATTACCTTGCCTTTTGCCTTGGCCTTCGGCCTTCTCTTTGTCCCTTTTTTACGTATATATTCTGTGCTTCCCTGTCTTGGTTTGGAAAGACAGATGTCTGCTAAGGAAGGCAAGAGCCTCCCCTGAAATGGAAAATGTAAACACCCCCCCCCCCTCCCCGAATTGGTATAAATTTTAAATTAAGAGGCTCTCAGGCAAAAAATATGGAAGCAGGAAATAACAGTTCTTTAATAGGGAAGAAAATAAAAAGATAAAATAAACAATGCAGTAAACCAAAATAACACTGACAGAGTCAGAACACGACCTGACATCCTGTTGGTCAGGGTGCTGGTAGCAGTCCAATTGGAATTGTGGCTGCAGTCCTACTGCAGTGTCAAGTGTGGTTCTGTTGGAGCAGGGATCCTGCAGAAGGTGTAGTCTTCCTCTGAAGATCCAGTGGAAGAGGCAGCTGTTCCTCTGGGAAATCCAGTGGAGAACTGTGCTGGTGTTCCAGAATCTCAAGATTATATCTGGGTAGGAATGCTTGGCTCTTCCCTCTGAGCGGAGCATCTCACAATGAGATGCTATAGTTCTTATCAGTCATGCAGTGACATTCAATAGCCTATTATCAGCAGATGTCTCATCCGAGGGAAGAGTGGTTGTGGAAGAGATAAGGAAAACTTCTCACTTAACAGAAGACAACTGCCATACAGATGGCAAAGAAAATACAATTTGTTTGGCAATCCAGGACATTTCCTTAAAAGATCTTCTAACCTCTTTTCTTGCCAACCATCTAACTTTACTAACTTTCTCCATATATCTGGCCAGGCGTGAGTGACAAAATTTACCTTTAGTAACATCTGTCCGGCCACTATGTCAGGGTCAACTCCTGAATAATGCCTCATATTTTTCCTCAACCTTTCTAACCACCCTGTTGGGGTTTCTTCCCTCTTTTGCTGCTCATCGAAAGCCTTACAGGCATTTTGATTACATGGAGCTGCCTCTTTGATACGTCTTGTAATCAATGTTCTGTATTCCTTTATGTCTTGCCTTTCCCCAGTGCTGTTGTGGTCCCAGTGGAGTGCACTACAGGCATTTTCAGGTCCCCAGGAGGTCCTTGCACATGCTCCCTATCCCATATCTGTATTCCAGCTGCCAGGATCATCTGTCTTTCCTCTGGTGTGAACAACAGTCATTACTGATTGCATTTCCTCCCATGTATAAATATTGGGTCCCAGAAACTGGTCTAGCTGCTCTGCTAACCCAAGGGGGTCCTCTAAGAGTCCTTTTAATTCCTTTTTAAACATTCTCACATCAGAGGAACTGAGAGGTACAGTTACAAACCAAATTCCTCCCTGTACCCCCACCCCCTCCCCCGCCCACGGGTACTTCCCTCAAGGGGTACTGTCCCAGTGCTTGGCTCCCCTCCTCTGATCTGCTTTCTTCTTTTTGTGCTACCCTGCTCCTGGTGTTCTGGCCAGGCCCATCAGGGGGTAGGGGAGGTACAGTTGGGGCCACTGGAAGTGGGGGGAGGGGTAAGTGGTCTAACGGGTCCCATTTTGTATGTTCTGCTAGCTTAAACACACTCACCTTCGAGGGTGAGGTTTCCCCTTTCCAGCAAGCAGCATAGTCACTCTCTTCCTGATTGAATGGTTTCTTAGCTCTTACATACATGTTTAATGCTCGGCATATCCATCCCTCGTCTGACCCATATCTCGGCCAGTAGACATGATCACTCCTAATTTCCCTTTTAGTCCATTCTAACACACAGTACTGAAGCATTTTGCTATCGTCCTTATCTCGGGTGTTTGGGTCATATTTCCACCGGGCTAGCTTCCTTTCCAGTGGGCTACCTGAAGGGATGCCCATTGGTTCCTCCTCAATCTCTGCTTCTTCCTCTGGGGATTTGCCACTCACCCATGATCCCATCCTGACCAGCAGATCACAAGTCTTCCCCCGACACAGCCCGTCTCCCTCCGAAGGGTGAGGGAAAGGGGGAAAAAGAAACCAGGAAAGGAAAAGGGAGAGAGAAAAAAAAGAGGAAGAGAGACAAAGAAACTAGGAAAAAGTTTTACCTCTCTTCTGTAAAAAAAACTTACGGTTCAGGGGCTTCCGTGCCCAGCCCGCTCCGAGTCTCCACTGTACAGTTCGAGTAGGGTCCACCCCGCTCCGGTTGGCCCGCCCCGAGTCCCCGCCTGACCTTGGCCACCGCCGGCACCACCGGCGCCCGACCCACCGGTGCTTCTCCCAAATCCGCTGGTGGCTACTGCTGCTCAGCCAGCTGAAATACTACAGCGCTGGCCGCGCCTCCCCCGATACCACCGCCGTTTCCTCCCAGAATACCACAGTGCTAGCCGCGCCTCTCCGAGACCAATGCTGGCTCGGTGCCGCAAAACCCTTCACAAGCCTTTCTATCCCACGCGTCCTGTCGGCCACGGAGAAAAAAAAACCCTCCGAATTCCTCTTTAGAACACGTCCCGCCGTTTCCTCCAATCGCCCAATATCCTAAAACTCCAAAGGATCAGGACGGGTCTAGTATAGCACTGGCATGGAGTTTGCTTTCCTATACCGGAATTACGGAGTAATTATCTGGCCAAAAATAGTACTCATCCCTCTTTCTTTATCCAGCCTCCTGCTGCCTCCGGGCTTCAGCCTGCGACCACCGGTGGCCCTGGGAGTATCCGATAGACTGCCAAATTTGTGGCATGGGCACGCCTCTTTTCAAAAACTCCTAGCACCACCAGGGAGATGCGTTTGTCCAGGATGGGTCCCCAGAAATGTGAGAAATGGTTACTCACTTTTCAGTCATAAGATAAAATTGTTACTCATTCTTCAGTATGTTAGGAAAATTAATGCACAAACACCAGAGGTTTGAAATAGAGATTTTTGGAGTTCACTTGAATTAGCAATATGAATTAAGCATTTAAAGTTTAGCCTGTAGAACTATGTGTTGAATTTTAACCTTTTTACTTAAGAAACCTCTGCCATGGTAAAAAAGGCATAGGAAAATGCAAATTTCTGAAGCTTCTTGCATAAAGAACAATACCAGAGAAGACCAAGGGATGCAAAGAGCCCAGATAAAGGGACTCCTCCATCTCCAAGCTAATCAAGGTGGACAGACGTACTCAGATAAGCACCAAGGGACCAAGAGCCCATGTGCAAAGGAGAAAAGTTCAAAAGTTCAGTCATGAGGAAAACCACAATCCTCAGCCTCAGAGACCACCAGAGACCCCCGTGTAGCCACCACAGCAAACAACGCATGCCCAGAAGGGCATGGATCTGATTACCATGCGAGGCGAGAACAGGCGGGGCCAAGGGTTGAATATGCATGGAAAAGTTGTGCAATGTATTGCATATGGAATACCTTTGTGAATAAAGATGTGGGTCAGACTGAGGCTCGGGGCACAAGTTTTCACAAGACCTATCTCGCTTGTGCCAGGTGCTGACATACATACCCACTTCATAACCACATCAGATTGTGGAGTTTATTTATTCCACGTATCGCTTCAGGCTTATGTCCAAAAAGGAGACAGAGGAGGCCTTTCTAGCTTTATTCGAATAAAGGGAGAGGCCATGGGGCATTCCCCTGGGATCTCTTGAGTTTTTGGAGGACGCAGTCTCCTTTTTATCCTAATTTCCCAGCCGCATTTCCCTTCTCTCTTTCCCCATTGGCTGAGGTACTTGAGAGGTACAGACTCCCCGATACGCCTGATCCCGAAGATTTCCCAAAAATTTCCCTCTAATGTATAACCCCCCTTTTAATTTTTAATTCTTATGGAATTTAGGGGTTTTTTTTCCCCATTGTTTCTTTAATCTCTCGATGTCTAATTTCGTTTATCAGAAAACTTAAAGTTTATTTGTAAAAGCAAATATCTTTTTCCATTCATCAATCAGTGGAATCCTTCCAATTGTTTCTTTTATCTTCCAGAGCTAGTTTTATCTACCAGCAGACCCACAGCTTGTTTGTAAAGACAAATCTGCTATTCCTTGTCTCTTTCTCGGCTGTTTTGATAGCCTGGAAAGGCTCGGGGAGGCCTTGGGACAGCCCGCGCTCCAAAGGACGAGAAGAGTCTTCAGGTTTTTTCTCGGTCTTCAGTGTTTATTAGTTTTTATCTACAAGATTTTCTCTCGGCCCGACAGAGGTCTGCACAGCACGTCAGCCATGGACACACTGACTGCCTTCGGGGCGGTCACTTATCTTTATACCCTAAACTACGTACAGGATGTTTACCTATTTTCCCCAATACCTTTCACCCTTATTGATAGGTGCACTTTTAGTAAGAACCAATCCCAAAGTGCCACCACCACCACAGAAGATGGAGGCCAAGAAGAAGAAGAAGAATAAGGACAGGACACGCCCCAATTCCTCCATCTTACTTCTTTAGACCCCCCTGTACCGAAATTCTAAAACCTGTGTTTCACACTCTAATTAACCTATCCCTTCACCATTTATCACAGTGAGATCCTCCCATCCTCATACAGGTGTCGTTTCCTGTGCAGGATCAAAGTCTAGCCACCAGACACTTCTGGCAACATTCCAGGACCTCCGAGCCCCCCAAGGGTGGTCTCGGTGACTCTGCACCTCAGTCCTGAGGCCCTGAGATCTCACAATTCCTCTCAAGTACTAGTTATAAAAAACAAAATAGCAAAATTGTTCTTATTTCTATAACAAAATAGCCATATCTTGTAATTTACATGAGCAAATTTTGACAAAATTCATTTAGGCTTTATGTCATTCATTTGTATAGCAAAGGAATAATAATTCAAACAGGTATACTTAAACAAAACTTAATATCACTAAAACTTAACTTCAATAAAACATAAATGTATTTTTTTTAAAAGAACTTTAGGTTGATGCTATAACTGATCAAATCGGTAGCCAAATTTATAGAAAAATTTGACAAAAATTTATTAAGTCAATTAACAAAAATAGAAAATTTGAAATCCCTCCACAGCCAAGACAGTGTCAGCCCCGGGTGCAGCCACTGGGTGCCCTTGGGATCCTGCTGACAGAGAGACAGCGTTTCCCTAAAGGTACACCACGAGTGCTTCTAGCAGCCTGCTTATATACAGTTTATTCTGCCTGCGGCAGAGATGACCACATAATTCTTTGTCTCTCTTTGCATGTAAAGTTGGATCCATACATGTGTAGAAACAGACAAAGAGAATGTCCAAAGCCTAGACGAATGCCTGAGTGCCCAAGAGGAAGAGCTATTCACATGTAGTAGATGATGCCATCTCTTGAGTAGCAGAGATTCCATCAAACCCAGGTGCATGATCTCGTGGGCTTCCTGAGATGTCCTGTTGATCATCACCCAGGAAATTCCAGATGATATCTTCCAGGTGCAGAGGAAATCCTCTCTGATGGCTCCAGCCTGTCTCCTACATCTGATAATGGGTCTGGTATAGTCCCAGAGCCTGTCCGGGAACTGGTTACCATGTGAATACCTCTTAGTCCTGACCAGGATGATTGCAGACATTGTGGCTCAGGGCTACTCTGTTCATACGATAACAGAGTTTGATTTTATCTTAACTCTGTCCGGGAATCAGTTATAATGTGAATAGGACTCTGTTCCTGGACAGGGTGGTTTCACAAGCATGGGTTTAAACTTTACTAATATTTTACACATACATACATATACCTATTTCTATAGCATGAATTATCTCTACTACATATAGCAGTTGACATCACTGAGACTAAACAAAATTAATCTTAACAGGAATTAACTTATTTAAACTTTATTATTACAAAAAAGTTATGGAAAATTTGTCATATAACCGTTAAGCATCAAGGTAATGATGCAAGTAAACTGTATTGAGATAGCAGCAACATGAATTTACTGTAGGAATTAAACTGTTGCAGCTTTTAAAAATTGCTTGTGTGATAGATTTAAGTTTGGCTTAATAAAAGTAATGAGATATAAAAACTGAAGGCTAAAACAATAAAAATTTAGTTATATAATACTAAATAGCTGTACCAAAAGATTCACAATAAAACTGCTTTGTTAAAAAAGGCAAGCAACTGGTAACACAAATCGTTTGACCAAGGTGAGGTGTCCCTCAGGGCCTTTGATTTGTATCAAGTGTCTGCTTTTGATAGCTGGGCTGCTCCTTCCAATGCTTGAAAGCACCTAGGGCTTTAGCAAGGGACCATCGTGGGGGTGTCGAGCATCCCAATGACTCCTATAAAAAATTTGAATGCATAAAAATTCCCCACTATGTCAATGCATCCCTCCCCCACAAAACCAGCGGGACATACAGCATGACAGCACAAAAGTTTGAACCATGAATATTCATCCCTCAGCTCCTGTAATTTGCACCAAGAGTCAGCTTTGCAGGCTTTGACTACAGCCACCTATGCCTGAGAGCACCTGAGGCACAAATGTTAATGGCCAATCACTGGGCCATTGGCTTTTTGAGATAACAGTCACATCTGCACCAGCATCAATGAGTCCTGTTAAAATTATGTCCCTGCCTTTCAGAGTCACTTTGCATTGGCATGTGGAATGCTGAGATATAATAGTTGCATCCAAAAAATCTGTGAGATCCCCCCATAGAACCAAACCCTCCTTCCCTCTGTTCAGCTATTGGAGGTGCAGATAGGGGTGGTACCGGGAAAAGTATGAGTTGGGCAATATTGCTCCCAGATGGGGCCACACAGGGCGGCTGGAGGGTCCAAGTCATAATCTTTATTTCCCCAACCAAGTCAGAGTCAATGACTCCTGGCAGCACAAACAACCCTGTTATCGAGGTAGATGATCTACCTTAAAGCAATGCATGCATACACTGTCCCTGTGGTCCAAAAACCCCTGTGGAAGCAAATGAACAGATGAATCAAGTAAAGTTACTGTGTTATTGGTTGATATGTCCAGTCCTGCACTGCGTGGGGTGGCTGCACATCGGTCAACAATGGTTGTCTGGCAGTGGAGGGCAGGGCCATTTGAAACTTAACAGTTGCTTCTAGCGTGTGCTGTGGCATTTGTGTCATCACGTAGTGCTGCTCGACACTGCAAGATGAGTTTCCCTGTAAAGGCTGGCCATTCTGGTGAAACTTAGAGTGGCATAGATTAGTGAAGTGAGGACCTTTCTGACAGTGAGGGCATATACCTGTGGCTTTGGGTTTTTTGCATTTGCTCTTTTTGGCAGTCTCTTTTAATGTGCTCAGATTCCCCACAGCCAAAACAAACCAGCTGCTTTCTGGGGATCAATTTCAGGGTGGCAAAAGCGTCAGCTATGCCTTGCCCCAAGGCTTGATAGGTGATTGCCATGGTATGTTGAAATATCCCCAAGCGATTGCACACTTTTATCATTTGAAGCAACATGGGCTCAGGTTCAGGGGGTGAGGATTTCAAAAGGCACTTACAGTCCTCATTAGCACTTTCTATGGCAAATTTGAGGAGTACAACCTCCCTTGCTTGGTCATTATTGATTTGTCTCTCCAGTGTTTGTTTTAATCTGTCCACAAACTGCATATAGGGCTTTTGCAGACTTTGTTTGATATTTATGAAGGACTGTTGTGAAGCGGTCCAGCTGGGGAAGGATTGTCCTTTTTGGATGTCCCGGCTAGCTATCCAGCACCGCTAGCAGTAGGGGAGCACTATACTGATCTCCGTGGTTCGGGACAGCACCTAAGGCAAACGCCCTGTGCTATGACAGCAGTGCTACCTTGTGGTAGGACGTGGCTTGGCTTATGGCTACAGTCAGCAGAAAAAGAGAGCGCTCTCCAGCTGCGGTGAATCCAGGTTTATTGGGTCCCAGGGGAACCGACAGCCGAAGAGAAAAAGTGGGAGGTTGCAACAGCTTATAAGGAAGGAGGGAGACAGGGGAGGAGTCGGTCCTCTGGTGAATAGAGTTTTAAAGGGGAGTGGGATACAAAAGATTGACTTAGGGAGAACACCAATGGAGATAACTTGAGGATGGGGCCCCGGCCCCTGAACCAATCACTCGAAGCTCTAGCTGGAAGTTTCTAGAGAGAAGAGTGGGAGCGCCAATTGACGGACAGGGCACCGGGGAGGGATTTGAGAAAGGATACATTAGTCTCCAAGGCAACAAGGTTGGGATAACTGGCAGCACAAGGGAGGGAGGAGAGAACCAGGGCAGAACCATTACATGATAGGGGGAACAGAACATCCAACTTATACAGACACAACACAACACTGTTGCAGGGTTTTGGCATCAGGAACCTTAAGAAATGCCAAATGAGCTGCGTCCGAGATACTCTCTAGGGCTTCTCTCGGTAAGGCGGCTTGGCCATTAGAATCAGTATGCACCCCCTCCCCTGCAAGGTGGTCAATAGTTAAGGCAGCCAGGGTGTGGTTTGCGTGCCCTGCATACCTTGTAAGTAAATTCTCCAGTCTTTTTTTCCATTGTGCCATAAATATTGCATATTGCGTCAGTGTGAGCAAAAGATTTGCAAAAAAACATCATGAGGAGTCATGAGGTGAGGAGTAAAAGTTGGCCTTAATAAATTACTAAAGTAAGGGGACCCCAGACCATATTCCGCCATGGTACGGTGCAGTTCCCTAATTTCTGAGTGACCTAGGGGCTTCCATTGTGGATTTCCCCCCCTCAAGATGAGTTGCATGGGGGCCAGAAATATTTTTGCCACAGTGTCAAAGTCTCTGTCCTTAAGGGCTTTCTTTTTTTATCCGTAACCAATTATTATGCGTATCCAAAGGGAATAAGTTTGGATCTTTTTTGGGGTCGGGGTTGAAAGGGTCCAGCTCCCCTTCACTGCTAGAGTCGGTATCTGCCGCATAAGTGATAAGCATCCGGCGGGTCTGGGATCATGTTGCCATCTTATTGCAAAAGTCCCATACCTTCTTAGTGATTTCTCATGGACATCTCCTCACAGCACTGACTCCTTCTTCTTCTTCACAGCACAGCCAACAAACTCCAACAACTCTCTTCAGAGCACAACCAGATAACCCTTTTGTAGCACTCATCTTCTTATTGGACACAGCTGTGGCCTATTAAGGGCAGGCCTGTTCCTTATCTTTGGTGATTAATACAGCTGCAACTCCTCAGGGGTGAGATTGCCTTCTGCACTATTTTCTTGCATTCTATCCCTCCACAATATCACTGGCAGTATAGCTGTGGGACTGGAAGTGGCAACCAGCCTCTATCCCTGGCACTTCTTGGGGAGGGCATGCAGATGGGGGATAGGGAGTGGCACCTGGGCAGGTTTTGATCCATCACAGTTGCCAGGGCTGTCTCAGCAGTAGCCTTGCAGGCTGCATTGCTCCCTCCCTCCTTTTTAATCACGTCCATGATTGCCCTCCAAGCAGGAAGCATTCATAGCTCTGGCTCGTGGCCAGGCAGCATAGCCAGGTTGTAGAGCTTTATGCCGACCTTGTCCCAGAAGTGGAGGCTAAATATAGAAGAAGGGGTGGCATCAGGAAACATGTGTGACATCGATTGTAAAAGTGACTTAAGGTCGTGTTTTAGGATGGGGGACCCATGCTTACTCAGAAGGGCGAGCATGGTTTCATAGATGTCTCTCTCGTTGGACATGTTCTGTCCATAGTTAAGTTCCCCTGGCTCACCTGTCATGTCACAGTAGACAGGTGATTGTGGGCCCAAATGCAGTTCTTTCACCATCATGATCAACTGGTCCTCAGAGATCAGAGGGGCTGGATGCGGCTGGGCTTAATTCCTGATTAGAACCAATTCAGCACTATAAGTCTGGTCACATTCAATAGGATCTCTCACAAACACATATTCACAAATACTGTAGTTTATTGAAGCATCCGGTTATAGATTGTTGTAAAATTGCTGGTGATAAATTCACTAGACTTATAAAATATAAGTGTATAGTGCTATATACAAGTATTCCCAGGTATGCTCCGATGCAGTCAGAGGTGCAAATCTTAGCAAAGAGGGGCCCCTGCTTTGGGGCAGAAGAGAGGAGCAAGTCCATTGATTTGTCTGTGAAGCGGGGTTGTATTCTTGTACTCCCAAAAGTGGAGGATTTCAAATATCAATTTCATACATTTTGGAAAAATGGAGTTGCAACTGTGGTCAAAAATAATGGCTACTTGATGCTGCCATCATAGATGGCGGGAGGGATGTCCCAGATTATAGAAACCAAAGGTTGAGATGTATCAGGGAGTGCAAAGGAGAGATTACTGCAATCGCACCCTACCTTCCTTGAGACAGGCCCAACAGGCAGACAGGATGTGTGATACGAGGGGTTGGGGGTTGGAGACAGACACTTGACACAACACTAGTGGGTCATCAGCAAACAGTGTGTTTTATTGTTCAGACCTTTCTTTTATAGGGAGTTCAAAACTCCCAGGTCTAGACAGCTCATTGGTCTGATCTTTTACGCCCCCCAGATCCTGGACCAGTGATATGTCTGCAGCTTAGGATAGAATGTAATTGGTTGAGGTTCCTGTCTTTCAACCCAGAGGCTGATTTTATGGAGCTGGCTGGGTAGCCAAATTAATTGCCCAGTACAAGCCAGCTTGTACTGTGATATAATGTGGCAACAGATGCACAATATGGTGGATTCTCTATCCTCTCTTTTTCTGGCTTAACACAGTGACTTAAGGACAAGTTCCTGCCCAGCGCAGTAGGCGTGTCTCCTCTGTGACTGCCCCATCTTCCAAGGTGCCCTGGAATAATAGGTATGAGGCTCTGCAAGTGGAACTGAACACTAATGAGGACAGTGGTTCATCCAGCATGGAGGTTTCACTGAGGTTTTGTTGGCCTATGCCCTGTGTTGAAATTACTTCCATAAAGGAAAAAGGATGAGTCACTGTCATAAGAGACTCCCTTCTGAAGGGCACAGAAGGCCTAATATGCAGACCAGACTCACTTCTTTGGGAAGCCTTCTGCTCAGATTAAACATGTGAAGAAAATTTTCCTGCCCTGGTACATCCCTCAGCTTATTATCCATTATTGATTTTTCAGGTAGGCAGTGAATTTGCAGCAAGAAATCTGAGGGCAATCAAGAGACACTTCAGGGCCTTGGGATGGCTTGTTAAGGGATCAGGATCACAAGTTGTGCTCTCCTCTAGTCTTCCAGTGTCAGGGAATGATGAGAGAAGAAACAGGAAGAGCTAGGAGAATTTTGAGGGTTTTGATCATGGGTCAGACTATAGAACACCAGGCCTGCTGGCAACAGATGAGGTCCACTTATCTCAAAGGGGGAAAATGAATTTTGAAGTGGAGTTAGCAGGATTCATTGAAAGAGTTTTAAACTAGATTTCAAGGGGGAAAGGGATAAAACCAGATTCACTAGAGATAAGCATGCCTCATTGTCTTTGCACCCTGTAGGAAAGGCATTTTGTGCTGTTCTTGTGAGCCAGTGAAGGCTTCCTAAAGATAAGGAAAGCCCCTTAACTCTCTCAAGGAAGACACCAAGTCTGTCACCATTGCGATGTGATGAAGGAGAGGAAGTTAAAAGATACGGACTCTAGCTGGCTCACAGAGTGACGTGGCTCCTTGTTCACTTATTGAGAACTTTGTTTCTTTCTTATGACCAATGGGCAGTGAATGTGTCTGTTAAGTAAATGTAAATATCTTGAAAAACTATAAAAGCAACATGTTGCTGTAATAAATCTCTCTTATACACCTTTCTGATGGAGTCTTGGCGCTTTGTGCCATGTCACGTTCTATAGCGACACCCGCCTTTGAGATATTTATATGAATGAATGAGATCCCCTCTCAGTCTTCTCTTCTCTGGACTAAACAGGTATCGGCGATGGAGAGAGACGGGGACAACTGACTGGTAATTGGAATCCAAATTTACTGTGGATTATATATGCTTATACACTATCATAGCTGCATGCCTCTGACGGGGTAATAGTTAGCATTGACTCCATGATTCCAGAAGGCTGATCAATCGCTTTATTATACTATACTATACTATACTATACTATACTATACTATACTATACTATACTATATTAAGAAACTCATCGCCCTTACAGACAGTCCAATACAGCTTTGACCTAATTGGTCCTTGAATCCAAAATATCATCACCAGTGGCCAATCAAGAAATCACCCTTTGGTAAACAAATATCCACAACACATTCCACATGTTCACAACAACAGGTGCAGCAAGTGAAGATAAGAATTGTTTATCATTCTTTTCTCTGATCTTCTCACAGCCTTCCCCAGGGAAATGCCTGGGAAAGTTGTGCCTGCTGCTGTCTGTGGAGAGAGCCATGGAAATAATACACCATTTTAGGAAGACTAGTGATTTTTTACTACAGTGATTGGGTTAATCATTACACAAAAAAACTTATACATTTTCACAACATCTTTTCTACTTGCAGAAATTGATTCAATCTTTCCCCCTGTTGCTAGTCTGATCCAATCTTCTTGTAATCTTCAAAGCTCTGTTTGTTCTTGCCAAGGCATCCTGATTATCAACTGTCTTATGCTAATCAGGTCCAAAGTACAACAAACAGGCCCAGCTCCTGCAGTCTCTCCTCAAAAGAGAGATGTTTCAGATCCCTCATCATCTTTGTGGCCTCCACTGGACCCTCTCCAGTAGCTCCTTGCCTTTCTTGAACTGGGGAACTCAGAACTGGACACACATTGGGCATAGTGACCATGAAATGAGAGTTTTTGTTTCTTGGAGAAGTAAGGAGGGCAATCAGCACAACTGCCACCTTGGACTTCCGAAGGGCAGACTTTGGCTTGTTTTGGAGGCTGATTGACAGAATCCCTTGGGAGGCAGTCCTGAAGGGCAAAGGGGTTCAGGAGGGCTGGACATGCCTTAATAAGGAAATCTGAAAGGCTCAGGAGCAGACCATCCCCATGTGCCAAAAGATGAGCTGGCAGGGAAGAAGGGCAGCCTGGCTGAACAATGAGCTTTGGCTGGAATTCAAGAAAAAGGGGAGAGTTTCTGACCTTTGGAAGAAGGGACAGGAAAACCCAGGAGGACTAGAAGGATGTTGTGAGGTTATGCAGGGAGAAAATTAGAAGGGCCAAAACCTAACTAGAACTTGATCTGGCTACTGCCGTACAAGACAATAAAAAATGTTTTCTCTAAATGCATCAGCAAAAAAAGGAGGACTAAGGAGAATCTCCATCTTTTATTGGATGCTGAGGGCAAAAGTAACAAAGGATGAGGGAAAGGCTGAGATACTTAATGCCTTCTTTGCCTCAGTCTTTATTAGTAAGACCAGTTGTTGTTCAGGTACCCAGCCCCCTGATCTGGAGACAGGGATGGGGAGCAGAATGAAACCCCATAGTTCAAGGGGAAATTATCAGGAACCTGCTACACCAATTAGACACACACAGGTCTATGGCGCTAGATAGAGTCCATTCAAGGGTACTGAGGCAGCTGATGGAAGTGGTCAACAAGGCCTTTTCCATCAGTTTCCAGCAGTCCTGGCTAACTGGGGAGGTCCCATTTGACTGGAAGTTGGCAAATGTGATATTATTCCTCAAGGGCTTAAAGGAGGATCCAGGGAGCTACAGGCCTTTCAGCCTGACCTCAATGCTGGGGAAGTTTATGGAGCAGATCATTGAGTGCCATCACATCATGTGTACATGACAACCAGGTGATCAGGTCCATTCAGCATGGGTTTATGAAAGGCAGGTCCTGCTTGACCAACCCATTCTCCTTCTATCACAGGGTGACTCGCTTATTGAATGAAGGAAAGACTGGGGATGTTGTCTACCTGGACTTTAGTAATGCCTTTGCACTATCTCCCACAGCATTCTCCTGGAGAAAATGTCTGTTCATGGCTTGGACAGGCATATCCCTCACAAGGTAGAAAAACGGCTGGATGGCTGAGCCCAGAGAGTGGTGATGAACAGTTAAATCCAGTTGGCAACCAGTCACTAGTGGAATTCGTCAAGGATTACTACTGGTATTGAAGTGAAGGGGAGAACAACCATCCTGGTAATGCATCGAACTCCAACTTTATTGATCAATCAATCACCTTAAATAACAATACTAACGAACTTCATGAATATTCTGTAATCCAATTTCATGATAGGCTAACAGAGAAACTTCTAACCACTCCCTTTGTTTTAGAATACCTACAATTGTTTATTAAAAACAGAAACCAAAACAGAAACCAGAAACCAAAACAGAAACCAGTGTTCCCAAAACTTCTACATCTGTTCTCAGGATGGCAGGCCTTCCCAGAGACGGTGTTCTGCTTGTTATGGGAAGACAGTCTGAGAACTCCATTGTTTATAGAATGATGCCTGAGAGAGTCTAATTGTTTATACAAATCAGAAGGCTGAGAACTGTTAGAAACTGCTTTACTTTTCCCTTATACTTTTCTCTCAATTGTATGTCTCATGGCCTTTTCTTTAAGTCATTCTCCGACATTTCCCCCGTTTTTTCTTTTTAAGAAAGGAGGTTAGTTTGCAGGTTTTTTCTATTATCTTACTGACTATTTTTTGAATGCAACAAGGTAAGATAATGGTGAAGTTTTTCCTCACAGAAACTCTTGTGGAGGAGACATTACCTCCTGTTCACTATCAGGGGCAAAGAAAAGAGAAGGGAACTCATCCACTATGCTTGGCAACACTTCAAACCTCAGAGCAGCTTTGTGTGGGCCTCGTAACAAACTTCAAAAGTACAGACCCCGCTCTGCCAGGGCTCAGCTGCACCAAAGGCCTGAGGACAAACAGGACACTCAGTGTCAGAAATGTGATCCTGTGGAGAAGGATCAGAACCAGTGCTCAGAGGTGGAATAATGATAACTTGCTTAAATAACAAGATCCACCCTGCGCTTGGGCTGGTATTCCATTCCAGGCTCTATCTCCACAAATTAAAAATATCTTAGGTGTCATAATAGTAGAGCCTTTACACTGGTTATAAAGCTGTTTGGACACTATTTCCAGGTTTAGAGATGAATCCAGAGTAGCCCATGTCTGTTTATGCTGACTCATCCTTTGGAAATTAGAGTAATCAAAGCTGAACTGCAATTATCTAATGCTTGATTGGGATCTCTTCTTATAGGGCCTACAACAGAATGTTGTGTTAAAGGCACCAGTTTTCTACACCTTATTGAGGCTATATATGATGTACTTTGAGCTTTAACCCCTTTTCAAAATACACTGTACCTCCCACCGATAATAAGCTAAGATTTTTGCTCATGAGATTTATAAAGGTCTAAAGCTGAAGCAGTGTTTAGCCCTGTCTCATTCCGTAGTGCCTGCTCTCAATTATGTTCCCAGATATGCCTATAATTACAGGTGTGGCACCATAAATGGGAAAGTGACAACTGATCTACCCAAAAGGTCCTATCACAACCCCCACAACACAATGCAACCCAAGCAGCACAATTTAGACTGTGATATTCAAAACAGTTCTCTTTTGCCAGTCCTCGTATATGAAAAGATGATAATGATTCAATAATGTCAATCAGTTCTCTGGTCGTCCGGCAACGGCGTGTTATGGCCTTATCAGGCATTGCACGACAGGTGGTAATTGGACTAAGAAAAGAAAGCTGTTAACTGTTTTCATTCATGCAAACCTGGAGAGGAGGTGAAAAGCCTGAAAATGCTCCTTTCTGTCCTTACATGGGTTTCTCAGAAATGTTCAAGGTCAGTTTTCAGTTTGTAATCCTTTAGTCATTTGGCTCAAATGGCTTTAACTGGGAGATTCTCAGTCCTTTGTTAATTTGGAGTGGTGAAAAGATAATATGCATTTAAGGCACTTAAAATATTTAACTTAACAGACTTATTTGCAAATCATGTAAAATCACTTAAATCTAATTCAAACTTAACAGAATCTAACTTAACTTACTTAATAATACTTAACAAAAATTAATTTTCTTCAAATCCCACACAACTCAAACCTATATAATTTAAACTTAGAAGACCTCGAACCCAACCGAAAACAAGCTCAACAAACTTAACCTTAACATTTAATGACACTTAATTGATAACTTAACCTAAACTACTTAATAACAGATAAAACTTACTATAGAAATAATATATGGCATTCACTATAACTCACCCACGGGCCCGATTCCAAAACACTCAACTAAAACAACTTTTCTCACGTTTTTTGCTGCAGCATTTATACCAAAAAACACACTCACAACATCTCACTCATACAATCAATCCAACACATCTCAACATTTTTAAATTTTTCAAAACACAGCTTTAGAGTCTAATGTTCCACCGGCCCAGCCATCCGGGCTTCTGATGTTTAAAGTCTCTGGTAATACAGGTGTTTCTAAGACAGCATAACCAATGCCGAGCCAAATCGGCCGAAATTTGACTCCTGCATTCATTTACGCTGATCTGCTTTACAGTCTGTGCTGGGGAGAACAAAAGATCTCTCTAACTTAGGTGAAAAACATCCTGACAGCAACAGTCCTTGGTGTCGCTTGTTTAGTTTCACTGGTCTTTTAATTGCAATAGGAATCTTTTCTTTTGTTGACAAAAGTCACGATCATTACGGCTGTTAGATCTCAAACTGTAGCTCCTGCCGGCTACGGGGCGGAGGGAGAAGCACTCTGAAGTCGGAATCCGCTAAGGAGTGTGTAACAACTCACTTGCCGAATCGACTAGCCCTGAAAATGGATGGCGCTGGACGCTCATCAGAGCCCAGAAAAGGTGTTGGTCGATCATTTTTCTTACAACTAGCCTAAGGGAACACAAATTCAGTGGCCATCATAATGATAACAATCCAACGAAAACTATCAATGCACAGCATGATTGCTCCTCCATCACCTGCTCTCTGATGTCCAGTTACTGTTCCCAAGCAGCAACTGGCCGCCCGTGGACATCTGGCCCCCAGTTCACACATGAGGGCGATGCGGCTCCGATCGCTCCCCCCGCGGCGCTCTTTAATCACTTCCGGCGCGGCGCGGCTTGGTTTCTGCAGCGGCGGCTCCGTTCTCGGGGCGGCGCGGCCGCTCCTGCGGCGGCGGCTTTTGATCTTCCCGCCGCTGCCTCCGGTGCGCCCGTGCCAAGTTCGGAGTAGCACAGCACTGCAATTCTACCATAAAGCACCGAATTCACACATTTCCGTTAATCCGTAAACCATATGGAAAATCCCTTTACCGTAGTCATAAGCCCAAAGTCCTGTTGAATCCTTCTGCTAATTCATCTCTGCTTTGCGCTGCGGGTCACTCCCTTCGCGGCGGTTCAGCTTCGCCCGCGGTGACTCCCTGTGGTGTCGGGTTGAAGGCTCCCTGTTGCGGAGGGTTAGAGGCTCCCTGTTGCGGAGGATTAGAGGCTCCCTGCTGCGGAGGGTTAGAGGCAGGAAAGAGTACCGATGATGCAGCGATGACTTCTGATGGTGCTTGGCATTCCCGGCGCAAGCGGCCTATGCCTTCGCATCGGCAGCATTTCGTGTGGCCCTCTTTATTTGATGCTGCAAACGCAGCGGACGCTTGAAGAGGTGCAAAAGCAGCTAACACCTGACTCTGAGAGGACCTTGCCTGTTTTCGAAAACCTATTCCTATCTGCTTGAGTACATCCGCCACAAAAGCCTGCTGCCCGGTTGGAATAAGAGCCATCCTCTCTAATGCTTCCTCTACAGTCCAATCTGCACCTAAAGCATTAAGTATGTTTCTAGTAGCAGAATTACAATTTTGAAGGACACACTGCCTGAGTAGGACCCTGCGCAAATATTCTGGCACGCCAGCTCTTTCAATTGCAGTAGCAGCTTTATCAACAAAAGCGCCAAATGCTTCCTCTCTGCCTTGCTTAATTCCTATAGACACTGGTATCTCTCCTGGCTCCTTTACCATGTCTATTGCGAGTCTGACTAACCGCATTGCCTCCCGGCACTTTTCTTGACCTATTAAAGCTTGTGCATCAGTACGAAGGAAACGTCCCAGACCCATAAGTTCATCAACAGTGACGCCATGCAAGGGGTCACCCGACTGTCTTTGAACTACCACACACTCACTGACAAGTATCCGCCAATGATCATTAAACAGCAATTGTTGATGGTGGGTAAAGATTAATTTAACTATGCCAAGACAATCATTAACGAGGAGGATACTGGTGTTAAAAATATAATCGAGCATTTGCTTAGCTGGTTCGCTTTTAAATCCAAACTGACTAACAGCAGCTTGCAATTGAGATAACAATTCCCAGTCAAGAGCACTAATTGTGGCTTGAATTCCTCCACCAGCCTGAGGGTTAAAGACAACCGGACAAACCAGCTCCGGAGCCGAACTTATTGGCTCTAGATCTCCCTTTTCAATTGCATCTTTGGCCAGGGCAGCCCACGCGTCCCGTCTTTCCCTTGCAATTGCCGCCGCCAAGCCACTTTCCGACCCAGGGACCGGCTGATTGCTTGTCGGGAACGGAGTACACGTATTTGGCCCCAGCTGCTGAGACGCAGCAGGTACGGGAGAGTCAAAAGTGCTCTGTGTAGCCTGCGGCAAAGCAGACAACAAGGCACCCCGCGGAGCTTGGCTCGTTAGGGGGGGCTGCGAAGCGGGTACTAAAGCAGTCTGCGTGGCCTGGTTTGTAGGCTGGCTCGTAGCCAGGCTTGTAGCCTGGTCCGTTAAGGGGGGCTGCGCGGCGGGCAGCGAGGCAGTCTGCGCCTGGCTCATAGTGTGACTCATAGCCTGACTCATAGCCTGGCTTTCCGAGGGAGGTGGTGAAGCAGGTAATAAAACTGTCCGCGTCGCGGGGCCAAGAGGAGTTCCCGCGTTCTTATCAAATTCCCTGTCTTGATCGTATTGTTTGTTACGATTGTGAGCGGCAGTAGCCTGGTGAGCAGCCCTTTTTTCAGCTTGAATCCGCAACAGTTCGGTGTTAACGACCCGCCATAATTTACCCCACTTCTTAGCAGTTTTATCATCATCTAACGTAGCCTGCCACAATAAATCACCAAATTTACGCCACTCAGACAATTCGTGAACTGTGTGAGGATTTATAAAGATCCCCCTTTCTAGGCCATAAGCTAAAAGACCCGGTAATTCTTTCTGTAAATCTATTCCCTTAATTTGCCGTTTTTGCAAAAGGGTAATAAAAAGTTCATATGCGGCTTGCCTTTCCACACCTATGTGCGCACGTTGCAGCTCTTCAAATCAAGGTCGCTGCCACATGTATCGGACGAGCCTATCTGTATAGTCGCTCGCAGCACGGCGCGGGCCGGCGGGTTACCCTCCGCTTTGTCTTCCGCGCTTCTTTGCCGTTCCGGCTGCAGTTTCGATCTTACGGAACCCGAACCTGGCTTCACTTCGCGTGGCGTTCGCTTCCCCGTGGTGTTCGCTATCATGGTCGGAGGTCACCATATATTGAAGTGAAGGGAGAAACGACCATCCTGGTAATGCATCGAACTCCAACTTTATTGATCAATCAATCACCTTAAATAACAATACTAACGAACTTCATGAATATTCTGTAATCCAATTTCATGATAGGCTAACAGAGAAACTTCTAACCACTCCCTTTGTTTTAGAATACCTACAATTGTTTATTAAAAACAGAAACCAAAACAGAAACCAGAAACCAAAACAGAAACCAGTGTTCCCAAAACTTCTACATCTGTTCTCAGGATGGCAGGCCTTCCCAGAGACGGTGTTCTGCTTGTTATGGGAAGACAGTCTGAGAACTCCATTGTTTATAGAATGATGCCTGAGAGAGTCTAATTGTTTATACAAATCAGAAGGCTGAGAACTGTTAGAAACTGCTTTACTTTTCCCTTATACTTTTCTCTCAATTGTATGTCTCATGGCCTTTTCTTTAAGTCATTCTCCGACATACTGGGGCCAGTCCTGTTTAATATCTTTATCAATGACCTGGAGGAGGGGTCCAAGTGCACCCTCACTAAATTTGCAGATGACAGCAAGTTGGACAAGAGTGTTGGTCTGCTAGAGGGTAGGAAGTCTCTGCAGAGGGATCTGGACAGAGAAGTGACTGCCCTCCTGTACTTGGCACTGGTGAGGCCAAACCTTCAGCTATGGTGGGATAACTCTCATAGCTGGAGCACTGCACTGGATGGCTACAAGCTCTTCAGAAGAGACAGGAAAGGGATAAAAGGTGGAGGGGTGGCCCTTTATATTAGGGAGGCTTTTGACGGCGTAAGTATTGAAACTAACAATGATGAAGTTGAATGCCTATGGGTAAGAATTAAAGGGAAGGCCAATAAGGCTGACATCCTACTGGGAGTCTGTTATCGTCTGTCACAGACATCTTTTATGAAAAATCCTTTCCTTAGGATTTTTCCTCCTGAGAAGCTGAGAGGCCTCAGGAACAAAATGTAAACATTGATTATCTGTTGCTGTGGAATGCAACAAGTGGATCTGTGATTGGTCTCATGTGGTTGTTTCTAATTAATGGCCAATCACAGTCAGCTGGCTCAGACTCTCTGTCCGAGACAGAAGCCTTTGTTATTCATTCTTTCTTTTTCTATTCTTAGCTAGCCTTCTGATGAAATCCTTTCTTCTATTCTTTTAGTATAGTTTTAATATAATATATATTGTAAAAAAAAAATCAAACCTTCTGAAATATGGAGTCAGATCCTCGTCTCTTCCCTCATCCTTGGACCCCTGTGAACACTGTCACAATCGTCCACCCAACCAGGATGAAGTGGTAGACCATTCTATAAGCAGCTAGAGAATGCTTCTGGATCATCAGCTCTTGTTCTTGTTGGCGATTTCAACCTGCCGGACATTTGTGGGGAACTCAATACAGCTGCAAAAAGGCAGTCCAGGAAATTTTTAGAGTTTGTGGAGGACAACATTTTGTTGTAGGTGGTGGATGAGTCCACCAGGGGAGGGACTATGTTAGACCTTTTATTTGCAAATAAAGATGGGCTGGTGGGAGATGTGGTGGTTGAAGGCTGCTTGGGCCACAGTGATCATGAAATTATAGAGTTCTCAATATTTGGTGAAATCAGGAGGAACATCAATAAGACTTTTACATTGGACTTCCAGAGGGCAGACTTTGGCCTATTCAGGGGACTTATTCAGAGAGTTTCTTGGGAAGCAGCCTTTAAAAACAAAGGAGTCCAGGAAGGGTGGGCGTGCTTCAAAAGAGATCTTGAGGGCATGGAAACGGACTGTCCCTGTGTGCCGAAGGACGAGTTGACGAGGCAAACATCCAGCCTGGATGGGCAAAGAGGTTTTGGAGGAACTTAAGAATAAAAAGAGAATGTATTATCTTTGGAAGAAAGGTCAGGCATCTCAGGAAGTGTTTAAGGGGGCTGCTAGGGCATGTAGGAAAAAAAATAGAGAAGCCAAAGCTCAGTTTGAGCTTAAAATGGCAACTTCTTTAAAGGATAATAAAAAAATGTTTTTACAAATATATTAATGGTAAAAGGAAGGGTAAGACCAATCTTTGTTCTTTATTAGATGTGGGATGGAACTTAGTAACTGCAGATGAGGAAAAGGCAGAGAATCTTAACGCCTTCTTTGCCTCAATTTTTAGTGGGAAGAAGACTTGCCTTCAGGATAACTGTCCTCTTGGGTTGGTCGATGATATCTGGGAGCAGAATGGTCCCCCCATTATCCAAGAGGAGGCAGTCAGAGAACTGCTCAGCTGCTTGAATATTCATAAATCTATGGGACCAGATGGGATCCATCCCAGGGTGAAGAGGGAACTGGCAGATGAGCTTGCAAAGACGCTCTCCATCATTTAACAACAGTCTTGGCTCACTGGTGAGGTTCCAGATGACTGGAAGCTGGCCAGTGTGACACCCATTCATTTAAAGGGTGGGAAGGGGGATCCTACTAATTATAGACCAGTCAGCCTGACCTCTGTACCAGGTAAGGTAATGGAGCAGTTTATATTGAGTGTCATCACACAGAACTTACAGGATGGCCAGGGTATCAGACACAACCAGCATGGGTTTAGGAGGGGTAGGTCGTGTGTGACCAACCTGATCTCCTTTTATGACCAAGTGACCCGCCTGGTGGATGCAGGAAAGGCTGTTGATATAGTGTACCTGGATTTCAGCAAGGCCTTTAACACAGTCTCCCACAGCATACTCCTGGAAAATCTGGCCACCCATGGCTTGGACAGAAGCATTCTTTGCTGGATTAGGAACTAGCTGGATGGCCGCGCCCAGAGAGCGGTGGTGAACGGTGCTGCATCCAGCTAGTGGCCATTCATCAGTGGTGTCCCTCAGGGATCTGTGCTGGGGCCTGTTCTGTTTAATATCTTTATTGACGACATGGATGAGGGGATTGAGTAATTCATTAGTAAATTTGCAGACGACTCTAAGCTGGGAGCCTGCGTTGATCTGTTGGAAGGTAGAAAGGCTCTGCCGAGAGACTTGGAATGGTTGGATGGATGGGCAGAGTCCATTAGGATGAAGTTTAATAACTCCAAGTGCTGAGTTCTGCATTTTGGCCACAATACATTTTGGCCACAATAACCCCCTGCAGCGTTATAGGCTGTGGTTGGTATGGCTGGACAGCGCCCAGGCAGAAAGGGACCTGGGGGTACTGGTTGACAGCTGGCTGAACATGAGCCAGCAGTGTGCTCTGGCGGCCAAGAAGGCCAACTGCATCCTGGCCTGTATCAGGAATAGTGTGGCCAGCAGGACCAGGGAGGTCATTCGTCCCTTATACTTGACACTAGTGAGGCTGCACCTTGAATGCTGTGTCCATTTCTGGGCTCCTCAGTTTAGGAAGGATGTTGAGACAATTGAGCGCCTCCAGGGGAGGGCAACTAGGCTGATGAGGGGTTTGGAACACAATCCCTATGAGGAACGACTGAGGGACGTGGGGTTGTTTAGCCTGGAGAAAAGGAGACTCAGGGGTGACCTTATCACTCTCTACAACTTCCTGAAAGGTGATTGTAGTCAGGTGGGGCTTGATCTCTTTCTCCAAGCAGCAACTAACAGAATAAGAGGATGCAGTCTCAAGCTATGTCAAGGGAAATATAAGTTAGATATTAGGATAATGTTTTTCATAGAAAGGTTGATAAGTTACTGGAATGGTCTGCCTGGCGAGGTGGTGGAGTCATCATCCCTGGATGTGTTTAAAAAAAGAATGGATGTGGCACTCAGTGCCATGGTTTAGTTGCGGTGTTGTGGCATGGGTTGGACTCGATGATCTTGAAGGTCTCTTCCAATCTAGTGATTCTGTGTTTCTGTGATTTTGTGTTCAGTTCTGGGCCCCTCACTTCAATAAGGATATTGAGGTGCTGGAGTGTGTCCAGAGAAGGGCAACAAAGCTGATGAAGACTCTGGAGCACAAGTCCTAGGAGGAGTGGCTGAGGGAGCTGGGGGTGTTTAGCCTGGAGAAAAGGAGGCTCAGGGGAGACCTTATCGCTCTCTAGAACCACCTGACAGGAAGCTGTGACTTGGTGGGTGTCACTCTCTTCTCCCAAGTAATAAGTGATAGGACAAGAGGAAATGACCTCAAGTTACACCCAAAGAGGGTTAGATTGGATATCAGCAAAAATTTCTTCTCCAAAAGTGTTATTAAGCATTGGAGCAGGCAGCCCTTTGAAGTGGTTGAGTCACTGTATTGGTTTTGCACAACCTGTTTCTTGGTAGTGGGAAGGGCCACAGAGGTGGCTTCTGTGAGAATCTGGTAGAAGCTTCCACCTATCGATTTCTTGATTTCTGGACCTCAGGCTGGGCCCTCCCTGGGGGCTCCCCTGTTGGGGAAAACCCTCCTGGAGCAGTTCTGTGTCAGGAAAAGGAGATGCACAGGACTTTTTCGGTCTTCAGCTTCTTGTTTTTTATTATCTTATCCAAAGTTTTGCACGCTGTCCACACCAGGCTCAGCGCGCTGGAAAAGCACCACAAAAATGGCTAACAATCTCTTGTTACAAGGTCTTTTAAGACTAAACTATCCAATTAAGAACTGACACCTAGAATATTTTCCCTTTTAACCCAATAACTGATCCCTCAAAGTCTGCAATGCGGACTTTTCTGCCCAATTGCAGAACACCACCCAAACCCATGAAGAAGAAGGAAGAAGAAGCATGAAGAAGGAACTCGGGACAACGCCCTGTGCCCTCCATCTTGCTTTCATCCACAACATACTAAAAATCCCAAAATCTAAATTTCTCACCCAAGTGACATATCTACACTACCCTCTATAAATCTATTTCACACTTTTGTGGATTCTAGTCTGTCTTGAAGTCTCAGAAGCTTTCTCCATGAATGAGGATCAAAGTCAGTGCTCCCCTGGGGGTCAGGACACTCCAGAGCAGACAGAGAAATATTCCCTGTGCTCTGGGTTTGCACATCCACTATGTCCAGCAGAGCCAATGCCTGATGGCTCTGAGGATGGATGTGCCGCAGGCCAAGGCTGGGCTAATTAGAAATGATGGTAGCACCTCTGTGATAACATATTTAAGAAGAAAATCAATACAAAGGTGGTTGCACAGTTTTAATTCCAGACACAGAAGAGTAGGAGATGAGCACATGTGAAAGGAACAACATGCAGACATCAAGGTCAGTAGAGAAGGAGGAGAAGGAGTTGTTCCTGATGCCATCTTGGTTTTTGCCTTTTTTTCTATGTCCTCTGTATTCTTTGCACATATATTTGTAGCTCTGTAGCCTATTATTATATTCTAGGTAGTTTTCTCAGTAGTTTTCCATGGCCTTTCCTTAGACAGACAAAACAAATTCCAGAGCTTCAAACTCGGGGGTTACAAGGCCCCTACCCTATCTTGGTTCTTCCAGGGAACCAAGCCCGAGAACAGCTCTTTGAGATTGATCTTCATAAACAAAGTATAGCTAGTACTGAGGGAAGGAAAACTTAAAAGGAGCTTGACTCGGGAAGAGAATTGCCTCACCACTTGTGCTCCTAATTGGTACTTTTTTGTCAATTATGCTAATTTGCTAAACTTATAAAAACTGTATTCATACCGTGGGAGTGGGCTTTTGGTGGACATCTTTCCTTAACATCCCCTAAAAGCCCTCAATAAAGATTCACTTTTATATTGCCTCCCATACTAAAATTATCTCAAGTTTCATTTCCAGGTTGGATAAAAGGCAACAGTTGTTGGAATATTGGGGGACACAAGACAGATGATGGACTTTGGACCTGGTTAACATAAGAGATTTGATAACAGGATGCCTTGGCAAAAGCAAATGGAACTTTGAAAATTAGACCTCGATTACAAGAAGATTAAATCAAATGGGTTTACCGGAAAAAGAAAATCCCATTAAACTCTGCAAGCAAGAGATGTTGTTATATGCATAATTTTGTGTATGTGATTTTAACCTAATCATTATAGTACACATTACTAGTCTCCCTGAAATAGTACATAAGTGTTTATATCCCACAATAAAATTGAATTCTGTTCATCGAATCAGCCTACCCATCTGTCTCCATTGCCGACAAACAGTCAGCCCCTTTCAGGTATTGGAAGGCTATTAGAAGGTGTCCCCAGAGCCTTTTATTCTCCAGGCTGAACAGCCCCAAGTCTCTCAGCCTGTCTTCATAGGAGAGATGCTCTAGCCCTCTGATCAACTTAGTGGCCTCTTCTGAACTCATTTCAGCAGGTCCATGTCTTTCTTGTGTTGGAGGCCTCAGAGCTGGGGACAGTACTCCAGGTGGGATCTAACAAGAGTAGGACCAGGGAAGTGATTCTTCCCCTATACTTGGCACTGGTTAGGCTGCACCTCAAGTACTGTGCCCAGTTCTGGGCCTCTCAGTTCAAGAAGGACATTCAGGTGCAGGAGCAGATTCAGAGAAGGGCAACAAAGCTGGTGAAGAATCTAGAGCACAAGTCCTATGAGAAGTGGCTGAGGCTGCTGGGGTTGTTTAGTCTGGAGAAGAGGAGGCTCAGGGGAGATCTTATCACTCTGCAACTACCTGAAAGGGGGTTGTAGCAAGGTGGGGATCAGTCTCTTCTCCCAGGCAAGAGGACAGTCTTAAGCTGCACCAGGGGAGCTTTAGGTCGGACATTAGGAAGAATATCTTCACAGAAAGGATTATCAGATATTGGAATGGGTTGCCCAGGGAGGTGGTGGAGTCACTGTCCCTGGAAGTGTTCAAGGAAAGACTGGACATGGCACTTAGTGCCATGGTCTAGTTGACATGAGGGGGTTGATCATAGGTTGGACTTGATGATAAGCCTGTGTTAGCAGCAGCCAGAAATCCTCTAGTATGGACATACTTTAACAGTGCCTGTGTCTCTGCTTGTGTGCTTCTGCCTGGGTGTTACTTTGGGGATCCCCCCATTAGTGAGGTAACAGAAATAAATTTACTCTTTGTGTTTTAGCCACAAGTTTGTGGTTGTTCTGGCTGCCTGCTTGTGTTAACTCATATATTTGGTGTAATTGCCAGAATCCAGGAACAACCACTCTGTGTCTAGCAAAAAAGTCAGGGACTGGGGAGGCTGTGACAGTGACTCCCTGCTGTGGGGAGGAAAGGGTTAAAAACAGGAAATTGGCAAGTAGAAAGAGTTGGTTTTTAGAATGGTGTTCACTCAAGATGACCTTGGACCTGGGATGTGCTAAGAATAATCTGGGAAAATTCATGTTGTCTTCTGTCTATCTTGAGAAGTCAGATAACAAAATGTACTTAAAAAAATTCAGAGCATTCCTCAGACAGGCTGGAGGCCTCTTTGCATAGAGGAAGGGAGATAAATGCGGACATTGTAAAACACAGCCTGGAGAAGATACATGCATACTCCAGACTCCCTATTTTATGTAACACAGGATTCAGGCCTTTCCACTTTTTGCCATAGCTCAAATTAGCTTAGCAGTGTATGCATCTCTGTTTTTTGAATCCTCCATCCAGGAGGATGATGATATAAATCTACTTTTTGGACTTCCTCTGTGAGTCATGGTCATCTTGGTGTTACCTGCATATATTTGGTTCACACACCTGCATTCCAGAATGACCCAGAACTGAGTGTTGGACCTCCCTGTCTGCTTTCCTAGCTACAACAGCTCTGCTAGAAGCATGGCCTGAAATAGATGATGGGGTGGTGTCACGGGTAGAGTGGCAGCTTCAGACAGAGTTTATTAGAGAAGCCCTTCCATTGAGTCACGAGGTGCAGAAAGGACCTCCTTGCTTTTTAAACTCCTCAGAGAGGAGTCTGGGTGCTGCTGGATTCAATGTTAGCCCCAGACATACTCAATAGCTTATGTTTAAAGGATTATCTAGGTGTAATTGAACCTTTATACAACTTTGTCCTGTAAGATTAAGGATGGCAAAAGAGACATATTTATATAAAATAAATTATTGATTATGATAATGATTAGACAAAAAGATTTTAATCAGAATTATTTACTACACAGTGTAGAAGATATAACTACTAGCATAGTATACTGCACAATTTTGAAGTGAGAGCAAAGTTATTATATTGAAGCAATTATATTAAGGCTAGCAAAAGCAATTATTAAATAGAGATTGATGTTGTTTGCTGATACCAACAGCTGTGGGCAAATGTCTTTAGGTCAGCTTCGAGGAGTAACCTTGAGGGTCATCCCCACTCAAGGAAGGAATCTCTATGCATATACTCCAAGAAGGGATATTTTAGAAGACTGAGATTTTATAGTATAAAGTGCTGGACAGTCAGTCAGATGTCTCCAGGTCATCTGTGCCAGCCTAGCAGCTTTAGATAAGTTATCAGTAGTATCACTTGTTTGTTCCTTTATGGGATACTGTTGGGAAAGATGAAAGTTTGACAAGAAAGTCTCACAGATACATATGCTTAGCAGAAAGATTTTTGAATTTAGAATCTGAAGAAGGAATAGAAATGAAAGCAAGTTTTGATATAGAAGAAAAGAATTGCTGAGCCAGTCTTACAGGATAACCAAGGAGACAAAGGGTATGTTAGTTAGAATGGGGTTTTTTGACTTAGAGCAAAAGATAAACCCACGTCAAACAAGAAGATGCTTTTACCAAGCAGAAAGATAGCACAGGCAAAGAAGTCAGCAGATGTTGCAAGTAGAAAAAAGGTCTCAGAATTTTCTACTGCAAGAACACTGAAAAACAACTTCTAGCTTAAAATGTAATGTACTAACTTTTAGTGATTGGAGAACAGTAACATGAATATGGTAATTATAGTATTCATGATAGGCTATAGATAAAAGTTAAGGTATAGATTGGTTCTTCTGTATTAAGATGCTCAGCAAAGAAAAGTATATGATGCATTGTAACCAAAATTAAAGGGTCTCCAAGCTTGCCTGCAGCTGGAGCTGACAGCTGTAGGCACAGGCTCTGTCACCCACGACCCTGGATTGCTGTAACATCTTGGATGTAATAAACCGCATTTTGAAGAGCTGCCTGGAGTCCTGCATCCCTCATTATGGCTCTTACAGGATACTTTACCAGGTTTACCATATCTTCACCTCACTGTCAGGATTTTGAATTTTGGGATTGATGAGTCAGACTGGTGCTTTGGGTGCATTGTTAAGCAACCAAAGCAGCAAGACACCCATTATCCATTCATCACTGGTAACTTTGCAAATAGGGCATTGTTCAAGTTGTTTTACCCCGTTTCAGGCAGGGCATCCTGCTACAGGTGGTGGTTACCCCCCAGATGATTGAGATGGCTGTGCGCAGATTCCCATGGAAAGCAGCGTCAAAGTCTTCTTGCAAGTTAGCGGGAGATTGGGATGGCTGTTAGCTACTGATCTTAGAGCTCTTGACCATGAAGTTACAGGACTGCAGAGCAAGGTGAGAGAGTATGAAAAGGAAGCGAAGACTTCATAAGGCACAAAGGTGATTGAGCAAGAATCTAATTACCACTCAAGCAGAATGTGCTGTAGAATGGCTGGGGGCACATATTGCTAACACCACCTCATCTGAGTTCTTAATTTGTTCATGGGAAAATTCCCAGACTAGGGGATCAGAAAATTCCTTCAGGGTTTGGCCCATTCTTTCCCATTCTCTACACCACTCAGGATTTTCCACAACTTGGTCCATGCCTGGGTGAGGTGTCTCATCATCCCCTCCAGATATCTCAGTCCTCATTCTAGAAAAGTTACAAAATGTCAGTTTGAAAGCCTTGTGAGGGTCTGGTTTGGCTAGCTCTGGACCCCAGCTTCACTGACAAGGACAAAAGCAAAAGACGAGAAGTGCTCTTTCTCCTTGGGACTAAAAGTCCCACAGTTTTATTGTGGAACCACTCCAGGGTCATCCGGGAAAAGAAAGAGGAAGAATGGCTCATGGCAGGAGATTTTAAACCCGGGAGAAGGGGGGCGGAGGAGAAGGGCCACAGCCAATGGGATACAACTGATGGGAGAGGTGAGGGGAGGAAGTAACCCAGGCTTAGACCACCACCACAGGGCTTGAAGGAGAGGGGGGAACGGAACAAATCATGTGATACAAACAAACCACTTAGTGCAATATAAAAACTACTCGGTGCAAAGCACCAAATCACCCAGTGCAAAATAATAACTAAATAAACTACTCAGTGCAACACAACAGCAAACCATATAGAGCAAGTCTACCAGATAAAATAGAAGGAAGGTGGTATCTTTGGGATCCAGGGGAAACTGAACATACTCCAAAGGTGATGTAATAAATTTAAAGGAGAAGAAGGGAAGGAAAGGCTGGGAAGCCTCATCCCCCTGTTCCTCCTCTAATAAACTGGGTGCAATTACTAATAAACCCCCAAAACATGCTGCTGGAACTAGGATGCAGGGTAAGACAAAGAAACCGTAAACCATACATACCTTGAACAAACCCCAGTACCTTTGTAAACTCCCTATAGACCATCATCACTGAGCCCAGCAAAATAGCAACCTGAATCCATGCCACTCTACTGTAAAAGTTACGTATTAGGGACAATACTGGAGCTATCTGTGGATAGGAAAATAAGTCTAGGGACCAGAACTATATTCAAGCCTCAAACAGGCCTAGGGACTAGAGAAACATGAAGAACTCAACCCAGAGAGACGGTATAAATTCAAGCTGCATGGCTACTGACTACTTTATCTCACTACAGAGTAAGTACAACCAAAATGCAATTAGTATAGGTTTTTTCTACTTCCTCGAGCCTCACGTTGGGTGCCAAAATATTTGTCCTGGTTTGAGACAAATTTGGGAGGAACTTCTAAATTGGGATCTCCTCTAAAAGGCCACTTCCTGTAGCCCCTCCCCCAACTGGTTCAGAAGAAAATCTCCTTGGAGAAAAGTGGAAAAAACTGTTTATTTAACAAGCAAAGTACTCACAAGCATGAAAAAAGGAATAATATTAAACAACGGAACGTCTTGTAGCTCTGAAGAGACGGCAGATTCAGAAAGAGTCCTTCTGTGGGTGTGACAGTCTCTCTCAGTCTTTCTGGGGCTTGGGCCCAGCATGCCAGGCCTGGTGTGCAGCTTGGGGCGGGGGGGGGGGGGGGGGGGGGCGGGCAATTCTCCTGATGTCCTCGACTGGAAAGAAGCTGAACAGTCCTAGAAGAAGATGGCACAGTCCAGGGAAAACCCTTCTTGCTGTAGCTAGTGAGGAAAACCAGTGAAAAAAGCAAAGAAAAATTCCCTCTCTCTCTCTATCTCTCTGCAAAAAGCCAAGAACTCAGAGCACTGCACTCCTTAGCTCTCTCTCTTGCTGTCTGTGATAAAACACAGCTGTGACAGACACGAATGCAGGGGAGCAAGTACAATTTCTGCAGACAAACTGCCAGTTGCTTCTCTGTCCCCTTTGCCCTCTCTGTCTTTCTGGGCCTAGCCTAAAGCTACAGGACCCATTTCTGGGCAAAAAACCAGACAATGGGGATACCAGCATCATAAAGTCACCCTAGGACACAGACAAAGGCACAGATATGGGAAAAATAAGGTTTTGATTTATCAAGTTCATAGTCTCACTATGGAATTTTCATGGGGATCCCAAGGAATGCTGTTTTGGCATTTGCCAAGAAGTGCCTCGCTGTGAGGTGGCAGGTGGGGTGGAGGGGTAAGAATTTTTTTGTGTAGGCACTAACTTTTGCCAATGCCGATTAATTTCTGATGTCATATCCCATTTATTTCTGATTCTGGGACACCATCCTGCACAAGATCATGCCACATTTGTTTCTTTGTCTCATGTGAGTTAAGACTCTTTGGTTTTGCCAGCTTATTTTTATTCACCAGCCACACATCTGGTTCCCAAATTACACCCCAATTTCCCTCAAGATATTTGCTAAGACATCTATATTACCAGTAGCATTCATGACTGCTGGTCTAAGCAAGGGTTTCAGTGAAACAGGCATCCCTCTTAAAAGTTGCATTTTGACACTTTTTGTTCCTGCTGCCCCATCCAGACTAGATCCAGTAATTAGTGCATGAGCCATCCCCATCTGCTGCAGGAAACTAATACCTCCTTCCTGTGTACACCAATTTCTGAGGGATGACAGCAATTTGGCAGTAATCTCCATATGCTGTTAAAACTGCTGCACACAGCCAACGATAAAGTGTAGGTTGTGGCAGGGCCTTTCACACCCTGATATAGCAGAAACTTATCTCCCCGCCACATATGGCTAAAGTCAGGCTGTAATGCTTTGTCATGGTTTGTAATGTGATGAATTATCTCAGCTGAAAACCTCCTTAGACAGCAATAAACATCCTGTCTTGAATGGTGAGAAAGGATGAACCAAAAATAAGTGACTGACAGAACACAAGCACTTCTCAACTATAAAAGGCCACTATGATTTTCATGAAATCAGAAACCTCTTATACACTCTCTGAGTGTGTGGAGAGTTCTCCTCAACATGGAGGCGTTCGCATCAAGTTACTTCCCCAAGGACTGAGAGGAATTAGGAGAATCTCTGCACACCACTATCATTTCTTGGTGACATTGACTCCTAATCTATACTATTTCTTTGCTGTCTGTAACATGGGTACCTTTATTACAGTGCACTGTATCTTTATCTACTAGTAGTTCTTTTCTTTATCCTGTGTAACAAGTAAATCTCTTTAAAGTCTTATGACTGTTTTCCTTGGCCTGTTCAAATAAATAATTCATATTTTAATAGGTCTGATCAGTCATTATTAAGAACTTGTGAGCGAGAGTGGGTTTTGGGTTGCTGGCTGCCTCAATAAAGCTGTTGTCTACAGCAAGAAACCTGTCAAAGGCAGGGACTTGTCTAAGCTCGTTCCTCTTGTTAGCGTTCAGGAACACATAATCACGGAATGATTATATGCAGGTGCTTTTATTGATGAGCTCTGGGTGTCAAGGGTACAGACCCAAATTCTTCTTACAATTAAACAATAATTATATCTAATTACTAAGCAATCATCACCTCTAACAATTTTATCATATACTGGTTACAAAGGTGCAGTTTCACATGATCTAGCAAACACAAGGCCTAACATTTCCCAGGGCCTACCAGGCCCGACCTTTCTTTCTAACTCCCTGAATTTTCTATGATTTTAGAAACATTTTATCCCTATACTATCACTCTCACCTTCATAACAAGTGCAGAAACATCCTTTCCATTAGGACCCCTGATATTCTGTGATTGAGCATACTTCCACTGTATCTGATCCTCACTGTCTATAGGGCTTGATAGATTATTTTCACACAATAACAAGTGAAAAGACACAGCACCACTATCCCAAGCTTGCAAAATTCTTGCCAGTATGCTTTCCTCACTTTCAGACAATAGATGTCTAAAAATTCTGTTAACTCTTTGGGTGTATAAGTGCTTTGTATCCTATGACACCAAACAGCTGAAACTGTATGCTTCATAAGAGGAGGGGTTTGGCTACAGAGAGCCAATCCCTGCCACGAACGTAAGCAGGTCAATGAGCTGGGTGGTAACCAATAATAGCCAATCAGGTTCAAATGTGGAGTCTTTTGAATAGGCTATATCAAGAGCTATGCACACTAATAAATGCTCTCTCTACTGCATGAAACCCTGATGTGTGTTGTCTCTCCATCTCCACTGTCTACAGCATTTGGTGCCCTGTGTGAGGAAAGTAACTAAGCCACAAGAAAAGAAAGGAGACAGAACGCCAGAGAGCAACAGCCGAGAGCTGCGAGGAAAATACGGCCAGAGAACTGTGTGAAAGAAAAAGCCAGAAGAGCCGGTAAGGCTAAAAACCCAGATGGCGTAGGAGCCGGTGAAACAAAAAAAGCTGAAAAATAGAAGAAAAACACCACCAAAGTAATAGGTGGAATTATCTCTGTAGAGGAACAACCAGTAATTAAGGTATAAAATTTTCTTTTACTTCAATGAGGAGTAAAGTATGAGCAACAAGCTCTGAAAGCCACTATGGCTGTTACAAAACTCTTAATGTTCATTTCAAACTGGCTGGGGCAGTCAGAAGCCAAACAAGATGCAGAAATGGCAGTAGTGATGCTACCCATACCACAGCTGAAAAAGCCATCTTTAGGTTCCACGCCCCATACGGCTGGTAAAACACTGTGGGCACAGCCCACCAAAAAACCCCAACATTGTGGACACCGTGCGCTTTGGATCCAGATCACCCAAGATGGCAGTCAGCACATGGCGCGTGAGTCACTCACCCAAGATGGCTGTAGCCACATTGGTCAGAAGCTGCCTGCCGAATCATCTCAAAATAGCAGAGCATGGAAAGCAGCCCGCGGGAGAAGAGATACTGCCCTGAACACATGGAGGCAGCAGCTGGAATCGCCTGTGTCCTGGGTTGACTATATGATGCTTTTATCCCCAATCGTCTCATTCTGTTTATGTTGAATAATAAGTTTTGCACCTTTAAGAGTGTTCCAGAGAGTGAAGGGGGGGAGAGAAGAAGCACGCAGTTTGATTTCAGACACTGTACTCCACTCCTCCACATTCCTGCTCCTGACTGTGTTGTCTGTGGACAGACAGTGGGACAGAGCTCTTCTTTTGCTTTTTAGTTAGTGTTAGCTAGCTGAGGCAAAGAAGTTCCCTGGACTGTTTTTTTTTCCTTTTTCTTTGGACCTCTTGAAACTGCTCTGGACTGAACACCCAAGAGAGCACCGGCAGCTGCAGCTGTGGCCCACCAGGCCGGGCCTGGCCTGAGACAATTCCAGCACCGGAGGGACTGATCAGAGACTGAGTGAGCTGCAACCCGAAGACGGGGTTTTCTCAGTTTGTCATCTCTTTTAGAGTGGCAAGGGGTCTCATTGTTTGATATTGTTTTGGTTTTATTGTTTAATAAACAGTTTTTTTCCACCTTTCTCCAAGGAGGTATTTTTTCCTCCCAGACCAGTTGGGGGGAGGGGCCGATTGGATCTGCTTTTCCCACCGGAGCTCCTTTGGGGAATTCTTCCCCAAATTTGTTCTAAACCTGGACAAATAGATGAATTGACGCCCAACGTGCAGCTGGAAAAGGTGGAAAAAAGCTCTATTAATTGTGTGTTTGTTGTTGTTAAAGCAGTTAGTAGCCATGCTGCTTGAATCCCTGATGTCTCTGGGGAGGAAAGCCTTCGTGTGACTCTGGGCTCTAGATCTTCTTGAGGTTTCAATACCTTTCTGGTCACTAGGATTATTGTCCATAACAAGTAATTTTTACGGTAGAGGGGTATGGATTGGAATAGCTGTGGTGCTGGCCTTGGTGATAATGATTTATAAAGTGTTTACAAAGATACTGGCCTCTGTTTACGATATGTATGGTTTATGGTTTCTTCATCCTACCCTGCATCCCAATTCCAGTAGTACATTTTGGGAATTTATTAGTAATTACACTCAGTCTGTTAGAGGAGGAGCCGAGAATCAGACTTTCCAGCCTTCCCTTTCCTTCTTCTCCTTTGGATCGGTTATGTCACTTCTTAAGAATGTTCAGTTTCCCCTGAATGTTAAAGAGACCATCTTTCTGGTATTTAATCTGGTAAGCTTCCTCTATATGGTCTGCAGCTTCTCTAGAATGAGGGCTGAGATATCCAGAGGAGCTGGTGAGACCCCTGACCCAGAAGCAGATGCAGGCGTGAAAAATCCTGAGTGATGTGGACAATGGGAAAATATAGGCCAAACCCTGAAGGAATTTTCTGATCCTGTAGACTGGGATTTTCCACGGGAACAAATTCAGAAGGCAGCAGAGGTGGGGAAATACCTAAAAGAGAAGTGCCATGATGATTCTAAGGAGAAAAGGCTAATTGCAATAAGCTGGGCCCTGGCCTATGCTTATCGCACTCTGTTAGATACTGTTGGGCAGCAGACAGAGGCAGGGGGGCAGGCACATAAATCAGCTATCCCAGTCACTCAAGCTGTAGCCAACAGCCCAGGCTCGAAGCCAGCAGCCAGACCAGACAGTGAGCCTAAGCCAGTATCTAAACCCATGGCTGTTGCTAACAGTACTAGAAGTAGGAAATGCACGGAAAAAACTAATCGACCAGTGGATGATGATGATGGTGATACAGGAGAAGGAACCTCGATGCCTCCTGACATAAAATCAGGAGTCCAAGCAGCAGGTGCAAGATCAGATGCAAATATTGAGTCCTTTTCCCTGAAGGACCTTCGTGGCTTACGGAAGGATTACACCGGATGACCTGATGAATCCATAATTAGTTGGTTAGTTCGGCTCTGGGATGCTGCAGGCAATGCTACAATTCTGGATGGCACTGAAGCCAGGCATTTGGGATCCCTGTCACAGGATCCTGTCATTGACCAAGAAATGATGAGGGGGGCTAATCCACGCAGCCTCTGGTCACAGGTCTTGGAAGTGTTGCACAAAGGTACTTGTGTGCAGATGATCTTTATATGCAACAAACTCAGTGGAAGACCATAGAGCAAGGGATCCATCACCTGAGACAAATGGCAGTGGCAGAGATTATCTTCTCAGATGATGTGACAACTAAGAACCCAGACTTAGTACCATGCACACCTGTGATGTGGCAAAAACTTGTGCAACTTGGGCCACACGAATATGCTTCTACCTTAGCCAAAATGAAGAGGGATGAGAGGGATGAGACTGTGCTTGACATGGCAAGGAAGCTCCGAGCATATGCAGATGCTGTGCATGGCCCAACACATGCCAGAATTGCAGCAGTAGAAACACGTCTGAAGAAATTAGAGGATAAGATAGAGGAGAATCATAGGAAGCTCAGAGAGGAGATTAAAGAAGATCTTCTCCAAATCTCGGCAGTACGGATCAGAGGTTCTCGTATCCAAGGCAGACGTCTCCCAGATGGTGAGAGATGGTATACACACGAAATGAGCTGTGGTTCTACCTGCGTGATTGTGGAGAAAACATGGGGAGGAGGGATGGAAAACCTACTGCTGTTCTGGCACGATGGGTGCGTGAATTGAAGGAAGCCACCAGAAGGAAAGCAGCACCAGGTGCCCGTAGCAGAACTGCCAGATATGATGATGATGACATGTCCGATCCCCTTGAAGGAACATCCAAAACATACGTCCAGGGAAAGAAGGATAACCAGGCTTAGAGGGGCCCTGCCTCTAGCCAGGTAGAGGCCAGGGAAAATCGTGTTTTCTGGTCTGTATGGATTACATTGGCCTGACACATCGGAACCACAAGAGTACAAAGCTTTGGTCGATACTGGTGCACAATGTACATTAATTCCGTCGAGACGTGGGAACAGTGTTTGTCTCCATTGCCGGTGTGACAGGGGGATCCCAGGATTTCACTTTGGTGGAAGCTGATGTGAGCCTGACTGGGAATGAATGGAAGAAACTTCCTATTGTGACTGGCCCAGAGGCCCCATGTATTTTGGGCATAGACTACCTTCGAAGTGGGTATTTCAAAGACCCAAAGGGACTCAGATGGGCATTTGGAATAGCTGCTGTAGAGACAGAGGGTATCAAGCAGTTGAACAGCTTGCCTGGACTATCAGAAAACCCATCTGCCATAGGACTCCTGAAGGTAGAAGAGCAACGAGTGCCAATTGCCACCTCAACAGTGCACCGCTGACAGTACTGAACGAATCGAGATGCTGTGATCCCCATCCATAAGATGATCCGAGAGCTGGAGAGCCAAGGGATGGACAGCAAGGCCCACTCATCCTTCAACAGTCCCATTTGGCCTGTGCGTAAATCTGAAGGAGAATGGAGATTGACTGTGGACTATCGTGCATTGAATGAAGTGACTCCACCACTGAGCGCTGCTGTGCTGGACATGCTGAAACTCCAGTACGAGCTGGAGTCCAAGGCAGCAAGGTGGTACGCCACTATAGACATTGCCAATGCATTTTTCTCCATTCCTCTGACAGCAGAATGCAGGCCTCAGTTTTCTTTCACCTGGAGAGGCGTGCAGTACACCTGGAGCCGACTGCCCCAGGGGTGGAAGCACAGCCCCACCATCTGCCATGGACTGATCCAGACTGCACTAGAAAGGGGAGAGGCTCCATAACATCTGCAATATATTGATGACATCATTGTGTGGGGGAAGACAGCAGCAGAGGTGTTCGAGAAAGGGGAGAAAATCATCCAGATTCTCCTAAAAGCTGGCTTCGCCATCAAGAAGAGCAAAGTCAAGGGACCTGCTCAAGAGATCCAGTTTCTGGGAGTGAAGTGGCAAGACGGACGGTGTCAGATTCCCACCGATGTCATCAACAAGATCACAGCAATGTCTCCACCCACCAATAAGAAAGAAACACAAGCTTTTCTAGATGCCATAAGTTTTTGGAGGATGCATATTCCCAAATAGAGTCAGATCCTGAGCCCTCTCTACCTGGTCACCCGTAAGAAGAACACTTTCTACTAGGGCCCTGAGCAGCAACAAGCGTTTGCACAGATCAAGCAGGAGATTGCTCATGCAGTAGCCCTTGGCCCAGTCAGGACAGGACCAGAGGTTAAGTATGTGCTCTGCTCTACAGCCGGGAACCATGGCTTGTCCTGGAGCCTTTGGCAGAAGGTGCCTGGGGAGACTCGAGGCCGACCATTGGGATTTTGGAGTCGTAGCTACAGAGGGTCTGACGCCAACTATACTCCAACAGAGAAAGAAATCTTGGCTGCCTATGAAGGAGTCCAGGCTGCCTCAGAGGTAATAGGCACTGAAGCACAACTCCTCCTGGCACCCTGACTACCAGTACTGGGGTGGATGTTCAAAGCAAAAGTTCCCTCTACACACCATGCCACCAATGCTACATGGAGCAAATGGATTGCTGTTATCACACAGCCACCCGTATTGGAAAACTGAATCGCCCTGGGATTCTGGAAATAATTACAAACTGGCTGGAAGGTGAAAACTCTGGTCTCGCTGATGAAGGGGAACAAGAAGTGACACGGGCTGAAGGAGCTCCACCATACAACCAACTGCCAGCCCAAGATAGACGATACGCTCTCTTTACTGATGGTTCTTGCCACATTGTGGGAATGAACCGGAAGTGGAAAGCAGCCGTATGGAGCCCCACACGACAGGTTGCACAAGCTACCGAAGGAGAAGGTGGATCAAGCCAACTTGCTGAACTCAAAGCTGTTTAACTGGCCCTGGACATTGCTGAGAGAGAGAAGTGGCCAAAGCTCTACCTCTGCACTGACTCATAGATGGTAGCCAATGCTCTGTGGGGATGGCTGGAGAGGTGGAAAAAGGCTAACTGGCAACGTAGAGGGAAACAAATTTGGACTGCTGATGAGTGGAAAGACATTGCTACCAGGGTAGGGAGGCTACCTGTGAAAGTCCGCCATGTAGATGCTCATGTTCCCAAGAGTAGAGCTAATGAGGAGCACCAAAACAATGAGCAGGTAGACCAGGCTGCAAAGATAGATGTGTCAAAGATAGACTTAGATTTGCAACATAAAGGAGAGTTATTCCTAGCTCGATGGGCCCACGATGCCTCAGACCATCAGGGCAGGGATGCCACCTATAAGTGGGCACGAGACCGAGGGGTGGATTTAACCATGGACAGTATTTCTCAGGTTATCCATGACTGTGAGACGTGTGCTGCCATCAGGTAGGCCAAGCAAGTGAAGCCCCTGTGGTACGGTGGGCGATGGTCCAAGTACAAGTATGGGGAGGCCTGGCAGATTGACTACATCACACTGCCCCAGACACGCCAGGGCAAGCGCTACGTGCTGACCATGGTGGAAGCCACCACTGGATGGTTGGAAACCTGCCCTGTGTCTCATGCTATGGCCCGGAACACCATCCTGGGCCTGGAAAAGCAAATTCTGTGGAGACATGGTACCCCTGAGAGGATCGAGTCAGACAACGGGACTCATTTCAAGAACAGCCTTATCAACACCTGGGCTAGGGCACATGGTGTTGAGTGGGTGTACCATATCCCCTACCATGCACCAGCTGCAGGCAAAGTGGAGATGTGCAACGGACTGTTAAAAACCACATTGAAAGCATTAGGTGGAAGATCTTTCAAAAACTGGGAGCAGCATCTGGCAAAAGCCACCTGGTTAGTTAACACCCGAGACTCTACTAATCGAGTGGGCCCTGCCCAATCTGAGCCTTTGCAGAGAGCAGATGGAGACAAAGTCCCAGTGGTACATGTCAGAGGTTTATTAAGGAAGACAGTTTGGATTAATCCTGTCTCAAATATAGACAAACCCATTCGTGGGGTTGTTTTTGCTCAGGGACCAGGTTGCACATGGTGGATAATGCAAAAAGATGGAAGAACATGATGTGTACCTCAGGAAGATCTGATTGTTGGATAAAACCTGTGTAAATATCACTGTTTGCTGAATGTTATTACCATTGTCTGTGTATAGCTGTATAATGGACGTATCATGTATGTACTTGTAGAGTTAGAATTCATATTATAGTAGTAAGCAGACGGTATGGGGATAAGGGGTGGAATGTCCTGGGTTGACTATATGATGCTTTTATCCCCAATCATCTCATTCTGTTTATATTGAATAATAAGTTTTGCACCTTTAAGAGTGTTCCAGAGAGTGAAGTTGGGGAGAGAAGAAGCACGCAGTTTGATTTCAGACACTGTACTCCACTCCTCCACATTCCTGCTCCTGACTGTGTTGTCTGCGGACAGACAGTGGGACAGAGCTCTTCTTTTGCTTTTTAGTTAGTGTTAGCTAGCTGAGGCAAAGAAGTTCCCTGGACTGGTTTTTTTCCCTTTTCTTTGGACCTCTTGAAACTGCTCTGGACTGAACACCCAAGAGAGCACCGGCAGCTGCAGCTGTGGCCCACCAGGCCGGGCCTGGCCTGAGACAATTCCAGCACCGGAGGGACTGATCAGAGACTGAGTGAGCTGCAACCCGAAGACGGGGTTTTCTCAGTTTGTCATCTCTTTTAGAGTGGCAAGGGGTCTCATTGTTTGATATTGTTTTGGTTTTATTGTTTAATAAACAGTTTTTTTCCACCTTTCTCCAAGGAGGTATTTTTTCCTCCCAGACCAGTTGGGGGGAGGGGCCGATTGGATCTGCTTTTCCCACCGGAGCTCCTTTGGGGAATTCTTCCCCAAATTTGCTCTAAACCTGGACAGCCTCTATCATGGCACCCAGGAATCCACCCAGTGCGTCCACCAGACTCCAGAAGCATCACAGAACCAGAAATCAGAAGAGAAGCCAGCGACCCAGCTGCCAGAAGAGCTTCAGCAGCTTGTGCACCCATATCATGCATAGAGCTGTCAACGCCTGGGGCTGCAGACTGCTGCATACCACCGCACCCGCAGTTGGGACTCAAAAAATCTGGGAAACACTGAGGCAGCCAGAGCCGCATCAATGCCCAAGAAGCTGGAAGACCCAGACAAAGTAGGCAGGGCCCAGGACCTCCGGACATCTCATCATGCCTACTAAGAATGGCCCTGGAATCCAGCAGAGCAGACTGGGGCCCCTGCCACCACCAGAAAACCTTGTCGCCTGGCAACCACAGTGCTAGCCGTGTGGATGCCTTCTACACCATCAATAGACAACTGTGAGTTCACCGAGACTAGGGGAGGAAAACCACAAAACAGCCCCTGGTTCCCCAATCCATATAGCCCTAAAGAGGACCCCGACAGTATCACAAAAGAAACCTTGCCTCCCCACGTTATGCATCCTCAGAGCGGAGTCGCAGTGGGTGGCTGGGGCCGGGGGGCCCTCCTAACTGTTTCCCCCTGTGAAAAATTCATATTTTATGATTGGCTTTTTGCAAATATTAAAAAGAATATTATATGTGTTATGTTAGAAAGTTATGCTGTATTTATTTTCCTGAGTAGTGTGTTAAATATAGTTTTAGGTTATAACATGATGTTAAGATAGGAACTATGCTATGTAAGATACTTTTTTTGAAGAAAGGAATGAGGTACTCACACTGAGATAGCAGCCGCAGGATACCTAAATCTTTCATAGAAAAAGAGTGTATTGTTCCATTATCAGAGGAAACTAACTTCTTCCCGCCTTGCTCAGCTCTGAACACGACATCAGGATTAAGAGGAAGAAGTTGACACTGACCAGACAGAATCCTTGTTTGAATGGAATTTATGCATCATGTATGAGATGTATAAATATGCAACAGGCTATTGCTTTTAAGGGTTAATCCTCTGTAAACATGTGTTCTTTTTTGGGCTTATTTTTCCCAGAAAGAGGTACCTGGACTGTCCATAATGCTTTGTTTTTATTGTCTCATATTGTCCTAATCCCAATTGTTCAATTTTTTTCTACTGTAACTATAGAACTATTTTTATAACCATTTTATTTCTATTAAACTTTTAAAATTTTAAAAACAAGTGATTGGTGTTTTTCACACCCCCTCTGCCTTCTGTGAAAGCAGAACAGCAGTGACAGAGGCAGCCGGGGGACGGAGTGTGCAAAGCCACAGGAAGCTGCAAAGTAGAGCGAGACGGTAGTAAAAGCCACAGGAAGGGGGGAAGGGGGGAGGGGGCGCCGGGTCCACTGCAGAGCCGAGCACATGGGTATGAGCACATGGCTGCCCCCGGTGCCAAGCACATGGCCATGCCATGGGATGGCGGCAGGTAGGGCCCTCTATCAAGCAGGTCCAGCGGCATGCCTGCAGTTCCCCAGCACTAGTAATCCCAGTGTCGGCACCTCCAGTAGCGTCCCGACAGCTCCAGAGCCCAACACAGCACTCTGAACCAACCCCGACTGTGCTGGGGGCTGCCATCCCAGGGGGAGGGGGGGCTCTTGGGCACCCTTCCTCTACACTGGGGCCAGGGATCAAGGCATGGGAAAAGCCCCTACGTGCCCCCGATGCGCACGACTCCCGGAGTTCCTACAGCAGCCAAAAGTTTCCCGTCTTCTGTGAACCCTCGTGGACTAATACGATACTAGAGAAAAAGACTTAATTAAGCAGGTAATCTCTTCCTCTTTATACTCAATGCCTGGCACAAACAGGGATCCAGCTATGAGATATTATTTGATGGTACTTATATGTATTCCTGTAACATATATTAAAAAGTAATTCATGCTTAAGGGGAAAATGTATGAAATAAAAATTGTAAACGGAATCTAATACTCATCGAACCTCTGACCACGAGCAACCCGGAGACAGATTACATCATTGGAATTATCAAACTCCTGGTGGCCGCAAGAGAACAATGCCTCATTTACTAATAAAAGAACATGGCCAGCGCAGAGATGGGCGTCCTCCGGAGCCATCAGGGAACACCCAAGAGCGATCATCACTTGATAGATATCATAAATCAAGACAACTGAAGTAGCCAAGAAAGATACATCTGAATATGCGACTTCCCCTGACATGATCGGCGCTTTCCACTACTCAGGAAACAGCAATTGTCCATCCCTGCACAGTAAAAGAAACTTTCATACATATGCAGGGTTACAAAAGAAATGAGGGCACCTCTGCCTCAGGCATAAAAAACTGTATAAAACAGCCCTGCTGGAAACGGCATTCGTGAACAGAGGGATATCCGATGTGATAGAGGTTGGATATAGGTTCACCCAGCACCGATCCCGGGCTCAACACTGTCTCTTTGGCTATGAGTTTTTGAGGACTGTATTTTGGCCATGTGTGGAGAGCTTTGTGCAGACGTGGCTTGAAGGGAAAGGCCATGATCATATACAGCTGGTTAAGCAGTAAAAATGCAGCTGTAAGCAGTAAGTTCTCAGCCTTCTGATTACAAGGCAAGGACACTGTGCCCTTGAGCGAGTAACTGTAAGACAACAACAAGATGTAAAAACAAGAACTAGTCTCAAGAGAAAACCACAAGCATCCTGAGAATGTAGCCACAAAGGAGGAGCTGACATTTAATCTGTAGCCAATGATGAGCTTAGCTTTTGCAATATGTATGAGCTTGATCAACGCTATTATAAAAGCATGTAAGCTGGATCAATAAATTTGAGACTTGTTGATCATCATCGGATGTGCTTGTCTCCCTTCACTGCGTCAGCCGCGAAAATAAAATCTTTCGCATTTTTTGATTTGGCTTTCTTGTTGATCATTTGTAACAATTCCTTTGATTATTCATAAGTTCTTTATGATAAGGAACTTTTCCAGTAAATATTAATGATAGTTTGTTTTTAAGATGGCGTTAGGGAAATCCCTCCAGTCAAGTTCCTGGCTCTGGCCAAGCCTTAGACTTGGCTGGCAGGGAAGCATGCCATAAATCCCAGGTGGTTTTGTCCTAAAAATGAAATCAAGTCACTTTGACTTGTAAATTTGGCCTTATAAAAGCTGAACCTGCTTTTTGAGGTAAACTTGGAAGCCTTGTTCTGGAAAAAGCTATCCAAGTCTAGCTATGACAGACCCTGGGTCGAAGTAAGTAACCTGCAGCATGCCACCCAGTAACATTGTACCTTTGATAGCTCCTGAACATGATCATAAAAAATTGAAGGGACACACCAATAGCTGGGAAGATTGGCTTTGTCAGTTTTGTGAGGAGTTTCATTCTCCTTGTACCGTGTTTGTTGTCCTTCTTGCAAGGGCCCCAGCAAAAAGATGATAAACACGACTTTTATATTTTAAAACCGAAAGGGGGAACTATGACAGCATACAGCTGCAACTGTATGCTTCATAAGAGGAGGAGGGGTTTGGCTACAGAGACCCAATCCCTGACATGAACGTAAGCCGGTAGCTATTAGTCAATGAGCTGGGTGGTAACCAATCATAGCCAATCAGGTTCAAACGTGGAGTCTTTTGAATAGCCTATATCAAGAGCTATGCACACCAATAAATGCTCTCTCTGCTGCATGAAACCCTGATGTGTGTCATCTCTCCATCTCCATCATCTGCAAGAGTAGCCCTCCTTTGGACTCTTTCTAATAGGTTTATATATTTGGTATATATTATATCTTTCCTGTTCTGTGTAACCAGCATGACTACATAATGTATTTTTTCTGATTGCACATTGTTATGGTCCAGTTGCTATTTTTCTTTAATGATCATAAGTCCTTTGGTAGTTAAAAATCAGCATCACTAAAGTAAGAAACCAAATCTGAAATGTCAGTGTAGCTGCTGCCACCAAAGAACCCTTTTTGAAACTTAACCCCCCATCACTAACAAAAAAACATAGAGTTCATCATGTTATATACATTCAAATTAGCATGGGAAAACCTAGATCCCTCCCCAGGGAGGGAATTTGCGTCTGATGCAACACTATGGGGCATGCACAGTCTTCCAATGAAGAATTCCTGAAAAGAGTCAGGGGGTGCTTTTGGGGTCCTTGGTAGTCCATAGCCCACTCTAGGGATATGACCGCTGTTTGACCCTGCTTCTTGTGACTGCACAGTTGTGTCTTATGGTGAAAAGAGGCAAGTTGGCATCAAAAAAGCATTACCCCACCTCTTAGCATCTGCTTCTTACCAGCCTGAGTTGGTTTGAAAACAACTTGTTTGAGACATCACATTCCCAATTGTCCTGGATGCAATCGACCGTGCAGCAATCTAGACAATGGTTAGATTGCCATATACTGCAAACCTGGCTTCTGTCTGTCACAAGCAGGACTGAAAAGCCATATTCATTTATTTTTACCAAAAACAGAACACTGAATAACTCCTGAAAGCTACTGGTTCATGGTGTATATGCCCCAAGCTGATAAGTCATTACCCAAAATTCAGCCTCCTCAAAAGGCTGCAGCACTGTGTAGAAGCTCAGAAGATAAGGGGCTAATGTGTGTGTTTCAAACACTGATAGCTAAATGGCTATGGAGCCAGCTGAGGACGTTGGTAAAAACAGCCAAGAATTGCTGGTAATAACATGCCATGAGAAAGAACAAGATGTGGCTGGAGAAGGGGCCTGTCCTGGTTTAGGGCAAATTTGGTAGACAATCTCCAAAGGAAGGCCCCTCCAGAAAGCAAACCCACACGGCCCCTCTCCCCAACCGGTTCGGGAAGAATTCCTCAGAGAGAAGTGGAAAGAACCTGTTTATTTAACAGGCACAGCACCCCCCAGCACACAAAATGAACAATACCGGATGACACTGCTCTGTGAAAGATGACAAAATCAGAAAGCCTCTTTCGGGGGTGGTTGCTCTGTTAGTCCCTCTGGCGCTGGGGCAGCTGCTGCAGGCCAAATGGTGCAAACCCTCGGTGTTCCCAGATCCCAGTCTGGAGCAGGTTCGAGATGGTAGAAGAAAAAGGAGAGGAGAAACAGTCCCGGAAGGAATTTGGACTATTTAGCTAGAACTAGCTAATAAGCAGAAGCAAAAGCAAGCAGAAGCGAGAGCAGAGAGAGAGAGAGCAAAGCAGAAAGCCAAAAGCAAAAAGCGAAAGCAGCCCTATGTACTGCCTGTCTCTGTGTCCCTGATAAGAGAAACCCAAACAAAACTTTTACTCTTCAGAGACAGTCTTAAAGGCACAGAACATATGAATGGAGATACAAGCATCATAACGTCACCCCAGGACATTCCACCCCTTATCCCCATATCATCAACATACTACCACACATCATGCATTATTCATACCAAATTTCTATCTGTTCCCCCAAAATTTACAAGCAATACCCATCATGCCCTCATCACATCCCCACACTGGACCACTGAATCCAGGCCCTATACTACAGAGCTGCAGGATTCCTCCCTTTCACTTTACTCACTTAAAGCTCCATCTATCACTTGCTCAGACCTTGGACACTTGCACATTTCCTTCTCCATCTTCCACTTGCCCAGACCTTCAACACTTACACATTTCCTTCTATCTCATGTCTGTATGGTTTAATGTACAGACCATGGCAGTAACATCCAATGAACAGTGATATTGCATATCATTCTTACCCCACAATCAGATCTCCCTGAGGAATTCAGAGGTAGGGCAGCTTTTTTCCAGGACAAACATCTAATTGTACCTGGAGATAAGCACATGTGGTACAGTGCAAGCACAGGACGGAGATCAAGACATGGGCAGGGGCTGTAGGGGGAGATAAAGACCACTCAAGACCCTCAAAGCCTCTGACTCATTTCCAAAAAGGTCTGAAAGAACAGACTGTGCATGAGGACTAATTTGCATAGGAATTGAGAAACGGATCTCCAGAGCAGGTAAAAATTTTTATATAAAAAGGTACCTCCACCAAGCTCGGGCAGTGCCTCCAGCACCCTGGAAATCCCATCAGCTGGATCGATGCTGGAAAAAAACCTGGAAAACTAGTGACCTTCCTTCCTTCCTTCCTTCCTTCCTTCCTGGTTGCCTTCGGAATCACGGCACCAATTAATGTAGTGGGTTGAGTGCTGGCCAAACGCCAGTGCATGCACTAAAATTATTTACTCATTTTCTGCTGTGAGATAAGGATTAGGAGAAGAGCAAAGCAGTCTCATAACTTTAAAGGGTACAAAGAAAGCTTTATTAACAAAACTAAAAGAAGACTAATAAGAATCAGAAAAAAACCTTTAGGACACTTTTCCTCCCCCCAACTCCTCTTTCTCTCCAACAATGTAAAGACACAAAACCTGGGATTTTCAGTCAGTTTGCAATGTCTAAAATAAATATTTTCTTCAGTTCACTTAGGGAGAGGAGTCTCTCCTGCCATGCCATGGAGACTTTTCCACAAGAAATAATTCTCTCGTGGCTTTAATTTCATAGCAAAGCAGTTTGCCTGGGAAAAGGAAATCTGTTTGCTATGTGAAAGTGCCTCCCATCAACTTACAGTTTTTCCCCCAACTGTTTTCGAGAGCTGTTGTATTGCTTTAAGTGGTTTCTTTAGTTATTGTTTTGCACTGGATGGTCTTGTTATTTTGCACTGAATAGTTCACATGGTTTGCTCCACACACACCCCTCCCCTCAAAGCCCCATGGTAGTTTGTCCCAAGTTCCTTCTCCCCTCACCCCCCCCTCCTCACTTGTATCCCATTGGCTGTGGTTCTGATGCCGAATTTTGCCCCAAAAGGCGATAATAAGCTGCCCAGAGACTAGATTTGAGGTCTATAGGCAGGAGGTATTTATTGACAATGCGTTGGAGAAATCACCAAGTGGATTTCTAAATCAGGTACAGCAAAAGCAGGTTTTTATACAATTTTGAACAAGGATTACATCATTTATTATATGCATATTAATAAGCAGGCAGGAGTAAAGGCGGGGTTTTCCAGGAACTCTTGGTCTTCCTTAGTTAAATTTTAAGCTTCTCCTAATTTGGGCATTTTCCTGTCATCCTTGGCATGTTTTTCCATGACTTGGCAGAAATCACTGTTGCACTTGGCTTGATTCTGACGGCTTGGCAGGTCACCTTAACTTTTTGGCTTCTACTTTCGCTTCTTCAAATATTCTAATTCCAAAGTTTCTTTTGTGAGTGTATTTTAGATTATTTATTAACTTATCTAATCAAAGTTTTCCCAAACAATGTATTTTAGGTTATTTATTAACTTCTGTGTTTCCCTTGATAGAGTGTCTTTTAATTCTTTTATTCCTCAGGTCTTTTAATTCTTTTCTTTCTCAGAAACTACTGTTCATTGTAATGAATGGCTTCATTCCCCCCTTTTCTTATAACTTACGAATTCTTTCGTCAAATTCTAATCCTATAGGGCGCTGGTACGCTCGTACCATAGCCCAAAACATTTGGGTCCTTTTCATTATGATTCTTAGTAGTTGAAGACCTGTGTAGCTGTTGAGTAGTATACAGCATTGAGCAGTATAATAGGAACAAGCTTTATTTTTCTTTCTGCCTTCTCTGTTTTTCCTTTCTTCGTTGTCTTTTCCCTGGTTTGTTAGAATGTCTATTATAAGGCTGTGTCAATTTTTGAATGCACTGGTCTAATTCCAAATCTGCATCTTTGCTTACAGGTATAGCATGAGGTAAGTTTAAAGGCAAATCAGCTTTACAGCGAGCTGCTATAATGCGGGAGGATGTAGTAATTTCAAGCTCTCTAAGTACTTGCTGTAATTTCCACCTCATATATGCTATGGCCACTTGTTCTGTACTCTCATAAAGTTGTAATCCTGACCTTCCTGGTAGACCAGTACTGTGCTCAAGAGCTCTATACCAGGAAGAATATCGAATCCATCTTCCAAAACAAGGTCTACACCATAAAAATCCTGTTGATCTTTGTGAGTACCAGTAAATCTGATTACAATCAGCACAATGCAGAGCTATCCAAGCATAGCACTTATCAACATCCCTTTTACAAACATAACAAGGAAGTGAATGTAAGTAAGGGCCAGTATAAAAGTCTGGTTCTTCAATCCAATATAACCAATTCAATGGTGGTGACTGTAAAGCCTCTTCGGCTTTCTTACTATATGCGGCTACCAATTCAAGCTCCTTCTTTAATGCAACATGTATCTTACTTCGTAATCGTTGTTCTTGTTCTTCAACACCTATAGCATGCCACGAAGCAGGGTCCCATGGAGCAACAGCGTCCCACAAGGCAGGGTCCCTTAGACGTGAAATTGTCCTAATTATAGGGAACTAATTAACAATTACTAATAACCTTATTTAGATGAAGTCGTTCCTTTTCTTGCCTTCTTTTTCTTATCTATTTTCAGTTTTGCTGCTCCTAACTTTACTGGTCCCGTCACTTGCAAACTCAATTTTTGCAATTTTCCAATACAATGATCTAATGCCTTTTCAGGATTTCCCCTGAAGGGCCCTACAATTGAACGCTGTGTTAAAGGTACTAATTTTCTACACCTTACAGAAACTATACGCGATTTACTTTGAACCTTAATTCTATTCACAACACATTGTACTTTCCAACGACAATAAGCAAGAATTTTCTGTTCGGGAGACTCATAAAGATTTAAAGCTGCATATGCATTTTGCCCCGTCTGTCTCCTTAATTCATTTTCCCAGCTTCTACCCCACGTGTGCTCGTGCTCACAAGTATGATACCATAAATCCCATAATAATGATTGTTCTATCCAAAAAGTGTTATCACAACCTCCACAACGTTAAGCTATCCAGGCAGCACAATGTGGATCATAACAATCAAGGCAAGGTGCCTTTGCCGGACTTGTTAAACGAAAAGTTGATAATGAGTCAATAAAATCATTCAAATCCTGGGCCGTTTGATAGTGACGTATCAGAGCTCTGTCTAACCCTCTCGAGTGTCCCTTCAGCTGTAGCAGCAGTGGTCGTAGGACTAGGGGCAGTTTCTTCTTCAGTCGCTCCCTGTCCTCTTCCGTAGGGTGCCAAGGCTGCATCAAAAACGGGTTTCGCCCACAAGGCCACCCACTGGCCTGTGGACGGTAAGGTGTGTGTAATTGCCATTTAATTTGTAATGCTTTGCTTATTGCTCTCACTACTTTTGCACAGAAATGTGTGCCCCTATCCGAAGATATGCTCTTCGGTACTCCAAACCGTGGAATAATTTCATTCAACAATACTTTAGTCACCTCTCTTTCCTTATTTGTCCTGCAAGGGAATGCTTCAGGCCACCCAGAAAATGTATCAGTTAATACCAACAAGTACCGAAACCCCCCTTTTCTTGGGAGTTCAGAAAAATCAATTTGCCATACCTCGCCTGGAAATTTACCTTGATTTATTGCTCCCTGGTGTATCTTAGTCCCTGTATTCGGGTTGTTCTTCAAGCATCGCTCACACTGGGATGTGACACGTTTTATGGTGATAAATAATTTCGGTCCTGCTATCCTGGCTTGCAAATATTGGTAAAGCGGATCTAGACCCCCAATGGGCCTTTTCATGCTCCGTCTTTACAATCTGCCACATTAGGTTCCCTGGTATTACCAACTGTCCTGTCTCTAATTGTCCCCATCCACTGTCTAACAGTTTACCTTTATTCCTTTGAATCCATCTATGATCTTGATTCCTGATAGTTTGGTTGGAGGTTTACATCCAGCTCTCCTGGTATCAGAGCTGTTATATTTACCTTTCCGGTCCTTGCAGCAGCTAATTTAGCTTCTGCATCTGCCTTTCTATTCTCAACTTCTGGAATAGTGTTACCTTTTAGATGTCCTTTACAATGCATTATGGCCACTTGTGCTGGGAGTTGGACTGCTTCTAGCAATCGTAGAATCTCCTCTGCATGTTTGACTGTTTTCCTTTGAGTAGTCAACAGTCCTCTTTCTTTCCAGATGGCTCCATGAGCGTGAACAACGGAGAAGGCATACTTAGAGTCTATCCAAATATTTATTCGCATGTTCTCTGCCAATTCTAGGGCTCGAGTCAGAGCTATCAATTCTGCCTTCTGGGCTGAGGTCCCTGCAGGCAAAAGGGTTTGACTCGATTACCTTTTCTGTGGTAGTTACTGCATAACCAGCCATTCTTATTCCTTGTTTTACGAAGCTGCTACCATCCGAGAACCAATCGTCTGCATCTTCGAATGGCTCTTCTTTAAGATCCGGGCGACTGGAGTAAACGGCTTCGATCGTTTCCAGGCAATCGTGCTCGATGGGTTCTGCTGAGGTTTTCCCTTCTAGGAATGAAGCTGGGTTCACAACGTTAGTTACCTGAATAGTAACATCATCTGACTCAGCCAAAACAGCTTGATACTTTAGGAATCTGGAAGGTGACAGCCAGTGATTCCCTTTCTGCTCTAACACAGCAAACACAGTGTGAGCCACTAATACAGTCATTTTCTGGCCCAGCGTGAGCTTTCTGGCCTCTTCAATGTTGATTATCACTGGGGCCACTACACTCAGGCAGCCAGGCCATCCTTTACTCACTTCATCCAATTGTTTGGAGAAGTAGGCCACAGCCCTTTTATGTGGTCCTAACTGTTGTGCTAGGACTCCTAGGGCCATTCCTTGTCGCTCATGAGAAAACAGCCAGAATGGTTTTGTCACGTCTGGAAGACCCAAGGCTGGTGCTCTCATGAGTTCCTGTTTCAGTCTCTTATAGGCTCCCTTTGCCTCGGGAGTCCAAACTAGAACACCCTTACTTTCCTTCAGTAAGTCATAGAGTGGTTTGGCGAGTATTCCATATTGATAGATCCATAGCCGACACCAACCAGTCATCCCTAGGAAGGCGCGCAAATCTCTCACCGTCTCTGGTTTAGGCATTTGGCAGATGGCTTCTTTCCTGGCTGCTCCCAGGGATCGCTGTCCTCTGGAAACTTCATATCCCAGATACACCACTTCTTCTTGCACCAGCTGTGCTTTCTGTTGAGAAACTCGATATCCACTTAAACCCAGAAAGTTTAACAGGGAAATAGTCCATTCAATGCACTCTTCTTCTGTTTCTGTTGCTATTAGGAGGTCGTCTACATATTGCAAAAGAGTACCATCTCCCAGCGGCCTTTCCAACTGTTCTAATTCTTTGGCTAACTGCAGATTCCCATTCAAACGCAAAGATCTTTTGGCTCTCCGGAGCTAAAGGAAGGCAGAAGAATGCGTCTTTTAAATCTAACACTGTGAACCATGTCAAATTACCTTTTAATTTAGTTAAGAGTGTGTAAGGGTTAGCAACTACCGGATGTAGCGTCTTTGTTATCTCATTTACTGCCCTCAGGTCTTGGACTAATCTATAAGCTCCATTAGGTTTCTTTACTGGCAGAATTGGGGTGTTAAAATCTGATTCACATTCTATCAATAAACCTAATTCTAAAAACCTTTTGATTATGGGCTCAATTCCCTTTCTATCTTCTAACCTCAGTGGGTATTGTTTCCTAACTACCGGCCTCGCTCCAGGTATAAGTTCAATAATGATAGGTGTTGCTTGTTTCGATCTCCCAGGTATATCGGTAGCCCATACTAATGGATATGTTTCACTCAGGATACGCTCAATATTGTGGCCTTCAGGCTTCGGTTCTATACAACTGATTGTTAGGCTTAAGGCTGTAATCAGTTGCTCTTCACTTACTTGAAATTCCAATTTGTCTTTGTTGAATTTTATAATGGCTCTAAAGTTCTCCAGTAAGTCTCTTCCTAGTAGAGGCTTTGGTGAATTTGGCAAATACAGAAACTGGTGAATTCCCATTTGTTTCCCAATTTTGTATTTAATAGGTTTCAAAAAGTAAGCTTTTTCTGGTTGGCCTGTTGCTCCCACAACTTGTACAAATTCATCACTCTTAGGTACCAATTCTTGATTTAAAACCGAAAATGTTGCTCCTGTATCAATCAAAAAATTCAATTCCTTTTTACCTTCCCCTAGCTCCATTTTAACCAGTAGGTCAGCTAGGGTACGGCCCACCGGTCCCCCTCATTCACTGCCCTGATGTGCGATAGTAGTAGTGTCCATTGATCTTTCTCTTAATTGGGGGCACTCATGTTTCCAGTGTCCTATTTGGAAGCAATAGGCACACTGGTTTGGCCCTATTCTAACTGGGTGGGGTTGGAACCTCCCTCCCCCTCTCACTGGGTAGCCTCTACCCCTACCCCTGGTGTTAGGTCCCAAATGGTTTGTATTTTGAGCTCCTACTGCTACAGCCACTATTCGAGCTAGCCTCTTATCTTCCTTTTCCTTTTCCTCTATTTCCCTATTATTATACACCTTCCATGCCTCATTCAGCAATGCCTCCAGGTTTTTATTTGCTGGATGTTCGAGCTTTTGTAATTTCTTCCTGATGTCTGGATTACTCTGCCCCATCATTAATCCTAACAGGTGTTGCTTCCCTTCTTCCGTTGCTGGGTCCAGGGGTGTATACTGACTCATGGCTGCCCTAAGTCTATCCAAAAACTCTGATGGGGTCTCATCCTTTCCCTGCCTGATGTCATATAGCATCGACCAATTGATAGCCTTAGGGATCGCATTACGCAAGCCCATCGCTATCAGTTTTCTATACTGCACCAGCCGCCGATAGTGCTCTTCGTTGCCCGGGTCCCATTCTGGTTTACTGCTGGGGAAATTATCTTCTAGTCTCCCTGATAATACTTGAGCATGTCGTTTTCCTGTTTCCAATACGAGTTCCCTTTTGGTATCTGTCAATTCTGAAAGCATCACCTCTATATCTTCCCAATCAATATCTAAATTCTTCGCCATTAATTCAAACCTCTTCACTACTCCCTCTGGGTTCCTCCTGAAGTTCCTTGCCTCATCTCTCCAATTGTTCAGATCACTCGTGGAGAACGGCACCTTTACCCTAGTCCTTTCCCCTACCATTGGCATAAATTGTCGGAGAGGAGCTATCGTATGGTTCCCTTCCTCTCTTTGCTTTGCTTCCCTCCGTGCCACAGATCTGGTATAATACGAGTGACTGATTGCCTCCCCGGGATCTTCTTCCTGTGCCTCAGTGTCTTCCCTATTCTTTCTCTTCTCTTTTCTCTTTCCCTTTCCCTGTTCTTCATCTTCACTTTCAATTTCTGTCAACTCTTTTCCTACTACTCCCCTAGCATGGTTTACACAGTCCAACCGCCTCTCGCTCTGCATCTGTCGCCTTTCTTCCCGCATCTGCCGGCGCCTGTCCTGTTCCGGGCTACTGTCCTCCTCATCTTCCGTTCCCCTTCCGTCTCTCTTACCCTCTATCTGGATTACTATATTCAGCTTCTGTGAGTTGTTCTCTGCCTCTCTTTCGCATGCCTCATTGTCATTCTTCTCACTATATTTCAACTCAGAGACATCGCCTCCCAGTGAGCTACTTTTGTCTTTAGTCCTCTGTGTGCTAGTTTCCATTCTACAAGTACCTGATTTCCTTAAACTTCCATTCTTAGGTGTGCTACAATCCCTACATGGACTTAGTTCGGGCAGGCTGCGTGTCTCCCCTTGGCTCTCAGCTCCATGTGGACTGGCTTCTTCCCTCTCAACTTCTAGTCAGCATCCCTGTAGTTCCCTGACCCCTGTGGACTATCTGGTCCCTGCGGGCTGCTTTCCCTCTTTTCAATCCCCGATTTCGATGGGCTACCTTCTCCCCAACTGTTGTCTAACTTCTGAGGGCTGTGCCCAAACTTAGATTTCCACCATCGTTCCAGTTCCTTTAATGAGCTAAGATCCCCTTGTTCCTCTTTTGGCCTGGGAAGGGGGCCCTTCCCGTCCTGGGGCGAATGGATGGTATTCCCACAGGCTTATTTCACTCTCCTTTCCACTATCCCTTCTTGTTAACTTAAGACATTGTTCCTCAATGCTACATGCATCACAGCAACGTTCTTTAGGCTTTGAACCTTTCTTATCTTTTTCTAGAGCTAGTACTAGGGGGTCCTGAGGTGCTACATAAAGAACATGTCAGCATACATCACTTCATCCCATTTATTAAGTCAACGGAGGAAAAGCATCAGTTGTAAAATAGTGTTATAATTAGTTGTTCCCTCCGGTGGCCATTTCTCATTGTCATCTAACTTATACAATGGCCACCACTGTGTGCAATATTTAAGGAGCGTCTTTTTACTTATGTTTCCCCCCGGAATCCCTCCCAAGTCCTTCCAGTGCTTTAGGATACATCCTAAGGGGGTTTTCATATTTACGTCCTTACTCTGTTGACCTCCCATTGCTATTTCCTGTGTCTGTGTTTTCTGTTTAACCGGAACAGTCTCTTTCTCGCAAATACTGTATGCCAATTGATTTTAACACTTCATACACACAATTTCCAATCGCTTTGTCCGTTTCCGACCTGGCTTCTCGCGAAGAACAGGAAATGCGGAGTGGGACTCCCTCTCGCTTCGCAGCGATGCTGCGTCTCATTCACTCTCACCCACACACCTTTATGAAATAGTTCCTACCTTATGGTCTATATCAGAACAGATTGTTTACCAGGTAGGGTCACGAGAGGTCGCCTACAGACCGTGAGATACCGGTTTGCCAGATTCATGCAATCGCAAAGCACCGTAACAATTGCAGGGGGTGACAAATTTCTTCCCGGGATTGAGACGTGCGTCTATTACATGAAGAGTGACAAGACGCCTCCTGTAAGATTTTGCAACAGACACATAGAGCAGACACAAAAATACCACGAACTGACCGACCTCTCTTCCGGTCTCAGAGAACAATTTCAGTTCTTGACCCTTAATTCACAGTATTATAACATTAAACACAATGTTAAAACGGTTTCCCACATAATAAGAACAAACCAAAGATACCAAGATAAACGAAAAACAAATATTCTTTCCAAAGATACCAAGATAAACGAAAAACAAATACTCCTTTCAGCAGGACTCTAACCTGCGTTACGAAAAACAAATATTCCTCACAGCAGGACTCTAACCTGCGTTACTATTACCGTACCTCTAACACAACTGGGATTCTTTACCAGGGCGTCCCCCGGCTTCCCTTCGAGCGGTCACGTCTGACCCTCGTTTCCCAATAAAGCGCTTTACCATAAAACCCTTAAGCAAAGATAAATACCTCTTAATTTGGAGCAGGAGATGCAGAAAGTTCTTGTCCACCGTTGCGCGTTGGCTGGGGGATGGGGATCCCTTCTGACAGAATTCCGTCAAGGGCCCCGAAGAGATCCCGGTCCCCCGAGCCAAGGCTCGGGAGGACCCTTTCCGTCCTGCCGCGGTCGCCAAAAATGATGCCGAATTTTGCCCCAAAAGGCGATAATAAGCTGCCCAGAGACTAGATTTGAGGTCTATAGGCAGGAGGTATTTATTGACAACGCATTGGAGAAATCACCAAGTGGATTTCTAAATCAGGTACAGCAAAAGCAGGTTTTTATACAATTTTGAACAAGGATTACATCATTTATTATATGCATATTAATAAGCAGGCAGGAGTAAAGGCGGGGTTTTCCAGGAACTCTTGGTCTTCCTTAGTTAAATTTTAAGCTTCTCCTAATTTGGGCATTTTCCTGTCATCCTTGGCATGTTTTTCCATGACTTGGCAGAAATCACTGTTGCACTTGGCTTGATTCTGACGGCTTGGCAGGTCACCTTAACTTTTTGGCTTCTACTTTCGCTTCTTCAAATATTCTAATTCCAAAGTTTCTTTTGTGAGTGTATTTTAGATTATTTATTAACTTATCTAATCAAAGTTTTCCCAAACAATGTATTTTAGGTTATTTATTAACTTCTGTGTTTCCCTTGATAGAGTGTCTTTTAATTCTTTTATTCCTCAGGTCTTTTAATTCTTTTCTTTCTCAGAAACTACTGTTCATTGTAATGAATGGCTTCAGTTCCTTTCCTCCACCCCCCCATTCCCCGAGGTTTAAAATCTCCCGCTATCAGGCATTCCCTTTCTTTCCCTGCAGACACATTACCTTGATTGCCAGGCGGCTCCTATCTAGGACTAAAGTGGGACTTTGGTCCTGAGAGGAAAGAGTGCCTTGAGTCTTTTACTTTTGTCCTTGTAAAGCTGCGAGGGGCCAGGGTCCAAAGCTAGCCAGATTGGACCCGAAGAGCCTCTGCGATCAACTTTTACAGAGGGCCATCTCAGCTTATGGGGTGCAATTTCAAGGATGAGCTGGTCTAGAATAGAAGCAAAGGGTCTTTTCTTCTATCCCTGGGGCAACGATTGTTCTCTCTCTGTTCAAGCTTCTCAATAGATCACAGCTGCTTCAACATTTACTTGCTTCAGCACCAGTGCCTTTGATCATGGACTGAGGTTTGAATGCTCCATCCTCCCATGCATTTCATATATTACAGGGGAATAGTTAGATGGATCATGTCTTCACCATGGCCTTATGCAGGAAACAGGACTCCTGTACGACCAACCAATATGATTAAGCAGAAGCCATCTACTGTTTACATTGCGCACTTGTTTATAGATTCCAAAACTACTGCACACACTAGTCACGCATTTCTTCCTTGATTCCTCTATCTTGTCCACACATTCTGCACGCACTTCTCAGAATATGTGATTGGTTACAGTCCAGGTTTTTCACCACCCTCTGTTATCTAGTTCTTGCGGTCTTGTTATTCTATTTCTCAGCCTCTTCTTTCTTAATTTAGCATATTTTATGCCTTAGCAACCTGACCGGTCCGGCTGTTTGTCTCTGCACGGTCAAGTGTAGGATGGCCTTGGGACAGCCCGCGCTTCAAAGGACAAGTCTGGACTCTTCAGATTTTCAGTCTTTGATATTGTTTATTATTTCTTATCTACAAAATTTTCTTCCAGCCTGACAGAGGTCTGACCAGCAAGGCAGCCAAGGGCACTCTGATCTCCCACTGGGCAGTCGTCTATTTTTATACTAAAAACTACGTACATCATATTTACCTTTATTTCCCAAAACCTTTCACCCATGTTAGCAAGTGTACCTTCACCAAGAACCAATCCCAAAGTGCCAACATCAACACAGAAAATGGATGACAAGAAGAAGAAAGAAGGACAAGACACGCCCTGATCCCTCCATCTTCTCTCCATAACCCCCCTGTACCAAAATCTTAAAATCTGTATTTCTACCCTGTAAATACTTAATTCTTACACCATTCATCCCCAAGTGATTCTCTTGTCCTCAAACAGGTGGCACATCCCTTGCAGGGTCAAAATTCAACCACCAGGCACTTCTGGCAACATTCCAGGATTTCCGAGCCCCCCCCAAGGGTTGTCTCGGTAGCTCTGGACATCCGGAGTGATGTGCTGAGTTCCCACATCTCCCCCTTCTGTTTGCACCAAAAGCACCTCTTTGGCAACCTGACTCATGACACGCCGTACACATAGAAAGATGCATGGGATAACAAGCATGAGGACTAAGAGTACTATCAAGATATATAGACCTATCTTTAAAAACCCTCTCCATAAAGGAGAAACATAAAAAAATCCTGCCACGTCATCAATCCAAGACCCAGTGATTTCGCCGAGTTTATTTATACTATCTTTTATTCTTTGAATACTTTCGTGAATCGACCTTGAATGGTCAGAGAGATTCATGAAGCACATCCCCTCAAACTCTTCAAACCCATGTCTATGAGCGAGCAACAGATAATCAATCGCCACTCTGTTTTGAAGAGTTGCCTGTTTCACACTGTTGATGTCTTTCAACATGTCACTCAGTGTGAGAGACACAGATTGAGCATGCTTGCCCAACCAGCAGCCCATGTGGTCCAGTTGAGTCAAGGCCACCCCCGACACTGTCTGAGGTGAGAAAATTGCTGTAGCAATTCTCCTTGCCTTGTCCCAAGTGTACACTTCGTCGTTGCAATCTGCTCCATAATATTGCAATGATCTTTTCTCTTTGTGCTTTTTCTCTCTCAACAATTTCAAATCTGGTGACAACATTGAAATTTTCCCAATGATGCATGGACCTCCCCTGGCATTGGCAGGAATGCCGTGCCAAATTCTGTCCCCACAAATTAAAAACAATCCTAGTGGCAATTGCACCGGAACCTGGATTGATCCTTTGGCTGTTGTCTTAGTGTATTTAAACCAAGCTGATGCATTTTTATAAAATTCATGATTGGGAGTGACATCGATAGTTTTGTTTGTTTTTGTTACATTCGGAGTTTCAAACAGCATGCAAAGTTCCATTGTCATGGACCGAAAGATCTCCAATTCCTGAGGTTCGGTAGAAGCCACAGGAAGATGTGTCCAAGCACACCACTCATTCACAGGATCTTTAACGACCTGCGAAATCTCGACTGAGGAGCATCCCGGAATTAGCCATTCGTCCACTGGCAACCCAACCATGCATGCTGAGAATGGTCTCCCTGGCCTTGAATGTGTCAGGCAAATACTTTCCAAATTCGCTGCTTGGGCTAAAGTCTCCCACACATTCTGCTTTGGCTGATCAATGGATAGATTTGCCCCATTGCTTAAAGAAATAAATGAAAGAATGAGGCACATGAGCACTGTGAAGCTCATGACTTCACCCTCGTGAGAAAGCATTGCCACGTTTCCGCTCAAGACCCCAAAGGAAAAGCCCCCAAAGTCTCTGCTCCTTTTATTTCTCTTCTGAGTTGATGTCTGCAGCTTGAGCCTCGACTTCTGTCTGCGTGCTCGTTTCTCTGTTTTTCGGATCAGTGTTCTCTTGCTCTTGCGTCAGAAACGGCTTCACGTTTCGCTCTGAAACCCACTTCAGACCTTGCCCTGTGGAAACACAAGCGAAACCCTTGCCCCAGGTGATTAGTTTGAAGGGGCCCTCTATTTGTCCTTTCTCTGGGTTTCTGATCAAAACCAAAGAATTTTCCCTTAGTTTTGCCTGCGAGCTGTTTGAAAAATGCCTCACGATTGGTGGATTGGGTTCTGAAGACGAACTATTAAGAAAATTCAACACATACAATGCTTTATTTAATTTCATGTGAGGCGTTGCCTCTGGCTCACCCCTTCTTTGCCTGTCCAGAAGGAATTTCAGGGTGTGATGTGTTCTTTCAACGATTGCTTGACCTGTGGGTGAATGTGGAATACCAAACGTATGTTTGACACCCCACCTTTTCAGGAATTTGTCAAGCATCCTGCCTGTATATGTTGGGCCATTGTCTGTTTTTATTTCTTGAGGCACACCTAATGATGCAAATGCTTGCAAGACATGTCAACAAGCATGTTCTGCTGTTTCCCCTGCATGTGCTGAAGCAAAGACTGCTCCTGAGAATGTATCTACTGAAACATGAACATTTTTGAGCGTCCCAAATGATGGGTACTTTGTGACATCAGCTTGCCACAACTGAAGACTTTGCAGTCCCCGTGGATTGACTGCTTCTATGGAAGCAGGTGGCTGCACAAGCTGACAGTGTGGACAAGCACTAATGATTTCCCTTGCCTGACTCTTTGTCAGCGCCTGTGCATTCTGATGAAAAAACGCATGACTCAACCTTGCCTGCTCAAATATGTCCGGAAGTGTTTGTGAAATGGGCATTGTCAACCTGTCTGCCTGAGCATTCCCTTCCGCTAGAAATCCCGGAAGTGTTGTGTGCGCTCTAATGTGAGTGATAAAATATTCTTGTTCTCTGCTTTCTAGCAATGTTTTCAAGCTTGCCAGATATGAATATAAGACTTCGTTGCTGACTTCTTTCAAGAGCGAACCCTCCAATTGTTTGACCACACCCGCAACATATGCGGAATCTGTGACCAGATTGAGAGGTTGTTCAAACAACTGAAACGCTCGGATAACGGGATAACGACTGCCAATTCCACAATTTGTGGAGAGCCTTGAACTGTCCTCACATCTGAATCCCAGTCCCCTGTGGTTGAGTTCATCCACGTGATCACCGACTTGTGCGTCTTCCCTGAACCATCAGTGAACACTGTGATCCTGTCCAGAGGTTCTTCGCTTATTCTTGGCTTTGCTCTGTAGCATATTTGCGATTACAACACCCTGTGCTGCGGAAAATTGATCATGCAAGTTCGGTGGAAAAGCTAACAATGCAATTAACAAGTCTCTCGATTTCTGCATTGCCCAATCGAAATAATCTTTTTTCAGAGGCAATCAGATGATTGAAAATTCCCATCCTGCCAGTGTCAGCAACCCTGTTCTCGCCTTTATGATGATCTGTGCCGCCATTTCTAAATCTGTGAGAATTGTCTTTGGAGGCCTGTACGGTAGAAAAATCCACTCTATGATTATTAGAGAGTCTCTTTGTGATGCATCCCATTGGAAGATCAAACCATGGAACTGTGTTTTCTTCCCCAGCACTGCCAACTGAAAAGGCAACGATTGAACAAATCGATGTTCCTGCCTTTTCTGTATAGCATCTCTAACTTTCTCCAACTCTTTCTTCGCTTCCTGCATGAGTGTCCTGGAAGATTGAATGTCTGTGTCTCCTCTTAAGAGATTGAGCAACGCTGGAATGTCGCTGTTCGTGATTCCCAAAATCAATCTCATCCAGTTGATCTCTCCTAGAAGTTGCTGTAAATCATGTAGATTGCTGATTTTTGTGCTGACCTCCATCTTCTGAGGTTTTATTGTTTTCTCTGAGATCTTCCACCCTAGATATTTCCAAAGTTCAACCTCCTGGATTTTCGAAACACTGATTTCCAGACCTGCCTTTTGCACTTCTGCAATCACACAGTCACAACCTTTTTGCAGCTCCTGTTGTGTTGATGCCGCAATGAGCAAATCATCCGTAAAATGAATGATCTTCACCCTCGGAAATTCCTTCCGTGCTGGTGACAAAGCTCGTGCCATGTACCATTGACAGATTGTCGGCGAGTTCTTCAGACCCTGAGGAAGAACCACCCAATGGTACCGTTGCAGAGGCGTTTCCTTGTTGATACTTAGAACTGAGAAGGCAAATCTTGGAGCATCATCTGGATGGAGCGGGATACTGAAAAAACAATCCTTGAGGTCAATGACCACAAGCGGCCAATCTCTGGGAATCATCGAGACAGATGGAAGTCCCAGCTGAAGCAGTCCCATGTCTCCAATGACTTCATTGATCCTCCTGAGATCATGCAACAGTCTCCATTTGCCTGATAGCTTCTTCTTGATGACGAACACTGGAGAGTTCCAAGGGCTGTCTGTTGGCTTGATGTGTCCCTTCTGCAATTGTTCTTGGACCAGGCTTTTCAATGCACTCAACGTTTTTCACTCAAGGGGCCACTGATCCACCCAAACTGGATCATCTAGTTCTCCAAGTCAACTTCAATGTGGCGAGTGCCGCAGTGACCCCTACTAAAAATCCACCTCGATCTTCATGCCCTATTGTGCCAAAAGATCTCGTCCCCAGACTGTGATTGGCTTTTGGACAACAAAAGGACGAATGATCACTGTCTTGTCTCCTGGTTCCGTGACAACAATGGAATTCTCACTCTGCAGACACAGAGAAACCCCCCCTATGCCTGAGAGAGAACCCAAGGGTGCAACCAAGCTCCAATTGCGTGGCCAAAAGATGTAAGATATTACTGTGACATCTGCCCCTGTGTCGAGCATGCCTCTGATTGCTATCGTTCTGTCTCCACATGTCAACCGACACGTGAGTGTGGGTCGATCTCGACCTATGTGCTTCATCTATGTAGTATGTATTTCAACATGCTCCTTCAAAGGAAGCCTTCTTCGTCGAAGATTGACATGACCTCTCCAATGGTGTGTGGTGGCAAGGTGAAAGCTCTTGCGACCAGAGTGTTTTCTGGCACGGTCAATGGTGGACGAAGTGCTCTTGCCAAAACTGTCAATTCTGTATTCTTTTCTGCTGAGACAACTGAAGGATAAACAATGAGTCCGAGGATGCTGCTTCTATCTTGTCCCACTATTAAGAAATCTTGTCTTTTGTACGAATCTCAGCGGATACCTGTTGGCATCTTTGCATGACTTTCATCCAGAAAGCATACTAATTTCCAGGCTGCCAATGCGCACTGTGCTCCTGGTGGGAGGAGGTTTGGGTCACTGTGGAATTGGCTGAGGGCTTTGCTGAGGGCGTCTGCTTGTCGCTCACTGATGACTGTCCTGTTCGCTCTTGTGTCACCGCCATCACTTGTGTCTGCACACGCTAGCGATTTCCCTCGCTCCTTTTTCTGTTTCCCAGATATGGTAAAGGATTTCCTTTTGCGTCTGTCTGGGAATAACATTCTCTCACAGAGTGCCTTCCTCTTCCGCACCGCGCACAAATTGGCTTTTCTGGGTTTTGTGTTGGCCCTGGTGAATGCGTCTGCAGACAATTCTTCTTCATGTGTCCAAATGCCCCACATTTGTAGCATTGTCCTCCTGGGGGATTGTTCTTCTTCTGCATTGTTGAAAGAACTTTGTTCATGTTTTCATTCTGCTGATGAAGTATTTTTTCCAGCATTTTTTCCAGTGCTTTGTCTTCTGACTGTTTCTCCGAGTGTCCCTTTATCTGTTCTTCCCATTCTTCTCTCAGCTCGTTCCTCACAATCGACGCGACAGGCTGAGGTGTTCCCACCTTGCTGCAGGCCTCCACCAGCTCTGCCAAGGATGGCCGTCCTGGCATTGCACTGATGACCAGTTGACAATCTGGGTTGGCATTGCCAAAAGCCAGACTCTCCAAGAGAGGCTTCTTCGCTTCTTCGATTGTCACCTGTCAATCCATGGCTTGCGTGAGTCGATCGATGAACAACGTGTATGATTCTGTGGGACCTTGCCTGATGCATGAGAATGGAACGTTCCTGCATTCCTGCTGGAGTAATCTGCAGGATTGCCATTCGCGCTGCCTCTTTGATGTCATTCAACACTCTTCGTGGAAGTCGTACTGCTTGCTCCCCTGGATTGTCATCTGGAGGATACTCTGCTTACTGTGCTTCTGTGAGATTCATGTTTGGCCCACCTTGATATTTGTTTAGCAACTCTGTGAGGTACTTTCTCCATCTTCTTTCCCAGATGAGGTTCTGTGTGTCTGTGAGAATCATTGACACAAGGCTCTGAATATCATATGGTGTGAGGTCGTACATGGTAAATGTCCCCTTCAAGAGTTGTTTGAAATATTGTGAACTCAGCCCATTATTCTGAGCGGCCTTCGCTAAATCTTTGATTGTCTCATGACCCATCCTTTCCCATCTCGGATTTTGTCCCTGAGCATCGTACATCACTGGCATTGTTAAATCTCCTGAACCTGGAAACTCTTGCCGGGCTTGCAAGGGTCTTTCAGGGGTGAAGAGAGAGGCGAGAATCTTGACCTCATGTTCAGAAGGCTTGATTTATTATTTTATGATATATACTACATAAAGGCTATGCCCTGGGGTGACGTTATGATGCTTGTATCCCCATTCATCTGTTCTGTGCCTTTAAGACTGGCTCTGAAGAGTCGAAGTTTGTTTGGGTTTCTCTTATCAGGGACACAGAGACAGGCAGTACATAAGGCTGTTTTTCACTTCTTGCTTTCAGCTTGCTGCTTTGCTTGCTTGCTTTTCTGCTCTCGCTTTTGCTTCTGCTTATTAGCTAGTTCTAGCTAAACAGTCCACATCCATTCCTGGACTGTTTCTCCTCTCCTGTTCCTGTGACCTTCTCGAACCTGCTCCAGACTGGGACCTGAGAACACTGAAGGTTTGGCTGCAGCAGCTGGCCCAGCGCCGGAGGGACTGAGAACAGAGCAACCACCCCCGAAAGAGACTTTCTGATTTTGTCATCTTTCTCAGAGCGGTGTCATCTGGTATTGTTCATTTTGTGTGCTGGGGGGTGCTGTGCCTGAAATAAACAGGTTCTTTCCACCTCTCTCCAAGGAATTTTTTCCCGAACCAGTTGGGGGGAGGGGCCGTGTGGGTTTTGCTTTCTGAAGGGGCCCCCTTTGGAGATTCTTTAACAAATTTGCCCTAAACCAGGACAAAATATTGGTGCCCAAACGTGGGGCTCGAAAGAGAGTGGAAAAACCCTGTTTTGACTGCATTTTGGTTGCTATTACTCTGTGTTCCTTTAAATCAGCTAATAGCCATGCTTTTTGAATTCATAATGTCTATTGGGGTGAAGGTTTGCATGCATTTCTGGTCCCTAGGGTTTTTTGAGATTTTAATACCTCTCTGGTCCCTAGGTTTATTTTCTTATCCAGAAATAGCTTTAGTATTGCCCCTAATACGTAGTTTTTCCATCAGAGGGGCAGTGACCAGAGTAGCTATCCTGCTGGGCTTGGTGGCAATAATGTGCAAGAAGTTTATAAACATGCTAGGGTCTGATCCAGGTATGAATGGTTCATGGCTATGGTTATGCATCCAGTTTGTTGCAGGAGGAGCAGGAGGGAATGAGGTTTTTCAGCCTCTGCTTTCCTCCTTCTCCTATGAATCAGTTGCATCACTAGTGAAGGATGTTCAGTTTCCCCTCAATGTTAAAGAAACCATCTTCCTGGTATTCAATCTGGTAACCTTCCTCTATACAGCCTGCTGCTTCTCTAGAATGAGGGCTGAGATTTCTAGATGGGCTGATGAGACCCCTGACTCAGGAGTAAACCCTGATGTGGAAAATCCTAAGTGGTGTGGGAAATGGGAGGATATGGGCCAAATCCTGAAGGAATTCTCTGACCCTATAGTCTGGGATTTTCCCCATGAACAAATTCAGAACCCAGCTGAGGTGGGGAAATATCTGAAAGAGAAGTACCAGGATGAGCCTAAGGAGAGGAAGGTCATTGCAGTGAGCTGGGCCCTGGCATATGCTTATCGCACACTGCTAGATACTGTCAGGCAGCAGACAGAGGCAGGGGGGCAGGGAGATAAATCAGCAACTGTCCCGGTGACTCAGGCTGCAGCTAACACTCCAGGCTCGAAGCCAGCATCTAAACCCATGGCTGTTGCTGCCAGCACTAGAAGTGGGAAATGCACGGACAAGACCAATCGACCAGGGGATGATGATGATGATGATGATGAAGGAGAAGGAACCTCAATGCCTCCTGACATAAAATCAGGAGTCAAAGCAGCAGGTGCAAGATCAGATGAGTCCTTTTCCCTGAAGGACCTTCGTGGCCTAGGAAGGACTACACTCGAAGGTCTGATGAAACCATAATTAGTTGGCTTGTCCGTCTCTGGGATGCTGCAGGCAAGGCTACAATTCTGGATGGCACTGAAGCCAGGCATTTGGGATCCCTGTCACAGGATCCTGTCATAGACCAAGGAATGATGAGGGGGGCTAACCCTCACAGCCTCTGGGAACGGGTCCTAAGAAGCGTAGCAGAAAGATACCTGTGTGCGGACGATCTCTATATGCAGCAAACTCTGTGGAAGACAATAGAGCAAGGGATCCAACGCCTGAGAGAAACGGCAATGGCAGAGATTATCTTCTCAGATGATGTAACAACTAGGAACCCAGACTTAGTACCATGCACACCTGTGATGTGGCAAAAACTTGTGCAACTTGGGCCACACGAATATGCTTCTGCCTTAGCCATCATGAAGAGGGATGAGAGGGATGAGACTGTGCTTGACATGGCAAGGAAGCTCCGAGCATATGCAGATGCTGTACATGGCCCGACACATGCCAGAATCGCAGAGGTAGAAACACATCTGCAGAACTTAGAGGATAAGATAGAGGAGAACCATAAGAAGCTTAGAGAGGAGATTAAAGAAGACCTTCTCCAAATTTCAGCAGTAAAGATCCGAGGTTCTGGTCTCCAAGGCAGACGTTTCCCAGATGGTGAGAGAAGGTACACCCCACGAGCTGAGCTGTGGTTTTACCTGCGTGATTGTGGGGAAAACATGGGAAGGTGGGATAGGAAACCTACTGCTGTTCTGGCACGACGGGTGCGTGAACTGAAGGAAGCCACCAGGAGGAAAGCAGCACCAGTTGCCCGTACCCGAACAGCCAGGTATGATGATGATGACATGTCTGATCCCCTCGAAGGAACATCCAAAACATACGTCCAGGGAAAGAAGGATAACCAGGCTTAGAGGGGCCCTGCCTCAAGCCAGGTAGAGGCCAGGGAAAATCGTGTTTTCTGGTCTGTGTGGATTCGTTGGCCTGGCACATCGGAACCACAAGAGTACAAAGCTTTGGTCGATACTGGTGCACAATGTACATTAATCCCATCAAGACATGTGGGGACAGAGTCTGTTTCTATTGCTGGTGTGACAGGGGGATCCCAGGATTTCACTTTGGTGGAAGCTGATGTGAGCCTAATGGGAAATGAGTGGAAGAAGCATCCCATTGTGACTGGCCCAGAGGCCCCACGTATTTTGGGCATAGACTACCTTCGGAGTGGGTACTTCAAAGACCCAAAAGGACTCAGATGGGCATTTGGAATAGCTGCTGTAGAGACAGAGGGCATCCAGCAATTGAACACCTTGCCTGGGTTGTCTGAGAATCCATCTGCAGTAGGATGCCTGACGGGAGAAGAGCAACGAGTGCCAATTGACACCTCAACAGTGCATCGACGGCAGTATAGGAGCACTCGGGATGCTGTGATCCCCATACATAAGATGATCCGAGAGCTGGAGAGCCAAGGGGTGGTCAGCAAGACCCACTCACCCTTCAACAGCCCCATTTGGCCTGTGCGAAAATCTGAAGGAGAATGGAGATTGACTGTGGACTACCGTGCATTGAATGAAGTGACTCCACCACTGAGTGCTGCCGTGCCAGACATATTAGAGCTCCAGTATGAGCTTGAGTCCAAGGCAGCAAAGTGGTATGCCACTATAGACATTGCCAATGCATTTTTCTCCATTCCTCTGGCAGCAGAATGCAGGCCTCAGTTTGCCTTCACATGGAAGGGAGTGCAGTACACCTGGAGCCGACTGCCCCAGGGGTGGAAGCACAGCCCCACCATCTGCCATGGACTGATCCAGACTGCACTAGAAAGGGGAGAGGCTCCAGAACATCTGCAGTATATTGATGACATCATTGTGTGGGGGAACACAGCTGCAGAAGTGTTTGAGAAAGGGAAGGAAATCATCCAGATCCTCCTGGGAGCTGGTTTCGACATTAAAAGGAGCAAAGTAAAGGGACCAGCTCGTGAGATTCAATTCCTGGGAGTGAAGTGGCAAGATGGACGGCGTCAGATTCCCACCGATGTCATCAACAAGATCACAGCAATGTCTCCACCCACCAATAAGAAAGAAACACAAGCTTTCCTGGGTGCAATAGGTTTTTGGAGGATGCATATTCCTGAGTACAGTCAGATCGTGAGCCCTCTTTACCTGGTCACCCACAAGAAGAACAATTTCCAGTGGGGCCCTGAGCAGCAGCAAGCCTTTGTCCAGATCAAGCAGGAGATTGCCCATGCAGTAGCCCTTGGCCCGGTCAGGACAGGACCAGAGGTAAAGAACATGCTCTACTCTGCAGCCGGGAACCATGGCTTGTCCTGGAGCCTTTGGCAGAAGGTGCCTGAGGAAACTCGGGGTCGACCACTGGGATTTTGGAGTCGAAGCTACAGAGGGTCTGAAGCCAACTATACTCCAACAGAGAAGGAAATCCTGGCTGCCTATGAAGGAGTCCAGGCTGCCTCGGAGGTAATAGGCACTGAAGCACAATTCCTCCTGGCACCCCGACTACTGGTGCTGGGGTGGATGTTCAAAGGCAAGGTTCCTTCCACTCACCATGCCACCAGTGCTACATGGAGCAAGTGGATTGCTCTCATCACTCAGCGCGCCCGTATAGGTAAACTGAATCACACTGGGATTTTGGAGGTCATTACAAATTGGCCCGAAGGTGAGAATTTTGGTGTCACAGATGAAGAGGAACAAGAACCAGTGACACGTGCTGAAGAGGCTCCTCCCTATAACCAACTGCCCCCAGAGGAAACACGCTACGCTCTTTTCACTGACGGTTCCTGTCACATCGTAGGGATGAACCGGAAGTGGAAAGCAGCCGTATGGAGCCCCACACGACAGGTTGCACAAGCTACCGAAGGAGAAGGTGGATCAAGCCAACTTGCTGAACTCAAAGCTGTTCAACTGGTCCTGGACATTGCTGAGAGAGAGAAGTGGCCAAAGCTCTACCTCTACACTGATTCATGGATGGTAGCCAATGCTCTGTGGGGATGGCTGGAGAGGTGGAAAAAGGCTAACTGGCAACGTAGAGGGAAACAAATTTGGACTGCTGATGAGTGGAAAGACATTGCTACCAGGGTAGGGAGGCTACCTGTGAAAGTCCGCCATGTAGATGCCCATGTACCCAAGAGTAGGGCCAATGAGGAGCACCAGAACAATGAGCAGGTAGACCAAGCTGCAAAGATAGGGGTGTCCAAAATAGACCTAGATTGGAAACATAAGGGAGAGTTATTCCTAGCTAGATGGGTCCATGATGCCTCAGGCCACAAGGGCAGAGATGCCACCCATAAATGGGCACGAGACCGAGGGGTGGATCTAACCATGGACAGTATTTCTCAGGTTATCCATGACTGTGAGACGTGTGCTGCCATCAAGCAGGCCAAGCGAGTGAAGCCCCTATGGTACGGTGGGCGGTGGTCCAAGTACAAGTATGGGGAGGCCTGGCAGATTGACTACATGACACTGCCCCAGACACGCCAGGGCAAGCGCTACGTGCTGACCATGGTGGAAGCCACCACTGGATGGTTGGAAACATACCCTGTGTCTCATGCTATGGCCCGGAACACCATCCTGGGCCTGGAAAAGCAAGTTCTGTGGAGACATGGCACTCCTGAGAGGATTGAGTCAGACAACGGGACTCATTTCAAGAACAGCCTTATCAACACCTGGGCTGGGGAACATGGCATTGAGTGGGTGTACCATATCCCCTACCATGCACCAGCTGCAGGAAAAGTGGAGAGGTACAATGGACTACTAAAAACCCAGTTGAAAGCTTTGGGTGGGGGATCTTTCAAGAACTGGGAGCACCATTTAGCAAAGGTGTGAAGGTCCGCCCGAAATGAACGGGTGACGAATGATTTTTGGGTGCAAAAATAACTAACAAAGGCACAGGGGTTTTGCAGTAACAAATCAACAAGGTGCAATTTTATTGATTATAACCACAGCTAAGTATGCGTTTGGTTAAGGGATCTGGGGAAGAGAAGGGTAAGACAAGGAAAAAAGGGAGGAAAGAAGGTCAGGGAATGGGGTATAGCTACCAAAACGTGATGTCTTCGGGGTCCCGCCGCCAAAACTCGCTGGTACACGTCTTGGGGAGTACTCAAAGGACAGTCGGACCGAACCCCAATATATATACTGTTCTTAGTTGGGGGAAGGGTGGCTGAAATTAGGTTTCTATGGAGGGGAGAAGTCCATTGTTTTCATGGCCGAATGCTCACAGGTACGTTAGGTTTTTCCCCCTCCCTGAGTTGGGAGGGGGTACAGTAGGAGGTTGCCATGGGGGTGCCATGGGGGTGCCATGGGGGTGCCATGGGGGTGCCAATAGGGTGCCAGAGGGGTTCTTGGTTCCTTGATGAGGGGATTCGCATCTCTGTTGGTCCGTCACGGTGGTTGAAGACAGGCAAGAGGGGTCTTCTCATGGAGCGGGGGAGGGAGCCACCCCAGAGCTCAGTCCAGCCAGATCAGGAGGTTGGAAGAAAGTCCAGTTCAATTGTCCAGAAAAGGGCAGCATGCCCCCTTCGAGTACAGCATGGCGTGTTCTGCAAACATCACTTGTGAGCACACTAGATAAGCAGGAGACTTTCTTTCCCAACTGGCTCAGCAGTTTTAACCCTTCGGTAGTTCTCATGACAATTGTGAGGCAAAAAATGAAGGATTTTCGGATGGACTTCTACAAAAGGCCACCTGGTTAGTTAACACCCGAGGTTCCACCAGCCGAGCAGGTCCTGCCCAGTCTGAGTCCCTGAATGTAATAGAAGGAGACAAAGTCCCAGTGGTACATATCAGAGGTTTGTTAGGGAAGACTGTGTGGATTAATTCTGCCTCGAGTACAGACAAACCCATTCGTGGGGTTGTCTTTGCTCAGGGGCCAGGTTGCACATGGTGGATAATGCAAAGAGATGGAACAACAAGATGTGTACCTCAGGGAGATCTGATTGTGGGATAAGAATGATATGCAATATCACTGTTCATAGGATGTTACTGCCATTGTCTGTACATTAAACCATACAGACATGAGATAGAGGGAAATGTGTAAGAGTTGAAGGTCTGGGCAAGTGGAAGATAGAGAAGGAAATGTGTAAGTGTCAAAGGTCTGAGCAAGTGATAGATGGAGCTTTAAGTTACTAAAGTGAAAAGGGAGAATCCTGCAGCTCTGTAATATAGGGCCTGGATTCAGTGGTCCAGTGTGGGGATGTGATGAAGGCACGATGGGTATTGCTTGTAATTTTGGGGAAACAGATGGAAATTTTGTATGAATAATGCACGATGTGTTGTAGTATGTTGATGATATGGGGATAAGGGGTGGAATGTCCTGGGGTGACGTTATGATGCTTGTATCCCCATTCATCTGTTCTGTGCCTTTAAGACTGGCTCTGAAGAGTCGAAGTTTGTTTGGGTTTCTCTTATCAGGGACACAGAGACAGGCAGTACATAAGGCTGTTTTTCACTTCTTGCTTTCAACTTGCTGCTTTGCTTGCTTGCTTTTCTGCTCTCGCTTTTGCCTCTGCTTATTAGCTAGTTCTAGCTAAACAGTCCACATCCATTCCTGGACTGTTTCTCCTCTCCTGTTCCTGTGACCATCTCGAACCTGCTCCAGACTGGGACCCGAGAACACTGAAGGTTTGGCTGCAGCAGCTGGCCCAGCGCCGGAGGGACTGAGAACAGAGCAACCACCCCCGAAAGAGACTTTCTGATTTTGTCATCTTTCTCAGAGCGGTGTCAGCTGGTATTGTTCATTTTGTGTGCTGGGGGGTGCTGTGCCTGAAATAAACAGGTTCTTTCCACCTCTCTCCAAGGAATTTTTTCCCGAACCGGTTAGGGGGAGGGGCCATGTGGGTTTTGCTTTCTGGAGGGGCCCCCTTTGGAGATTCTTTAACAAATTTGCCCTAAACCAGGACAGGCTATACTAAAAGAAATAGAGAGAAAAGTCTCAGAATCTTGCTAAGCTAAGAATAGAAAAGGAATCAATAACAAAGAAGCTCTCTCTGATTCTGTCCCAGAGAGAGCTCGGTCTCTGATTGGCCCTTAATTGTACGCATGCAACATGGGTCAATCACAGGTGCACCTGTTGCATTCCACAGCAGCAGATAACCATTGTTTACTTTTTGCTGCTGAGGCCACAGCTCCTCAGAAAGGGGAAAAATCCTAAAGAAAGGATTTTTCACAAAAGATGTCTGTGACAGGAAACAAATCCTTTTCTTTTGACAACGCTTTCCTGATGCGCTTCCAGTCCATTGTCTTCACCGGCTGTTTGAATTCCCCCTCTGGAAACTCCATCGGTATCTGCATGAACAGTGGAGTCGTGGAGGTCATTGGTGATTCTTTGTACCACTTTCTTTGCCTTGAGGTTTTCGGCCTCGCTCCCAAATCCAAAAAAGAAACTTGAGGTTCTCGTGGGTATGTCTTTCTGGCTGTATCAAAAGAATGCAAGAAGGTCTTTGCTGCTTCTGCTGCCAACAGCATCCACGCCGGAATTCCCTCCGATGCTGTGATTCGTGTTATGAACAAAAATTCAGTTGATTTTTTTTCTGTGAGAAAAAAAGTTACCACTACTGCTGGGATGCTGCCTGTGTTATGGTAATTACGGGTCGTTGTCATTAATGGTTGTTTTTGTATTAGTAAAAGCCCTGGCTAGGGCGAGGTAATGGCCCTTCTCTGAGACAGTGAAGGGTGGAGACCTTCCCGAACAGTGAGAAGAGACCTGGAGGGGGAGGGTTATGCAAAGTGACTCCAGGACCAGCATGCTTTGTGGGACCCCCCCGACTCCAAACGCATGGAGAAAACCCCCAAAACAACTAGCCAAATAAGAGTTGAGAGACTGGAGTGATGTCTGGACGTGAGGAGCCGAGTGCTGAGCCTGCAGAGATGCGGAACATCTTCGGAGCCTCTCGCCCTGACCATGGGAGTCGTCCCCAGCGGTGAGACCAGGTTGACTGGGGTGGGAGGAGTAAGGAACATCTGGCGGGGACTACCACGCCCTAAAGGCTCCCATGAGGACTGGATCCCCCAGCTCTGCCCCTAGTGGACAGAGCTGTGCATATCCTCCTTCTCTGAGTCGCCCTGGGAGACGACGGGATGCTGCAGACCCGTCGAGCCGCCCAATCCTGAGCTGATCACTTTTAATAAAGGCATTAAAAAGGAGAAGAAGTCTCCTGGCCCTGTTTATTTCAGCTGGGGCATCGTCCGGGATAGCCACGCCGCAAGAGGACTCAGGACTGGCCATCTTGGATCTTCAGAGGACAGCTGGCTACTAGGACCAGGGATCGGCTCAGGACAGTGACACAGAGGAGCACCGGATTGGTGAGCAATCTGGTGGCGGGAGTGGGAGACGTGCGCATGTGTGTGTGAGTGAGACGAGGCCGGCAGCCGGACCCTCGACCTGAGAGTGGACCCCTTAGTACTGCGTTTCCGGCTTTTCGCGAGAAAGCCGGCCAGGAACAGGGGGAAGCAAGTGGAATTAGTGTGAGTGAGTCGTCTCCCAAGGGGGAATAAAGGGCCCCCCCGCTCCGGGCATGCGGAGGGAATAGTTGTGTTTGAGTGGCACGCACCTAAAGTAAGTCCTGACAGAGGGAAGTCAGGCAAATTTGTAAGTCTCGAGAAGGATTCGAGTAAGATTTGTCAGTCCTGAGAAGGATTCGGGTAGCTCACAAGCCCTGCAGGCAAAGTAAGTCCTGACAAAGGAGTCAGGCACAAACCCCAGTGAAGGAGGCTGTGGTTTGCTTTTAAGTCCTGATACGGTGAAGCCTAAAAATTGGCGGGTTAGGCAAACTAAAAATCAGGCAGTTGTTTTTCCTGACTGAGGGAGTCAGGCACGACCCGGATTCTTAAGGCCGAGGCTTCGTGTGTTCAAGTCCCGATAGATGTAAGACCTGACGTTGGGAAAGTTGGGCAATCAAGAGATCGGGCAGTTGTTTCAGTATAAAGTCCTGAGCATCAGGCAGAAATTTGAAGTTCAGTGGAGGAGGCTAAAGCTCCTCAAACAAGGGTTTTTTTTGAAATTCCCAGTCAGTAGAGGCACCTTTGGGACTTTTTTATTGAGACCTGGAAAATGGGAGGGTGTAATAGTAAAAAGACTGGCAAGAGACTGAGGTATATACATTCCAATAGTCCCTTAGGAGAACTGTTAGAAAAATGGGATTCTATAGAGGCCACGGAGGGATTAGATAAAGTGAAAATGATCCATTATTGTATGGAAGTGTGGTCAGAATTAGAGGTGCAAGGAGAATGGCCTTGGTGTGGGGCAAAGGATAAGTGGATGTGCCAACAACTAAATAATTATCGGACAGCTCGAGGAGATACTGATCCTGAGCAATTACTGTATATATCTTGCTGGGTAAAGAGCACTGTTGAGGATGAAGGGGTTCGAATTTGTAAGGTACAGAGGAAGAAAGAAGGGAATGAAGGAGGGGATGATAGAACTAGTAAAAGATGGGACCCCCTGGATTATTTGCCTTCTTCTGCCCCTCCACCTTATAATCCTCTTCTTCAAGCACCTCAAATGGCAGGTCCGGTTCTTCCCCCGGCTGCCATCTCATTACCACCTGCTCAAATTCCTCCTTCTACCTCTTCAGCTTCCCCTATGATAAACCCAGTATCTCCTCCGGTTCCTTCTGCACCACTACAAGTGCCTACTCCACCTGCTGCATTCTCCACCCCTTCTCCAGCTCCACTTAATATTCACTCAGGCTCTTCTCCCCCTCGTATTGCTGTCCCTTTTCCTCCTCCTAGTTGGGGCACAAATGCCTCCTCGCCCGATAAACAGCTATCAGCAAATACACCTGCTGATGGGCAGAAAGTTCAGGGTAACCCAGATATCCCTCAAAGTAGTTTGGCATCTGAAGATGGGCCATATTGTAGCACCAGATCCAAGACCTCCAAGGCGAAGAGACTCTTTCCCCTCAGAGAGGTTCCTATGGGAGGAGTAGCGGGAGGTGTTGGCTTTGTGAATGCTCCCCTAACTGCTTCTGAGGTGAGAGGATTCAAGAAAGAGTTGGGGCATTTAGTTGAGGACCCAGTGGGCATAGCCAACCAAGTGGATCAATTTCTAGGTCCAAATATCTACACTTGGGGGGAGATGAATTGCATCCTGAGTATATTATTTTCCCCAGAAGAGGTCCAGATGATAAGGGCGGCTGGCATAAGAATATGGGAGAAAGATAACAGTCCAGGACCCCAGGTGCCAACAGGTGAACAGAAATTGCCACTAACGGAGCCCAGCTGGAACCCTAACCAGGAGGAGGGGAGGAAGGCCATGAGGGAATATAGGTCTTTGATAATACGGGGGATCAAAGAGTCAGTTCCCAAAGGAACTAACACCCAATTGGCATTTGAGGGTACACAGGAGAAAGATGAAGCTCCTGCTGCTTGGCTTAACCGCCTAAGGCGGAACTTTCAGTTGTACTCTAGAATAGACTCAGACACCCCAGAAGGTCAAATGCTACTAAAAGTCCAATTTGTTACCAAATCTTGGCCTGATATAAGGAGAAAATTGGAAAAGATTGAAGATTGGCAAGAGAAGGACATAAATGGGTTATTAAGAGAGGCATTGAAGGTGTATTTAAGGAGGGAGGAAGAAAAAGCAAAGGCCAAGGCTAAGATCATGGTTGCAGTAGCTAGAGAAAGTGCAGGGTGGGCGGGTCCACCACCAGGAGGAGGCAAGCATAGGCCCCTTGTACTGTCAGGTGCAAGAGGGATGGAGACACCTCAAGGCCTTTTGAGAGAACGACATTGCTCTTACTGTGGAAAGGCAGGACACGTCAGGAGGTTTTGTAGAAAGCTCAGTCTCGATGCGGCAATAGACAGGGAACAAGATAATTTAGGGAAGATCCTTAAAGGTGACGATTAGAGGGTCAGGGGCTTTACACTTTGGGAGACCCAATGCAACATCTAGAAGAGCCCTTGGTAAACTTTGAGGTGGGACCCCTAAATGAAGAATTTGAATTTTTGGTTGATACAGGAGCAGATAAGTCCTGTCTCAACAAAGTACTAAAAAGTATAGTATAGTATAGTGAAAAAACATCTGAAGTTAGACAAAAACAGCTAGGTAGAAAGGATATCCAATAGCACCAAAACTGGCCAGTAATACTTAACCTATAATAAGTGATGTGAAAGTAAAAGGTACCTTTTTGTTGTCTTGTTGTGTGTGTGAGAGTGAGTCACAAGCAAAGTCAGCCTCAACTTCCCGGGCAGGTGGGAAGGGGGCAGTGGAAGTGTGTGTGTGTGTGTGTGACCTGCAAACCAGGCTTGTGTCCCCCGGGCGGGTGGGGGCTGTGGCCAAAGAGTGCGTGTGACCTGCAAACGAGACTAGCGCTCCCCAGGTGTGTGAGGGAGCCGTAGCTGTAAGAGCGTGAGTTACACGCAGACAGCCTCACAGGTGAATGTGCACCAGAGGCAACCAGAGTCAGGGCCCTTCCAAGAGGCCCAGGGATACTGAGACCTGTGGGCCAACCCCAAGGTGAGGAGAGCCACAGTGATTTTCTAGGAATAATGATCCAGTTTGTGTCTTGAGGGGGTGAAGGAGTGGGTGATAGTGAATGAGAAATAAGAGTGTGAATATAGACGAAGTGCAAGGGGTTGAAAGAAAAGTAGTATTTAAGTTGTAAGTGAAAGTAAGAAACAGAAGCAAGAGATAAATAAGATCTTGAAAATAGAACAGAAAACCAGTGAATTAAATACACAGAGATATAGGAGAATAAAAGTACTTTGGTGTTGGAGATGAAGGGAGAACGACCATCCTTTAATGCATCAAACTCAGGTTTATTGATCGATCAGCCACCTTAAATAATAGTGTTAACGAACTTCATGCATATTCCAAAATCCAAGTTCATGATAGGCTAACAGAGAAAACTCTAGCCACTCCTTTTGTTTTACAATACCTACAATTGTTTATTAAAAACAGAACCAATGTTCCCAAAGCTTCCACATCTGTTCCCAGGGTGCCATCTTTTCCCAGAGAGGGTGTTCTGCTTGTTATGGGAAGACTTTCTGAGAACTTTATTGTTTATAAAGAGAGTCTAATTGTTTATAGAAATCAGGCTGGGAACTGCTTTAGGAACTGCTTTACTTTTACCTTTTACTTTTCTCTCAATTGTATGTCTTCATGGCCTTTTTCTTTAAGCCATTCTCCGACATTTTGGGAGTTAAGTTAGCTGAGAAATACAACTCCTTGCAAAATACGGAGTATGTAGAAGTTGATGAGAGAAACATGCAAGCTATGGAAAAAGAGAAATTAACCAATAACATTAAACAGAGAAACTGAGTTTTGATAAAATCATTAAATAGCAGACCATTAATGCCTGTGTTTGAAAGCCCGTTTCAGGTACTCTTCATTACTAATTCGACTGTGCAGACCAAAAGAAAAAGGTTGGACTCACAACGCTCTCACCCCCTGGCATTGGACCAGGATTCAACATCAGGTTTTTTTCCCTCTGGCATTTTGGCATTGGACTGGACTGCACCCCATTCTCCCTCTGGCATTGGACCGGACTCCATCCCTTTCTCCTTGTGGCATTGGGCCAGACTCCCAGTTTTTCCCCTCTGGCATTGGACCAGAGTCCACACCACTCTCACCCCCCGGCACTGGACAAGATTCATCTGCTTCACAAGCTAAATCACCTGAGTATACTGTGGTAAAAGGACCAAAGGATTTAAAGTTGACTCTCAGAAGGAAGAGTCAAATAGACTGAACTGTGTGGGAAAAAAATTGGCATCAAGAGTTCTAATATTGATTAAAATGTTTCAAAACTGTTCTGTGTAATCTATGTTGGTAAAAAGTTTAAGACTGTAAATAAGTAATTCTGGTTAAGTTCCCCAATTTATTTCTAAAGACTCCAGGTTAATCCTCTACAGAGCAGTCCCCTGGGAGAGGAAACCAAAATTGGTAGGGAACAGACCAAGAGAGGTTTAACCAGAGAAGCGGGTAGAAGGGACTCTAAAGAGCTTGGAAGCTTTTCCTCAGTAAAATTCCCCAAGAGGCAAGGCCGGGTGGGCAGGCTGTGCAAGATGACCCATACCGGACTCTTGGGAAGGGTAGTACTGATGGCTCTGATTGCTGATGGTGCTCTGGGAAGCCCAGCTGAGCCGTGCAGTGAATGCTACCAACCCCTCTATGAGGAGGAAGTGAGCTCCTTGTCGAGAGTCCACATCAGTTCTAACCCTGATTGTGTTAACCCCTCCCAATTGGTCCTTTATCAGGAAAATAAGAGAGTGTATTGGAGAGCATACAATACTGCCACTTATAGGCAGCCACTCCTAGGAGAGTGCCCTATAGGGGAAGCCTGGTTGTGCTTTGAATGTGATGCTGCTGAAACAAGCTCAGCAGATCTAGTAAAAAGCAAAGAAATGGTGAAAATGGTAAGAAAAATTGTTTGTTACAAGTATTTATATGAGTGTACTGGAAAGGAGATAAACCCCTTTTGGAACACATTTCAGGGGAGCTCTAAACCCCTAGGTTTGATCTCGTCTGGCAACTGCATTGCTAGAGTGATAAAACAAATTTTCTTCTTACCCAAAGAAACTGGATCAAGTTTGGGAGTTCCTATATATAATGATTTGGGAGAAAATAAACAGAACAGGCAAAGTGAAATAGAAATTGAGAAAATCCAAAATTGTAAAAGCCAAGTTCGGATCCCAATATCTATGTTAAACAAAGTCATCCGGCTCCAGGCAGTATTAAAAATAAAGAATTCAATTATTAGGAACATTTCAAACGAAATAAAAAAATTAGCATGTGTAAATAATCAAGAACAAACTCCTACACTTGATCCCAGTGGGTGGGAGAACCTGGAGATTTTCAGAAAGGATGTATGGGAAAAGGTAGTTTTTCTCGCTGTGTGTGTACTTGGAGGATTGCTCTTTTTACTGTGCTTATTTATCTGTTTTAGTAAGATAGTACTGGCCGTGCAGACCAACCTGAAGAAACCAAGAAAAGTAACAAGGTTAAGTAACCATGATTACCAAAGTGCACAAGAGATTTATAGTAGATTCAAAACAAAAAAATTGTAAGTTGATGCTAGCTTAAAATTTAAGCTCGATCAAAGAAAAAGAGGGGGGACTGTTATGAACAAAAATTCAGTTGATTTTTTTCTGTGAGAAAAAAAGTTACCACTACTGCTGGGCTGCTGCCTGTGTTATGGTAATTGCGGGTCGTTGTCATTAATGGTTGTTTTTGTATTAGTAAAAGCCCTGGCTAGGGCGAGGTAATGGCCCTTCTCTGAGACAGTGAAGGGTGGAGACCTTCCCGAACAGTGAGGAGAAGAGACCTGGAGGGGGGGGTTTATGCAAAGTGACTCCAGGACCAGCATGCTTTGTGGGACCCCCCCGACTCCAAACGCATGGAGAAAACCCCCAAAACAACTAGCCAAATAAGAGTTGAGAGACTGGAGTGATGTCTGGACGTGAGGAGCCGAGTGCTGAGCCTGCAGAGATGCGGAACATCTTCGGAGCCTCTCGCCCTGACCATGGGAGTCGTCCCCAGCGGTGAGACCAGGTTGACTGGGGTGGGAGGAGTAAGGAACATCTGGCGGGGACTACCACGCCCTAAAGGCTCCCATGAGGACTGGATCCCCCAGCTCTGCCCCTAGTGGACAGAGCTGTGCATATCCTCCTCCTCTGAGTCGCCCTGGGAGACGATGGGACGCTGCAGACCCGTCGAGCCGCCCAATCCTGAGCTGATCACTTTTAATAAAGGCATTAAAAAGGAGAAGAAGTCTCCTGGCCCTGTTTATTTCAATTCGTATGATGTCTTCTCCTTGTTGCTGCGCTTCATCTGAAGTCTCTTCATCTTCACGAAATCCCGAAGTTGAAGGATAATCCATTTGCTGTGTTGTAATTGTTTTCTTAGATGTGGTTTTCTTTTTATATGTTGTTGAAAAAAATTGCTGCATTGTTGCAGTCTCGCCACGAGATGACGCTGTGGCTCCGCTGAACAGATCCGGCATGTCGTGCACTTCGGTCATCCCCCCACAAGGTGACGCTGTCATCGGACGGGACAACCTTGATGACGGCACGAACTTGACTGTTTATTGTTCAGCAGACTGCCGCATTCGCAATTTTGTTTGAGACCGAGTCTGCATGGCTCTTGATTGAGCTAACAATGGAGGTTGAATACGCGAACATCTCTGTCATGGTTTAGGCCTGGCACAGAGCCAGTGCCCCCATGAGAATACCCTCTCCCCGGTGTCTGCTGTGAGATGTGACCAGGAATAAGCAAAGCAGGCCCCCACTTAGAAATAAAGAAAACTTTATTAACTAAACTACAAGAAAAGAAGAAAGAAGAAAAAAAAAAAAGGGAAAAAATTAAAAACCTTACAAAAGCACTTTCGTCCTCCCCCCCCACCAAATTTCCCATTGCAATACATTCCCCCAAAACCACCAACTCTCAGTCCGGCACCACCCTTTAGAATACTCAATCTTCAGTTCATGAAGAGGAGAGGAGTCCTTCTTGCACCGTAGGCTTCCCCTGGAAACACATTGAAACCTCGTGTGCTTCCATGTCACTCAGCACCGCCCAGAAAATCCTTTTGCCATTGTGACACCTTTCCTTTCATGCCCAGTGCTCTCACCACTGTGCATGGACCAGAGCTTCTTCCAGGGTTGTGTTTCAAGGATGCCTTGTCTCACTCCATAAAAGGTACAGTCTCTCCTTCGGGACATTTTTCCCCCCCAATTTTTCACCCCCTGGGGCCGAGGGGTACCCACACTGAACCCTCCTGGTTCTGAGGCACTGCCTCCCCCTAAATGCAGTCTCTGTGTCACAGGAAAAAAAAATGGTTCAGTCTATGGCCACACAAGAAAAGTCCAGCCAAACGGCCACTCCATCATCTCTCCCCCCCTCAAGAGTCTTCTGCACTTCCCTCGTGGCCCATTCCCCATTCCCTCTTATCTCTTATCTCTCTTCTCATTCAGTTCCAGGAGGATCAGCATTTGCAAGGTCTCAATCATGTGAGAAAAGGGTTAAAAATTTCAGTTTCTGCCTGTCCCAGAGCTCTGTAACTCCCACTCTGCCCCGACCTTGGCACCTTCTTGCTGCACTTTCCCCCTTCTCCTCCTGGGCCAGCGCCTCTATCGAATTCAGAAGCTGTCTCTCTCTCTCTCTCTCTCTCTCTTCCGTGGGGGGAGGGGGGGGGGGAGGGGGGGGCTGCCTGATGTCTCTTGGTCTCTGCCACCCTGTCACAGAATGCGGCCTTTGTCGGGGATGAGCCATTTGTCGGGTGCAGGGAAAACTCGGGGCTCAATATGAGTCAACAGCAAGTTCCGTTTATTGAAGAGAGCATCAAACACTTATACAGCAAGTAATAAGCTTATGAATATTCTGTAAGCCAAGTGATCTATTGGTTAAACTATACCATCAACTCTTCCTCATTCCTTTGGGCCTACATTCCCTATCTCCCACGTCTCTCTGTCTACTTGTTATCATACCCAGCTAGGCCCAAGGACATGCTATCTTGCAGGTGCAGGACTTGGAATTAGCCACGGCCTTGCACATTTCCAGTCTCTAGTCAGCTAAATTCCCAACACCACCCTTCCATCCTTGGGCTGCGCCTACCTCATGGCCGCGTGGCTTTTCCCCTCCCCCAGCCCAGCCGGCAGCTGGGACAGGGAGAGAGATCCAAAGCCTTTCCCAACGGAAGTCCCAAGAGGCTCCCGGGGCACACAGCTCTGGGTTTTAACCCCTGTGTTTTTCCTCAGAGGCCGTCCTACAATCTGAGCATCCATTGGCCTGATGGTAGTGACCACAGCATCCCAGAAATCCCATTCCCGGTCCAACCACCACAGTCTCCCCTGGATGGGAGAGGCTTGGACCCCAGGGATTGGGACTGAAGGCACCGGGACCTGAGAGGGGGTGGAGCCCTGGGATGTCAAACCCCGAGCACAGCCCCTCCTCACCCAAGACGTCACAGGGGATCGGACCTGCCTCCGACCGTGCTCTGCTCTCCGCACACGTGTGCCTTCGGGAATGCCTCCTGTCTCCTCTGAACTGACGTCACTGTCTCACTCCCATTCTACCTCTGAAGTGTCCTCCCTACGATCTGTCCCCGACTCTCTCTCCTCCTCCTCTGACACTGTATCCACACCTCCCACCGGTGCGAGCAGCCCGCTCCCCGCTGGTGCCCCTGCCCAGCAATTTGGGCTGATCTCCGCGTCCTGACTTCCGGGTTTGACATCACAACCGCGCGTCCCCTGCGTCTCCCTATGGTAATCGGCTGGATCTCTGTAACCGCCCCAAGCTCGCTGCCCGTGTCTGAGACCCCCACGTTGGTCTGAAACCCCTCCCCAGAGGTCCCGCGAGCCTTGCCCTTCGTGGACGTTTTTGGCACCACGCCGGATGAGGCGCTGAGCTCGCAAAAGCCGCACCAGAACTCGCGTCATCCCCTGCCAGCTTGCACCGCAGCCACGCCGCCGTGCTCACGGCGAGAAAGCACTTCCGCCCACCCCTCCTTTCCCCCTTGAATCCCTCCTTCTGCCTCCGCTGCTTTTCCAGTCTCGTCTGCCCCTGGCCCCTGAGAGCTGGAAGAGCGTGCCCCTAAGGAGCGACCTGCTTCCTCGGTCTCGCTGGGAGAAAACCTCAGCTCGTCTGGGATTGGGATGGTATCGTCTGTGCCTGAGTCGGAGTCTGAAGCTCCTGCACTCTCTGGGGTTTTCAGGGTGTTTTAGAGATCTATTGAGCTTTCGGAATGGTGGGACTGGAGGCAGTGACATTTCTCCCTGCTCCCTTTCCTCGAGAGCTTTTTCCCCTGGGCCAGTTGGGATCAGAGCCAATCTCCGTTTTGAGCCTTGCTCTCCTCCCTCTGCCCCTGTGGGATTTGCAACAAGTTGTTGCCTCGCCAATCTTTTTGACTGCGCTGAGGTTGCTTCTAACATAATTCTTGCAGGAGACAGCAATTTCAAGGCCATCTCATCCTTTTTCATAGCTAAGAGATAAAGGTGTCTATTAATTTCTTGCCAAAAACCCACTTCAAAAAACAGACCCATCTCTGAAAATGGGTAATTCAGTCTCACCCACAACAAAAGATCTTTGAGCTCTTTCTTTGGGATCCCTACCTGTGGGATCTCAACACATCAGCCCTGATGTGCAGAGACACCGAGACAACCCTTGGGGGGCTCGGAGGTCCTGGACTGTTGCCAGAAGTGTCTGGTGGCTGGACTTTGATCCTGCACAGGAGACGACACCTGTATGAGGATGGGAGGATCACACTGGGATAAATGGTGAAGGGATAGGTTAATTATAGTGTGAAACACAGGTTTTAGAATTTCAGTACAGGGGGGTCTAGAGAAGTAAGATGGAGGAATTGGGGCGTGTCCTGTTCTTCTTCTTCTTCTTCTTGGCCTCCATCTTCTGTGGTGGTGGTGGCACTTTGGGATTGGTTCTTACTAAAAGTGCACTTGTCAATAAGGGTGAAAAGCATTGGGGAAAATAGGTAAATATCTTATACGTAGTTTAGGGTATAAAGATAAGTGACCGCCCCGAAGGCAGTCAGTGTGTCCATGGCTGACGTGCTGTGCAGACCTCTGTCGGGCCGAGAGAAAATCTTGTAGATAAAAACTAATAAACACTGAAGACCGAGAAAAAACCTGAAGACTCTTTTCGTCCTTTGGAGCGCGGGCTGTCCCAAGGCCTCCCCGAGCCTTTCCAGGCCATCAAAAACAGCCGAGAATGGGACACCTACCGTATGTGTGTCTGCCACGCCTTGTAAGGCGGACAAAATCCCTAAATGTTCCTGGGAGAGTGTGCCCTCCATGTTCTTAATTTTGACCTTCTCACCAAATTTGTGTTGTCAGAGCAGTCCGAAGGCTCCCGATCTCCATCCAGCAGATCACAGGAGATGGATTCAGAGGCGCCTTTCTGATTCCGGTCTGGGCTGTTCTGCTACGAACCTTCTTCGGCAGAAGCTGAGTGTGATGGTCTCAGTGGCTGCTGCTTCTTCAGACACTTCTGGCTACTTTCTGGCTTCTTTCCCAAGGAGTTATCAGTACTCTCCTGGGAACATGGCAAACTCGGGAGCTGCCCACTCAGCTCTTCAGGGCTTCAGGGTTGCCTCCCTTGGTGGGAGAGCCCGGCCAGGGAACGCCAAATGACCGCTCCATGTCTCTGCATGGTCACGCGTAGGATGGCCTTGGGACAGCCCGCGCTTCAAAGGACAAGTCTGGACTCTTCAGATTTTCAGTCTTTGATATTGTTTATTATTTCTAATCTACAAAATTTTCTTCCAGCCTGACAGAGGTCTGACCAGCAAGGCAGCCAAGGGCACTCTGATCTCCCACTGGGCAGTCGTCTATTTTTATACTAAAAACTACGTACATCATATTTACCTTTATTTCCCAAAACCTTTCACCCATGTTAGCAAGTGCACCTTCACCAAGAACCAATCCCAAAGTGCCAACATCACCACAGAAAATGGATGACAAGAAGAAGAAAGAAGGACAAGACACGCCCTGATCCCTCCATCTTCTCTCCATAACCCCCCTGTACCAAAATCTTAAAATCTGTATTTCTACCCTGTAAATACTTAATTCTTACACCATTCATCCCCAAGTGATTCTCTTGTCCTCAAACAGGTGGCACATCCCTTGCAGGGTCAAAATTCAACCACCAGGCACTTCTGGCAACATTCCAGGATTTCCGAGCCCCCCCCAAGGGTTGTCTCGGTAGCTCTGGACATCCGGAGTGATGTGCTGAGTTCCCACAGTAACCCTGATGAATTCCATAGGGCTCTAATAAGAATAACTAGAAGCTGCCTGGCTGGTGGCCCCTCGTGAAATTGCAGGACAGATGGACTCTTTCTCCTGGCTGGGAGACATTGTGGCGTTCCATCCATCCCATCACGATCAGACACTTCTCTGTCCTCTTGGAGAGGTAACAGTGACTTTTCTCCGTGTTTTCCTGGAGAAGGTTTGTCCCTTTGGGACCGTGGGTTTAGCCCAAATAGCCTAAGAGCTAGGGCAAGGAACGGCTTTCCCAACATAGCAGCTGCCTACATCCCGGGGTAGGCTTGCAGGCTGTTGGGGACAGTTGCCTTTTTCATGGGCAACAAGTTTTCTGTAGAAGAAAATGTAATTCTGTCTGTGTAGAGTGATATGATACCTCATAATGAGGCAGAGCGGAAATTTTCCAGGGTAGAAATCCATTTTGATTTAGGTGGAATGTACATCTTTGAGTTAAGTCAAGTCTGTGGCTTGCTGTTTAGTCTGACTGCCTGTTCTCTTGAAGGGCCTGTGCTTGGAAGGACTGCTTCAGCCAAAGGACAAGAGATAAGGGTGGAGGAGGGGGGCAGACAGAGCAGGGCAACCTGACCCAGGAGTTCTTTCTGAAGAATTAGCGGCAAGTGTGGAATGAGTATGTATGAACCTATTATGAAATTGCATGCATATGTATTTGAGAGGGAGATAAAAGGAGATCTGGAGTTCCCAGAAGTACGCATGTCATTTTAGGGAAACGATTCCCACATGCTTCCAGCGCTGTAATAAACATACTGGCTTTAGAACTTTCACAAAAGTTGTGGAATTTTGTTTATCTCTGCAAAAGAGTATGGGGATTGCTGTTTTGGATGACGCCCTTCGCAGTCTATTGGATTGGGCTAAGGCTCATGTCTTCCCTGTAGATGTGAAAACTGTCCTTACTCTACAGCCTTGGGACACACTCGGCGATTGTCTGTGGAATGATGTCATCAAGGGAGGTATGACCGCACCCTGTTTAGTAACCCCTTGGGGAGTCCTTTCCAGGGTTATACGGGGCTGGACCACAAGGGAAAGCGAATAAGAGATGGAGGCTTCGGAGTGTGAAGATACTGTCTGTGTGGGCACTGCCTCCCCGGGTGCTGGGGAGGCGAGCCGGGCGGCTGCTGGCTCTTCTCCAGCTCTGCATGGACCTGCAGGAGACATGGGGGTCCCCCACGGAATCGATCCCTCACCTAGCGATTATGTTCCACCAAAATATCCCCATCCCCATGATTATGTAAAGTGGAAATATCCCTCTCCGGCAATGCCACAACCGCCAACCTTGGCAGCCATGTGCCCAGCAGACTTGGAGGAGCGCCTTCTGCCTCCCCAGCGCCGCAGACAGTGGCAGGAATGTCCCTGCTGAAATCAGCAGTTTGGCCTTTCCCTGCTCGGCATGTAGCAGCTGGGGGGGCCTTTTGCCACACTTGGCTCTGCTCCAGCCACCAGCGATACCTGTCTCTGTTCCGCAAGCAGAAGCAGGCGTCTTTTTCTTGGCCATCCTCGCCTCGATTGCCAGTGCCGGCTTTCCCTGCTAAGCAAGATGCTTGGACCACCTGCTGACTCCGCTCTCTTCTCCACTGTGGTGAGTCAGGAAACCATCCCTTTATGGCCAGCCAGCCCCATGTTACCCGCCTCTGGTTCCTTCCCCCCCCACACTGCAGGTGGAGGGGGCATCGCCTCTGCCGTTGGTGAGTGATGCAGCTGGACGGACTGCCCCTCCAGCTCCTGCATTGCTAGCTATGGAGTCTGTGCAAATATACTGGCCACACCCCTCTGCATCGCCAGTGCCTGCCAGTGTGCCTTTGTTCCAGCTAATGTCACTTCCTCCCCCGGTTCTCCCCCCCTCTTCTGCGGCACCGATGATGGCAGCATGGGCAGGGGCACCAGCAGCGTATTTTCTATTGGCAAATGTGAAAAATGCCAATCGCTTGTTTTTAGAATTTTAAAAGTTTAATAGTAATAAAATGGTGTACTGGTTCACAGCAAATTTGGGAGGGAACCCCCAAAGGGGCTCCTCTAGGAAAGCAGATTCAATTTGCCCCTCCCCCAACCGGTTCAGGAGAAAATACCTCCTTGGGGAAAAGTGGAAAAAAACCTCTGTTTATTAAACAATAAAATCTAAACAATTTTAACCAATAAAACCTCTTCCTACTCCAAAAAAGATGACAAACTCAGAAAAGTCCCCTCTCCAGGTTGCAGTTCGGCTCACTCAGTTTGTTATCAGTCCCTCCAGCGCTGGAAATGCTGCAGCCCAGGCCCGGCTCAGTGGGCCACAGATGTGAGCTGCCAGTGCTCTTCTGGGTGTTCAGTCCAGAGCAGGTTTAAACAGGTCCAAAGAACAGGGAAAAAAAACACAGTCCAGGGAACATCTTTGCCTCAGCTAGCTAAAACTAACAAAAACAAAGGAAAGCTCTGTCCCACTGTCAGTCCATCCGCAGACAACACAGTCCAGGAGCAGGAATGTGGAGGAGTGAATGCAGTGTCTGAAAACAAACTACGTGCTTCTTCTCTTCCCCCTTCACTCTCTGGAACAAGTGTTAAAGGTGCAAAACTTATTATTCAGCATAAACAGAACAAGACAATTGGGGATAAAAGCATCATATAGTCAACCCAGGACAAATGGTTATAAAAATAGCAATATAATTAGAGTAATAAAAATTTGGACAATTAGGATTTAGGACAATTCAAGACAATTAAAACAAAGAGTTACGGACAGTCCGGGTACCTCTTTCTGGGCAAAATAAACCCAAAAAAGACACACGTTAACAGAGGATTACTGCTTAAAAACAATAGCCTGTTGCATATTCATACACCTCATAAATGATACATAAATTCCATTCAGACAAAGGATTCTGTCTGGTTAGTGTCAACTTCTTCCTCTGAATCCTAACAGCATCTTCAAGGCTGAGAAAGGCAGGAAGGAGTTAGTTTCTTCTGATAAGAGAGCAATAAATTGCTTTTCTCTGAAAGATGTAGGTATTCTGTGGCTGCTATCTTGGTGTGGTTCGTCTCTTTAAAAAAAGTATCTTACATAGCATAGTTTCTATTTTAACATTATGTTATAACCTAAAACTATATTTAACATACTACTTAGGAAAATTAATACAGCATAACTTTCTAACATAACACATATAATATTCATATTAATATTTGCGAAAAGCCAATCATAAAACACACATTTTTCACAGCAAATAATGCAACAGGAGCCATGCTCCTTTTCTCCCCCCCCCCCACCTCCATTGGCGGGAATGGTGCAACTGCCTCGCCCTGTCATGAGCAGAGCTTGGGAGGCTGTGCTTTCTGTCTCAGCGATACCGGCACCACCGCCTGGAGTGCCTGCCATCGTCCCCCCTCCTGCCTTTGCAGTGCAGGCGCAAGAAGCACCGCTTTTACTGTCAGCAAATGCCGCGATCGGAATCAGGGTTACTTCTGCCCCTCTACTTTTATCAGCACAGACTGGACAACTGACTCCTCCTCCCTCCCTTCCCCCCGTGCAGCATGTAGATCTGCTGACTTCATGTCTTTTGCAGTTCTACCACCACAGCCCCATGCCACTCACCGTGGGCAGGGCCATGCTGCAGGCAGCCCCTGTGCCCCCTGCCGCCCTGGCAGTGGCAGCTGGTTTCTCCACGGTGCAGACAGTGGCTGCACCCCCAGATGCTGCCCCACCAGTGGGTGGCTTCTCTGCCCGAAGCTTGTAACTAGCCCCTCTGCTCTGCAGCTTGCAGATAATTCTTTGGCTTTGCTGTCCCGCCCGTCCCCATTCCAGGATGCAGTGACAGCCACGAACACCAACAGTCTGGCCCCCAACAGGGACATGCCCTGGCAGCGGACTGCCAGCACTGACAAGCAGCGACACCATCCCAGAGCCATCTCTGGATGTTGCCTCCTTGTGAGGGACTGTGCAACTGATGAACTCTCACCGGTTTTGGGAATTAGTTAAGTTGCGAGCTTTAGAGAATGGAGATTGGGATTGATAGAAAGAGTGGGGATGCCTGGGGGTGGATTTACTAGCACAGCAAATCTGGGGGAAGGAGCCACAAATGACAGCCAAGTAGTTAATCCGGCACCTCAGGAGGGGACCCAGGTGGATTAGGGTGGCAGTGCTCCACCAGAAGGGGAAGTCCAAGCCTTTCCCTTTATAAAGCTGCCCCAAATACAGGACATGCTGACAGGCACAATGGCATTGCCTGCCGGGTCGTCCAAGATTTGCAAGATAAGGTAGTGAAATACGGCCTTGGTTCTACATAAGTTATGCAAATTATCAGTGTTAAACACTTACCTGCTTGCTCCATTTGACATTGGACATATAGCTCAAGTATTGTTCCAACCTGTGCAATTTAAAGTTTTTCAGGACAATTGGAGACAGATAGCTCAAAGGGTTGCAGCAGAGAATACGCAATTGCCTCAGACTGATCCTAGATGCTACATCGGGGTGGATGCTCTTATGGGGGAAAATGCCTTTTCTAATCCTGATCTTCAGGCTGCCTGGGACCCTATCATTCCTGAAGAGTCAAAAGGTAGGCTTCGTAGCATTGTTAAAAATTATAGAGACAGCCACTCCCAAGCCACAGTATGTGAAAATAATTCAAGGAACAAAAGAACCATTTGCATCATTTGTTGAGAAAATTGCAGCAGCTCTGGAGAAGCAGGTTGAGGATGATCATTTGAGGCAAGTTTTATGCAAACAGTGAGAGACAACGCAAATGACGACTGCTGGAAGATCATAGATGCTCTTCCAGGCGACCCAGCACTAACAGACATGGTCCAAGCATGTTCTAAAGTAAGTTCTGTAGACTACAAAATGTCTGTTCTGGTGGCTGCCTTACAGCCAGGCCGAACATCCTCAGGGGATGGATAACAAAAAAAGGGAAAAAATAAGGGCAAGCAAAAACAGGGAACACAGAAGTGGAAAGGAACGAATACTAATTTCTTGTGTTCTAGGTGTACAAAGGCAAGTCATTTTGCAAACCAATGTAAGTCTACATACCATGCCAATGGTCAGCTCTTGGTAGGTCTGGGAAATAGGAAGATGAGCACACAGGGGAACTGCGCTCTGACACAAGTGATTCCTCAGGGCATGGTACCGGCACAGGCTTACTCAGCCAGCTTAGGGCCAGTACCCAAGGAGCAGCCAAGGTGGATGTACACACCACAGCAACAGTCATCTTAGAATCTTGCTGTGTACATAAGGTTCCTCTGGATGCATTTGGACCTTTGGGACAAGGACTGAGTGTACTGCTTCTGCGAAGATCTAGTGCCACCCACCAAGGAATCTTTGTGCACCCAGGTGTCATTGACTCTGGCTTTACAGGTCAAATTTGTGCCATGGTTTCCATGTCCACCCTCCCATCACAATTCTGGCAGGGACTTATATTGCTCAACTTGTGCCTTTTCAGTCATGTGTCCCCAGGACTGACCAGCGGACTCATGGAGATGGCCTCTTCCGATCCACAGGACCACCACAACTCTTCTGATCTGCAGATATTTCTTCTCAGCAACCACAGATGACATGTACTGTGATTCTACCAGGTGCTAGCCCACCTCAGATGCAGCTTCGAGGTTTGATTGACACAGGGGCTGATGAGACACTCATCTCCTCTGCGTGACCTCCTACGTGGCCCTTGGATTCTATGGGTCTGGCCATCAAAGGGATGGGGGGTGTGATGCAGAGCTTTATTAGTAAACGGTCTGTGTTGATCAAAAACATAGATGGGCAGACGGGTACAGTTCGACCCTATGTCACTGCAGCTCCAATCAATCTCTGGGGGCAGGATGTAATGGCTGTCTGGGGGTACAAATTGGGACGCATTTTTAATTGGATCCACTGCGCTGAAGGGCAAAAAATATCGAACTCTGCCTTTATGGTGGCTAGTGAAGACCCATCTGGGAACACCAGTGGCCCCTGGCAAAAGAGAAATTGGTCGCCCTTTGTGAATTAGTTCAGGAACAACTTCAACAGGGACACATTGAGCCTTCTACTAGCCCCTGAAATACTCCTGTTTTTGTGATAAAGAAAAAATCTGGGAAATGGAGGCTGTTACAGGACCTCCGAAAAATTAATGCAGTGATGCAAAGCATGAGGGCACTGCAGCCTGGTATGCCCTCACCCACCATGCTCCCTATGGGATCAGAAATCTTGATAATTGATTTGAAGGATTGTTTTTTCACAATTCCTTTGCATCCTGATAACAAATCAAAGTTTGCCTACTGTGCCTGCAATTAACAGTGCTGAGCCTGTGAAGAGATATCAATGGAAAGTTTTGCCACAGGGCTGTCACAATAGTCCAACTATTTGTCAGTGATATGTGGCTCAGGCCTTGTCCAGAGTCTGTGAGCTGTTTCCTGACACATATTGCTATCACTGCATGGATGACATCCTGGTGGCAGCATCGACCCAGTATGAGTTGCTGAGGATACAGTCTCAGCTATTTGCTGGTCTGCATTCTTATGGGCTGCAAGTGGCTCCAGAAAAGGTTCAGCAGCATTCTCCTTGGAAATATTTAGGAGTCAAAATTCTGGATCAAACCATTCATCATCAGGAGGTGCAATTCATGGATTCTATTAAGACTCTGAATGATGCCCAGAAATTGCTGGGTGTCATCACTTGTTTGTATCGTTATTTGAGGCTAACCATGAAGCGATTTTCCCCACTGAATAATATTCCAAGAGGGAACTCTGACCTGAGATCACCTCAGAAATTGACTCCTGAGGCACAATGAGTGCTGGAGTGTGGAGAGGTTAGTTCAAGAATGGCTTAAAGAAAAAGGCCATGAAACATACAATTGAGAGAAAAGTAAGAGGTAAAAGTAAAAGCAGTTTCTAACAGCTCTCAGCCTTCTGATTTGTGTAAACAATTAGACTCTCTCAGGCATCATTCTATAAACAATGGAGTTCTCAGCTTGTCTTCCCATGGCAAGCAGAACACCGTCCTTGGGAAGGCCTGTTATCCTGGGAACAGATGCAGAGGTTTTGGGAACACTAGTTTCTGTTGTAGTTTCGGGTTTCTGTTTTGGTTTCTGCTTATGATAAACAATTGTAGGTATTCTAAAACAAAAGGTGTGGTTACAGTTTTCTCTGTTAGCCTATCATGGAGTTGGATTACAGAATATTCATGAAGTTCGTTAGTATTGTTATATAAGGTGATTGATTGATCAATAAAGTCGAGTTTCGATGCATAACTATGGTCGATTCTCCCTTCATTCTCTAACACTGGAGGAAGTTCAACAAGCTGCTTCTGCTAGTCAGGTTTATCGAGTAGATCCTTCCATTGATATCACTGTTTTCATTACCAACCCAGATCTTCATCTTACAGGTATCATTGGCCAATGGAGTGACAAATGGTCTGATCCCTTGCACATTTTAGAATGGGCCTTCTTGCCCCATCACCCAAAAAAGACAGTACCCACATTGTTTGAATTAATTGCTCAAATACCTTCAGCAGTGTTTGCAATTAATGGCAGCCGATACTGCAAAAATTATTCTACCGGTAGAGCAGGATGCCTTTGAATGGAACTTTATTAACAGCGCTCCTTTGCAAAGTGCGATGCAAAACTTTTCAGGGCAGATTGTTTGTCATCTGCCCAATTATTGCATTAGAATCCATGATGTTCGTATGTCTGAGATGTAACACACAACAAACTCCCTTTGGTCATCAGCAAACAGCACGATTATTGTTCAGGGCTGTCTTTTATAGTCCATTCAAAACTCCCGGGTCGAGACAGGTCATTGGTCTATTCCTGTGCCCCCAGACTCTGAACCAATAATATGCCTACATCTTAGGAGAGCTCCCACTGGCTGTGAGCTTCTGTCAGTCAGCCTAGCGGCTGCTTCATGGAGCTGAGCTGGGCTCCTTATTATAACTTCATTAATGCTAATGCAACATCTTACTGTTTTGTTTTTACTAAAAATTGTGATCTGTTGTCTGTCATCTATTTGCAGGAGTCCCTAGCAAACAAGGTGACAAAAACAGCATGGTTTTAATTTGCATGACTTATGTATTACTGAAGGTGCAGCATATTGGTTTAGAGTCTGTAGGTAAGAATTTCTTAATGTTTAGGTTATAAATCATAGCTTATTTTAGCAGCAACAAGCCCCTTAACTCCTAACACTGTTGAAGAAATTTTAACTACTAGAGAAAACAATTCGTAAAGAAAAAGCTAGTAAGACAGTTTGTAAATATAAAACAGTCTGTAAAAATGAAAAATAGTTTGTAAACAAAGCTCTATCTTATCTCTGAACTGAAATTAGAGAACTTTGAAACATTCAACTTTGGTACTGTAATAAAAAACAAGCTTAACAGATAAGGCAATTCTTAAATGAAGAGTCCTTATGTTTTGCGGAGAAAAGAAGAAACCTCACAACTTCATAAAAATTGTAAAGCCCGGTATCTTCCTCAAAAGGCATGCGTACCCCTGGAGACCTCAGGTCTCCTTTTATCCCCCTTCCAAATGCATATGCATACAGTTTCACAATAGGTTCATACATATTCATTCCGCGTGACATTTATCGCCAGTTCTTCTTTATCAAAAGAATTCCTAGGTCGGGGGCAAATTGACCTTGTGGTAGTTTCTGTTTTTCTTTCTCTGTCTCCTTGCTGTCTCTGGCCTGCAGTTTTTCCTTCAGCTTTGGCCTCACAGACTTTTCACCTCTCCTAGACACTTCACCTAATTCAGAATGGATCTCTACTCTGTCTCACTTATATGAACTGTTATTTCAAAAGTCCCAGATTTCTATGAGGCAGTTATCAGTTGTTTTGGTTACATGGCTCCACGATGTCTGCTGAAGGGATATCAGCTGGTGTCTATGGTTTTCAGTGTTCATTGTAATGCATTTATCTTGGTTTTAGCTGAATTATCATAGGATCATTGTATTGTTACATGATTCATTGTAAAACATGAGAACATGATATTACTTAATACTTAAAAGGGGGTATGCATTCACCCCAACCTTTTCCCCCTTTTTTCTTTGTATAGCAAATAAGAATAGGAATAAAGCATTGGTTTTGAACAGTATTCTAGTGCAAGAAAATTGTGTTAACATGAATAACAGTGTAAGCAATCTACTTTTTTCCTTTTGTTAGGAGTTAGAGATTTTGTTGTTTAATCTAGTTATGAAGTTAGTAAATTAATATTCTGTGTATGTGTCAGTGGACCTCGAATGTTAAGATTATTAAATTCTTTGAATCTTCAGGTTTGATCTAGAAATAATGTAAGCAGGGCTATTAGGAATACTAAGAGATGAATTATTAATATACATCCTACAATCTCCTAGATATACAGCAACTCATGCCTGTGAGAGGAATGTAATATCTTCTTAATAACTTTAGTAAAGTCAGCTACCACAGGCTTAACAATTTTGGTTTTAATAAATGTAAGTAGTAATGACAGATTTTGTACTATGAACTTTAAGGCATATTTAACAAACAGTTGTACAATTTTGTAATTCATTTGTGGTACCTTTTCAATATTTTTACCTTCACCATATGTTATTGGTTTATTATAGTTATTTTGAATATGGAACCTTTCCTTTTATTGAAATATCAGAAGGCAAGGTGTCTTTGAAGTTTTGTTGTGGTTTGATTAGCAGAAGCTTCCTGTCTGGGCTGGAGCTGTTAGGATTTTTTGTTTGCTTCTTCATTGCTAAATTCTCTGCTTGGGCTAGAATAAAGGGGCTCAAACGTGCTTGGGTTTGTGGATCTTCTATGGGGGTTTATTCACTAGCAGTATTAAATCTAAGCATATTTGCAACAGCAGGTGATCCTAGTCCATGTTTAGTAGCTAATTGGCGTAGCTCTGAGAGGATTTGCCAATTAAAGGGTGTGTATTTATCAGGTGTTGTCCCATTACCTCTCACCACTGGGAATGCTGTAACTGTTCCCTCACCCTGTTGCCAGTTCTCTGATGATAGGGAATGCATGGGTGCTGAAATTAGTTCAGCCTCTTTTATATCTTTACAAACTATAGCCTTTTGTTCTACCTCCATTACCAGGTCTTGAGTGGGAATGTTTCTTGCTCGGAACATCAAAGGGGTGAGCTGGTGTCAGCAGGGTTGCAGGGACTTTGTCAGCTTGTTGGGACTTTGACTGTAGATGCCATGGGGCTGCGGCAGTGACAGCTGGGTGTCTGGGTCTGGTGCCGGGAACAGGGCTCTGCCTCATGGTGTTGGAGCTTCCTGGTTCTGGAGTGATTCTAGGTGTGACGTAGTGACATCCAGGCATTTGTAGCCATGTCATCTCGGGTTTCCCCCCCCCCCCCTCCCCCGGGTTGCAGTGGTTTGCAGAGGCAGGGCCATGGGGACCGTTTGTGGGCTGAGCCAACCAGCTCCAGGCAGGGGCGGTCCGGGTGTTTCCATGGCGATGAGGGGCATGGTGGCCAGCCCCGGTGGCAGGGGAGCGGTCCCGGGGACAGCACCGAGCTGCGTCATGTTCACTGGCTGCCCAGCCAAAATGGTGGAGCCTTCTGAGCTCTTGCAGCAGCTGCACCGGGCAGGCACTGGGTGGCATTTTCGGGGGGCCGGCACAGGGCGCCCTGGCATCCCTGGGACGCCGCTGGTCCACCCTGTCTCTCTGCGCACCGGGACTACTCCTTGCTGGAGAGCTGTGGGGCATGGCTCTCCCGGGAACAGTGCCAATTTGGGGGGAGGGGGGGGTAGTTCAAAGCAGCTCTACCATGTGGGGCGCCATTGTGGGACATTGTGTCCTGCCACATGCTTTGAGTGCTTAGAGAGGTGTCCATTCCCCCGTGAAAACTCCCCCAGTGTGTTTTCCTCCCCATAGAGTTCAGTATTTAATAGTCTTACTAAATCTAAAACAAGCCTACATGGTTTTATAACTCTTATTGCATTTTCCTCCCCTTTCGAGGCTGCCTTTAATATAAATTGACCACTTTGTTCCCAGATATTAAGGTCAAAAGCAGTTTCTTTTGTTGTGTCAAATCCATGGGGGTTTGCCCATGTAATTAATCTAAATAACTCTTCTTTCATCATAGCCTATGTCCTATTCCTTATAGAAAATTTTCCATATCTGTATTGTGGGGTTTTCTGATGTTAAAAACCAAGTGCCCAGGATCTCCAGTGGGGTTGGTCTTCTATTTTTCAGCTTGTACGGTTTCTTTTTTCAAACAGCCCTTTGGCTGAGTCTTCTTGAAACCTTTCTTTCCTACTTTGGGCTCTTCCAGCCTCTTTCCAGCTTTTTTCAGCTTCTCTGGTTCCTTTTTCCACACGGACCCTTTGGCTGTGATTTCCTGCAACGTTTATCACAAAGCTAGCTCCTGCAGCCTTTGCTGCTTATTTTTGGGCTCTTTCCAGCCCTCTTTTCTAGCTCTTTTCTAGCTTTTAGCTCCATCTCTCTCCACAGTTTCTGTGGGTCCTTGGACTGCTTGTCATCACATTGGGGTCACCACATATTACATGAGAATCCGTGATGTTCGTATGTCTGACATGTAACACACAGCAAACTCCCTTTGGTCATCAGCAAACAGCACGATTTATTGTTCAGGGCTGTCTTTTATAATCAATTCAAAACTCCCAGGTCGAGACAGGTCATTGGTCTATTCCTGTTTTGCACTTGTGGGGAGCCTCACACAACCTTGGTATTCCACATTCTCCAACTGGTCAAGCCATTGCTGAATGTGCTCATGGCACTTTAAAGCGTGTTCTCGATAAACAAAAAAGGGGAATGCCTGGAGAAACCCTGCACAGTCAATTGGGAAAAGCTCTATATACAATTAATCACCTTACAGTGCCACAAAATTCAAACAATCCTGTAATTCTAAATAATTTTCTCTCGTTGCAATCTTCAGGTGAGACGCTCCTGACTCAAGTGGAAGTCTGGATATCGGACCTAACCACTAATAAGTGGGAGGGCCCATGCGACCTTATCACTTGGGGCCGCGGGTATGCAGGCATTTCCACAGATATTGGGGAACAGTGGATACCTGGCAGGTATGTTCATCCCAATTTGCAACACCAAAAACAGAATGTAGCCAACAGGCAACCTTTGAATGATGATCAAGATGCTGACCATCAAACAGATGGCCCCTCTATGAGTGGGGAATGAGCATTCTATCTTTTCTCTGTTTCTGGACACAGTTGTTGGCACGTTAGACTGCCAGTACTTTGAGCAGACTAATGATGCTTTTTTTCTGTATCAGAATTAGTAATTTATTTTAAAATTAATAGTTGATTTCTTGTAAGAAGGAGCAACAAGGCTTGATTGTTAAGAAATCGACGGTATATGTTGGAAATCTCTCTGACCATTCTAAGTTAGCATCCAATTGAGGTACTGATTAGCAACCACCAAATTGCTAAAGAGGACTCTTGAGCTGTCTTTGTTTGCCTTCCTGCAAAGGGCCCTGCAGGGGATTACAAATGCTGCCTCCCTCTTTAAACAAAAAGGGGGACCTGTGGATACCGACAGCCTGGTCAGAGAGAGAAACGCAGATAAACTTTCCCAGGAATTGTTCTGGGGAGTTTGGAGAAGGCTGAGAGAAGGAATGAAAGCTATCTTGCAGCTGGTGTATTGAACAGTTGTTTTCTCATAAGATGGTTTACCAAAGGGTGGTTCCTAATTAACCAATAGGTGACAGGTGTTATTAAGAACCAATCAGGTTCTGGGTGAACAATGTTGGTTATAAATAGAGCGACATTGTAATATGTCGGAACACAGGACATCCCTCTGGGTGTCCAGAGTTGCCAGGACCCCTGCCAGGGGGCTCAGAGACCCTGGCACACAGCCCAGAACACCTGTGGATTTGATTATGACCCATGGAGCAAATTACGAGCTTTGTATGAAGACCTGAAAGCAACAGAAATTTAGGTAGTGTAATAATAAAATTATCACTAGGTGAAAAAGTAGATTTTGGGGGTTTTAGAACAGGGGTTTTGGGGACAAGATGGAGGGACTTGGGCGTGTCCAGCCTTTCTTCTTCTTCTTCTCTACCTCCATCTTCTGCTGTGATGTTGGCACTTTTGGATTGGTTTGGAGTAGAAACTCACTGTTTAACATAGGTGATAGGTATTGGAAAGTAATTGTAAACATGTTATACTTAGTTTGTAGTATAAAGAGATAACACCACCCCAGGGGCAGTCAGAGTGCCTCTGTCTGTCCTGCTGAACAGACCTCAGCTGGACAGGTGAAAAATTTTTATAGATAAGATACAATAAACAACTCTGAGACCGAGAACTGAAGAACTCCGACTCATTCTTCGAATGTGCGGGTCGAAACAGAGACTTTCCACGTGTCTCGGAGCTGCAGTAAACTGCAACCTCCCGAGATCTTGGCATCCCTGGGGTGGCCGCACTGATAAGCCTCTTGCCAAGCAGCCAGAACAGCCCGGGAAGCAGCAGGCACTCTCAAGAATATCCAGAGAGAACATCCAGCTTCTGCCAAAGAGACTCGTATCCAGATCGACCCGGAGGGGAACCAGAAGTGTGCCTGGGACCTCTCACCTGTGAACTGCTGGCTAGTGACCAGGGCAACCACGACCTCCAGACCGACCTCACTGATGACTCGGATTTGGTATGAAGGCCAAAACTGAGAACATGGGGAGTGCATGCTCCCAGGAACAATTAAGGATTTTGTCAGCCCTACAGGGCATGGCAGCCACACACCCTGTGGAAATTTTGGAAAAAGAGCTTAGAGATCTCTTGTTGTGGGTGCGCTGTGTTTTGTGGAGAAAAGAAGAAACCTCACAAATTCATAAAAGTTGTAAAGCCCGGTATGCTTTTATTATGACGCGCGTCGGACGTCGGACGCAAGCGGAGGAAATCCTTCTCAAAAGGCATGCGTGCCCCTGGAGATCTCAGGTCTCCTTTTATCCCCCTTCCAAATGCATATGCATACAGTTTCACAATAGGTTCATACATATTCATTCCGCGTGACATTAATCACCAGTTCCTCTTTATCAAAAGAATTCCTAGGTGGGGGGCAAATTGACCTTGTGGTCATTTCTGGTTTTTTTCTCTGTCTCCTCACTGTCTCTGGCCTGCAGTTTTTCCTTCAGCTTTGGCCTCACAGACTTTTCACCTCTCCTAGACACTTCACCTAATTCAGAATGGATCTCTACTCTGTCTCAGCTGTAACAATCCGCACTCAGAGACACATCTGTTGTTCAAAGTAGGCTTTTGGCAGGAGACCAACAGACACCTTTATCATTTGGCCACGAGAAAAGATAAGGTAGCCTACAAATTGTTGCCATCTGCACGGGTAATGCTGGAAGCAACCACAATGAATAGCAGGAAGGTTGTCAGCCAGCAGCTGGTTGTTGAAACTCCCACAGGGGTTGAGGGAGGGGAGCAGAGCCAGACGCAGACAGCTGCTCTTGTCTCAGTCAGCCCAGGGGAGACAGAAACAGCTCCCATCGAAGGGGATCAGGAGGGAACGTCATTACCCCCGATTCCCTCATCACCTCAAAGGTCCATGGGATCCCCAGAACATCCGAGAACCCCAGAAACTACAGGGCCACCGGACTCTGATTCCAACACATCCCTGTCACTCCCAGGAGAGTTTAGGGTGGAAATTTCCCCAAGCGAGTTGGAAGATTTGGACTTTGCCTTCCTTGAGGCATGTCCTCCCAATTTGCAGAAGCCAAAAAGCGGTTGCAGGGCAGGGACAGCAGTGGAATCGGCAAGGGGCGCTGCTTTGGGACCTGAGGGGGAGAGGGAAGTGCCCTCTTGCGAGAGGCCGTCGGCAGCCTGGGGTGGCGGCGGGACCAACCGGGGGGCCACGGAGGCGGTGAGAGGCTCGGGAGCTGACACGGTTTGCGTGGGCGTGGTGCCAACAGCAGCGGCAGTTTTGGGCAGCGCGGTGTGAAAGACAGGAGAGAGAGGGAGAACTCATGAGGCAGTCGTGGCGTGCTAGAGTGCGCGAGGGCGTACACGGCCCTAAGTCCAGCTAGCTGAAGGGGTGAAGCGGCCGACGCCCCTGCGCATCAGAAGCCAGCCCCCCTTGGCGTCCTGGCCTCAGGCTGGGCTGGATTGCGGACTTGGATTCGTGCTGGACGAGACGAGAGAGGAGGCGACCACTTGCTGGGGGTAAAACGTCGGTTTATTGAAGAGCCCACAGGCAGCAAAGGGCAAACCAAACAGGTGGAAAATCCCACAGCAAATGGCCCCGAACACGGGGGGAGACAGAGTTTTACAGGGAAGGGGTGGAGAAGGGAGGGAACACTCAGTTAACTAATCGGGGAACGTGTGGGGAGGTACATAAGAAAACTGACACAAGAACTTATCCAATAAGCATAGAACAAAGGAGGGGCCCTGAGACGCCAGCCAACCACAACCCCCAGAGAGAAGAATGTTCTAGAAAGCAGGGAGGAGTGGGGGGTGATTGACTGGGCTCAGGGAGGAGGAAAACTTTACTTATATGGTGGGATAAGGGAGGAGCAGTTATGTAACTTGGGAGATTGACAATTAACGGGGGCAAGGGTAACCATAGTAACTCAACTGTCAGCGCAATAGTGGCGGGAAAACTGGGAAGAGAGGAGCCATTTATGGAGAACAAAGGGGGAACATACATAAAATGGGGGAGCAAACTGAGAAACTTAAAAACACACCACAACATCTCCCCGTTTCTTTACAAATAAAATAAAAAGAAACAAGAATGTCTATATAAACTCAAAATTCTGAGGCCCGAGGCTGGTCCTGCCAGTCTTCGCCTTCTCCGAGCTGGAGTTCATCTGTCTCTGGATGTTCATGAGGCGGCTTGGTTGACCCTTCCTCGTCCACAGCTATTTCGGCCTCTGGGGAGAGGTCTTCCAGCTCGAAGTGCTCTTCCGACGGAATTGCAGCGTGATTTACAGTGGGCGAGGTGGCCTTTGTTATCAGTCTTTGGACCAAGCCGCGGATCAACATGATTAAAACTGAAAATATGATCAAACTCAAAACAACTTTACCAGCTGACTCTAAAATAGAACTGGCCCACCCGCTAAGGCCCCAACCCTTAAAAATGCCCCCCAGCCAGTCTGATGTCTCCTGCTTAACCTGATGTAGAAGGTCTTGGAGTTTCTTGATGGAGTGTCTGGCGTCCTCAGCTCGAGAGGACAGGTTCAGGCAGCAGAGGCCCTCAAACTCCTCACAGTGATGATGATGGAGCAGCAATAGAAAATCTATTGCTGCTCTGTTTTGGAGTGTCGCCTTCCTTGTTATTTCCTCGTCTGTGAGGAGGTCGTAGAGCGCGGCTGAAGTAAAATTTGCTTGTTTAGCTACCGGACACTCTAGGCGGCCCAATTCACCTAGAGCCTTCGCCACCAATACCCAAGGCAACAAGATGGTAAAGGCGACGGATTTTGAGTGTGACCAATGAGTAATTTCATCATCACAGTCTTCAGTGAGATCTTTGAGATCTCTTTTAGGTCTAGCCAATTTGGATGTGATGTTTGTCTTCTTCCAATTGATAATTTGAGTGATGTTGGGGGTAAACAGCGTCAGCCGGCCAAAAGTGCACGGCCCTCCGACCAGGCCAGAGGGGATGCCTGCCCACGCCCGGTCGCCACAAATTAAAAACACGCCTCGGGGAAGGGAGTAAGGGGTCCGTCCGGTAGTGGTGGGGCCGAGGATCTTTAGGACAGCCTTACACCACTGCTTAGCTTGGTATTCTAACTTGGACTGTAGCACTACCTCACTACCCCTCTCGACGGGGGTGATTGTATAATCAAACTGAAAGCAAATTGATGCATTGGTCGAGCCGAGGAGATGTAACTCTGTGGGCTCGGAGGGTACAGGATCCAGCCTGCTCACTCCGTCTCTCCAGGCGTTGGAAGAATCAAAACTGGGGAGGATAGTAAGGCTCTGGGCTAGGATAGCGTTAAAGGCACTTTGGAAGGCAGGGGGGAACTTGCCTGGAGAGAAAGGGATCCCCACAAGGCAAGACGACATCGGGTCCTCTGCTGCGCTGGTGTCTAGGCATATACTGTCCTGTCCTAACGACTGAGCCAAGGCACGCCAGACGTTGACTTTCGGCTGGGGGATGACCCACGGCTCCGAAGGTGGCAAAAGGAGTCCACAGGTCGTCATGATCGCCATTAGCAGGCTAGGGTTGGGAGCCAGCGATGTTGAAACGGAGGCCATGGGGGAGATGTAACTGACACGAGAGAAGATAGTAAAAGTATGACGAATTCACAAAAATGGTTCCTCTCCAAACAACCAGTTTAAATAAAACATACGGGGGGTAAGAGCTGGAGCAGGGGGTGAATGGGAGGAAACGTGACATAGGAGGTCAAGGGGTGGAGGAGAAGCTGGAGGAGAGGGCTCTTCTGTAATCGGGGGGAGATCCGGAGAGAAAGACGAAGATTGATGGTATGTTTTCCTCCGCCGACGCCAACAAGATTGCCGGACCTGTGGTACTGCCTCCTTCTTGGTCCTCTGTTTTGGGACGAAGGGCCTGACCCACTTGGATGGAATCCACCTGGGGCCTGAGGGAGTGGACACGCAGGCATATCCTCTCCCCCAGGTCACCAGGTCAAAGGGGCCCTCCGTCCGCCAGGTCTCCGGATCTTTTACAAGAACCGGGAGCCTGGCTTTAGGCTGCAGCTGCTGGTGACTGCCGAAGTGCCAGACCACTGGAGGATTTTGGCTGTCAAAAGAGCAATTTAGAAAGTTAAGCGTGTACAATGCTCTTGACAGCCAGACGTGGGGGATCTCCACCTTCATCGCTGGTTGTTGCCGGGATAAGATCTTCTTAAGGCTCTGGTGGGCCCTCTCCACCATGGCTTGGCCTGTTGGGGAATAGGGGATGCCGGTCTTCTGAACTATTCCCCATTGCTGCAGGAAGCTCCGCAGCTCCTTGGAGGTATATGCAGGGCCGTTATCTGTTTTTAGGGCCCTAGGGATGCCCAAGACAGCGAATGCCTGAAGCAGGTGCTTCTGGACATCCGCTGACTTTTCGCCTGTGTGGGCAGAAGCATAGATAGCCCCGGAGAAGGTATCAACTGAGACATGGACGTAACACAATCGACCAAAAGATGGGATATGTGTCACGTCCATCTGCCACACCTCGCAGCTTGCCAAACCTCGGGGATTGGCCCCCGAGGCCACAGTAGGCATCTGATCCTGTTGGCATTGGGGACATGTGGCCACTATCGCCTTGGCCTGATCCTGCGTCAGATTGAACTGCCGGACCAGGCCAGGCGCATTCTGATGGAAAAGTTGGTGACTGATCTTAGCCTGGCCGAACACGTCTGGGAGAGGGGCCTGCGTAACAGCAGCCGCGGACAAAGAGTCGGCACGCCGGTTGCCTTCCGCAATAAACCCGGGCAGATCAGTATGTGATCTCACATGCATAACATAAAAAGGGTGCTCGCGGTGGGAGACTAGCTCGACGAGCCTGTTAAGCAAATCAAATAATCTTTTGTTGGTGACCTCTTGAAGAACCGCAGACTCAGCTCGAGACACTACACCTGCGACATACACAGAATCTGTAACCAAATTAAAAGGCCCAGGGAACCTCTGGAATGCCCTGACGACTGCGTCCAACTCAGCAACTTGTGGAGAACCCTCCACAACAGCAACATCAGTCTCCCACTGCTGAGTCTGAGGATCCTTCCAAGTCATAACTGACTTGTGGGATGCTCCAGACGCGTCTGTGAAAACTGTCAAGGCATCCAGCGGCTTCCTGCTCTGAACTTTTTTCAGCGATAATTTAAACTCAGAATTGAATAATTTGTGGGCCGGCCGATCTACTGCGATGCACCCAGTGTAGCTATCGAGTGCAAACTGAAGATATTCATTAGTTTGCAGCAGTTCCTCAAAGGTCTTTAATTTAAATTGTCCCAATTCTAATTTAATTGGGATATGTATGCATGTGAAATCACACCCCGCCAGCTCCCTGATCCTCGATCTTGCTTTGAGGATCAGTTCGGCTACCAACTCCTGTGGCCGTGTCATTCTTTTGGACCGATGGTGGCTGAGGAACACCCACTCTATAATTAAGAGGGGGTCACCCAGCCCCTGGTCCTTTACACTGGTGTCCCACTGGTGTATCATGCCATGGAGGTGTGACAATTTTCCCAGCACAATAAATTTGAAGGGCAGGCCCGGATGGTAACGGTGGGCCTGCCTGGCCAAAATAACTTTCTGTATCTTCTCCAAGGCCACCCCTGCCTCCGGGGTGAGAGCCCTAGGGGAACTCAGCCCCTCTCCCCCTTTCAACAAATTGAAAAGGGGGGCTAGGTCCTCAGTTGAAATGCCTAGCCAGGGTCTCACCCAATTTAAAGACCCACACAGCCGATGGACATCTGCTAGGGTCTGGACTTTCGTCCTAATAGCCAATTTCTGCGGAACAATGGTCCGCTTTGTGATTTCGAGGCCCAGGTATTTCCAAGGTGGCATCCGCTGAATTTTGTCCTGCTGGAGCTCGAACCCTGCAGCAACCACCGCATTGGTTGTCAGGTCAAGCGCATGGGCAAGCAGACTGTGGTCGGGCGCACACACGAGGATGTCGTCCATGTAATGGTGGATGATGACGGCATCCCCGAGGGCTGTACGTATGGGTGACAGCAGCGAAGCCACATACCATTGGCAGATCACAGGGCTGTTCTTAAGGCCCTGCGGAAGCACTCGCCAATGATAGCGCTTGGCTGGGGACTCACGGTTGATGGACGGAACCGTGAACGCAAAGCGCGGGGCATCGTCTGGGTGCAGGGGAATCTGGAAAAAACAATCTTTTATATCTATAACTGCCAAATTCCAGTTTTGGGGGAGCATTGCTGGGGAGGGCATCCCTGGCTGAAGAGGACCCATGTCCATTATTTGTTCGTTAATTTGGCGGAGGTCGGTCAGGAGCCGCCACTTGTCCTTATTAAGCTTCTTAATGACAAACACTGGGGAGTTCCAAGGTGACATTGTCTCCACCAGGTTGCCTTTCAGTAACTGCTCCTGAACGAGCTCATTGAGCGCCTTTAATTTTTGCTTGTTGAGTGGCCACTGCAAGACCTGTACTGGTTTATCTGACAGCCAATTCAGCTTCCAGGTCTGCTGCTCCTCAGTGGCCACTGCCCGAAAAACCTGGGGAGCCTTTGGGAGGTCAATTCTGGCTCCCCACTGGGCTAGTAGGTCCCTTCCCCAGAGAGGCTCAGTGTAATCTAAAACGAATGGGCGTATAGAGGCCAATTGCCCGTCGGGCCCCTTAATTTGCACAATGCTCTTAGATTGATTGGCCAATTGAAGGCCCCCAACACCTGAGATCGTGCCCGCAGCGCTTTGCAAGTCCCAATGTGACGGCCACTCCCGAGAGGGAATGATCGTCACATCCGCACCTGTGTCCAAAAGACCCCTCACGATCTTTTTGTCCCCGCCCAACGAGAGCTGACAAGTCAGGCGGGGCTTCTCCCTCCCCACCAGCTGTGCCCAGGCTACTGTTGGAGGCGATGTCCTCTCCGCGGAGTTCTTCCAATGATCTTTATCACGAACCGGAATAGCCTGGTCAATGATCTGTCCCTTAGGGAGGAAGAGTGGGGGTCGGACACAGTACAGCCCTACCGCGAAACGGTCCCGGTCGGTAGTTACCAGACCAGGGACGATGTGAATGTCTCGCGGTGTGTGCTTCGTGTCCCCGACGACGGTCCACCTGCAACATCCAAGTTTCGTCCAGTGACCCGGGTGTTGCAGGTCGACAGACACCAGCTGGATGTCACTACTAGGGAGATAAAAGTCCCTAGTTAGCTGCAGCCTGTAGGGGGAAACAGAGGACATGGTGTTAAGCACAGGTACAGTACCACAGGTTGGTGTAGTCAAATCCGATAAAGAAGTCAAGTCCGGCAAAGCAAATGTTGGCGGCTCTCTCTCGTCTCTTCCCTCCCTGCTTGTTGTTAAGTGGCCTGCCGCATTTTTGTCTTCGCGCAGGGAGGGGCTGCGCTCCGGGCCTAGTTTTTTGTGCCCTTACTCTCCTCCCTTTCCCGTCTCCTTCTATACTCTAAATAATCTAATCGCATCGGGCATTGGGGCATCCAATGCCCTGTCTTGCCACAGAGGTGGCAGGGGTGGGTGGCCGTTGATCTTCTGCCGGACCCGGGTGTTGGGGGTCCGGCAACGGGGGCAGCTTCTATATCAAAGAAGTCCGGTTCGGGGCCCTCCGCAAAATTCACTGAAGCTCTTTTAGGCCGCGATGGTAGGGATACCTGGCCTACCACGGCCTCTATCATGGCCTCCACTGTGGGCCGGGGACTTCGAGGGAGAATCTGAATGGCCTTCCGACACTCCGGGTTGGCATTGCTATAAGCTATCCTCAGGAGCATCTTCTCCCTGTCATCGTCCCCGGTCGCCTGCGCCTCCACGTATCTGTAGAGGCGCTCGATGAAAACCATGTAAGGCTCTTGCGGCCCCTGCCGAACTTCATCATCCTCCCATTGGGAGGTCACCACCTCTAGCTTAAAGAAAGCCCGCTCTGCTTCCTTAGCGGTCTCTATAAGCTGAGGCGGGAATAAGGCCTTTGCTTGAGTTGCCCCCTCTGCCCACTGTCCCTCGCCCAAAAGATGTTCTTGGGAGATTACGAAACCGTCTGCGTCATGAGACATTGAAGGATTCCCCCAAAGAATCAGGAGAACCTCCACTATCTCCCTCCTCCATTCCCTCACCCAGACCCTAAACTCCATGGGTCTTGTTAAACTGAAGAAGAGGGCCCTCAGGTCCGCCGGCACCAGATCTTCCTCTGCAAGGGCATTCCGGAGCATACCCCGAAAGTATTCCGACCCCCGGGAGTAGTCCTTCTGCGCCTTGCACAGTTCCTTAATCCGGGCCTGTGCTAAAGGCACCCACTGGGCCTGAGGGCTCCCCTCCCCGCTGAGGTGGTACGTAACCGGAGCGGCTTCCAATGAATGCACCTGCCCCGGCTTCCGGTCATCCATCCCCCCCCCCCCGAACACAAGGCGTGAGAACCGGAAGGGGGAGCGTGGGAACCGGAGTTGGAGGAGGTTGAGGCGGGGTCTGGCAATGGGGCAGGGCGAGGGAGTGGGCACGGCACACCGCCCCTCTCCGCCTCCTTGATGGAGTTCGGAGGCGGAGCAGAGTATGAAGGTGGAGCAGGGGAGGAGTTAACAGGGGGCTGAACTGGGGGAGGAACCTGGGGAGGAGCCGACGGAGGATCGGAGGGCGGAGAAATGGAAGGAGCAGAGGGAAGATATGGGGGAGGGACAACCGAAAAAGAGGTTGGGTCCAGGGGAAGGAAGGGGTTGGCATCAGGGAGGAAAGGGTTAGGAGGAGAGGAAAGAGCCCTGGCGGGAGCAGCCCCATGGCCGCCGCCATCTCGGGCACCAAGGGACCCCTTTTGAGGGTCTTCGCTAAACCGAACCACTTTGGGGTTTGAAACCGGGGACTTGGGGACCGGGGTAGAGGGTAAGGGAAGAGAAGGAGCCTGGCCAGGGCTCCTCAAAGGGGGAGGCCGAGCAGGTCGATGGGGAGCAGGGGCAGGATGGACCCCCTGCCTCTGGTCGGCCTTCAAAATCCCCCTCGAGGGCTCCTGCCTATGGGACGAGGGAAAGGTTTGAGGGGCAAGGGCAACTGAACGAGGAGAACGAGGGGACAAAGTGGAAGCCGCGGGACTTTTCTTAGGCTCGCCAGACGCGCGGAGTGTCTCATGCACTCTGCGCGCGCAATACACCACGGTGGCCAGTTTTGTCTCCCCGGAATTTATGGCCTCTTCTAATTTTGCCACAACGGCTGCCCAAAACCGCGGCTCTTTTACGCGTTCCGGGGAGACCTCGGGGAACCTAGAAAATACCCACTTAACTAAACATTTTAACTCCTGCTCGGGGGCTTTTTGACCACCCCCAAGCAACAAACCCTTCACAACATAATAAACCTTCTTCTGGGATTTTCCCAAGCCGGCACCCATGGCGCCTTTCTAGAGCAGGAACTGCTGCCACTAGAAAGGGGGAAAATCCTCTGATGATGCAACCGCACGCCCGGGAAACAACGAGAACTTAAACAATGAGCCGCCCGCCGCCGGCCCCTGCCCCTCCCACTGCCCCAAAGTCTGGGTAAACAGCCGGAGGGAAAAAAGGAGATTGGGTGATGAGTCCGGCCCCACGTCTGGGGAAATCCGGTACCCACAGGGAAGAGAAAACAAAAACGGCGCAGGGGTGAGGAAAAACCTCAAGGAGAGAAGGCCGGGGGTAGGTCCCCAACGCAGGGCATATACCCCTAGGGAAGGTTAAAAAGGCAGGGGGGAAGCCGGAGAGTCCCCTGGCCGGGGCCCGAACTTACCAATCCTGCAGCGGCGACAACGAAAAACCAGGCGAGGGTCCCTCGTCTCAGGAGTCATCCTCTGAGGGTGTGAGGAGTCCCGACTCCATTCCGCCGGGGAGCGCTGCTCCTAAAACGGAGCCTGCTACTACCCAGGGTAGTCTGGCGTCCAAAGGATAATTGTAATCCAACTCCGCGGGGTCCGGTCCGTGGTCAAATGTCCACTTCGTCAGCTCCCACGTTGGGCGGAAAACTGCGCGAGGGCGTACACGGCCCTAAGTCCAGCTAGCTGAAGGGGTGAAGCGGCCGACGCCCCTGCGCATCAGAAGCCAGCCCCCCTTGGCGTCCTGGCCTCGGGCTGGGCTGGATTGCGGACTTGGATTCGTGCTGGACGAGACGAGAGAGGAGGCGACCACTTGCTGGGGGTAAGACGTCGGTTTATTGAAGAGCCCACAGGCAGCAAAGGGCAAACCAAACAGGTGGAAAATCCCACAGCAAATGGCCCCGAACACGGGGGGAGACAGAGTTTTACAGGGAAGGGGTGGAGAAGGGAGGGAACACTCAGTTAACCAATCGGGGAACATGTGGGGAGGTACATAAGAAAACTGACACAAGAACTTATCCAATAAGCATAGAACAAAGGAGGGGCCCTGGGACGCCAGCCAACCACAACCCCCAGAGAGAAGAATGTTCTAGAAAGCAGGGAGGAGTGGGGGGTGATTGACTGGGCTCAGGGAGGAGGAAAACTTTACTTATATGGTGGGATAAGGGAGGAGCAGTTATGTAACTTGGGAGATTGACAATTAACGGGGGCAAGGGTAACCATAGTAACTCAACTGTCAGCGCAATAGTGGCGGGAAAACTGGGAAGAGAGGAGCCATTTATGGAGAACAAAGGGGGAACATACATAAAATGGGGGAGCAAACTGAGAAACTTAAAAACACACCACAACACTAGAGCCAGCCACCCGGGGAAAGTTCTCAGACCGCAGCGGCTGCGTTGTGCTGGAACAAGTCAGCCGGGACAGCTGTAGCGTCCCAGGTGACAACCGCGGGGAGACGCGACAGGCGCGCGGTGATGACGCCACACCCAGAAGTCAGAACGAGGAGATCTGCTCAGATCGCCGAAGCGTCAAGGGTACAGGCCGAGTGGGAATTGCGCGCGTCGGTTGCTGGGGCGGATACAGTGTCAGAGGAGGAGGAGGAGGAGGATTCTGAAAGGGATCAAGCTAGGGAGGAAACATCGGAGACGGAACGGGACTGGGACGAATGTCAGTCTCGGGGAGGAAGGGGGCGTTCCCGAGATCGCGCGTGCGCAGAGAAGGGCGTGGGCTAGGCGTGGTCGGGGGCGGGATTCCCGCTCCCCCATGATGGCACCGGCAGAGAAGGGGCGTGATCAGGGCTCGATTCTGTCCCGGAGTACCACTCCCTCTCCAGTCCCAAGGCGACAGACACATATCCAATCTCAACAGTCAGCCCAAATACAAATTGTAGAGCCTTCAGCCTCAATCTAAATTGCAAGCATTGCAGTTGATCGTAGTGCCGGATCCAACCAGGCCGGCGACAGCGCCACCTTGTGGTTGGACCACCACATTGCAGGAGACCATGCTAGAACTGGTCGGTCAAGCCTCAGCACCATCTAGTGGCGGGACTGTAACTTTGCAATATTTTTTCCCAACTTCATATGAAAAGAAATCTACGTTGAAGAAAACAACTCCAGCACAGCAAATGGAGCTTCCACCAGCTCCTGAATCTCATGAGGCTCAGGAAACTTCTGATGAGGCACAGCAACAGGATGATACAGTACACATTGCTGCCTCAGAGGGTGTTCCAGCCTGGATGCTTTCAGCAGCAGCTGCTGGCTCATCTGGCCAGGGGCCAAGAGTTACTGTACTGCATGGGAGTGCAGCCAAATATCTTTTACAGTATTTAAGCAAAGCTATGGGAACAACAGCATGAGAATTTCAAATCCCTGTTCCAAATTTAGGATCAAGGGCCAAGACTTGAACTAAACAAGGAATGCAGATTCCAGTGTCACCGATGACTTCTAAGATGGAAGAGGATGCAGCATGGTCACAGCCTCCACAGATTACTCCATTGTACATGCAAGTAGCCATGGAAATGCAGGTACCCAAAGAGAAAACAATTCCAACAATAGATTGGGCAAATATCAGAAAAGAACTAGAGAAAGAAAAGGATCTATTGCAATGTGCGGGAGACATCACAATGCCAGTGACATATGATGCACAGGGTCAGAATCCAAGATGGGACAGACTAGATCATGAAGGAGTCAAAGAATTAGCTAAGGCTATCAGAGACAATGGACTGGGTTCTCAATATTTTAAGCAGCTTCTGAGGGGCACATTCAACATGTATGACTTAACACCTTATGATATCAGATGTCTTCTGTCAATGATTCTCACAGACACGCAGAATCTCATGTGGGACGCGAGATGAAGAAGAGCTCTCACTGAACTGAGGCTCAGATACCAGGATGGACCAAACGCAAACCTCACTGTGGCACAGTTAGCAGATGATCCTCCAGACGACAATTCAACGCAACAAGCAGTGAGGCTTCCACGAGAGGTGCTGAATGACATCAAAGAAGCAGCACAGAGAGCAATTCTGCAGATCACACCAGTGGGAGTGCAGAATACCCTCTACACAAATGTTAGGCAAGGTCCCACTGAACCCTTTTCTTCATTCACAGATCCATTCACACAAGCAGTGGATCGGCGAGTGCCTGATGAAGGGGCGAAACCACACCTCATCAAAAGTCTTGCCTATGCCAATGCCAATCCAGATTGCCAACGGGTCATCGGTGCAATGCCTGGTCAACCTTCTTTGGCAGATATGATAGAGGCGTGCAGCAAAGTGGGAACACCTCAGCATGTTGCATCCATCGTGAGACAAGATTTGCAAGGACAACTAGAAGAACAACTGGAAGGATGATTGGGAAAACGATTGGGAGAACGAATGGATAAAATGCTTCAAACGCAGAATGAAAAGATGGACATGATTGACAGTTTTAGAGAACTTTGAAAAGAAAAACCGTTCATCTGGAGGACAATGCTACAAATGAGGGGCATTTGGACACTTCAAGAAGAATTGCCCAAAAGCACAAGTGCCAAAGACGGAAAAGCCATTGGATCGTTGTCCAAGGTGCAGGAGAGGAAAACATCTTGCGAACTAATATTGTTCTCAGACAGATGTAGATGGAAAACTTCTACTGTATCCGGGAAACTCAAAAATGAGCGCTCAGCAACGCCAGCGTGTGTCAACACAAGTGATGGCGATGACACAAGAACAAACAGGACAGTCATCAGAGAACGTCAAACAGACTCTGTTGCGGTGTGTTTTAATGTCCTGTTTTAGACTTCCAGGTCACCTCCCAGGTGTGGCAATACCCCTCTTCCCCTTCCCCCCTCGCCCCCCAGCTGGGTTGCCAATCAGTTTTAACATTCCAGCAAAGACGTCGTGTGGTTTGTCACTTTCAAAGGATGCCCTTCAGGCCTGGGGATCATTGGCCTGTTTAGGTGTCCCTCGTCCCTTGAGACCCTGCCCCTCCCACCTGGTTGGTGGCTCACCTGTCCCTCCCCTTCCCCTGTCCCGGAGCTTAAAAGCCGAATCAAGCCATGTGCTCGGGATTCTGTTGGAGCTGTTGCCAAGATTCAGACCTCTGTGACCATGGAATAAAGCTCTGGATATAACCCTCCGGCAGAATCCGTCTCCTTCTTCCTTAACATAGCCTGAAGCCTTCCCTCCTGAGGTAAACGGAGTTCCTACCAAGCCTGGACTTGTTCAGCTGCCCAGCTGCAACCACCAGCAAGCTAAAGGTGTCTCTGGGGTGGTACGCCACAGTTGCCGCCTTTGGCCCAGCAGCAAGGGTCAGACTGGCCCAGGCACAATCTACCTGGTAATATTGGGATTCTTATCCCAATAAGAATCCCTCAGCAAATCCATCAGCAGAATCCCCAGCGACCCAGACCTCCTCCCACCAGGGGCACAGTGCATCTTGGCAGCTTCTAAATTGACGTGCTTCATGGATGGAAGCCACAGAGTGACACACATGGGTGTCACCAGAACTTCGCACAAAAGACAAGACTTTTTGATAATTGGAAAAGACAGAAGTAGTGTCCTCGGACTCATCATTTATCCTTCAATTGTTAAAGCAAATAAAAATGAAAAGGTGACAGTTTTAACCAAGGCTCTTCAACCACCACTGATTGTTCCAGAGAACACCCCGGTAGCCAAAGCTATTGCTTTGCCCCCACATGCAACAGAACAAGTCATGCCAGCGTTTGACCAGGAAGGATTTCCCTCTGGGGAACACGTGGAAGTACACGCTTCCTGGATAAAACATATAGGCTGAGATCAATGCACTGTCACTTGTCAGTTGACTTGTGGAGAATTACAATCGCCATCAAAGGGATGCTTGACACAGGGGCCGATGTCACAGTTATATCATACGTCTTTTGGCCCCGAGAATGGAATTTGGTTGCTCCCTTGGGTTCCCTCACAGGCATTGGGGAAGTTCCCTGTGTCTGCAGAGTGAGAACGCAATTGTTGTCACAGGACCACGAAACAAAACAGGGACCATTCGTCCCTTTGTTGTGCAGAAGCCCATCACAGTATGGGGAAGAGACCTTTATAGCACAATGGGGCATGAAATTGGACGTGGATTTTTAGTAGGGGTCACTGCGGCACTCGCCACACTGAAGTTAACCTGGAAGACAGACGATCCTGTCTGGGTGGATCAGTGGCCCCTTGAGTGAGAAAAGTTGAGTGCACTGAAGAACCTGGTTCAAGAACAACTGCAAAAGGGACACATCAAGCCAACAAACAGCCCATGGAATTCTCCAGTGTTTGTCATTCGAAAGAAAGTTTCAGGCTCATGGAGACTCTTGCATGACCTCAGGAAGATCAACAAAGTCCTCAAAGACATGGGACCGCTTCAACTGGGACTTCCCTCACTCTCAATGATTCCCAGAGATTGGCCGCTTGTGGTCATTGACCTCAAGGACTGTTTCTTTAGCATTTTGCTTCATCCAGATGATGCTCCTGAACTTGCCATCTCCATTCCAAGTATCAACAGGGAGAAGCCTCTGCAAAAGTACCATTGAGTGGTTCTTTCACAAGGCCTGAAAAACTCGCCAACTATTTGCCAATGGTATGTGGCGCGAGCTTTGTCACCAGAGCGGAAGAAATATCCAAAGGCAAAAATCATTAATTGCATGGATTATTTGCTCATTGCAGCGCCAACACAACAGGAACTGCAAGAAACTCACGACTGTGCGATTGCAGAGGTGCAAAAGGCAGGACTGGAAATCAGTCTTTCAAAGATCCAAGAGACTGCACCGTGGAAATACCTAGGGTGGAAGATTTCAGAGCAAACAATAAGGCCACAGAAGATGGAAGTCAGTTCCAAAGTCAGCAATTTACATGATTTACAGCAGCTCCTAGGAGAGATCAACAGGATGAGACCAATTTTGGGAATCACAAATGATGGTATTCCATCATTGCTCGACCTTCTGAGAGGGGACGCAGACATCAGGTCTCCCAGGACACTCACATCCAAAGCACTAAAAGAACTTGAGAAAGTTACAGAGGTAATTCAGAAGAAACAAGTACATCGATTCATAGAATCGCTGCCCTTTCAATTGGCAGTGATGGGAGAAATAGTACAGTTTCATGGTCTGATCTTCCAGTAGGATTTGTCTCAAAGAGACTCTCACTTGATTATAGAATGGATCCTTTTATCTTACAGATTCTCACAGATCTGGAGATGGCATCTCAAATTATCATAAAAGCGAGAACAAGGTTGCTGACAATGTCAGGCAGGGACTTTTCAACAATTTATCTACCATTGAAGAAAGATTATTTTGATTGGGCAATGCAAAAATCAAAATATTTGTTAATCGCATTGTTAGGGTATCCAGGCACTTGCGCAATTCATTTCCCACATCACAGACTGTTGCAATCAAATATATGTTACAGGGAAAACCAAGAATAAGTGAGGAACCATTGGACGGGATCACAGTATTCACTGAAGGTTCAGGAAAAACATACAAATCAGTAATCACTTGGCAAAATTCAGTAACAGGGGAATGGGACTCAGACATAAAAATAGTCCAAGGTTCACCACAAATCGTGGAATTGGCAGCCGTGGTCAGGGCCTTTCTAATTGTTCAAACAACCTCTCAATCTGATCACAGATTCAGCATATGTTGCAAATGTGGTCAAACGGTTGGAAGGTTCACTTTCAAAAGAGACAAGCAATGACATTTTATACTCATACTTGTCGTGCATGAAAACACTATTGGAGAGCAGAGAACATAAATATTTCATCACTCACATCAGAGCACACACATCACTTCCAGGATATTTGGCGGAAGGGAATGCCAAGGCAGACAAGTTGACAATGCCCATTTCACAAACCTTACCAAATATTTTTGATCAGGCAATGTTGAGCCATGGATTTTTTCATCAGAATGCACAGGCACTGATGGAATCCTTTCACATTTCAAAAAGCCAAGCGAGGGGAATCATTAGTGCTTGCCCAGACTGTCAGCTTGTGCAGCCACCTGCATCCACAGGAGCAGTCAATCTGTGAGGACTGCAAAGTCTTCAACTGTGGCAAGCTGGTGTCACGAAATAGCTGCCTTTTGGAAGACTCAAAAATATTCGTGTTTCAGTTGACGCGTTTTCAGGAGCAATTTTTGCATCAGTACATGCGGGAGAAACTGCACAACATGCCTGTTGACATTTTTTGCAAGCGTTTGCATCATTGGGTGTGCCTCAAGAGATAAAAACAGACAATGGCCCAACATATACAGGGAAGGTGCTTGACAAGTTTCTAAAAAAGTGGCGTGTCAGACATAAATTCAGTATTCTCCACTCTGCCACAGGTCAAGCAATCACTGAAAGAACACATCATACCCTGAAATCCCTTTTGGATAAACAAAAAAGGGAGGAGCCAGGGGAGGCAACACCTCATTTGAGATTAAATAAGGGATTGTATGTTTTGAATTTTCTCAACAGCTCCTTCTCAGAACCCAATCCACCAATTCTCAGGCATTTTTTGAACAACACTCAGGCAAAACTAAGGGAGAATCCTTTAGTTTTGATCAGAAATCCAGAGACAGGACAGATTGAAGGCCCTTTCAAATTAATCACGTGGGGCAAGGCTTTTGCTTGTGTTTCCACAGGGCGAGGTCTGAAGTGGGTGTCAGGACGACACGTAAAGCCCTATCGGACTCGGACGCAAGAAGATACAGATTCCGGAAACAGAGAGGCGAGCACGCAGACAGAAGGAGAGGACCAGACTGTGGACATCTACTTGGAAAAAACATAAAAAGTCCAAGGACTTGGGGTTTCTTTTGGGGCTTGGGTGTCAAAGCATGGCAAAGTTTCTCATGAGGGGTGAAGCCATGAGCTTGGTATTGCTCATCTTCCTCATTCTTCCATCTATTGCCTTAGGTGATGGGGTGGATTTGCCCATTGTCCAGCCGTCGCAGACATCTTTTTATGAAAATCCTTTTCTTGGGATTTTTTCTTCCTGAGAAGCTGAGAGGCTCCAGGAACAAAATGTAAACAATGGTTATCTGCTGCTGTGGAATGCAACAGGTGCATCTGTGATTGGCCCATCTTGGATGTTTATAATTAATGGCCAATCCCAACCCAGTTAGCTTGGGCTCTCTGTCTGAGACACAAACCTTTATTATTCATTCCTTTCTATTCTTAGCTTAGCAAACCTTCTGAGATGAAACTTGTCCTTCTATTCTTTTTAGTGTAGTTTTAATGTAATATATAGATCTTAAAATATTAAATCAAGCCTTCTGAAACATGGAGTCAACATTCTTGTCTGTTCCCTCACCCAAAGACCCCTGTGACCACTGTCACACCCAGCCAAAACAAAACGTTTGGGAAGCTTTGGCTCAAGCAGCAGGTTTAGACAGTATTTGTTTGACCCACTCAAGGTCAGGGAAACCATTCTAAACATGTATGGTTGGTTTGCCAGTGGACCAACAGCCGATTCCAAAACACACTCCTTTAAAAGTCTCACAGGTCATTATGGATCCTGTGAATGAGTGGAGTTCTTGGACACAACTCCTTCCTGTGGCTTCTTCTGAACCTCAGGAACTGTAAATCCTTGGGTCAACAATGGAATTTTGCATAAAATTTGAACTTCTGGATGTGACACAAACAGCAAATAAGACAATCGATGTCACTCCAAATCATGTAATTTATAGAAATGCATCTGCTTGGTGCAGATACACCAAGACTACAACCAAAGCATCACTCCAGGCTCCAGCACGATTGCCATGAGGGATCTTTCTCATTTGTGGGGACAGAATTTGGCATGGCATCCCTGCAAATGTCAAAGGTGGTCCATGCAGCATTGGAAGAATTTCGTTGTTATCACCTGATTTGAAATTCTTGAAAGAGCAAAAACATAAAGACAAAAGATCAGTGGAACAATACAGTCCAAATTGTGATGATGAGGTGCACACATGGGACAAGGCTCGGAGAATTGCCATTGCAATTTCCTCACCTCAGGCAGCATCAGGGGTGGCCTTGACTCATTTGGACCACATGGGTTGCTGGTTGAGCAAACATGTTCGAGGTGTTTCTCTTGCACTGAGTGACATGTTAATAGACATTGACGGTGTGAGACAAGAAACTTCAAAATAGAGCAGCAATTGATTATCTGCTGTTGGCACATGGACATGGATGTGAGGAATTTGAGGGAATGTACTGCATGAACATGTCAGATCATTCAAAGTCAATTCATGAGACATCAAAAATTACAAGAAAGTATTAATAAGCTTGGAGAGGTCACTGGATCCTGGATGGATGATGTGGTTGGATTTTTTAACCTTTCACAGTTGTGGAAGGAACTTATAAATATAGGGTTTTCTATTTTAGCAGGGCATGTGATTCTTCTGCTCATTTTGCCATGGATCTTTTTGTGCGTGCGACAGGCCATGAACCAAGTTGCCAAAGAGGTGTTTTTGGTGCAAACAGAAGGGGGAGATGTTGGAACTCAGGACATCCCTCTGGGTGTCCAGAGTTGCTGAGACCCCTGCCAGGGGGCTCAGAGACCCTGGCACACAGCCCAGAACACCTGTGGTTTTGATTATGACCCGTGGAGCAAATTACGAGCTTTGTATGAAGACCTGAAAGCAACAGAAGTTTAAGTAGTGCAATAATAAAATTATCACTAGGTGAAAAAGTAGATTTTGGGGGTTTTAGAATAGGGGTTTTGGGGACAAGATGGAGGGACTTGGGCATGTTCAGTGTTGCCTTCTGGAGCAAGGCAGGCGACCTGGTTCAGAGGAACAGCACGGCGGCCCAAACTCTCCAGGGCCGCTCGGGCCAATGACACACGCAGGCATCAATGTGATGGACGGTCAAAAGGCGTTTATTATCTCGTCTCTTGGGTTTTTATAGTCTAAGGGGTCTCTACGTCAGAGTGGGTCTGTCTTTACCATCTATGGTTAGTAAGGAGTGGACAGTTACTGGATAGGGGATGGAAAGTTACTGGTATTCGGTTGAGGGAGGCTACATTCCTATGTTAATTTCTTATCTAAGGGGAACAGAGGGTCTTATCTAAGGGGAACAGAGGGTCCTGCCTTTCCGTGACATCGCGAGATCTTCCGCAGCGCCTTTTCCCTATCTACCACATCTCCCCCCCCTTTTTCACAAATGAACGAGGTAGTCATATATATAGGTACTAAAATGAGGTATAAGGTTGTAGTTCGACAAGGGAAAGGGGTCTTGGGAAACCTGAGTAAGCTTTTGCCAGACAAGTTCGGAAAATCTTGTGACTGGCAGTGTTCCCTGGTTGAAGTCACAGCAATTGTCGTCGGCCTAAGAACTGGATGTTGGTCCGTCCCAGGCGGGTCTGAGCGACCGAGACCAGCTTGTTCAGCAGGCATGGTCCGAAGGTGACTGTTAGAAACGGCGTCGCCAATGGACCTATCAGGGCAGAAATCAGAGTGGTTAGCCAAGGTGATTGATTGAACGAAGACTCGTACCAGCCCTGTTGGGCTTCCCTGTCTTTCTGTCTCTGAGCCAGTCGGTTCCGGAGTTCTGCCATGGAGTGTCTCACGACTCCTGTGTGGTCTGCGTAGAAACCACATTCCTCTTTCAAGGCGGCACACAGGCCCCCTTGCTGCATGAACAGGAGGTCCAGGCCTCGCCTGTTCTGCAAGACCACTTCTGAGAGTGAGGAGACTGACTTCTCTAGAAAGGAGATGGATTTCTCGATCCTTTGCAGGTCCTCGTCAATCGTTGCCTGCAGCTGTGACAGTCCTTGGTGCTGGGTCGCTAGGGCTGAGACACCCGTGGCCGTTCCGGTTGCTCCCAAGCCGAGCAGCATTGCGATAGTTATACCTGTCAATATTTCTCTTTTGTGGATCCGGCTGGGTCCCTCAAGAAGATGGTACATTTCTTCGTCTGAGTGGTACAGGACCCTAGGAACAATCAGAACTTGGACACAGAAGTCGTTAGAGTCATCGAATTTGGCAAGGAACGCACAAGGACTCACTCTGGATCGCTGGCAAACCCACATCCCAGTTGCGGATGGGACTGCCCATTTATTGTTTTTCCTGTTAGGCTTGACAATTTTGGTGCAGACGTTGCCTTTCCGCCTAGCTAGGGTTGCATTGCCAAAGCATCTGCCTCGGCCTGTGACTTGACTCAGGGTGATTCCTTTGCGAGGAGTATCCCATCTGCACTGGTGAGGGGCGTCGGCTGTGGAGTAACTGAAGGGAGTGTTTAAAGCGACTCCTTCGTAAAAGGGGGGTTTGACATCGTAACAAAGCCAGCAGGATTCGGTTAGGTTAGGGTTGGATTCGTTCTGGGATACAAAGGTAGCTTCTAACATATGAAGGATTGGGTTTGAGTCTGACTCAGTTAAGCGGCTCATCTGAAAGGTTTCCGCTCGACCGGTCGGGACATTGCTGACCCCTGTGGGTAAGGTTTTGGGGTAGGTTACGTTTCCCCCTTTCGGCACGCTTTTAATCGCTTTGTTTGGTCCGACCGCTCGGGGTGCCGACGGTTGGAGCCTGATAATTTGCACGTTCACCCTCTCTTTTGACCCTTGCAGGACCGCTGTCCACGTTTTGCCTGTGGCTCAGCTAGGGTGATCTGGCTGCAAGACCGTCATGTTGTAATCAGTGCATGCCCGAAATCTAGGGATTTTATGTTGGTTTCGATGGAAGTTTCTGTGAGAGAAGAAGGGTGTTTTGCAACCGATGGGCGCCCAGGTGAACTGTAAGAATTTGTGTGGCTCTTGTGGATCCCACCCAGGCCCCGATGGTCTGGCATCTGTAACTATGGTTTCGCAGCCCCAGTGCCCACAATATCCCCACCCTGGGTGATTGCAGTAGCTTTTCCCAGGGTTTGAAGCTGGGCACCAGTAGGATAGGTACGAGTGTGTGACGTGTGGGGAATAGGGGTGTACCTTTGGCCGTCCTGGAAACCGGTCGGTGATGCGGAGCATGAAGGATGGGGTGTTCGTGTCATGGGATGACCGCTTTTATCCCAATATCATGTATTATGTCTGGCAGCTGTGTTTTTTCTCTCTCTCTCTCTCTCTTCACCCCCCCCCCCCCGGCCGTCTTGCCGCGGCGGGGCGGGGAGGGAGGAGGGAGGGGGACTGGGTGCACTTTGGTTTTTGGGCTTTTCGCTTTCGGCTGCTTGGCTGGCTGGCCTGCTTGCTTCTGCTTGCTACTTCGCTTGCTTGCTACTGCCTTAGCCCTAGCTGATAGCTGCCTTTTTCCCTTTGCTGCTTTCTGCGCTGTTTTTTTTTTTTTTTTCCCTTTTCTTTTGTCCTCTCTTTCTTACCCTCCCCTGAAGATACTGGACCGGCTCTGGACCTCACCTGGGACGTCCGACGTCCGGCGGGATCTCTGGAGCCTGCGAGAGAAGCTTGGCACCCTCCACAACACTGAACTGGTTTTCTTTTCTTTTCTTGTGTTGGGGAGTGTTCTTTTGTTATTTGCCAATAAATAGGTTTTGTTTTCCACTTTGCTCCTCCGAGGAATTCCTTCCCGAACCCGGTGTTTGGGGGGAGGGGTGGTCGGAGGTTTGTTTTTTTTGGGGGGGGGGACTCCCTTTTGGAGATTTCCCCTAATTTTGTCCTGAACCAGGACATCTTTTTTTTGGTGCGTTGGCCGGGAAAAGGAGGCCAAAGACAGTGGAAAACAAACCTATAACAATAATATTTTGGTCTTGGTTGTTTTGTGGGCATATTGGTAATTCATAATGTCATTTGGGGTGAAAGTTTGCCGGTATTTCTGGTCCCTTGGGGTTTTTGAAGCTTTAATACCTTTGTGGTCCCTAGGGTTATTTCCTTACCCAAAAATAGCTCTGGTGTTGTCCGTAATAAGTAGCTTCTGTAAGCAGGGGGCACTAACCAGAATAGTCATTGGGCTGGTCTTATGTGTGCTGATTTGTCGGAGGTTTATGGAAGACCTTGTTTCAGGAATGTATGGATTGCTGTCATGGCTGTGTACTCAGTTTGTTTGGGGAGAAGAAGGGGAAGGGGCTTCTCAGCTTTTGTCTTCCTTCTTCTCCTCCAAATTGTTGACATGTCTATTAGGAAATGTTGAATTTCCTCTGAGTTTAAAAGAAACCATCTTTCTGGCATTTAACTTATTAAGCCTTTCCTATACTGTCTGGAGTGTATATAAAATGAAAGCCGAGATTTCTAGAGGGGTTAGAGAGACTCCTGATTCAGGAGTAAAACAAAGCAGGAAAAATCTTGACTGGAGTGGGAAATGGGAGGATATGGGCCACACTTTAAAGGAATTTTCTGATCCTATAGACTGGGACTTTCCATCTGATCAAATTCAGAACCCAGTCGAGGTGGCAAAGTATTTGAGGGAGAAGTGCCATGGTAATACTAAGGAGGAAAGACTTACTGCAGTGAGCTGGGCCTTGGCGTTTGTTTACCGTACTCTGCTAGATACTGTGGAGCAGCAGATAGCAGAAAGGGAACAGGGAGATAAGTTAGTTACTATCCCAGTGACCCAGGCTGCAGCTAACATCCCAGGCTCCAGACTAGCAGCTGAATCAGACGACAGGCCCCAACCCATGGCTGTCGCAGCTAATACAAGAGGTGGAAAGTGTAAAGACAAGACCGATCGAAAGGTGGAAGATGATGATGATGATGCAGGAGAAGGACCCTCACCAAAATCAGAGGCCACATCAAGGGGCACAGATTCTGGAGCTAATAGTGACTCCTTTTCTCTGAAGGACCTCAGAGGCCTAAGAAAGGATTACAGGCGACAACCTGACGAATCTATAATTAGTTGGTTAGTCCGCCTTTGGGATGCTGCAGGGGAGGTTACACTTTTGGATGGTACTGAAGCGAGGCATTTGGGATCCCTGTCGCATGATACTGTCATCGATCAAGGTATGATGAGCAGGGCTAGCCCTCACAGCCTCTGGGAATGGGTCCTGGAGAGTGTAGCACAAAGATACTTATGTGCCGATGATCTCTATATGCAGCAGACAGGGTGGAAGACCATAGAGCAGGGGATCCAACGCCTGAGAGAAATGGCGGTGGCAGAGCTCATTTTCTCAGATGATATAACAACTAGGAATCCGGACCTGGTACCATGCACACCCGTAATGTGGAGGAAACTTGTGCGACTTGGGCCACCTGAATACGCTTCTGCCCTGGCAATAATGAAGCGTGATGATACATATGAGACTGTGCTCGATATGGCGAAGAAGCTTTGAGCGTATGCAGATGCTGTGCATGGACCAACTCATGCCAGAATTGCAGCAGTGGAAACCCAACTGTGGAAACTAGAGGACAAAATAGAGGAGAATCATAAGAAACTCCGAGAAGAGATTAAGGAGGACCTTATTCAAATCTCGGCTGTGCAAATTAGAGGCCCTGGTATCCAACGCTGGCGCTCCTTTGATGGGGAGAGAAGGTACACCCCACGGGCTGAGTTATGGGCCTTTCTGCGTGAGTCTGGAGAAGACATGAGGAGATGGGATGGAGAACCCACCGCTGCTTTGGCACAACGGGTGCGTGATTTGAAGAGAAGAGGAAGTATCACCAAAAAGAGGGCAGCTCCGGTTGCTCGCAGCCGAGATGTTGAGTATGACGATGACATGTCCGATCCCCTTGAAGGAACTTCTAAGGCATACGCCCAAGGAAAGAAGGATAATCTGGCTTAGAGGGGCCCTGCCTCTAGCCAGGAAGAGGCACGGGAAAATCGGGTTTTTTGGAAGGTGTGGATCAGATGGCCTGGCACATCAGAGCCACAAGACTATGAAGCATTGGTTGACACTGGATCACAGTGTACCTTAATGCCATCAGAACACGTGGGGACAGAACCTGTTTCCATTGCTGGAGTGACGGGGGGATCACAACAGTTGACTTTGTTGGAAGCTGAGGTGAGCTTGACTGGGAAGGAGTGGCAGGAACATCCGATTGTGACTGGTCCAGAGGCTCCGTGTATTTTGGGAATAGACTTCTTCCGGAATGGCTATTACAAAGATCCTAAGGGATTCAGGTGGGCTTTTGGAATAGCTGCAGTGGAGATAGAGGGTATTAAACAATTGAATACCTTGTCTGGACTATCAGAGAACCCATCTGCAGTAGGACTCTTGAAGGTAGAGGAGCAACGAGTACCAATTGCCACTTCGACAGTGCACTGCAGGCAGTACCGGACGAATCGAGATGCCGTGATCCCCATCCACAAGATGATTCGAGAGCTGGAGAGCCAAGGGGTAGTCAGTAAAACCCACTCACCCTTTAACAGCCCTATCTGGCCCGTGCGAAAATCTGACGGAGAATGGAGATTGACTGTGGACTACCGTGCCTTGAATGAAGTGACTCCACCACTGAGTGCGGCTGTACCGGACATACTGGAACTGCAGTACGAGCTGGAGTCCAAGGCAGCAAAGTGGTACGCGACCATCGATATTGCTAACGCGTTTTTCTCCATCCCTCTGGCCGCAGAATGCAGGCCTCAGTTTGCTTTTACATGGAGGGGAGTGCAGTATACCTGGAACCGACTGCCCCAGGGGTGGAAACACAGTCCTACCATCTGTCATGGACTGATCCAGGCTGCACTAGAAGAGGGTGAGGCTCCAGAACATTTGCAATATATTGATGATATCATTGTTTGGGGGAACACGGCAATGGAAGTGTTCGAGAAAGGAGAGAAGATCATTCATATTCTCCTGAAAGCTGGATTTGCCATTAAGAAGAGCAAAGTCAAGGGACCTGCCCGAGAAATTCAGTTCTTGGGGGTGAAGTGGCAAGACGGAGGGCGTCAGATTCCTGCGGATGTTATTAACAAAATCACTGCTATGTCCCCACCAACTGATAAGAAGGAAACACAAGCCTTCTTAGGTGCTATAGGTTTCTGGAGGATACACATCCCTGAGTATAGTCAGATTGTGAGACCCCTTTATCTGGTTACCCGCAAGAAGAACGACTTCCATTGGGGCCCTGAGCAGTAGCAAGCGTTTGTCCAAATCAAGCAGGAGATCGTTCATGCTGTAGCCCTTGGTCCAGTTAGGACGGGACCAGATGTGAAGAACGTGCTCTACTCTGCGGCCGGGAGCCATGGTCTGTCCTGGAGCCTTTGGCAGAAGGTGCCTGGCGAGACCCGAGGCCGACCATTGGGATTTTGGAGTCGGAGCTACAGGGGGTCTGAAGATAACTATACCCCAACAGAAAAAGAAATCTTGGCCGCCTATGAAGGAGTCCAAGCCGCCTCGGAGGTGATTGGTACAGAGGCACAACTTCTTTTGGCACCCCGACTACCGGTGCTGGGATGGATGTTCAGAGGAAAGGTTCCCTCTACCCACCATGCCACCAATGCTACTTGGAGTAAGTGGATTGCCCTCATTACGCAGCGCGCTCGAATTGGGAAGTTAAATCGCCCTGGGATCCTGGAAATAATTACAAATTGGCCCGAAGGTGAGAGCTTTAGTGTCGCGGATGAGGAACAAGAGCCAGTGACCCGGGTTGAGGAAGCTCCACCATATAATCAGTTGCCAGCAGAAGAAACACATTACGCTTTATTCACCGATGGTTCTTGTCGCGTCATAGGGATGAAAGGGAGGTGGAAAGCAGCTGTATGGAGTCCCACTCGACGGGTTGCGGAGGCTACTGAAGGAGAAGGTGAATCCAGTCAATTTGCTGAAATCAAAGCTATTCAACTGGCCCTAGGTATTGCAGAGAGAGAGAAGTGGCCAAGGCTCTATTTGTATACCGATTCTTGGATGATAGCCAACGCTCTATGGGGATGGCTGAAGAGATGGAAAGAGGCGAACTGGCAGCGCAGAGGAAAACCAATTTGGGCTGCGGAAGAGTGGGAAGATATCGCTACTCGGTTAGAGAAGTTACCTGTGACGGTTCGGCATGTAGATGCCCATGTCCCCAGAAGTAGAGCTAATGAAGAGCAGCAAAACAACCAGCAAGTACATCAGGCTGCAAAGATAGGGGAGTTGAAGATAGATCTCGACTGGGAGCATAAGGGAGAGTTATTCTTGGCACGATGGGCCCATGATGCCTCAGGCCACCAGGGTAGAGATGCCACCTATAAATGGGCACGAGACCGAGGGGTGGATCTAACCATGGACAGTATCTCTCAGGTTATTCGTGACTGTGAGACGTGCGCTGCCATTAAGCAGGCCAAACGGGTGAAGCCCCTCTGGTACGGTGGGCGGTGGTCTAAGTACAAATACGGGGAGGCCTGGCAGATTGATTACATCACGCTGCCTCAAACCCGCCAAGGCAAGCGCTATGTACTAACCATGGTAGAAGCCACCACGGGATGGTTGGAAACTTACCCTGTGTCTCATGCCACAGCTCGTAACACTATCTTGGGCCTTGAAAAGCAGGTCCTTTGGAGGCACGGTACTCCTGAGAGAATTGAGTCGGATAATGGAACTCATTTTAAAAACAATCTTATTAATACTTGGGCTAGGGAACATGGCATCGAGTGGGTATACCATATCCCCTATCATGCACCAGCTGCAGGGAAAGTGGAAAGGTATAATGGATTGTTAAAAACCACCTTAAAAGCATTGGGTGGGGGGTCTTTAAAAAACTGGGAGCAGCATTTGGCAAAGGCTACCTGGTTAGTTAACACTCGAGGTTCCACCAACCGAGCGGGTCCTGCTCAGTCTGAGCTCCTTAATATAGTAGATGGGGATAAAGCCCCAGTGGCCCATGTCAGAGGTTTGTTGGGAAAGACAGTATGGATCAACCCTGCCTCGAGTACAGACAAACCCATCCATGGGATTGTTTGTGCTCAAGGACCAGGTTATACATGGTGGATAATGCAGAAAGATGGAACAACAAGGTGTGTACCTCAGGGAGACCTGATTGTGGGATAAGGCTCATATATGAATGTCATTGTTTGCTGAATGTGAGACAGAAGGAAACTGTAAGTGTCAAAGGTCTGAGCAAGTAAGATGAGAGGAATGCGTAAGTGTCGAAGGTGTGAGTAAGTGAAATGAAAGTTTTTTATTGTATGTTCACGATATGGGATAAGGGGTGGAGTGTCATGGGATGACCGCTTTTATCCCAATATCGTGTATTATGTCTGGCAGCTGTGTTTTTTCTCTCTCTCTCTCTCTCTCTTCACCCCCCCCCCCCCGGCCGTCTTGCCGCGGCGGGGCGGGGAGGGAGGAGGGAGGGGGACAGGGTGCACTTTGGTTTTTGGGCTTTTCGCTTTCGGCTGCTTGGCTGGCTGGCCTGCTTGCTTCTGCTTGCTACTTCGCTTGCTTGCTACTGCCTTAGCCCTAGCTGATAGCTGCCTTTTTCCCTTTGCTGCTTTCTGCGCTGTTTTTTTTTTTTTTTTCCCCTTTTCTTTCGTCCTCCCTTTCTTACCCTCCCCTGAAGATACTGGACTGGCTCTGGACCTGACCTGGGACGTCCGACGTCCGGCGGGATCTCTGGAGCCTGCGAGAGAAGCTTGGCACCCTCCACAACACTGAACTGGTTTTCTTTTCTTTTCTTGTGTTGGGGAGTGTTCTTTTGTTATTTGCCAATAAATAGGTTTTGTTTTCCACTTTGCTTCTCCGAGGAATTCCTTCCCAAACCCGGTGTTTGGGGGGAGGGGTGGTCGGAGGTTTGTTTTTTTTGGGGGGGGGGGACTCCCTTTTGGAGATTTCCCCTAATTTTGTCCTGAACCAGGACAGTTCGGTGTGGTGATTTCTCTGAGTACTTTGCCACTACTAAGGTGTCGCATGACCCACCTGAAGGGCCGATGGGGGTAGTGGTCTGGGCTGGCTTGCCCCCTGGCAACAAGCCCCAACAGCAAAATCCCACAGAAACACCCTTGGTGCTTGGGTCTCACCCGTGCGGGTCTCTCGGGTGCTGCCTGACGGCTTGGTGGTCTGTCTCTTTCGTCTGGAACCGGGATGTGCGCTTCACGAGGACGTCCCACGAGCAGATCCTGTGAACAAAGACTCGCAATTCTCGTCAGTCTCATTCTGCTCGCTATGAAGGTCCGGTTTAATCGACTTAAGTGGACACCACCTGATTTTGCCGTCCTTTTTGACTGCTGCGTACCCTTGTCCCGTGAGCATCAGCCTCCAACCCCGTTCCCACTCGCCTAGCTCGTTTCTGATTGCCACCTGTGGGCCCTCTTCTAGCGTTCGAGTGGCCCAGTGTTTTTGGACGGGACTGTTTGTTTCATCTTCCCTAGGGAATTGATTCAGTGCCAGCAAAGCGGTTGCCAGCATACGTGCCTGATCTCCTGGGGGAATGGCATTGGCAAAGCCTTCTGCTTTTGCCAACACTTCTGTCTTGGTTTTCAGGGTCTGGTTTGCTCGCTCAACTATGGCCTTCCTGCCGGAGATTGAGGGGAGAACAACCATCCTTTAATGCATCGAACTCCCCGTGGTGTTCGCAATCCCCGAAAGCGTTCGCTATCACGTCCAGGAGTCAACCATTTGTTGGAGATGAAGGGAGAACGACCATCCTCTAATGCATCGAACTCAACTTTATTGATCAATCAATCACCTTAAATAACAATAGTAACGAACTTCATGCATATTCTGTAATCCAATTTCATGATAGGCTAACAGAGAAATTCTAACCACTCCTCTTGTTTTAGAATACCTACAATTGTTTATTAAAAACAGAACCAGAGTTCCCAAAACTTCTTCATCTGTTCCCAGGCTGCCAGCTTTTCCCAGAGACGGTGTTCTGCTTGTTATGGGAAGACAGTCTGAGAACTCTATTGTTTATAAAAAGAGTCTAATTGTTTATAGAAATCAGAAGGCTGAGAACTGCTTTACTTTTCCCTTTTACTTTTCTCTCAATTGTATGTCTCATGGCCTTTTTCCTCAAGCCATTCTTGAAAAACTCTCCAACACCTGCCCGGTACTGTTATATGGGATGCCTTGCACTAACATGATGCCCCATTTCGAGGCGAATTCTTGCACTGGTTTGGAGGTGAAATTGGAGCCGTTGTCCGTTTTGATCTGCTTGGGGATACCAAGCCAAGCCATGGCTGTCAGCCAGTGCTGAACTGTGGCTTTGGAGTTAGTCTTGGGGTGCTGTGTAGCTATGATTGTTCCGCTATAAGTGTCCACTGTCACTGCAAGCCATGCTCGGGGCTTCAGCAGTTCGCACCAGGTGAAGTCCGACTGCCAGATTTCTGAGGGCTTGAGACCTCTCGGGTTGACCCCGTAGGTCCAAAGGGGTGACTTCTGGCAATGAGGGCAGGTGGCTACCACATGTTTTGCGTCGGCCGTCGAGATTCCGCATCTCCTCGCCAGTGCTTTGACTCTGATGTCGAGCGACTCGTGCAGTTGACGAGCTCTTTGCAAGGTCCAAACGCCTTTTGCTGCGGCGTCCGCTTTGTCGTTGCCGATCTGGAAGTAACCTTTGACTGGGTCGTGGCTGTTGACGTGGATGACTGACACGGTGCCCTGTCGCGAGGAGAGTGCTTCTTCCAGCACTAGGGCTGCTGCTGATGTTGACACACCTGGTCCTGCCATGGCTAGGCAGAGCCTTGCCACGAATATAGAGTCCGTTACAATATTGAGGTGTTCGTCTTGGAAGAGTCCGCACTCCAAAACCACTGCTGCTGCCTCCAGTTGTTGCACTGACAGTGTGGGGTCATTCGCTTTGACGCAGTGCCATTGCTCTCCTGCCTGCCACACTGCTGCTGCGGTTGAAGTCGTGGAGGAAGCGTCTGTGAAGACCGTTGGTCCTGGCTGCGGTCTGTCCTTGACGTTCGGTGGCATGTCCATGTCGACCATGGTCAGCAGCTGAGTCCAGGGTGGTCTGGAGGAGTAGGAGATTTCTCCTCCGAAGCCGGAGAGAGCAAGGGCCAGGTGCTCTGATATTGCGACTGACTCCGTGGTCGGCTGCTTGCCAAATGGAAGGTGGATGCTTGTCGGCTCTGTCCCTAGGTGTTTCAAGGCGAGTCTCCTGCCTTTCATGATGAGACTGGCAATGCGTTCGATTCCTGGGGAAAACGCTCGAGCGGGTCTTCCAAGGACCACCCATTGGATCGGTCGGGCCTTTTCTGCAAGTCCTTGGGCCAGTGCTCCCACTCCCCCCTTCGGTGTAAAGTGGACGTACAGGTCCAGTGGCATGGCTGGGTTCCACCTGGCAAGCGTGCCAGTGGCCATCTGGTTTTCGATGAAGTCGAGGGAGCTCGTTGCTTGCGGTGTCAGCTCCTTGGGTTCCCAGGGGTTCTTTCCTTTCAGGAGGTCGTACAGAGGGTCCATGACCTCAGGAGGAATCTGGACAATGTTGCGAAGCCACTGCAGCGATCCTACCAGGCGTTGCACGTCGTGGAGCGTCTTGATGTCTCGACAGACCTTCACCTCGGGGGGTGTCACGTCGGAGCTTGTGGTGCCTACTCCCAGGAAGGTCACGCAGGGTCCTCTCTTGATCTTTGCGCTCGCGATCTCGAAGCCGTTGGCTTGAAGGGTTTCCGTGATTGTGGTCACCAGGTGGTCTACTCGGCTTGTCGATGGTGCTGCGACCAGGATGTCGTCCATGTACTGGATGATGGTTGCGGTGGGGTAGGAGTGTCGGACTGGCATCAGTGCTTTGTCCACTGTGATTTGGCATATGGTCGGGCTGTCGACCAGGCCTTGCGTAAGTACTCTCCATTGGAAGCGAAGGTTGGGCCGTTCGCCGTTCCGAAACGCCACGGAAAAGGCGAATCGTTCTCTGTCCTCAGGGTGCAGGGGTATTGAAAAGAAGCAGTCCTTGATATCCAGTACTGCGCATGGCTGCCCTGCGGGGATGGCTGAGTTCGTGGGTAGCAGTGTCTGGACTGGACTCATGGGTCTGATCGTCTTGTTCACTTCTCTCAGGTCGTGGACAAGACGATAGCCTTCTCCGGACCTTTTGGGGATCACAAATACAGGGGTGTTCCATGGGCTGGTGGAGGGTTCTATGTGACCCTTTTGCAGTTCGCGGTCGACCAGTTCCAGCAAGGCTGCCATTCGAGGCTCTGTCAGGGGCCTCTGCTCAACCCATACAGGGTCTGATGATTTCCAAGTCAATTTGATTGGCAGCGAGGGGGTGTACGGCAGTGGCCCTCGTGGTAAATTTGTGATCCGAAATCCGAGCATGGAAAGGACATCCCTTCCTAACAGGGGTGGAGAATTTTGTAAAGTTGACTGCTCCCTGTGGGGGCATAGGGTATGAGGGTCCCCTGCACCACTGGGTGTTGCTGTAGCTGGGCCGTCTCGCATTTGCAGCGGGAGGAGGCTGAGTGTGGCCCGCACGCCCCCTCCCTCTCCCGTTTCCCTGGGGCCGGGATGCTTGGAGTGAGGGTGATGCCAGGGAAAGCTGTGCCGGCTGGGGACAGCTCGCTGAGTTGCTGCCCTTCCCCGGAAGCCTGGGCTAACCCGGTCGTCCTGCCATTCCTGCCTAAATACAATCCGCCCTGCCCTGTCAAAAAGCATGCGGCTTATTTGAGTAATATCAAAAGTGAGCAGATCGTTATTGCTAGAAAGGTCGTCCTCAGGAGTGGGTACTACAGCTGAGTTGATCCCTATTTCTGAAATCCCTTTGGCTTCTTTTGGGTTAACTGGGGTATATGCCCTTTGTTGGTTCCCCCGCGCTCTGGCAACCCCCCCCCGGGAAAGCGTGCATGGAGGCTGCCGGTGCCCGGTCCCCACAGGCTGCTTTTATTTTTCCCCAATCGGTGAGTTTGTGTTGCGATTGTTTCCCGATATTGTTTAAAGCTTTATTCGGTTTGGCTCGAAACCGCATTAATTCTGCTCTCTCAGTTTCCGAGTCCCAGCCGGGCTCTGTCGGCTCTTCCGAGCTGTCTGAGCAGCTGTTACTTGACTCTGAGCCGGAAGCTGACTGCAGGTACACTGCCGTTTTGTGCGGCTCCGACCCCGCTCCTCCCTTTGGGGGTGGTGCCGCTCCCTCCCCCTGGGGTCCTCCTGCCTCCTGCTGGGGGAGGTCCTTGCCCTATAAGGACCTAATTTGAATAGAGCGCTCTGGTTGGTTTTGCACTCTACCGCGGGGACCGCCCCCCCTCCCCGCTCGCCCGCGCATGCGTTGTTAAGCAGGCTGACTGCATTTCCGCCCTTCTCCTCCTCCCTTCCGCCCTCACCATGTGGTTCGGAGCCATTTTTAAACGCACATGGCGGGGGCGAATTTTTACCGATCCCAGCGGGCTCCGTGGGAAGGTCGGGGGGTCCCCTGGGGGTTCCGGGGGGTCTCCTGGGGGCTCCGGGGGGTCTGGGCTCGGGCTCGGGAAGGGGTGGAATGCGCCCGGTCCCCGCATGTTCCCACCGTCAATCTGATCGCTCTCAGAGGCGGTTTGTGTCACGGCCCCCACCCCCAGCTTTGGTGTAGCTAATAAACGTGTACGCGCGGCTTTCCGCGTCTCCTGTTCTTCTAACATCTCGCGTAGGGCCTCTTCTACTTTCCCCCACGCTTTGAGGTTTTTACCACTGCCTGCAGACTTAGAGTCCTCTGCTGAGGCGGCAGTGCACTTCTCCTGTGCTTCCGAATATAATATATTTACCGGACGTCCGATCGTCCCCAGCTCTAGGAGCCTTGCAATAGCAAGATTAGAGTTCCTGAGCTCACCTTTAATTCCCCATTGCTCATAAGCCTGACTTACGACCTTCGCTGTGGATTCCATGGTCCACGCTGGTCCGGAGGTGTCCCTCCCGCTGTAGTCGGACCCGCCGCTACAGCCGCCGCCCTCTGTCCAGGAGAATTCCCGTTCCCCGGGCGCTGCAGCTTTCCCGGGTATCGGCACCAGTATGTTGCCTTCTGGAGCAAGGCAGGCGACCTGGTTCAGAGGAACAGCACGGCGGCCCAAACTCTCCAGGGCCGCTCGGGCCAATGACACATGCAGGCATCAATGTGATGGACGGTCAAAAGGCCTTTATTATCTCATCTCTTGGGTTTTTATAGTCTAAGGGGTCTCTACGTCAGAGTGGGTCTGTCTTTACCATCTATGGTTAGTAAGGAGTGGACAGTTACTGGGTAGGGGATGGAAAGTTACTGGTATTCGGTTGAGGGAGGCTACATTCCTATGTTAATTTCTTATCTAAGGGGAACAGAGGGTCCTGCCTTTCCGTGACATCGCGAGATCTTCCGCAGCGCCTTTTCCCTATCTACCACAGTCCAGCCTTTCTTCTTCTTCTCTACCTCCATCTTCTGCTGTGATGTTGGCACTTTTGGATTGGTTTAGAGTAGAAACTCACTGTTTAACATAGGTGATAGGTATTGGAAAGAAATTGTAAACATATTATACTCAGTTTGTAGTATAAAGAGATAACGCCACCCCAGGGCCAGTCAGAGTGCCTCTGTCTGTCCTGCTGAGCAGACCTCGGCTGGACAGGAGAAAAATTTTTATAGATAAGATACAATAAACAACTCTGAGACTGAGAACTGAAGAACTCCGACTCATTCTTCGAACGTGCAGGCCGAAACAGAGACTTTTCACGTGTCTCAGGGCTGCAATAAATTGCCACCTCCCGAGAGAAGAACACGTGAACAACTGAGTGACAGCCGGAAGCAGAGACTGTGTTTTCTAAATTTGCACTAGTTAAAATTTGTTTTAAAAGTTTTGCACTGAAAAAGTTCTGTAAGTTATTGCTGTGTCAAAAAGTTATTAATCTACCTCCAAAAATGCTTTCAAGTTCTATATGTTCAAATCATATATAGCCAGAAAGATGAGGCTTGCCTGGGAAAACACTTCACCAAAGTTAAGGTAGAAGAATAATTCACTAGCAATAAAAATTAGAACCAAATTAAAAAATTGTTAGCATAACTACAAATTGTCAACAAGGGTGAGGCTTCTTCAGATCATCTTCCTTTCTCCTCTTTCCTTTTTAGATATATAGAAAGGACGAGATATAGGAATGTGCCCCCTGTTGACGGAGTGACAAAATTATCCTTTGTCTCCTTAAAAAGGAAAAAAAGCTCAGAAGTTTCTCTCCTCAATTAGGTAAAAAGACACCTCATAGGACCTTGGGGACTTCACCTCAAAATTAGGGATAGACAACTGGACAGAAGGCAAAAAGTTCTGCCTAAGCAATTTACTAGAAAATGAAAAGAACAAAGAAACTAATCATTTTGGTGAGGTATTTTACCAGGAGCAAGAACCTCTTGCCCTGGCTTGGTTTTTCTCTGTAAAGAGCTTTGTTATTTTGCCTTTTATTACAACTTTTATGTTTCCAACACTGCCACAGAAACCATCCTGCTGATTTTATGCCATTTGAGGTGGCTGAGCTATCTTGGGTGTGATATAGATCTCCAAGAGCTTATAAGACCTGGCTCAAGGAGACCCTTACATCACTGACTCGCCCGGGAAGTTGAGGCTGATTTTGTGTGTGACTCACTCACACACACACAACAAGACAACAATAAGATACCTTTTACTTTCAAATCACCTGTTACAATTTCAGATGTTACTGGCCAGCCCCGGTACTCTTGGATATCCCTCAATTCAGCTGTGTTGTCCAACTCCAGATGCTCTTGGGTATATCCTCAATCTGGCAGAATTTTGCTCAACCCTGGATGCTCTTGGGCATTCTCATCCCTCAACCCAGCAGAATTTTTAGGGGCCCCTCCCTTTTGTCCCATTTCCTAGTGTATTGGACTAGGAAACTCCTCTGCTCCCTTCCTCTGAGGGGTCCAACTCCTCCCTGGGACCCAGTCCCAGTTACCCCAGCAGATTCTCTCACTCCTTTTATCTCTCGCTTTGTCTCTTTACTGGCCATTTTTTCGCAAAAAGACGGAAACGCAGCATGGAAGACCCTTCACACAGGTAGCAGGTCTGGGATAACCAGCCCACCTCTCATTCACACACACATTCATCTCCTCGATCCCCCCGTACCTGCCCCCCCCCCCCCGAAAAGTACTTACCAATCCTTTTTTCATTTTTCAGTTCTTTGTGCGCACTACTAGTCTTAGGGAGCCAATTACCGCAGGTTTAGGGAGCCTTTTTCCCTTTTCTTTTTTCATTGCCTCCTTTTGTCCACTGGTTGCAAGCTGCATGTCGGCCACCCAGGAGAAACAGAGCGAGGCTGCCAAACTGGGCAGGGTTCGCTTCCCCGCTCGGAATCCCCTAGACTGCTGGCAGCGAAGGCACCAAATTGTGAAATACGCTAATCACTTGATTTCAAAATTTTAAAAGTTTAATAGTAATAAAATGGTTATAAAAATACTAATACAATTAGAGTAATAATAATTTGGACAATCAGAGTTAGGACAATAAAGGACAACAAAAGCAAAGAATATGAACATTCAGATGCTTTCCTGAAAAAAGCATGGCTCGCTAAAAAAGGCTTAACCCTCAAAAGCAATAGCCTGTTGCATATTCATATATCTCACTCATGATGCATGCATTCCTTTCAAACTAGGAATTTCTCCGGTTATTGTCAGCTTTCCCTCCTTCATCTTGTAAATCATTTTCAGACTCCATGGAGTCTGCAAGGAGACTAGTTCTTCATGATAAGGAGGCAATAATTCTTTCTCTTTGGAATTTTAGTGTCTTGTTGTGTTATCTCTGTGTGAAGAATTTCTTGATTATCTCATATCTTTCTTGAGCTAGTTAAAAAGTATCTTACATAGCATAGTTTCTATTTTAACATTATGTTATAAACTAAAACAATATTTAACACACTACTTAAGAAAATGAATACAGCATAACTTTCTAACATAGCGCATGTAATAGTCATTTTAATGTTTGCGAAAAGCCAATCATAAAATACGCATTTTTTCATGCTTTGCCTCCTGCTTCCTAGTAACTACAAAGTAGCTACAGAGTTATTTCAATGATTCCTGCAGCTTACACAAAATACACACATGATTCTTTACCACTCAACAACAAACTGTGGGCTAAAGCAGAAGTCAGCAATCCAAAGGAGTTAAATGTCCAACTACCTGTATCCAGAGCAGCAGCTTCCAGAGACCCCTCAAAAATAAAAGGACCACCTCTGTGCTCCTTGGAGCACAGATGCAGTGGAAAGGGAACAAAAAATGCCCGTGTGGAAAGAACAAAGTAAGATATAGCAGTGGTAGCAAGGGTAGGAGATGTTCTTGTGGGAAATGACTGCTCACTTTTTAAAATTGTATTAAACTCTAACTAAAACTACAACAAAAGGACTAAATAAGGAAAAATTAGAGCACTGGGAGCCCCTATGACTGCTAGCCACATGCTCATCTTCAAAATGGATGCTCCGCCTTTTATACTTCTAGCTCCTCCTAAAGTCTTGTCAGTCAACTCCTTCCTTGTCATCTCGTGGTGGTGATCACTCTCTTACATCTTGATTGGAGGTCAGGTATTACTATAGTAACAGGCCAACCTTCCCCAAATGCCTACTACCAAAGCCATCCGGTGATAACAATGCGGGATGTGGGGGAGGACATATTACAGTAATATAACTATATATACATATAATGTTCACCCCTTAGTAAGAGCCTGAGACTAGAGATGCGGGACTTCAGGAGGCTCTTCAAAATGCAGTTTATTGTGTCCAAGATGTTACAGCAGTCCAGAGTCGTGAGTGACAGAGCCTGTGCCTACAGCTGTCAGCTCCAGCTGTATACAAGCATGAAGACGCTTTAATTTTGGTTACATTGCATTATAAACTTTTCTTTGCTGAGCATCTTAATACATAAGAACCAATCTATACCTTTACTTTTACCTAGAGACTATCATAACTACTATCATTACCATATTTTGGTTAATACTATCCAATCACATAAGTTAATATGTTATAGTTTAAGCTAGAAGTTGTTTTTCAGTTTTCTTGCAGTGGAAAAGTCTTTGACCTTTTTTCTACTTGCCACATTAACATGTCTTGTTTGCCTGTGGTATCTTTCTGCTTGGTAAAAAGCATCTTTTTGTTTGTGGTCAGCTTATCCTTTGCTCTAAGGCATCAAATCTCTTTCCAACTCGACATAACCTTTGCCTTCTTAGTTGTCCAGCAAGACTGGTTCAGCAAACCTGAATTTACACATCTGTTATTCTTCTATATTAAAACTTGCTTCTATCTCTATTTCATTCTCAGATTCTACATTCAGAGAGCTTTCTGCCAAGCATACATATCTGTTAAACTTTCTTGTCAAACTTTCATCCTTCTCAACACCTCTTAATTGTGTTATAGATGCATATTATTATATTGGCTTTTCACAAATATTAAAATGGGTTTTATATGTGTAGTGTTAAAGTAACTGTTATAAAGATATAGTTTTTATTTCTCTTGTTAATTAAGCTTAGTGAAATAGCTGATATAAGTATGCTTGTGTTACAATGCCTGCTTGGATGGGATAACATGCAATGAACATAGGATGAGGACACCTGCTACAGATATGCCAACTATCAGCACTCACCGTATGAAGACAGTGTGGACCAAGGTCTAAAACTGGAGGTGATAAGAGTGGACTAAAACCACAGCCAAGGAATACGCATGCTCTAAAAGGCAGATCCGAAAAGGAGGTATGCTAAACAATTCTTGGAACATTTAAACTAGTTTGGGGAAAAAGTTTACTATGCATAAGGGTCTATGAATATGCAAAAGGCCGATGTAAGGGAAAAGATATTTAAGGGGTATACCCAAAGGTGACGGTGTGGTCTTGGCTGAGTGTCAAGATGCACCCAGCCGTAATAACCTTTGCTCTATGGTCTTTGTCTCCTATTGTCCTTTATTAAACTTTTTAATTTTTCACAGGAGAGTGAACGTGTTTTTCACAATTGTGAGAGCCATCCATCTCATTACTCACCTATAACATTATGATGCAGCTTGGAAAGGCAAGGTCTGTTTTTAAACAGATATTACGAACCGATTTAACACAGAAGACTGAAAGGTGGAGAGAGACTCTAAAACTGAAAGACACAATGAGTTTTAAAGTAGGTATGCTTTTATTCGGCTGGATGCATGGGGATATCTCCACAAAGACATGCGTAACCCCCCAGTACACTCAGGTGTCGCAGCAGGCCATTTGTCTCGGTGCAGGGAAGGCTCGAGACCTTCAACATGAGTGTTCAGCAAGCTCCATTTATTGCAAAGAGCATCAAACTTTTATACACAACCAGTGATAAGCTCATGCATATTCTGTAAGTTAGCAGTCTATTGGTTATATACAGATATCAGTTTTTTCATTCCAAAGGAGTTACATTTGCTTTTTCTCATGTCTCTAGTCTCTCAACTACAGCACTTGTTATGGTAACACAGCTATGCTCAAGGACAGTGTCCTTGCAGGTGCAGAACTTAGATTAGCTGGGTTCTTGTCACGTAGCTATTTCTCTACACTCAGGTTTTCTTTTATCCCCTAAAATGGTACATATGCATCAAGTTTCACAATAGATAATTCTGTCTCCCCTGCCTCTCTGCTTCATATGCTAATCATCTTATTAGTCCTTTGCGCCTGCGCAGTTGTCTCTGGTGGTCGCCTGGGGGTCTTGGGGGATGAAGTAAAGTTGTCTTCCTCAGGGTTGACTTTTTGACCTCACTGCCTTGCGCATGCTTACTGATCTTTTGGCCACTGTCCAAGACAGGAGTCCAGATTCATCTGGTTTCAGGGGCCCTAGGAACCTCCTTATCTCAGTATTCTTGCATACTGTATCCTATTCTTGATAATACCAGAGAGTGGTGGTGAATGGTGCTGCATCCAGCTGGCGGCCAGTCACCAGTGGTGTCCCTCAGGGGTCTGTGCTGGGGCCAGTTCTGTTTAATATTTTTATTGATGACATGGACGAGGGTTTAGAGTCTTTCATTAGCAAATTTGCAGATGACACTAAGCTGGGAGCTTGTGTCGATCTGTTAGAGGGATGGAGGGCTTTGTTGAGGGACTTGGAACGGTTGGATGGATGGGAAGAATCTAATGGGATGAAGTTCAATAAGTCCAAGTGCCGAGTCCTGCACTTTGGCCACAATAACCCCCTGCAACGTTGTAGGCTGGGAACGGTGTGGCTGGACAGTGCTCAGGTGGAAAGGGACCTGGGGGTGCTGGTTGACAATCGGCTGAACATGAGCCAGCAGTGTGCCCTGGCGGCCAAGAAGGCCAATGGCATCCTGGAGAGTATCGGGAATAGTGTGGCCAGCAGAAGCAGGGAGGTCATTAGTCCCCTGTACTCAGCACTAGTGAGGCCACACCTTGAGTATTGCGTCCAGTTCTGAGCCCCTCAGTTTAGGAGGGACGTTGAGATGCTTGAGCATGTCCAAAGGAGAGCAACGAGGCTGGTGAGGGGCTTGGAACACAAGCTGTATGAAGAACGACTGAGGGAGCTGGGGTTGTTCAACCTGGAGAAAAGAAGACTTAGAGGTGACCTTATCACTCTCTTCAACTTCCTGAAGGGTGGCTGTGGTGAGCTAGGGGTCAGTCTCTTTCTCCAGGCAACAACAGACAGAACAAGAGGACACAGTTGCAAGCTGCGCCAAGGGAGATACAGGCTAGAATTAAGGAGGAAGTTTTTCACAGAAAGAGTGGTCAAATACTGGAATCATCTGCCCAGGGAGGTTGTGGAGTCACCATCCCTGGATGTGTTTAAAAAAGACTGGATGTGGCACTTGGTGCCATGATCTAGTTGAGGTCTTAGGGCATGGGTTGGATTCGATGATCTTAAAGGTCTCTTCTAACCTAGAAATTCTCTGATTCTGTGGTTCTGTGATAAGCATCCTTCCTCTTATCAGGCATCCTTGCATTCTTTCTTGCTGTTTTGCATGTATTCTTGAAATAAACATGGCCAGGAGACTTCTTCTCCTTTTTAATGCCTTTATTAAAAGTGATCAGCTCAGGATTGGGCAGGTCGGCGGGTCTGCAGTCCCCCGTCGTCTCTCCCAGGGTGACTCAGAGGAGGAGGATAAGCACAGCTCTGTCCACTAGGGGCAGAGCTGGGGATCAGGTCCTCGTGGGAGCCTTTAGGGCGTGGTGTTCCCGTCAGATGTTACCCCTCCTGGCCCAGTTGGCTCCGTCTCACCGCCGGGGACGACTCCCATGGTCAGGGCGAGAGGGACTCTGAAGGTGTTCCGCATCTCTGCAGGCTCAGCACTCGGCTCCTCCCGTCCAGACATCACTCCAGTCTCTCAACTCTTATTTGGCTCATTGTTTTTGGGGTTTTCTCAGTACATTCGGAGCGGGAGACCCACAGAGAATGCTGGTCTTGGAGTCACTTTGCATAGCCCCCCCACCCTCTCAGGTGTCTTCACTATTTGGGGGAAAAAGTACATTCATAACAGAATGTTATGAACAAAAATTTGGTTAATATTTTTTTTGTGAGAAAAAGTTACAAAAAGGCAGCCAGATCACTGTTGCTGCTGGAGTTCTGCCTGTTTTGTTACTGTAATCGCGGGTCGTTGTATATTAGCAGAGCCTTGCCCGAGGCTAAGTTGTACTTTTCCCAGAATAGTGAAGAGATGTGGCGGGGGGGGGCATGCAAAGTGACTCCAAGACCAGCATGCTGTGGGGGGGCTACTGCTCCAAACGTACTGAAAAAATCCCGAAACAACGAGCCAACTAAGAGTTGAGAGATTGGAGGGATGTCTCGACGTGAGGAACGGAATGCTGAGCCTGCAGAGATGTTGAACACCTTCGTAGTCCCTCTCACCCTGAGCATGGGAGTCATCCCGAAACCAGGAGCAGACGGGGAGAAGCGGTGAAAATGAACATCTGAAGGGGTCACCATGCCCTAAAGGCTCCCACGAGGACCGGACCCCCAGCTCTGCCCCTAGTGGACAAAGCTGCACATATCCTCCTCCTCCTCATCGCCCTGGGAGAGACGACGGGAGACTGCAGACCCGTCCGAGCTGCCCAATCCTGAGCTGATCACTTTTAATAAAGGCATTAAAGGGAGAAAAAGTCTCCTGCCCTGTTTATTTCATAATCCTTTCCTGTCTTCCTTTCCTTTCTCACGCAACTAAGGATGCATCAAATATTAAGCAGTGTCCATCATCTACGTGCCTATTCTTAATCAATGTCTTCTAATTTCTGTGATTAATATATAGCCTCTAGTTTCTGACCCCATATTTCAAGATCAAAGGAAACTAAGCCTCTGTGAATAAAATGGATTGAACCCAGAAAGGTTTGAAATAGACCCAAAAAACATTATTAAAATTAAACGAGGTTAGATGTTGGTGCCAAAAAACTTGATATATTTTAATTATTAGTAAAGGAAGCAAAGAGAAAGAAAAGGAAAAGAAAGAAATGAGAGAAAAGATATGTGGTAATGTCTTTGCAAATAACTTGATGGGTGCAGGTATGGGTGTTAACGTCTTGGAAAAATGGGTCTTAATATCTCTACTAACTTCAAGCAGCAGGTTTCTTGCACAACCCAGACAGCTTGGCTCCTGAGATACTCAAGGGTCTACACAAGCCTGAACTTCTGAACTTTGGGGTAAAATAGTAGGTTCAAGAGGGGGAATATGTGGAAGGCGGTTCAGGAAGGCTGTACCTTCCTAGTACCTCAGCCAAGGGAGAAAGGAAGAGGGCAACATGCAGCCAGGAATTAGGATAAAAGGGAGCCTGCGCCTTCAGAAACCAAGAGAGAGAGAAAAGTCCACAGGCGTGTGCCCTGGTGGACTCTCTCCCTTTATCTAAATAAAGTTGAAGGACTCCTCTGTTTCTTTTTTGGACATAAACCTCTGACATTTGTGGATTTTCCTGACAGGAAAAAATAGGAAAAGAGGTGTGCATGGGTGGGGGTACAGGGAGAGAGTGACAGGGGTTAGGTAGAAACATATCACCCTTCCGAGGGTCCCAGCAACATCTCATTGTTCCCCCCTTCTGGTCTTCTTAGTGATGAGGGTCTCCTGACACCCTGGGCTGAAAAGTATAGAATCTAGTGGATTAATATATGTTTGGGCCAGGTGGGAATGCCCAGGTGCCTCCCCTGGGGAGGGCAAGTTTGATACTGTTAGGAAAATTAATCCACAAATATCAGAGGTCTATGTCCAAAAAGGACATACTCAAATAAAGGAAGAGGCCATGGGGCATTCCCATGGGGTGTCTCAAATTTTTGGAGGACACAGCCTCCCTTTTTATTTATTTTTAATTTCCTGGCCACATTTCCCTTCTCTCTTTCCCCATTGGCTGAGGTACTTGAGAGGTACAGCCTTCCCAATACACCTGATATCGAAGATTTGCCTCTAATGTATAACCCTCCCTTTTAATTTTTAATTCTTACAGAATTTAGGGGTTTTTCTTCTGCATTGTTTCTTTCATCTTTCAATGTCTAATTTCATTTATCAGCAAACCTAAAGTTTATTTGTAAAAGCAAATATCTTTTTCCATTCATCAATCAGTGGAATCCTTCCCATTGTTTCTTTTATCTCCCAGTGCTATTTTTATCTACCAGCAGACCCACAGCTTGTTTGTAAAGACAAATCTGCTATTCCTCTCAATACTGTCCCTTGCAATACTGTGGGTCTGTTGCATCATGCTGCACTGCTCTGGTGCAGGGTCTGGGGACCCCTTTTGGGGCAGACCTTTGATGGGCCATGATACCCACTCTGCTGTCCTTCAAGTGTGTGAAAAACGCCATTCACTTGTGTTAAAATTTTAGAAGTTTAATAGTAATGAAAATAATAATAAAAATAGTGATAAAAATTAGGACAATAAGAATTTGGACAATCAAAGTTAGGACAATAAAAGATAATGAAAATCAAAGTATTTTGGACATCCAGGTGCTTTGCTCTCTGTGACAAAGTACACTTTGCTAACAAAGGATTACCCCTTAAAAGCAATAGCCTATTGCATATTAATATATGTCGTACATGATTCAAACCTTCCTTTCAAACTAGAGTGTTTCTGCTTAATTTTCAGCTTCCCCCCCTCATCTTGTAAATCAGTCTTCTTGGCCCCTCAAAGTCTGGGCTTTCCCCATAAGGAGGCAATAATTCTTTTCCTGAGATCTTGGTGTCTTGTTGCTGTTATGTCTGTGTGAAGAATTTCTTGATTATCTTATCCATTCTTTGGGCTAGTTACATAAAGGATCTTACATCACATAGTTTCTATTTTAATAATATGCTATAGTCTAAAAACTATATCTATCACACTACTTAAAAGAGATTAATACAGCATAACTTTCCAACATAACACGTATAGTATTCATTTTAATATTTGTGGAGAGCCAATCATATAATATGCATTTTTCACAACGTGGATGTGACCTTTCTGGAGTGAAGGGGCCCCACAGCTGAGCTGGTCTGCACAGTGGAGGATGAGTGCTAACTGCCTCTGACCAGAGGCTTTTTCTCCACACACCCAAAACTTATCCTTCCCCCACCTTTGGTGTGAGGGTCTGTTTGAACCTAGCAGGTGATAGCCCTCAGGCTATGGTCTCCACTCTGAAGGTGCTAAGCTGGATCCCTCTGTGAATATACTCTTCCCCAGCCTAGATCTGAGTCACTTTATCTTCAACAGGCATGTTGCATGTTATGAAGGGGAGGAGGGGAGAGTTTAGACAAATCCCTGCCTTTGACAAGTTTCTGGCTATAGACAGCAGCTTTATTGAGGCAGCCAGCAACCCAAAACCCACTCTCCCTCAAAAGTTCTTAATAATGGCCGATCAGGCCTATTACTATATGAATTATTTATTGAGTAGACCAAGGAAAACAGACATAGGATTTTAAAGACTACTTACTACACAGGATAAAGAAAAGAACTACTAGTAGATACAGTGCACTATAATAAAGGTACCCATGTTACAGCTAGTGAAGAAATAGTATAGATTAAGAGTCAATGTCACCAGCGAATGATAGTGGTGTGCAGAGAATCTCCTAATTCCTCTCAATCTATGGGGTTTTGCCTCTCTCGTTGGGCCTCACAGGGGGCTCCCCTGATGGGGGAAACCCTTCTGTAACAGTTCTGTGCCAGGATAGAGAGATGCATGGGACTTTTTTGGTCTTCAGGTTGATGTTTATTGTTATCTTATCAAAAGTTCTGGCACATCGTCTATACCAGACTTAGCACACAGGAAAACACTGCAAAATGGCTACAAGATGTACAGTTTCAAGGTCTTTTAAAGCTGTTTCATCCAGTTGACTCTTAAAATGTACTTTATTTCCACCTTCCTACCAATAACTCATCCCTTGTCTGTCCACGTAACCTCTGCACTGCAGCTTTCCTTACCCAATCATTCTGTGCCATCAACACTGCAGAAAACTGAGTAGATGAAGAAGAAGAAGAAGAAGCCTGAGACAACACCCGAAATCCTCCATCTTGCTTCCTATCTATTTCCATATTCAAAAATCCCAAAATCTAAATTTCTCACCTTGTGACAAACTACACTATTCTCTATTATCTATTTCAAACTCTTGTAGACTCTAGTCTATCCTGAAGTCTTGGAAGCCCTCTCCATGAGCGAAGGTCAAAGGCAGTGCTTCTCTGGGGGTCAGGACCCTTCAGAGCAGACAGAGAAACATTCCCTGTGCCCTGGGTTCCAACATCAGTCCTTGGGGAAGTAACTAGATGTGAACATCTCCATGTTGAGGAGAACTCTCCACACACTCAGAGAGTGTATAAGAGATTTCTGATTTCATGAAAATCATAGTGGCCTTTTATAGTTGCAGAAGTGCTTGTGTTCTGTCAGTCACTTATTTTTGGTTCATCCTTTCTCACCATTCAAGACAGGATGTTTATTGCTGTCTAAGGAGGTTTTCAGCTGAGATAATTCATCACATGACAAACCATTCTGGCCTGACTTGAGCCATATATGACGGGGAGAGAAATTTTTGCTGTCTCAAGGGGTGAAAGGTCCTGCCACAGTGCAGTCCAGGGTCTTAAGGTTTTGGTGGTTTTCTCTGCAGCTTTTATACATGTGAGAAACGACTGCTCACTGATATAAAATATCGATAGCCAAACCAAATTTAATTTTCATATGTTTTATTTTAAAAAAAGCAAGCAAGCAGAGCTGGGTGGCCGGGGAGTCACCGCTCCACTAATGGCACATGCCACTGCAAGTTCACCAGAGTATATATACTGTTTTTAAGCCTACAAAGCATTTTCCGCTGTGCTTGTGTTAGTCTGAATAAGCAAATATCAATAAGCTGGGATCAGCAATTTAATAATCTTTCCAGGTGGTCATTGGCTTCCTGTCCTTCTTGTGGTCATCTGCAGAGAGGGATTTCACTGGTGTCTGCTACATAATTTTTGTCTGGTACCAGTGCATCAAGCTTTTTATTATACATAAGCATTTAGTCACTTTGTTGCAATATCCCTTAGTTTAACCATAACTTCCTCTATTTTATTCTAAGCATCAGTTGTTTTTGCCACCTCATCTCTTTATTATACTTCTTCTATTTTTTTTGTTCAATGCTTTATTTGACTATTTGGTCAGAAAGTTTCAAAACTGTTATTTGTAGTTATCCCAGGGAACGCGTCCACTTTCAACACAAGCAGATAAAAGCATTTGCTGATTCCATTGCCAATTGACATACATCACAAAAACACTTTTCACACTCACTTTAAAAATTTTAAAGGGTTTATTCAACCTAAACAAAAAATACAGCAAAAGGACTAAATAAGGAGCCGCAGGCCTGGGAGCCTCCTTCGTGGCTGCCTAACACCTGGCTCATCTTCAATATGGATGATTCACCTATTATACCCCGGAGGGGTTGCATCAGCCAAACCCGGCTCCTCCCAAAGTCTGTCAGTCAACTCTTCTTTGCTGTTTATTGTTGAAGACTGCTTTCTTGCAACTTGATTGGAGGGTCAGGTGTTGTCATGTAGTGCCCCCCTCCCCCCCGCCCCAGCAAAAGTTTTTCTATTCTCAACTGCCATGTTGAACTACTCATGTTTTTCTTAAGTCAAGTTTGACTTTGAATTAGTTATATTAGCATCTGTTGATGTGGGTGAGGACAGTGGAAAATGGTTTTAAGCAAAATGATTGGTGAAGTATGTGACATGAATTGGTCTGAGTAGATAAAAGGGAGTAACAGAGGTCTAGTATGGCTTTTACCCCCACTTACCATGCCAACAGGGTTGCTACCCTCAGCAGGGTTATAATCTTCTCAGTGGCGAGTACAGAGGCTAACGTGGCCTTGCCCTCGGGTTCCCACCATACTTCAGTTTTAGGTGAATAATTTTATTGCTTTTTACTGTTCCTCCCCTTAACAGATACTTGTAATTTTCATAGGACAATTATATTAATGATAATACAATTTAAATTCTCTGTTCAAAATGTTACTTAAACCATTATCTAAAGCATGTAGAGTAGTCTTATGAGGCTTACACTTGTCCTTTACAAAGTACAGTAACAGGGGGACAACGTTAGTCTATTAATCTACAAGAATGAGTTTACATATGTATAAGTTCTAAAAAGTCTACAGCATAATTAAGGCATGAGGTAGGAATATTCACAGAATGACTAGGTTGGAAGAGACCTTAAAGATCATCGAGTCCAACCCATGCCCTAAGACCTCAACTAAACCATGACACCGAGTGCCACATCCAGTCTTTTTTTAAACACATCCAGGGATGGTGACTCCACCACCTCCCCGGGCAGACCATTCCAGAACTTCATCACCCTTTCTGTAAAAAATTTTTCCTAATATACAACCTATATTTCCTTTGATGCAGCTTGAGACGGTGTCCTCTGATTCTGTCAGTTGCTGCCTGGTGAAAGAGACCAACCCCCACCTGACTACAACCACCTTTCAGGAAGTTGTAGAGAGTAATAAGGTCACCTCTGAGTCTCCTTTTCTCCAGGCTAAACAACCCCAGGTCCCTCAGTCATTCCTCATAGGGCTTGTGTTCTGAGCCCTTCACCAACCTAGTTGCCCTCCTCTGGACATGCTCAAGCATCTCAACAACCTTCCCAAACTGAGGGCCCCAGAACTGGACACAGTACTCAAGGTGCAGCCTCACTAGTGCTGAGTATAGGGGAAGGATGACCTCCCTCCTCCTGCTGGCTACACTATTTCTGATACAGACCAGGATGCCGTTGGCCTTCTTGGCCGCCAGGGCACACTGCTGACTCATGTTCAGCCTGCTGTCAACCAGTACTCCCAGGTGCCTTTCTGCCTGGGCCCTGTCCAGCCACACCATCCCCTGCCTATAACACTGCAGGGCGTTACTGTGGCCAAAATGCAGGACTTGGCACTTGGACTTATTAAACTTCATCCTATTGGACTCTGCTCATCCATTCAACTGTTCCAAGTCTCTCTGCGGAGCCCTCCTACTCTCCCATAGATCGACACATGATCCTAGTTTAGTGTCATTCACAAACTTACCAATGAAATACTCAATCCTCTCATCCATGTTATCAATAAAGATATTGAACAGTCATCTGAAACCTCACCAGTGAGCCAGGACTGCTGGCAAATGATGGAGAGAGGTTTCGCAAGCTCCTCTGCCAGCTCCCTCATCACCCTAGGATGGATCCCATCTGGTCCCATGGATTTATGAATATCCAAGCATCTCAGAAGTTCTCTGTCTACCTCCTCTTGGATAATTGGGGGACCATTCTGCTCCCAGATGTCATTGAACAACCCAAGAGGACAGTTATCCCGAAGGCAAGTCCTCTCACTAAAAACTGAGGCAAAGAAGGTGTTAAGCACCTCTGCCTTCTCATCTGCAGTTAAAAAGTTCCCTTCTGCATCTAATAAAGAAAAAAGGTTAGTCTTACTCTTCCTTTTACCATTATTATATTTATAAAAACATTTTCTGTTATCCTTTACAGAAGTTGCCATTTTAGGTTCAAACTGAGCTTTAGCCTCCGTAATTTTTTTCCTACATGCCCTAGCAACCCCCTTAAATACTTCCTGAGACACCTGACCCTTCTTCCAAAGATAATACATCCTTTTTTTTCCTGAATTCCTCCAAAACCTTCTTGCCCATCCAGGCTGGACATTTGTCTCGTCGACTCATCTTTCGGCACACAGGGACAGTCTGTTCCTGTGCCCTCCAGATCTCCATTTTGAAGCACGCCCACCCTTCCTGAACTCCTTTGTTTTTAAGGACTACTTCCCAAGGAACTCTGAATAAGTCTCCTGAATAGGCCAAAGTCTGCCCTCTGGAAGTCCATTGTAAAAGTCTTATTAATGTTCCTCTTGACTTCACCAAATATTGAGAATTTTACAATTTCATGATCACTATGCCCCAAGTGGCCTCCAACCACCATATCTCCCACCAACCCTTCTCTATTTGCAAATAACAGACCTAACATAGTCCCTCCCCTGGTGAGCTCACCCACCACCTGCGACAAAATGTTGTCCTCCACAAACTCTAAAAATTTCTTGGACTGCCTTTTTGCAGCTGTATTGAGTTCCCAGCAAATGTCCGGCAGGTTGAAATCACCAACAAGAACAAGAGTTGATGATCCAGAAACATTCTCTAGCTGCCTTTAGAATGAATTGTCTACCACTTCATCCTGGTTGGGTGGATGTTGCCTTCTGAAGCAAGGCAGGCGACCTGGTTCTGAGGAAACGGCACGGCAGCCCTCTCACTAGGGCCACTCGGGCCAATGACACACGCAGACATCAATGTGATGGACGGTCAAAAGGCGTTTATTGTCTCATCTCTTGGGTTTTTATAGTCTAAGGGGTCTCTACGTCAATGTGGGTCTGTCTTTACCATCTATGGTTAGTAAGAGGTGGACTGTTACTGGGTAGGGGATGGAAAGTTACTGGAATTTGGTTAGGAGGGTTACATTCCTATGTTAGTTTCTTATCTATGGGAAGCAGATGGTCTTATCTGAGGGGATCTGAGGGTCCTGGCTTTCCGTGACATCGCGAGATCTTCCGCAGCGCCTTTCCCTGTCTACCACATCTCCCCCCCCCTTTTCACAAATGAATGAGGTAGTCATATACATAGGTACTGAAGTGAGGTATGAGGTTGTAACTGGACAAGGGAAAGGAGTCTTGGGAAACTTGAGTAAGCTTTTGCCAGACAAGTTCGGAGGATCTTGTGACTGACGGTGTTCCCTGGTTGAATTCTCTGGTTGAATTCTCCGGTTGATTTCACAGCAATTGTCGTCGGCCTAGGTACCGGATGCTGGTCCGTTCCAGGCGGCTCTGAACGAACGAGACCAGCTTGTTCAGCAGGCATGGTCCGAAGGTGACTGTTAGAAACCTGTCTATATTTCTCTTTTGTGGATCTGGCTGGGTCCCTCAAGAAGATGGTGCACTTCTTCGTCTGAGTGGTACAGGACCCTAGGAACAATCTGAACTTGGACACAGAAGTCGTTAGAGTCATTGAATTTGGGAAGGAACACACAAGGACTCACTCCGGATCGCTGGCAAACCCACCTCCCAGATGCGGATGGGACTGCCCACTTATTGTTTTTCCTGTTAGGCTTGACGATTTTGGTGCAGATGTTGCCTCCCCGCTTAGCTAGGGTTGCATTGCCAAAGCGTCTGCCTCGGCCTGTGACTTGACTCCGGGTGATTCCTTTGCGCGGGGTGTCCCATCTGCACTGGTGAGGGGCGTCGGCTGAGGAATAACTGAAGGGAGTGTTTAGAGCAACTCCTTCGAAAAAAGGGGGGTTTGACATCGTAACAAAGCCAGCAGGATTCGGTTAGGTTAGGGTTGGATTCGTTCGGGGATACAAAGGTAGCTTCTAACATGCGAAGGATTGGGTCTGAGTCTGACTCGGTTAAGCGGCTCATCTGAAAGGTCTCCGCTTGACCGGTCGGGACATTGCTGACCCCTGTGGGTAAGGTTTTGGGGTAGGTTATGTTTCTCCCTTTCGGCACGCTTTTAATCGCTTTGTTGGGTCCGACCGCTCGGGGTGCTGACGGTTGAAGCCTGATAATTCGCACGTTCTCCCTCTCTTTTGACCCTTGAAGGACTACCGTCCTGTGGCCCAGCTAGGGTGATCTGGCTGCAAGACCGTCCTGTTGTAATCGGTGCATGCCTGAAATCTAGGGATTTTATGCTGGTTTCGATGGAAGTTCCTGTGAGAGAAGAGGGGTGCTTTGCAACCGATGGGTGCCCTGGTGAACTGTAAGAATTTGTCTGGCTCTTGTGGATCCCACCCAGGCCCCGATGGCCTGGCATCTGTAACTATGGTTTCGCAGCCCCAGTGCCCACAGTGTCCCCACCCTGGGTGATTGCAGTAGCTTTTCCCAGGGTTTGAAGCTGGGCACCAGTAGGATAGGTACGAGTGTTTGACGTGTGGGGAATAGGGGTGTACCTTTGGCTGTCCTGGAAACCCGTCGGTGATGCGGAGCACGGTGTGGCGATTTCTCTGAGTGCTTTGCCCCTACTAAGGTGTCGCATGACCCACCTGAAGGGCTGATGGGGGTAGTGATCTGGGCTGGCTTGCCCTCTGGCAACTAGCCCCAACAGCAAAATCCCACAGAAACTCCCTTGGTGCTTGGGTCTCACCCGTGCGGGTCTCTCGGGTGCTGCCTGGCGGCTTGGTGGTCTGTCGCTTTCGTCCGGAACCGGGAAGTACGCATCACGAGGGCGTCCCACGAGCAGGTCCTGTAAACAAATACTCGCAATTCTCGTCAGTCTCATTCCGCTCGCCCTGAAGGTCCGGTTTAATCGACTTAAGTGGACACCACCTGATTTTGCCGTCCTTTTTGACCGCTGCGTACCCTCGCCCTGTGAGCATCAGCCTCCAACCCCGTTCCCACTCGCCTAGCTCGTTTCTGATTACCACCTGCGGGCCCTCTTCTAGCGTTCGAGTGACCCAGTGTTTTTGAACGGGACTGTTTGTTTCATCTCCCCTAGGGGATTGATTCAGTGCCAGCAAGGCGGTTGCCAGCATACGTGCCTGATCTCCTGGGGGAATGGCATTGGCAAAGCCCTCCGCTTTTGCCAACACTTCTATCTTGGCTTTCATGGTCTGGTTTGCTCTCTCAACTATGGCCTGTCCGGTACTGTTATATGGGATGCCTTGCACTAGCGTGATACCCCATTTCGAGGCGAATTCCTGTACTTGTTTGGATTTGAAGTTGGAGCCGTTGTCCGTTTTGATCTGCTTGGGGATGTCTAGCCAAGCCATGGCTGTCAGCCAGTGCTGGATTGTGGCTTTGGAGTTAGTTTTGGGGTGCTGTGTAGCTATGATCGTTCCGCTATGAGTGTCTACTGTCACTGCAAGCCATGCTCGGGGCTTCAGCAGTTCGCACCAGGTGAAGTCCGACTGCCAGATTTCTGAGGGCTTGAGACCTCTCGGGTTGACTCCGTAGGACCAAAGGGGTGACTTCTGGCAATGAGGGCAGGTGGCTACCACATGTCTGGCGTCCGCCGTCGAGATTCCGCATCTCTTCGCCAGTGCTTTGACTCCGATGTGGAGCGACTCGTGCAGTTGACGGGCTCTTTGCAAGGTCCCAACGCCTTTTGCTGCGGCGTCCGCTTTGTCGTTGCCGATCTGGAAGTAACCTTTGACTGGGTCATGGCTGTTGATGTGGATGACTGACGCGGTGCCCTGTCACGAGGAGAGTGCTTCTTCCAGCATTAGGGCTGCTGCTGATGTTGACACTCCTGGTCCTACCATGGCTAGGCTGAGCCTTGCCACGAATATGGAGTCCGTTACGATGTTGAGGTGTTCGTCTTGGAAGAGTCCGCACGCCAAAACCACTGCTGCTGCTTCCAGTTGTTGCACTGACCGCGTGGGGTCACACGCTTTGACGCAGTGCCATTGCTCTCCTGCCTGCCACACTGCTGCTGCGGTTGAAGTCGTGGAGGAAGCGTCTGCGAAGACTGTTGGTCCCGGCTGCGGTCTGTCCTTGACCTTCGGCGGCATGCCCATGTCGACCATGGTCAGCAGCTTAGTCCAGGGTGGCTTGGAGGAGTAGGAGATTTCTCCTCTGAAGCCGGAGAGAGCAAGGGCCAGGTACTCTGATTTTGCGGCTGACTCTATGGTCGGCTGCTTGCGAAATGGAAGGTGGATGCTTGTCGGCTCCGTCCCTAGGTGTTTCAAGGCGAGTCTCCTGCCTTTCATGATGAGGTTGGCGATGCACTCGATTCCTGGGGAAAATGCACGAGCGGGTCTTCCGAGGACCACCCATTGGATCGGTCGGGCCTTTTCTGCAAGTCCTTGGGCCAGTGCTCCCACTCCCCCCTTCGGTGTAAAGTGGACGTACAGGTCCAGTGGCATGGCTGGGTTCCACCTGGCAAGCGTGCCAGTGGCCACCCGGTTTTCGATGAAGTCGAGGGAGCTCGTTGCTTGCGGTGTCAGCTCCTTGGGTTCCCAGGGGTTCTTTCCTTTCAGGAGGTCGTACAGAGGGTCCATGACCTCGGGAGGAATCTGGACGATGTTGCGAAGCCACTGCAGCGATCCCACCAGGCGTTGCACGTTGTGGAGCGTCTCGGTGTCTCGGTTGATCTTCATTTCGGGGGGTGTCACGTGGGAGCTTGTGATGCCTACTCCCAGGAAGGTCACGCAGGGTCCTCTCTTGATCTTTGCGCTCGCGATCTCGAAGCCGTTGGCTTGAAGGGTTTCCGTGACTGTGGTCACCAGGTGATCTACTTGGCTTGTCGATGGTGCTGTGACCAGGATGTTGCCCTTGTACTGGATGATGGTTGCGGTGGGGTAGGAGTGTCGGACTGGCGTCAGTGCTTTGTCCACGGTGATTTGGCATATGGTGGGACTGTCGACCAGGCCTTGCGGAAGTACTCTCCATTGGAAGCGAAGGTTGGGCCGCTCGCCGTTCCGAAATGCCCCCGAAAAGGCGAATCGCTCTCTGTCCTCAGGGTGCAGAGGTATTGAAAAGAAGCTGTCCTTGATATCCAGTACTGCACACGGCTGCCCTTCGGGGATGGCTGAGTTCGTGGGTAGCAGTGTCTGGACTGGACCCATGGGTCTGATCATCTTGTTCACTTCTCTCAGGTCGTGGACGAGACGATAGCATTGTCTGGACCTTTTGGGGATCACGAATACCGGGGTGTTCCAAGGGCTGGTGGAGGGCTCTATGTGACCCTTTTGCAGTTCTCGATCGACCTGTTCCTGCAAGGCTGCCATTCGAGGCTCTGTCAGGGGCCTCTGCTCAACCCATACAGGGTCTGATGATTTCCAAGTCAGTTTGATTGGCAGCGGGGGGTGTACAGCAGTGGCCCTCGTGGTAAATTTGTGATCCGAAATCCGAGCAAGGAGAGAACGTCCCTTCCTAACAGGGGTGGAGAATTCTGCAAAATTGACTGCTCCCTGTGGGGGCATAGGGCTTGAGGGTCCCCTGCCTCACTGGGGGTTGCTGTAGCTGAGCCGTCTCGCATTTGCAGCGGGAGGAGGCTGAGTGTGGCCCGCGCGCCCCCTCCCTCTCCCGTTTCCCCGGGGCCGGGATGCTTGGAGTGAGGGTGCTGCCAGGGAAAGCTGTGCTCGCTGACTAGCTGTCCTTCCCCGGAAGCCTGGGCTAACACGGTCGTCTTGCCATTCCTGCTTAAATGCAATCCGCCCCGCCCCATCAAAAAGCATGCGGCTTATTTGCGTAATATCAAAATTGAGCAGATCGTTATTGCTAGAAAGGCCGTCCTCAGGAGTGGGTACTACAACTGAGTTGATCCCTATTTCTGAAATCTCTTTGGCTTCTTTTGGGTTAACTGGGGTATATGCCCTTTGTTGGTTCCCCCGCGCTCCGGCAACCCCCCCTGGGAAAGCGTGCATGGAGGCTGCCGGTGCCCGGTCCCCACAGGCTGCTTTTATTTTTCCCCCATCGGTGAGTTTGTGTTGCGATTGTTTCCCGATATTGTTTAAAGCTTTATTCGGTTTCGCTCCAAACCGCATTAATTCTGCTCTCTCGGTTTCCGAGTCCCAGCCGGGCTCGGTCGGCACTTCCGAGCTGTCTGAGCAGCTGTTACTTGACTCTGAGCCGGAAGCTGACTGCCAGTACACTTCCAGCGCTCCGTGCCGTTTTGTGCGGCTCCGACCCCGCTCCTCCCTTTGGGGGTGGTGCCGCTCCCTCCCCCTGGGGTCCCCCCGCCTCCTGCCGGGGGAGGTCCTTGCCCTATAAAGACCTAATTTGAATAGAGCGCTCTGGTTGGTCTGACACTCTACCGCGGGGACCGCCCCCCCTCCCCGCTCGCCCGCGCATGCGTTGTTAAGCAGCCTGACGGCATTTCCGCCCTTCTCCTCCTCCCTTTCCGCCCTCGCCATGTGGTTCGGCGCCATTTTTAAACGCACATGGCGGGGGCGAGTTTTTACCGATCCCGGCAGGGTCCGACCATCCGGCCGCGTTCCGCGCCTTCTCCGCGGGTCCCTGCCAGAAGCATCGCGCGCGCTGCTCTGCCTCTTGTGCTGGATCGGCGACCGGCGGGGAAGGGACGGATAGAGAAACTGCGGTTTTTTCGGATGGTTCCGCGGGGGGGCTAGGACCCGACGGGCTCCGTGGGAAGGTCGGGGGGTTCCCTGGGGGTTCCGGGGGGTCTCCTGGGGGCTCCGGGGGGTCTGGGCTCGGGCTCGGAAAGGGATGGAACGCGCCCGGCCCCCGCATGTTCCCGCCTTCAATCCAATCGCTCTCGGAGGCGGTTTGTGTCGCGGCCCCCACCCCCGGCTTTGGTGTAGCTAATAAACCTGTACACGCGGCTTTCCGCGTCTCCTGTTCTTCTAACGTCTCGCGTAGGGTCTCTTCTACTTTCCCCCACGCTCTGAGGTTTTTACCTCTGCCTGCGGACTTAGAGTCCTCTGCTGAGGCGGCAGTGCACTTCTCCCGCGCTCCCGAATATAATATTTTTACCGGACGTCCGATCGTCCCCAGCTCTAGGAGCCTTGCAATAGCAAGATTAGAGTTCCTGAGCTCACCTTTAATTCCCCATTGCTCATGAGCCTGACTTACGACCTTCGCTGTGGATTCCATGGTCCACGCTGGTCCGGAGGCGTCCCTCCCGCTGTAGTCGGACCCGCCGCTACAGCCGCCGCCCTCTGACCAGGAGAATTCCCGTTCCCCGAGCGCTGCAGCAGTCCCGGGTTTGGCACCAGTATGTTGCCTTCTGAAGCAAGGCAGGCGACCTGGTTCTGAGGAAACGGCACGGCAGCCCTCTCACTAGGGCCACTCGGGCCAATGACACACGCAGACATCAATGTGATGGACGGTCAAAAGGCGTTTATTGTCTCATCTCTTGGGTTTTTATAGTCTAAGGGGTCTCTACGTCAATGTGGGTCTGTCTTTACCATCTATGGTTAGTAAGAGGTGGACTGTTACTGGGTAGGGGATGGAAAGTTACTGGAATTTGGTTAGGAGGGTTACATTCCTATGTTAGTTTCTTATCTATGGGAAGCAGATGGTCTTATCTGAGGGGATCTGAGGGTCCTGGCTTTCCGTGACATCGCGAGATCTTCCGCAGCGCCTTTCCCTGTCTACCACAGGTGGATGATAACAGACTCCCAGTAGGATATCAGTCTTATTGGCCTTCCCCCTAATTCTTACCCATAGACATTCAACTTCGTCATCATTAGTTTCAACACCTATGGCCTCCAAAGCCTCCCTAATATAAAGGGCTACCCCTCCACCTTGTGTCCCTTTCCTATCTCTCCTGAAGAGCTTGTAGCCATTCAGAGCAGCTCTCCAGCCATGTGAGTTATCCCACCATATTTCTGTGATGGCAATTACATCATAGCTCTGCTGTTGCACCATGACCTCCAGCTCTTCTTGTTTGTTACTCATGCTGCGTGCATTAGTAGACATGCACCTCAGCTGGGCTGCTGATTTCACTCCTCTCTCAGTCTACCCTCCCCTTGGGTCTGCTTCCAGACAGCCCCACAGCATCCCCTTCCCCCTTCGAACCTAATTTAAAGCCCTCTCAACAAGTTCTGCCAGTTCACAAGCTAAAAACCTTCTACCCAGCAGTTTGAATGGGTTGGTTTGTAGGTATTCTTGTCTTCTCAGAATGGTTCAATGGAAGGAATTTTTCTTCTTTATGATCTGTGTTAGTGTACCTAGTCTTTGAGTTTTTGCAGAACTTGTAGGATTTTTGTTTCCTTGGAGCTCTTTGGTGGGTTGTGTGTACTCTCACTTTGCAGTCAGTGGTAGAGACATAAGAATGCTTTTGATTCTTGATTTTGGTGTCAGGACGCCACACTTTGTATTTCTGTTATGAACTAAATTGAACTCTACATATTGTAATAGAGTGTACACAGGGAGTTAGGGGCTATTCTGGTCAGTCGAGTTCAGTAGTGATACATATACATAGACACACATAAACACACACACACGACTGTTTTCTCAGGTGGGACAGCAGCTGGATGCACAAAGCTGTGGATCCAGAGTTGTGTCTCTGGACGTGCTCAGTTCATGTGTGCACTCAGGGCTACGTGTATAGTCAGTACACACACACATGTACTTGCTTACTGGTACAGAGCCCTGGTGTACAGCAGTACTTTTCAGTAGTACACACTTGCACACACATGGAGCTGTGCACGCTCTACTTAGACTAGCACACGTGCTGCACAGACATTCACTTATGTGGTCTCTACTAATGCACACGTGCTCATAAGCATGAGACTTGCTTGTACGCCAAAGTTGTGTATATTCACAGAAGTCTATAAATCTGTGCACACTAATATGTGCAGTGTCATTAACACACATATTTTACACAGGGCTATGCCCACACTTGTAGAACCTGTGCCTATTCACAAGCACAAAGTTGTGTACAGACCCACTCACACTTGAGAGTGTGCAATTTAATACACATGCAAATAGCAGTGCACACCTTGTGTGTACACCTTGGTGCTTGTGTGTGCACCCAGAGCTGTGGACACTGGCACACACAGGTACTGTATGTGTAGACTTACACACTCCGGCATACATATGCACATAGACACACACTGGTACATTTGTGTAAAGCACTCCCCAGAGCTCTTCTGGAAAGAGAGTAGTGAGACATCTACTGCTTGTTACCACTCCGCCACTTCTGGGCAGTATTTTACTCTCTGTGACTTTGGAGTGGGAACAGACAGTGTTGTCTTAAAGGAGAGGTCAAAGAAAGACTGTGTTGGATTCATGTTCCCTGCCTCTTACCCTACAACAGTAGGAGGGCACAAAACTGAGTACCTTTTTGTTGTTCCGTCTTTCCTAGGAGCTAAACTGGCATGAAGGAGAGGATTTTTTATAGAGGATCACTGTTAGAATATGTGTATAGCACATATGGCATTCCTCACCCCTTAGGCAGCTACACTGTTGTGTTTTGTCATGGGGTACCTCTTACCTTTTAACTAAAAGGGGGGTACTTGTGGTCCTTATTATTGTGGAGGGCAGCTCACAGTTCTCTGGGAATAAGGTACACATGGTAAGAAAAGCTCCAGGCCTCTCGGCAGGGGTGGAAAAATTTCTCTTTGTTTTAAACAGAGGTAGCTTTTTATCTTTTAAGCTCAAATCTTTTCTGACACACAAAAGAATGTAAAATACAGAAGCACTTTAGTTCAAAACCTGAAATGTTTGTCTTTTGGGAATTATATTTCTGTATGAAGTGTGACTAGATTAACACTACTGAAGTACACAAACTGTAGAAATTACTGAAAATTAGCTCTTGCTGGTAGTATGTAGCAGCCAAAATAGCTGCTAATAAAGTCCAGGGTAAGGAAGCAAAAAGGGCCTTTGCATAATATCCACAGATGTTTAATTCAGTTGCGCGATGAGATGTTCAGTGTCCAAGGGCCCATTCATGGGGAGCTTCCAGGTTTCTCTGTCCCCCGAGGTAGGGGCTGAACAGTGGCATCCAGACAGTACAAAGATGAGGGACAATGTAGGAATAGGGAGGGAGTGGCTGATAGACATAGGAACAAGGGAAGGAGCCAATGGGGTCTTAACAGCTTTTGAGGGAAGCTTCTTGTGTCTCCCTAACCCAGGGAATGCCTCTCAGGGTCTCCACAACTCCCCGTTTCAATATTATTAAGAAAGCTTCTCTGAAGGATCAACTGAGTCAACACAAAATGACAAAAACAATCAAAAGTACTCATAAGACAATTTTCAAAATGCAAACAACCCTGAGTCCCCAATGTCCAAACAGATTTTCTGGAGAGTCTTCAAGTTGGCAGGAGGGATGTGGGGTTTTCTTGGCACGGTTTATCAGGAAACTGAGTCAGGAGAAGGTTTCTTCAGCAGAGACTGGTTCTCTGCTACCCATTGCAGAGTGGTCGGCTGTGATAGACTCTGTACAAGGTAGTATAGAGGGTTGTGTGCCTGTTGGAAACTCCAAATAGAAATAATTAACTTTTAAGAAAAAGATGGTTACTTTAGGGAAACTTTCCTTTTTTTCCCTCCCAATCACGCCCCATTTGGTGTTGAGAAGGAACTCTGGGAAAAGGGATTAGTGGAGGGAGACCATGGAATGGGGGAAAGGGCGGTAGGAATTTGTGGTAACATAAAAAAGGGGTAATAGGACAATGGAAAGGTGCACTTTTCCAAATCCCCAAACCTATTTGGTCAAGCCCTGGGAGAAGTACTGCAACTCTTCTCCATCAAACCTGAGATAAAGCTCCTCCAATATGTAGACAATTTGCTTCTCTCAGGACGGGAAGAAAACGAAATTCGGGAATCCACCAGAGCGTTGTTAAATTTTCTGGGGAACCAAGGACTTCAAGTATCAAAAGGGAAACTCCAATTTGTAGAGCATGAACTAAAATACCTAGGACATGTGATTTGTCAAGACAGCCAGCGGCTGAACCCTGAGAGAATTGCAGGGATAGTCTTACTCCCACAGCCAAAAACTAAGAGAAAAGTTAGAAGGTTTCTAGGCCTGTTGGGATATTGTAGGCTATGGATTGAAGGATACACACAGGCTGTCAGGATCTTGCATAAAAAGTTAGTAGAAGAAGAAATTAGGTGGGAAGAAGATGATGAACAAAAGTTTGAAGCTTTAGCAAAAATTAGCCAGTGCACAAGCACTGAGTCTTCCTGCCTTAGACAAACCCTTCTATCTGTTTGTAGATATAGAAAGGGGGGTAGCTCATGGAGTACTAGCCCAGAACTAGGGAGAATCCAGGAAATCAGTGGCCTATTTATCAAAATTACTAGACCCTGTCAGCAGGGAATGGCTGACCTGCATTCAGGTGGTGGCAGCTACTGCTGTACTCATAGAGGAAAGCAAAAAATTAACCTTTGGGGTAAAATTGAAAGTATATACCCCGCACTCAGTTAGAAGTACCCTAAGCCAAAAGGCTGAGAAATGTCTCACTGATTCCTGAGTGCTAAAGTATGAAGCCATCTTAATAAATAGTGATTTAGAGCTAATTGTGAGTAACCAACTCAACCCTGCCCAGTTTTTATATGGAGAATCAGGTGAGGAATTAATACATAATTGTCCAGAAATTATAAACTATCAAACTAAAGTAAGAGAGGACCTAACGGATCAACAACTCCAAGGAGGGAAACAATTGTAAATTGATGGATCTTCAAGGGCAATCCAGGGGCACTGGGTATTGGGGTACGCCATAGTGGATGAAGGGTTGGTAGCCATAGAAAAGGGAAAGTTACCTTCCAACTGGTCAGCTCAATAATGTGAGTTGTATGCCCTTAAACAATCTCTACAAATATTAGCACAATAAAGGGGAACAATATATACAGACTCAAAATACGCTTTTGGCATAGTGCATACCTTTGGAAAAATTTGGGAAGAGAGGGGGCTATTAAATTCAAAGGGAAAGGGACTGATTCACTAAAAACTTGATTTAGAAGTGTTAAAAACCTTACAATTACCAGAAGAAGTAGCAGTGGTATATGTTAAAGGACATCAAAAAAGGGCGACTCAAGAGGTGTGAGGGAACAATTTAGTTGATTTAGAAGCTAAAAATGCAGCTGAATCAGGGACAGAAAAACTAATGATGGTGTTAACTCCCATGAGAGAAATGCAAGAAGACTCGGTATTTAGTGGGGCAGAAGACGAAGAACTCCTCAGAATAGGAGCCAAGAAAGATTACAAAGGGAAGTGGAGATTAGCAGATGGAAGGCAAATATTGAATAAACCCCTTGCCAAGAAAATGCTAGAAGGCATGCATGGGACAACACATTGGTGTACACAAGCCCTAAATGATCAATTTCTAAGGGACTGGGGATGCATAGGAATTTTCGGGATAGCTAAGCAGGTGACTGAATGATGTGTGATATGTCAACAAGTAAATAAGAAGGTCATGAGGAAAACACCCAGGGGAGGGCGAGAACTAGCCTTAAGGCCCTTTCAAAACATCCAAGTAGACTTTACTGAGCTTCCTCAGGTACAACGGTGGAAGTTTTTTACTGGTGATAGTAGACCACTTGACTCACTGGGTAGAGGCGGTATCCACTGTGAAAGCCAATAGCAATGTTGAGAGTAAAACACTGCTAGAATCAATCATTCTCTGATATGGGATGGCAAACAAGATTGATTCAGACCAGGGAATTCATTTCACTTCAAAGATATTGCAAAAAGTGGTTCAAGTCCTGGGAGTAAAATGGGAATTACACACTCCATGGCATCCACAGAGTTCTGGTTGGGTTGAGAGAATTAATCAAACTCTTGAAAGAGCTCTAGTTAAGCTAATGATAGAACCCCAAATGTCATGGATAAAATATCTCCCTTTGGCCTTATTAAGAATTAGAACCCAACCCTGGTCAAATCTGGGGGTGTCACCATATGAAATGATGTTTGTGTTACCCTTCCTGACCTCACCCCAGAAGGCTGCCACCTGTGAGGAAGGGGAAACCAATGCCAAGAAATATGTTATGTCTATAGCACAAACTTTAGAAGGGGTAAGACATAAAGGGGCAATTCCTCAGACTACCACCCTGGATTTCAGAATCCATAATAATAATCCCAGGGATTGCATGATGATTAAGTCATGTAGAGATCAGCCTCTAACTTCTCAGTGGGAAGGTCCCTTTCAGGTACTGCTCACCACCAAATTGGCCGTGGGAACTGCAGAGCGGGGATGGACTCATGCCAACAGAGTCAAAGGCCCAGTAGAAAAACCCAGAGAATGGACTATAACGTCCAGGCTGGGGGAAATGAGATTGACTCAAGCAGAGACTGAGAGACTGAGAGACAACCAGAGAAACACCAAGATGCCTAAAAAGTAGAGTCAAGCTTCCACCAGCCAGTTTGAGAACTGTTTTCCTGTTTTAATGGGTGAGAAGTACCAGCATCTGTTGAGGGAAAGTACAAAAGGGACCATAAGAAGGTAATGGGACAGCTTCTTTAAGAAAATAAGACAAAGGAAGGAGGGCAAGACCGGGTTGGCCCCTTTGCTTGCTACCAAGAAGACTCCATAGCCCTGCTGTGGTTAGCAACCCCATAGGCATGGTAAGGTACGGACATACCATACCAGACGTCTATAATTCCCCAACTATAATTCCCCAACTGTCTTCGAATACAACAGGGAATAGAGGGCAAGACTGAGTTGGCCTCTTCACTTACCACTAAGATACACCTGCTATGAGTAGCAACCCCATAGGCAAGGTAGATGCGAGTAAAAGCCATACAGGACCTCTTGTAATGTCATTTTGTTCATTCCGGATAAGGGTGTCTAGGGAAATATTTTTGTTCTATTCCCTTTGGTTTCCTCTGTCCTTGCCCACATCAACAGATGCTAGTATGACTCTCACAATTAAAAGACAAATGTGTATATATGTTAAGAAAAGTTTTATAGATTAATAGTTATGTTTTAGCCCCTTGCATTGTTATCAGGGGACTGCCTGCGTTTGGGACATTTGGGAGTGTTGGCTTGTTACTATGGCAACACCTGACCTCCAGTTGAGATTTAAGGAAGTAAACTCCACCACTAGACAGCAAAGAAGGTGTCAATGGACAGAACTTTGGGAGGGGCAAAAGGGTTAAAAGGCGAAACCTCCATTGTGTGGGTGAGCACATGGCAGGAAAAATCCTTTGCTCTATTCAGTCTTCTGTTGTATTTTTGATAAGGTTTAATAAACCTTTCTAAATTTTTGGAAGTGAGTAGTATCTCTCACACAGTGAAGCGTAAAGCAGTGTGGGGAGCTGCTGTAGGTCCAGACTGAACTTTTGTGGATATTGACAGCCTGGTCAGAGAGAAAGCCAGATAAACTTTCCAAGGTATTGCCCTGGGAAGTTTTGGGAAAGCTCAGAGAAAGAATTAAAACAATCTTTGCAGCTGGTGTTTTGAACATGTTGCTTACTTGTAAGAGGTGCAAGAAGGGTGGTGTGTCTAATGAGCCAATGGTGTGAAGGATATTTATTGAGGACAAATCTGGTCCACCTGTATTGTAACTGTCTATAAAAGTGTGTGTTTTTTAATCAACTTGGCTTTTTCCACCATGAAGAAAATGTAGTCCCACATGATTTATTCCAATAAACTTTGACACCTGGAATAAAGGTGAGCCACTGGTGATATAAAATTTCAATAGTCAATCCGAATTTTATTTCTATATCTTTTATTTTAAAGAAAGCAAGCAAGCAGCGCTAGGTGGCAGGGGAGTCACCGTTTTACTCACAGCACACACCACTTACAAATTCGGTGAAGTATATATACTGTTTTTAAGACTAAAAAGCATTTTCCATTGTGCTTGGTTAGTACAAATCAGCAAATATCAATAAGCTGGAATCAGCAATTTCATAATCTTGGTTATTTTTCTGATATCTTTTGCTTTTTCCAGAAGGACATCCCCGTTGTCATCTATTTTCAACAATCTGATGCATTAAACTTTGCACAAACAGCCCCTTCTTTAGCCAATAAATAGTCTAAAGCCAACCTATTCTGATACACCATAGTTTTTCTTTGGCTTTGCTGACTTGATATTAGTTCCAATGCCTGAGCAGCTTTGTTTGTTATCATCTCTATAACTGCTTAGAGTCTTATAATACGATTCAGCATATAATTTGGGGCCAATACAGAGTTAGATTGCTGTGCTGGTTTTACCTTTTTGTTTACTAGTTGTTTATCTACCGAATCTTGGACTATATCTCTAAAATTAAATGTAAAACAAATCCATCTCTCTCCTTTTGGAAATTCAATTCCCTGTCTATTACCACTTTTTCCTAAGTTTCTTGCAATTCAATATTTTTTCTCATTTTACCTACAGGTTCTTAATTTGGATGGGTTATAACAGTCACTGTTGACATGGGTGTGTGTGATAGAAGAGGAACTTTGGTTTCTTTACATGTAGTGCTTTCAGTAGCATTTGTGACACAATCTTGCCAGTATCCCGAAAGGGAAAAGACAACAAATGAGTGAAAGAAACCGGAATAACAGAGGTCTGGTATGGCTTATACCCCCACCTTCCCTGCCTATGGGGTTGCAACTCATAGCAGGTGTATATGATCTTCTCAGTGGCAAGTACAGTGGTCAACCCAGGCTTTTTCCCTTGTCACTTCCTTCTTACTAATTTCTAGGCCAGTAGTTTTTGACACTCCTTAACTGTGGTTTCCCATCGTTCCTGAGGTATCTCTCATTCATCAGGCACTAATAATTTCCATCCACAAAACAAAGTTATTATTTCAGTTGTTTTGAGTTCTAACTGGATAGGGGATGGATTTAGTACTCGACACTTCTTGCAACGAGAGCATAGATTTTGTAAACTACAATACCAATTATTCCCACAATTCAAACATTTACTTATAACCCATCTAGCATGTCTAGTATTGGGATGAATCAAATAAAGTATACAGTATGGCACTGATGGAAATGGTAATTCTCCCTCTTCCCTGTATAAGTCACAGGCTAAGGCTAGAATATAAGAACTCTTTTACTAAAACAGTCCTCATTTTCCTGTTTGAAGTGGAAGTATTCCTCCCACAAGGAGGTGTCGGAGGCGTCTCAGGGCTTATTCAGACCATACTTGAAACCAGTGATGTAAACTTGGCCTTATTTCTCGCTTAGCTGTGATTTTTTTTACATTCCTTGGATCATTTGGGTCTTCCCAAACCATTACCACCCAGTCCCATTTGAAAGGCAATTTGGTATCACCTGGTTTAGATGTGATAGTCCATTCCTCAAGTTTCTTCACAAGTCCTTTGATTTTGCTGGCATGGATTCACCCTCTTCCCATGGTTCAGATTGTTGCTTCAGTAGTACCTGGAAAGGACTTCTTAATAGCACAGTGATAAAAGGAAGACAATACTGCATTAACTTTTAGCATCAGGTTTCCTTAAAACTTTCTGGGTTTAGCAAAAAGCTTTTTTTTTTCTACAGCTGCCTCTTCTTCTTGTATCCAGCTGTGCTAACAGCTGCAAAGGCAAATTCTTCTTTCTGTGAGCCACAATTAGTTAAACAACAAAGACCAGACCAATTTTAACACTAGATGAATCACATCTATTGCTTTTTACTTTTTGGGCAACATTTAACTGTTTTAGCCTTACAGACTCATTCCTCAGAACAAAAGCCTCCTCTTCGTAACAGCAAGAAAACAGAAAGAAAAAAAAAAATTTTGCTTTAAGAAAATAATTTTTTGCAGTTTGGAGAACCAGCGAGAGATTAAGGCTATCTCTGCCTTGATCTTATGTGTAGCACTGGCCCCTCTCTCCCTGCAGCGGCCCTGGCCAGGGCGGACCCTGCCCTAGCAGGAGTGGAGTAGGTGGAACTCACAGACAACCACTGGCATGGGGACCCTGGGGGCATGCCTTGGGTTCCTTTCACCCTGTCTCTCTCTTTCTCTCCTTTTTTAATCTCTCTCTCTCTCTCTCTCTCTCGACTCACTTGCCAGGGCTGTGACTGCCATCACGGACTTGAGACCCTGGCAGGCAGGGAGCTACCCTTAACAGCTCCGCCACTGAGCCAACCCGCTCCTGGGCGGCAAACCAGCGCAATCTGCACCCAGCACTGCCACTGGGCCAGTGAGTGCATTCAGCAACCCTGCACCCTCTGAGACCCTGGCACAACCAAGCCAGCCCCCAAACCCCAGCGGCGCCTCACACAAACCATGCCCTGCGCCATTTCCATGGGTGGGGGAACATTGGGAGTTGTTGCGCTGGGTCACCCCATGAATCGGCCCCTGCTGCAACCCGAGACCCCACCGCTTGTACAAGAGCCCTACCAAGCCCCTCCCAACCTTGACAACCCCAAACCTGGCGTCCCCAGGTACTCCTGATATTCTTTTTCCTTAGTCAACATATCCTCTTTCCCCTTCAAGGAGGGCCCATTCCACTAAACCTTCCCCGACCCAAGTTCGGCATTGAACAACCTCTGAATAACCATGTGTTAAGACACTTCCCTGTTCTTCACACAGAAACCACACTCAAACTCCTGTCCTCCTCCAGCACCAAAACATCATCACTCCACATTCCAACATACCAGAGTTTTCTAACCACCCCTGCCCCTTCTTCAACTTCCCTCTTTCTTCTCTTCTTACTTTATTTTCTTTTCCCTATCTTTTTCTCTTTTCTCTGATTCAACACACCTCGGACGGCATGAGATGTACACACAACTAGTTTACTTCCAAAAGTAAGCTTACGACTTTCTTCTACCATGATTGCAGTAGCCGCTATAGTGTGAATACATACTGGCCAGCCATGGCTCACTGGGTCCAACATCTTTGATAAATAAGCTACTGGTCTCTTTACTCCTCCCCATTCCTGAACCAGAACTCCATGAGCGACTCCATTTTCCACATTTACATTCAGATTAAAGGGTTTTTCTAACGAGGGTAAACTTAAAGCTGGTACTGAGGCCAGTTTTAACTTCAACTCTTCTAATTTAACATCATCTTCCTTGGTTCACTTTATATCATCTCCCTCTGTCAATTTTCATAAAAAAATTTTACTGCCTGTGTGTACCCATCAATATATAATCTACAATATCCCAATAATCCAAGTAGTTTTCTGATTTCCCTCTTTGAAGAGGGAGGGGGAAGAGGTAAAATTCCTTCAATTCTCTCTGGGTTGAGCTTCCAACTACCCTTACTTATTAAGTGTCCAAGATATTTTGCCTCTGGTTCTACAAATACAGTTTCCCTTTTGATACCCTTAATCCTTTTTCCCCAAGAAAATTCAAAAGTTTTATAGTAGCCTCTCTAACCTCAACTTCAACTTCCCCGGATAATAAAAGATAGTTCCCATCGGGCTTCTTTACTGGGAGAATGTGGATGCCATGGGACAGAGAGAGAGAATCAGCAAGCATTTCTCGCAGCGGCTTGTGAGAAGTTTTAGGGAGTTGGAAAGATGTGATAACTTGTTGCGTATAAACAATTTGCAGGTGTTGTTTTTCTACTTTAGTTTTTCTGTTCCCCTCAAGGACAGTGTGTGAGAAAGATGTTTCTGTTAGTTAGCCAATAGAATAGAACCTATGGTACCACTCTATAAAAACTGCACAGTTCTTTTGAATAAAGCCTTCTTTGCCTTTTCTATGCTCCTGCCTCTCGCCTGTTCCTGCCTCAATCTCGGCGCAAGAGTGACAGGAGAATAGGGGTATTATACAAGGTTCTAATGTCCCATCCCTTATTAGTCCTTCTATTACTGGCTTCAAACCTTCCCGTCCTTCTAAGGATATAGGATACTGACATACACGTATGGGACAATCTTCTCTCTCAATCATGATCCTTATGGGGTCAATATCTAATCCTCCCCTTATTCCTTTCTTAGCCTAAACTTCCTTGTTAACTTTTTTTTTTCCTCATCCTCTGGGCCAAGTTTCAAAACTCTAGTTGCCATTTTCCCTTCTTCTGGTATAACCCCTATTCCTAGTTTCACCTGTAAGTCTCTTCCTAAAAAGTTGCTACCTGCCCCAGGGACCAATAAGACATCCCCCATCCAAATTCTAGTTTCTCCCTCAATTACCACATCTTTATTGGCAGGAACTGTGAAAGTCTCCTTTTGCTCTTGTTACTTTTACAGTGTCTTTGCTTACACTGTAACCTTTTGGAATATTTAACAGGCATGTTCTTTCTGCCCCTGTGTCTACCACAAATTCATATTTCTCCTAAGTCTGTATAAATATTCAGTTGGAGTTTCTCCTTTCTCCCTTAAGAACTGTCCTTTAAAAGCTATTTAGCATTTTGCCTTCAGGATGCAGCCTCTTTTATTCCCTTGATTATCAAATTATGATAATCATTCATGTGTTTCCTGCCCTCCCCATCATTTTGACCCCAATTAGGCAGTGCTGTTATGAACAAAAATTCTGCCAATTTTTTCTGTGAGAAAAAGGTTACCACTGTTGCTGCTGAGATGCTACTTGTGTTATGGTAATTACGGGTCATTGTTGTTAATAGTTGTTTTTGTATCAGTAAAAGCCCTAGCTGGAGCCGAGTTAATGGCCCTTCTCTGAGACAGTGAAGGGTGGGGACCTCCCGAACAGCGAGGAGAAGAGACTTAAGGGGGGGGGGGGGTTATGCAAAATAATTCCAAGGACCAGCATGCCATGAGAAGCTACTGCTTCTAGCTTGCTAAAAAAGACCCCAAAACAATGAGCCACCGAAGAGTTGAGACATTGGAATGATGTCTGGATGTCAGGAATGGAGTGCTGAGCCTGCAGAGATGCGGAACACCTTCGCAGCCCCTTTCACTCTGAGCACGGGAGTCATCCCCGACGCCGAGAGCAGGCCAAGAGAGGCGGCAGGAGTAACATCCGAAGGTGTCACCACGCCCTAAAGGCTCCCACAAGGACTGGACCCCCAGCTCTGCCCCTAGTGGACAAAGCTGCTCATATCCTCCTCCTCCTCGTCTCCCTGGGAGAAACGACGGGAGACTGCAGACCCGTCCGAGCTGCCAAATCCTGAGCTGATCACTTTTAATAAAGGCATTAAAAGGAGAAAAAGTCTCCTGCGCTGTTTATTTCAGCTGGGGCGCTCGTCTGGGATAGCCACGCTGGAAGAGGACACCAGGACTGGCCATCTTGGACCTCCAGGACAGCTGGCTATCAGGACCAGAGGGATCAGCTCAGGACCAGCGACGCAGAGGAGCACTGGAGCACCAGACTGGTGAGAAATCTAGTGGCAGGAGTGGGAGACGTGCGCATGTGTGAGTGACTAAGAGGAGGGCCGGCAGCCGGACCCTCGAACTGAGAGTGGACCCCTCAGTACCGCGTTTCCAAACTTTCGCGAGGAAGCCAGCCGGGAACAGGGGGAAGTGCGTGGAATTAGTGTGAGTGAGTCATCTCCTACGGGGGAAGGAGGGCCCCCCTCTCCGGGCGTGCGGAGGGAATAGTTGTAAGAGTGGCACGCACCCAAAGTACTGACAGAGGGAAGTCAGGCAGATTGTAAGTCCCGAGAAGGATTCGGATAAGACTGTAAGTCCCAAGAAGGATTCGAGTGAGATTGTAAGTCCCGAGAAGGATTCAGGTAAGCTCACAAGCCCTGCAGGCAAAGTAAGTCCTGACAAAGGAGTCAGGCACAAACCCCAGCGAAGGAGGCTGCAGTTTGTTTTTAAGTCCTGATACGGTGAAGCCTAAAAATTGGCAGGTTAGGCAAACTAAAAATCAGGCAGTTGTTTTTCCTGACTGAGGGAGTCAGGCACGACCCAGATTCTTAGGCCGAGGTTTCGTGTGTTCAAGTCCTGATAGATGTAAGACCTGACGTTAGGAAAGTTGGGCAATCAAGAGATCTGGCAGTTGTTTCAGTATAAAGTCCTGAGCATCAGGCAGAAATTTGAAGTTCGGTGGAGGAGGCTGAAGCTCCTCAAAGAAGAGTTTTTTTGGAAATTGCCTGTCAGTAGAGGCACCTTTGGGATTTTTTACTGTTGAGACCTGAAAAATAAAAAAATGTAATAGTAAAAAGAACGGCAAGAGACTGAAGAATATACCTCCCAATAGTCCCTTAGGAGAACTGTTAGAGAAATGGGATTCTATAGAGGCCACGGAGGGATTAGATAAAGTGAAAATGATCCATTATTGTATGGAACTCTGGCCAGAATTAGAGGTGCAAGGAGGATGGCCTTGGTGTGGGACAAAGGATAAGTGGATGTGCCAACAATTAAATAATTATCTGACAGCTCGAGGAGATACTGATCCTGAGCAATTACTGTATATATCTTGCTGGGTAAAGAGCGCTATTGGGGATGAAGGGGTGCAAATTTGTAAGGTACAGAGGAAGAAAGAAGGGAATGAAGGAGGGGATGATAGAACTAGTAAAAGATGGGACCCCCTGGATTATTTGCCTCCTTCTGCCCCTCCACTTTATAATTCACTTCTTCAAGCACCTCAAACAGCAGGTCCGGTTCTTCTCCCGGCTGCCATCTCATTACCACCTGCTCAAATTCCTCCTTCTACCTGTTCAGCTTCCCCTATGATAAACCAAGTATCTCCCCCAGTAATCGCACCCTCACTACCCTCTTCAGCTCCTCCAGTTCCTTCTGCATCACCACAAGTGCCTACTACACCTGCTGCATTCTCCACCCCTTCTCCAGCTCCACTTAATATCCACTCACGCTCCTCTCCCCCTCCTATTGCTGCCCCTTTACCTCCTCCTAGTTGGGACACAAATGCCTCCTTGCCCAGTAAACAGCTATCAGCAAATACACCTGCTGATGGGCAGAACGTTCAGGGTAACCCAGATATCCCTCAAAGTAGTTTGGCATCTGAAGATGGGCCGTACTGTAGCACAAGATCCAAGACCTCCAAGGCAGAAAAACTCTTTCCCCTCAGAGAAGTTCCTATGGGAGGAGTAGCGGGAGGTGTTGGCTTTGTGAATGCTCCCCTTACTGCTTCTGAGGTGAGAGGATTCAAGAAAGAGTTGGGGCATTTAGTTGAGGACCCAGTGGGCATAGCCAACCAAGTGGATCAATTTCTAGGTCCAAATATCTACAGTTGGGGGGAGATGAATTGCATCCTGAGTATATTATTTTCCCCAGAAGAGGTCCAGATGATAAGGGCGGCTGGCATAAGAATATGGGAGAAAGAGAACCATCCAGGACCCCAGGTGCCAACAGGTGAACAGAAATTGCCACTAACGGAGCCCAGCTGGAACCCTAATCAGGAGGAGGGGAGGAAGGCCATGAGGGAATATAGGTCTTTAATAATACAGGAGATCAAAGAGTCAGTTCCCAAAGGAACTAATACCCAATTGGCATTTGAGGGTACACAGGAGAAAGATGAAGCTCCTGCTGCTTGGCTTAACCGCCTAAGGCGGAACTTTCAGTTGTACTCTAGAATAGACTCAGACACCCCAGAAGGTCAAATTCTACTAAAAGTCCAATTTGTTACCAAATCTTGGCCTGATATAAGGAGAAAATTGGAACAGATTGAAGATTGGCAAGAGAAGGACATAAACGGGTTATTAAGAGAGGCATTGAAGGTGTATTTAAGGAGAGAGGAAGAAAAAGCAAAGGCCAAGGCTAAGATCATGGTTGCAGTAGCTAGAGAAAGTGCAGGGTGGGCGGGTCCACTACCAGGAGGAGGCAAGCATAGGCCTCTTGTACTGTCAGGTACAAGAGGGATGGAGACACCTCAAGGCCTTTTGAGAGAACGACATTGCTCTTACTGTGGAAAGGCAGGACACGTCAGGAGGCTTTGTAGAAAGCTCAGTCTCGATGCAGCAATAGCCAAGGAACAAGATAATTTAGGGAAGATCCTTAGAGGTGACGATTAGAGGGTCAGGGGCTTTAGACTTTAGGGGACCCGATGCAACATCTAGACGAGCCCTTGGTAAACTTTGAGGTGGGACCCCTAAATGAAGAATTTGAATTTTTGGTTGATACAGGAGCAGATAAGTCCTGTCTGAACAAAGTAACATCTGAAGTTAGACAAAAACAGCTAGGTAGAAAGGATATCCAATAGCACCAAAACTGGTCAGTAACACTAAACTTGTAATAAGTGATGTGAAAGTAAAAGGTACCTTATTGTTGTCTTGCGTGTGTGGGAGTGAGTCACAAGCAAAGTCAGCCTCAACTTCCCGGGCAGGTAGGAAGGGGGCAGTGGAAGTGTGTGTGTGACCTGCAAACCAGGCTTATGTCCCCCGGGCGGGTGGGGGCTCTGGCTGAAGCGTGTGTGTGTGTGACCTGCAAACCAGGCTTGTGTCCCCCGGGCGGGTGGGGGGCTGTGGCCAAAGTGTGTGTGTGACCTGCAAACAAGACTAGTGCTCCCCAGATGGGTGAGGGAGCCGTAGCTGTAAGAGCGTGAGTGACACCCAGACAGCCTCACAGGTGAATGTGCACCAGAGGCAACCAGAGTCAGGGCCCTTCCAAGAGGCCCAGGGATCCTGAGACCTGTGGGCCAACCCCAAGGTGAGGGAGGGCTACAGAGACCCGTGATTATCTAGCAATAAGGATCCAGTTTGTGTCTTGAGGGTGTGAAGGAATGTGTGAAAGTGAATGAGAAATAATGTAGACGAATTAAAGTAGAGGTAATGTAGATTGTGCATTATAAGTTTTACCACATCTCCTTAGAGGGAAGTGTATTGTGTAGAAGAATGGTGTAAGAAAAAAAAAAATTAAGTGTAAGAGGTTGAAAGAAAAGTAGTATTTAAGCTGTAAGTGAAAGTAAGAAACAGAAGCAAGAGATAAATAGATAAAATCTTGAAAAATAGAACAGAAAACCAGTGAATTAAATACACAGAAAAATAAGAGAATAAAAGCACTCCGGGAGTTAAGTTAGCTAACAGAAATACAACTCCTTGCAAAATACAGAGTATGCAGAAGTTGATGAGAGAAACATGCAAGCTATGGAAAAAGAGAAGTTAACCAATAACATTAAACAGAGAAACTGAGTTTTGATAAAATAGCAGACCATTAATGCCTGTGTTTGAAAGCCCGTTTCAGGTACTCTTCACTACTAATTCGACTGTGCAGACCAAAAGAAAAAGGTTGGACTCACATCACTCTCACCCCCTGGCATTGGACCAGGATTCAACATCAGGTTTTTTTCCCTCTGGCATTCTGGCATTGGACTGGACTGCACCCCATTCTCCCTCTGGCATTGGGCCAGAGTCCCCACCACTCACCTCCAGGCACTGGATAAGGATTCATCCACATCACAAGTTAATTCACCTGAGTATACTGTGATTTAAAGTTGACTCTCAGAAGGAAGACTCAAAAAGACTGAACTGTGTGGAAAAAAATTGGTATCAAGAGTTCTAACATTGCTTAAAATGTTTCAAGACTGTTCTGTGTAAACTATGTTGGTAAAAAGTTTAAGACTGTAAATAAGTAATTCTGGTTAAGTTCCCCAATTTAATTCTAAAGACTGCAGGTTAATCCTCTACAGAGCACTCCCCTGGGGAAACCAAAATTGTTAGGGAACAGACCAAGAGAGGTTTAACCAGAGAAGTGGGTAGAAGGGACTCTAAAGAGCTTGGAAGCTTCTTCTCAGTAAAATTCCCCAAGAGGCAAGGCCGGGTGGGCAGGCTGTGCAAGATGACCCATACCGGACTCTTGGGAAGGGTAGTAATGATGGCTCTAATTGCTGGTGGTGCTCTGGGGAGCCCAGCTGAGCTGTGCAGTGAGTGCTACCAACCCCTCTATGAGGAGGAAGTGAGCTCCTTGTCCAGAGTCCACATCAGTTCTAACCCTGATTGTGTTAACCTCTTCCAATTGGTCCTTTATCAGAAAAATAAGAGAGTGTATTGGATAGCATACAATACTGCCACTTTTAGGCAGCCACTCCTAGGAGAGTGCCCTATAGGGGAAGCTTGGTTGTGCTTTGAATGTGATGCTGCTGAAACAAGCACAGTAGATCTAGTAAAAAGAAAAGAAATGGTGAAAATGGTAAGAAGAATTGTCTGTAACAAGTATTTAGCAGTGGAGTATTCAGTCACCCAGTGGATCCCAAGAGATCCAAACAAATTAGAGTCTGTTGAGAAAAAAGAAAGAGACAAGTGTACTCACCATGAAGTTTATGAATGTTATGAGTGTACTGAAAAAGAGATAAACCCCTTTTGGAACACATTTCAGGGGAGCCCTAAACCCCTAGGTTTGATCTCTGATACCACAGCACACACCAAGTTGTCAGGAGACTGGTCTGGCAGCTGCATCGCTAGAGTGATAAAACCAATTTTCTTCTTATTACCCAAAGAAACTGGATCAAGTTTGGGAGTTCCTATATATAATGATTTGGGAGAAATTAAACAGAACAGGCAAAGTGAAATAGAAATTGAGAAAATCCAAAATTGTAAAAGCCAAGTTCGGATCCCAATATCTATGTTAAACAAAGTCATCCAGCTCCAGGCAGTATTAAAAATAAAGAATTCAATTATTAAGAACATTTCAAACTAAATAAAAAGATTAGCATGTGTAAATAATCAAGAACAAACTCCTACACTTGATCCCAGTTGGTGGGAGAACCTGGAGATTTTCAGAAAGGATGTATGGGAAAAGGTAGTTTTTCTCGCTGTGTGTGTACTTGGAGGATTGCTCTTTTTACTATGCTTATTTATCTGTTTCAGTAAAATAGTGTTTGCCGTGCAGACCAACCTGAAGAAACCAAGAAAAGTAACAAAGTTAAGTAAGTAAGTAAGGTTACAAAAAGGCAGCCAGATCACTGTCCCTGACAAAGTTCTGCGTGTTTTGTTATTGTAATCACTGTTCGTTGTGGCTAATTGCTCCTCTTGTATTAGCAGAGCCTTGCCCAAGGCTAAGTTGTACTTTTCCCAGAATGGTGAAGAGACCTGAGAGGGTGGGGGGGCTATGCAAAGTGACTCCAAGGACCAGCATGCTGTGAGGGACTGCCGCTCCAAACGTACAGAGAAAAACCCCAAAAACAACGAGCCACCTAAGAGTTGAGAGACTGGAGTGATGTCTGGATGTGAGGAGCGGAGTGCTGGGCCTGCAGAGATGCTGAAAACCTTCATTGTTCCTCACCCTGTCTTCGAGAGCCCCCGGGCCAGGTCTGGGAGGAAGCGAGACTGAGATCAATTCAACATCGGATGGGATCATCACGCCCTAAAAGGCTCCCACGAGGACCTGATCCCCAGCTCTGCCCCTAGTGGACAGAGCTGCGCATATCCTCCTCCTCTGAGTCGCCCTGGGAGAGACGACGGGAGACTGCAGCCCTGCCGAGCTGCCCAATCCTGAGCTGATCACTTATAATAAAGGAATTAAAAGGAGAAGAAGTCTCCTGGCCCTGTTTATTTCACTTTCTTTTGCGTTAAATTTTCTAATGTTCCTTTTAAGTATATAATTCACAAGTTTGCATGTTTTTTCTCATCAACTTCTGCATACCCTGTATTTTGCAAGGAGTTGTATTTCTGTTTGTTAACATAACTCCCAAAGGGCTATCTTGGGGTATTTCTGTTGGTGATTTTTTTTTCTCCCGCTTTTCTTTCCTGTATCCACCTTACTGGATTTCTGTCTTATTTTTCAATATTCTATCTATTCGTCTCCTGCTTCCGTTTTTCACTTTTTACTACCAACCTAAATACCACTTTTCTTTCAAGTACTTACACCCAAAACTCTTTTTTTTGTCACACTGCTTTTCAATACAATCCACCTCCCTCCAAGGAGATATGGTAAGGCTTAAAATGCACAATCTACATTACCTATTCTTTCATTCGTCTACATTCACTCACTTTTATTTCTCATTCACTTTCACACATTCCTTCACACTCTCAAGACACAAAGTGGATCCTTATTGCTAGAAAATCACAGGTCCTTGTGGCCTCCTCTTTCACCTTGGGGTTTACCTCCAGGTCTCAGTGTCACCAGGCCCCCTAGAAGGGCCCTGACTCTGGCTGCCTCCAGTGCCTGTTCACCTGTGAGGCTGTCTGCATGTCTTTCACACTCTTCAGCTACGGCCCCCTCACACACCCAGGGAACGCTAGCTTGGTTCGCAGGTCACTCACTCCTCTTCAGCCCAGAAGCCCCCACCTACCCAGGAGCTACAGCCTGGTGTGCAGGTCACTCACTCCTCTTTCCACTGCCTCTCCCTTCCCACCTGCCTGGGAAGTTGAGGCTGACTTTGTGTGTGTCTCACTCTCACACACCACAAAACAACAATAAGGTACCTTTTACTTTCACATCACCTATTACAAGTTTTAAGTGTTACTGGCCAGTCCCGGTGCTATTGGATATCCCTCAACCCAGCTGTGTTATCCAACCCCAAATGCTCTTGGGATATTTTTCCCTCAATCCTGCCGTGTTGTCCAACCCCAGATGCTCTCGGGTAATTTTCCTTCAGTCCTGCCGTGTTGTCCAACCCCAGATGCTCTTGGGTATTTTTCCCTCAATCCAGCTGTGTTGTTCAACCCCAGATGCTCTTGGGAATTTTCTGTCCCTCAACCCAGCGGTGTGGTACAACTACAGATGCTCTTGGGCATTTAATTTGTTTTGCTGTGTTGTCCAACCCTGGATGTTCTTGGGCATTTTTTATCCCTCAATCCGGCTGTGTTGTTCAACCCTAGATTTTGTTGGGCAAAAATTTTTCCCTCAATATAGCTGTGTTGTCCCACCCTGAGTGTTCTTGGGCATATCCTCACTTCGACAGAATTCTGCTCAACCCTGCTCGTGGATGCTCTTGGAAGATAAATCCCTCAACCCAGCAGGTTTTAGGGGCACCTCCTGTCCCATTTCCTAGTGGATTGGGCTAGGAAACCTTGCTCCCTACCTCCGAGGGGTCCAACCCCTCCCTGAGACCCAGTTCCAGTTACCCCGGGGGATTCTTTCACTCTCTTATCAATCGTTTTGTCTCTTTACTGGCCGCTTTTCTCGCGAAAAGACGAAGACGCAGCATGGGAGACTCCGCACTCACTTGGCAGGTGTGGGACAACCAGCCCGCCTCTCATTCACACACATTCATCCCCCCGTACCTGCCCCCCGAGAAGTACTTAGCAATCCTTTTTCCTTCCCGGGTTCTTCGGGTTCTTCGTGCGCACTACTAGTCTTAGGGGGCCAATTACCGTGGTTGTAGGGAGCCTTTTTCCCTTCTCTTTGTTTTATTGCCTCCTTTTGTCCACAGATCATAACCTGCATCTGTCGGTCACTTCAGGGGAAACAGAGTGAGCGAGGCTGCCAAAGAGGGCAGGGCGCGCCGCGCCTTCCCCACTCTGACTCTCCTAAAGCACTGGCAGCGAGGTGTTAGTAACCATCCTCTGCTACCAAATTGTGAAAAACGCCAATCACTTGTTTTTTTAATTTTTAAAGTTTAATAGTAATAAAATGGTTATAAAAATAGTAACACAATTAGAGTAATAACAATTTGGACAAATTGAATTAAGACAATATGAGACAATAAAAACAAAGAGTTACGGACGTCCGGGTACCTTTTTCTGGGCATCACGAGCCCGAAAAAGGACACCCATTAACAAAGGATTAACCCTTAAGAAAAATAGCCCGTTGCATATTCATACACCTCATACATGATGCATAAATTCCATTCAAACACAGGATTCCGTCTGATCTTCATCAACTTCTCCCCTCTAATCCTAATAGCGCCTTTGAGGTGGGAAGAAGTTAGTTTCTTCCGATAAGAAGGCCATAAATTCTTTTTCTCTGAAAGATCTAGGTGTCCTGTGGCTGTTATCTCGCTGCAAGTCCTTTCTTTTAAACAAAGTATCTTACATAGCATAGTTTCTATTTTAACAATTTTTATAACCTAAAATTGTATTTAACTCACTACTTAAGAAAATTAATGCAGCATTGCTTTCTAACACAACACATATAATATTCATTTTAATATTTGCGAAAAGCCAATCATAAAATACATGCATTTTTCACATGCTGGAACCGCCAGAGGGGGATCTTCCAGTGGAGACGGAGCCGGAGTGTGGATAGCCCGCACATGGCTAATGGCGGCTGATCCAGCCGCTCCCGGCAGGGACAAAGCAGGCGGGTGACCTCGCCAGCAGCGGCGGGACCCAGTGCAGCCAGCATGCGCAGGGCAGCTGGGGATGGGACGGCCAGGACAGACGCCGCCCCCCCTCCCCCGCCCCGCCCAGTGCGGTCGGCGCGGTGTCCACAGACCATGCGGCCGTACGGACGCCCCCCGCCTCCCCCCGGCATGGCCAGCGGAGCGGCCGCGGGCCAGGCCGCTGGGACCGGGGTAAACAAAGTCACCGGCGGGGCCAGAGCCGGCACAGGGGCTGGATCGAGTGGTGTAGCCGTAAGCACCAAGACTGGAGCCAGGGACGGGGGCTGGGGGAGCATGGTGCAGCCGTGAACGGGTGGGGGAAATGGAGGGAACAGAGGAGATAATCTCTTGTTCCCAGCCCTTTTCTTTCACCCTTTTTTCTTCTATTGCTTTCTCTCGGGGGGTTTTGATATTTTAATGGTGTTATTTTGTTATGATCTCCCACCCAGCATGCGGCATATTCTTCTGGATTAAACAAATAAATCCAGAACCTGACAAGTCCAAACTTCTACTTGGATACTCTGAAATGGTCGACGAGCTAACTCACGACCTCATAATGTTGTTTTTTCATCACCTTTTTTTATTTATCTTTTGGCAAGTTATACATCTTTCAGTGACTTTTGCTAATCTAAAAATCTCAATACCCATAGTTTCTTTAAAAAATGATCACACAAAGCCTGGGTACCTCAGTGGGTTTTCTGATGCATGTCTTCTAATATTTTCCTAGTAAGCATTTTATTAATTGCTTTCCATCAGGAAGTTTCCATTTCCTAAATTCATCTTGCTCTCTTCCTATTCTGCTTAATTCTATTTTTTCCTCATTTGGAGTTAATATTAACTCTTTCAGCTCCATTTTCTGCTACATCTTTAGCTTCTCGATTTGCCAAATTATTTTCTCTTATTTCTGGGGTCTTTCCCTTTTGGTGTCCCTTAATATGTACTATAGCTATCTCTTTCAGGTAATTTTAATGCCTCTAAAACCTTTAAAATAAGTATCTCGTACTAATCCCTTTCCTCTTGAATTAAATAATCCTTTCTTTCCAAATATTTCTAAAGGTATGTACTACTCCAAAGGCATACTTTGAATCAGTATATATATAATTCCTTTCTTTTGTGCAAAATATTCTAGTGCCCTTTTTAAAGTATATAATTCACAAGTTTGTGCTTACTAGTTTAAGTTCCCTTTTTCAACAGTTTGCATGTTTTTCCCATCAACTACTGCATACCCTGTATTTTCTCCTTTTTCAAGGAATTGTATCTCTGTTAGGTAGCATAACTCCCAAAGGGCTATTTTGGGGTATCTCTGCTAGTAGGCGTTTATTCCCCCTTTTTTCTTTCCTGTATCGAACTTAGTGGTTTTCTGACCCATTTTTCAATACTTTATCTATTCATCCCCTGCCTCTGTTTCTCACTTTCACTAGCAACCTGAATACCACTTTCTTTCGACTACACACACATGAAAAAATAACAAGCACTTTTTCACACACTACTTTTCAATACAATACACCTCCCTCCAAGGAGATATAATGAAGCTTAAAATAAACAATCTACATTACATATACTTTCATTTGTCTACATTCACTCACTTTTATTTCTCATTCACTTACACATTCTTTCACATCCTCAGTGTTATGAACAAAATTCGGGTAATATTTTTTTGTGAGAAAAAGTTACAAAAAAGCAGCCAGACCACGGGTAGCTGCTGAAGTTCTTCGTGTTTTGTTATTGTAATCACGAGTCGTTGTGGCTAATCGCTCCTTTTGAATCAGCAGAGCCTCGCCCGAGGCTAAGTTGTACCTTTCCCAGAAGGGTGGGAACCTTCCCGAACAGTAGAAGAGACCTGAGAAGGTGGGGGGGGCTATGCAAAGTGACTCCAAGACCACAATGCAGCATGGGTCCCCCGCTGTACGGAGAAAACCCCAAAACAACGAGCCACCTAAGAATTGAGAGACTAGAGTGATGTCTGGACATGAGGAGCCGAATGCTGAGCCTGCAGAGACGCGGAACACCTTCGGACCCTCTCGCCCTGACCATGAGAGACGACCCCGGCGGTGAGACCAGGCCGACTGAGCCGGCAAAAGTACCATCTGACGGGATCAGCAGGCCCTAAAGGCTCCCATGAGGACGTGATCCCCAGCTCTGCCCCTAGTGGACAGAGCTGTGCATATCCTCCTTCTCTGAGTCGCCTTGGGAGAGACGACGGATGCTGCAGACCCGTTGAGCCGCCCAATCCTGAGCTGATCACTTTTAATAAAGGCATTAAAAAGGAGAAGAAGTCTCCTGGCCCCTTGTTTATTTCAGCTGGGGGCTCTCGTCCAGAATAGCCACGCCGCAAGAGGACTCAGGACTGGCCATCTTGGATCTTCAGAGGACAGCTGGCTACTAGGACCAGGGATCGGCTCAGGACAGCGACGCAGAGGAGCACCGGACTGGTGAGAAACCCGGTGGCGGGAGTGGGAGACGTGCGCATGTGTGTGAGTGAGACGAGGGCCGGCAGCCGGACCTTCGAAGCGAGTGGGACCCCTCAGTACTGCGTTTCCGGTTTTTCGCGAGAAACCCGGCCAGGAACAGGGGGAAGCGAGTGGACTTAGTGTGAGTGAAGTCGTCTCCCAAGGGGGAATAAAGGGCCCCCCCACTCCGGGCGTGCGGAGTGAATTACTGTGTATGAGTGGCACGCACCCAAAGTAAGTCCTGACAGAGAAAGGTCAGGCACTTTTGTAAGTCTCGAGAAGGATTCGCGTAAGATTTGTCAGTCCCGAGAAGGATTCGGGTGTTTTCGCAAGCCCTGCAGGCAAAGTAAGTCCTGACAAAGGGAGTCAGGCACAAACCCCAGCGAAGGAGGCTGTGGTTTGCTTTTAAGTCCTGATACGGTGAAGCCTAAAAATTGGTGAGTTAGGCAAACTAAAAATCAGGCAGTTGTTTTTCCTGACTGAGGGAGTCAGGCACGACCCGGATTCTTGGCCGAGGCATCGTGTGTTCAAGTCCCGATAGATATAAGACCCGACGAAAGTTGGGCAATCAAGAGATTGGGCAGTTGTTTCAGTATAAAGTCCTGAGCATCAGGCAGAAATTTGAAGTTCAGTGGAGGAGGCTGAAGCTCCTCAAACAAGGTTTTTTGAAACTACCGGTCAGTTGAGGCACCTTTAAGACTTTGTTATTGAGACCTGAAAAATGGGATGTTGTAATAGTAAAAAGACCGGCAAGAGACTGAGGTATGTACATCCCTATAGTCCCTTAGGAGAACTGTTAGTGAAATGGGATTCTATAGAGGCCACGGAGGGATTAGATAAAGTGAAAATGATCCATTATTGTATGGAACTCTGGCCAGAATTAGAGGTGCAAGGAGGATGGCCTTGGTGTGGGACAAAGGATAAGTGGATGTGCCAATAATTAAATAATTATCTGACAGCTCGAGGAGATACTGATCCTGAGCAATTACTGTATATATCTTGCTGGGTAAAGAGCGCTATTGGGGATGAAGGGGTGCAAATTTGTAAGGTACAGAGGAAGAAAGAAGGGAATGAAGGAGGGGATGATAGAACTAGTAAAAGATGGGACCCCCTGGATTATTTGCCTCCTTCTGCCCCTCCACTTTATAATCCTCTTCTTCAAGCACCTCAAAGGGCAGGTCCGGTTCCTCCCCCGGCTGCCATCTCATTACCCCCTGCTCAAACTCCTCCTTCTACCTCTTCAGCTTCCGCTATGATAAACCCAGTATCTCCTCCAGTTCCTTCTGCATCACCACAAGCGCCTATTCCACCTGCTGCATTCTCCACCCCTTCTCCAGCTCCGCTTAATATTCACTCAGGCTCTTCTCCCCCTCCTATTGCTGCCCCTTTACCTCCCCCTAGTTGGGGCACAAATGTCTCCTCATCCAGTAAACAGCTATCAGCAAATACACTTGCTGATGGGCAGAAAGTTCAGGGTAACCCAGATATTCCTCAAAGTAGTTTGGCATCTGAAGATGGGCCGTACTGTAGCACCAGATCCAAGACCTCCAAGGCGGAGAGACTCTTTCCCCTCAGAGAGGTTCCTATGGGAGGAGTAGCGGGAGGTGTTGGCTTTGTGAATGCTCCCCTTACTGCTTCTGAGGTGAGAGGATTCAAGAAAGAGTTGGGGCATTTAGTGGAGGACCCAGTGGGCATAGCCAACCAAGTGGATCAATTTCTAGGTCCAAATATCTACACTTGGGGGGAGATGAATTGCATCCTGAGTATATTATTTTCCCCAGAAGAGGTCCAGATGATAAGGGCGGCTGGCATAAGAATATGGGAGAAAGATAACAGTCCAGGACCCCAGGTGCCAACAGGTGAACAGAAATTGCCACTAACGGAGCCCAGCTGGAACCCTAACCAGGAGGAGGGGAGGAAGGCCATGAGGGAATATAGGTCTTTGATCATACGGGGGATCAAAGAGTCAGTTCCCAAAGGAACTAATACTCAATTAGCATTTGAGGGTGCACAAGAGAAGGATGAAGCTCCTGCTGCTTGGCTAAATCGCCTAAGGCGGAACTTCCAGTTGTACTCTAAAATAGACACAGACACCCCAGAAGGTCAAATGCTGTTAAAAGTCCAATTTGTTACCAAATCTTGGCCTGATATAAGGAGAAAACTGGAAAAGATGGAAGATTGGCAAGAGAAGGACATTAATGAATTGTTAAAAGAGGCATTGAAGGTGTATTTAAGGAGGGAGGAAGAAAAAGCAAAGGCCAAGGCTAAGGTAATGGTTGCTGTAGCTAGAGAACGTGCAGGGTGGGCGGATCCACCACCAGGAGGAGGCAAGGATAGGCCAGTACTGTCAGGTGCAAGAGGGATGGAGACACCTCAAGGCCCTTTGAGAGAATGACATTGCTATTACTGTGAAGAGCCAGGACACGTCAGGAGGTTTTTGTAGAAAGCTTAGTCTCGATGTGGCAATAGCCAGGGAACAAGATAATTTAGGGAAGATCCTTAGAGGTGACGATTAGAAGGTCAGGGGCTTTACACTATAGGGGACCCAATGCAACATCTAGAAGAGCCCCTTGGTAAACTTTGAGGTGGGCCCCCTAAATGAAGAATTTGAATTTTTGAGTAGATACAGGAGCAGGTAAGTCCTGTCTCAACAAAGTAACATCTGAAGTTAGACAAAAAAACAGCTAGGTAGAAAGGGTATCCAGTAGCACCAAAACTGGCCAGTAAAACTAAACTTGTAATAAGTAATGTGAAAGTAAAAAGTACCTTTTTGTTGTCTTGTTGTGTGTGTGAGAGTGAGTCACGAAGTCAGCCTCAACTTCCCGGGCAGGTGGGAAGGGGGCAGTGCAAGTGTGTGTATGTGTGACCTGCAAACCAGGCTTGTGTCCCCCGGGCAGGTGGGGGCTGTGGCCAAAGAGCGTGTGTGACCTGCAAACCAGACTAGTGCTCCTCAGGTGTGTGAGGGAGCTGTAGCTGTAAGAGCGTGAGTGACACACAGACAGCCTCACAGGTGAATGTGCACCAGAGGCAACCAGAGTCAGGGCCCTTCCAAGAGGCCCAGGGATACTGAGACCTGTGGGCCAACCCCAGGGTGAGGGGGGCTACAGGGACCCGTGATTTTCTAGCAATAATGATCCAGTTTGTGTCTTCAGGGTGTGAAGGAATGTGTGAGAGTGAATATAGACAAATTAGAATAGAGGTAATGTAGATTGTGCATTATAAGTTTTACCACATTTCCTTAGAGGGAAGTGTATTGTGTAGAAGAATGGTGTAAGAAAAAAACCCCAAAAATTTAAGTGTAAGGGGTTGAAAGAAGAATTTAGGCTCTAAGTGAAAGTAAGAAACAGAAGCAAGAGATAAATAAGATCTTGAAAATAGAACAGAAAACCAGTGAATTAAATACACAGAGATATAAGAGAATAAAAATACTTTGGGAGTTAAGTTAGCTGAGAAATACAACTCCTTGCAAAATACAGAGTATGTAGAAGTTGATGAGAGAAACATTCAAACTATAGAAAAAGAAATTAACCAATAACATTAAACAGAGAAACTGAGTTTTGATAAAATCATGAAATAGTAGACCATTAATGCCTGTGTTTGAAAGCCCGTTTCAGGTACTCTTCATTACTAATTCGACTGTGCAGACCAAAAGAAAAAGGTTGGACTCACAACGCTTTCACCCCCTGGCATTGGACCAGGATTCAACATCAGGTTTTTTTCCCTCTGGCATTCTGGCATTGGACTGGACTGCACCCCATTCTCCCTCTGGCATTGGACCGGACTGCACCCCCTTTCTCCTTCTGGCACTGGGCCAGACTCCCAGTTTTTCCCTCTGGCATTGGGCCAGAGTCCACACCACTCTCACCTCCGGGCACTGGACAAGGATTCATCTGCTTCACAAGCTAAATCACCTGAGTATACTGTGGTAAAAGGACCAAAGGATTTAAAGTTGACTCTCAGAAGGAAGAGTCAAATAGACTGAACTGTGTAGAAAAAATTAGTATCAAGAGTTCTAATATAGCTTAAAATGTTTCAAAACTGTTCTGTGTAAACTATGTTGGTAAAAAGTTTAAGACTGTAAATAAGAAATTCTGGTTAAGCTCCTTAAGTTAATTCTAAAGACTCCAGGTTAATCCTCTACAGAGCACTTCCCTGGGAGGGGAAACCAAAATTGGTAGGGAACAGACCAAGAGAGGTTTAACCAGAGAAGCGGGTAGAAGGGACTCTAAAGAGCTTGGAAGCTTTTCCTCAGTAAAATTCCCCAAGAGGCAAGGCCGGGTGGGCAGGCTGTGCAAGATGACCCATACCGGACTCTTGGGAAGGGTAGTACTGATGGCTCTGATTGCTGGTGGTGCTCTGAGAAGCCCAGCTGAGCCATGCTGTGAGTGCTACCGACCCCTCTATGAGGAGGAAGTGAGCTCCTTGTCCAGAGTCCACATCAGTTCTGACCCTGATCATGTTAACCTCTTCCAATTGGTCCTTTATCAGAAAAATAAGAGAGTGTATTGGAGAGCATACAATACTGCCACTTTTAGGCAGCCACTCCTAGGAGAGTGTACTATAGGGGAAGCCTGGTTGTGCTTTGAATGTGATGCTGCTGAAACAAGCTCAGCAGATCTAGTAAAAAGCAAAGAAATGGTGAAAATGGTAAGAAAAATTGCTTGTTACAAGTATTTATATGAGTGTACTGGAAAGGAGATAAACCCCTTTTGGAACACATTTCAGGGGAGCCCAAAACCCCTAGGTTTGATCTCGTCTGGCAACTGCATTGCTAGAGTGATAAAACCAATTTTCTTATTACCCAAAGAAACTGGATCAAGTTTGGGAGTTCCTATATATAATGATTTGGGAGAAAATAAACAGAACCGGGAAAGTGAAATAGAAATTGAGAAAATCCAAAATTGTAAAAGCCAAATTCGGATCCCAATATCTATGTTAAACAAAGTCATCCAGCTCCAGGCAGTATTAAAAATAAAGAATTCAATTATTAAGAACATTTCAAACTAAATAAAAAGATTAGCATGTGTAAATAATGAAGATCAAACTCCTACACTTGATTCCAGTGGGTGGGAGAACCTGGAGATTTTCAAAAAGGATGTATGGGAAAAGGTAGTTTTTCTCACTGTGTGTGTACTTGGAAGATTGCTTTTTTTACTATGCTTATTTATCTGTCTTAGTAGAATAGCACTTGCCGGGCAGACCAACCTGAAGAAACCAAGGAAAGTAACAAGGTTAAGTAACTATGATTACCAAAGTGCACAAGAGATTTATAGTAGATTCAAAACAAAAAAAATTGTGAGTTGATGCGAGCTTAGAATTTAAGCTCGATCAAAGAAAAAGAGGGGGGACTGTTATGAACAAAATTCGGGTAATATTTTTTTGTGAGAAAAAGTTACAAAAAAGCAGCCAGACCACGGGTAGCTGCTGAAGTTCTTCGTGTTTTGTTATTGTAATCACGAGTCGTTGTGGCTAATCGCTCCTTTTGTATCAGCAGAGCCTCGCCCGAGGCTAAGTTGTACCTTTCCCAGAAGGGTGGGAACCTTCCCGAACAGTAGAAGAGACCTGAGAAGGTGGGGGGGGCTATGCAAAGTGACTCCAAGACCATAATGCAGCATGGGTCCCCCGCTGTACGGAGAAAACCCCAAAACAACGAGCCACCTAAGAATTGAGAGACTAGAGTGATGTCTGGACGTGAGGAGCCGAATGCTGAGCCTGCAGAGACGCGGAACACCTTCGGACCCTCTCGCCCTGACCATGAGAGACGACCCCGGCGGTGAGACCAGGCCGACTGAGCCGGCAAAAGTACCATCTGACAGGGAATCACGCCCTAAAGGCTCCCACGAGGACTGGATTCCCCCAGCTCTGCCCCTTGTGGACAGAGCTGCGCATATCCTCCTCCTCTGAGTCGCCCGGGAAGACGACGGGGACTGCAGACCCGTCGAGCCACCCAATCCTGAGCTGATCACTTTTAATAAAGGCATTAAAAAGGAGAAGAAGTCTCCTGGCCCTTGTTTATTTCACTCAGGACACAAAGCGGACCCCTGTTGCCAGAGAATCGCGGGTCCCTGTGGTCCCTCCTCACCTTGGGATTGGCCTCCAGGTTTCACTATCACTGGGCCTCCTGGAAGGGCCCTGACTCTGGTCGCCTCTGGTGCCAGTTCACCTGTGAGGCTCTCTGCGTGTCACTCACACTCTTTAGCCACGGCCCCCTCCACATGCCTGGGAGAACAATGGCCTGTTTGCAGGTCACCTACACCTTATGCCACAGCCTCCAGCACCCGGGGGAACAATGGCTTGTTTGCAGGTCACTTACACCTTTTTTCACAGTCCCCCCCCTTCCCATGCACCTGGGAAGTTGAGGCTGATTTTGTGTGTGACTCACTCTCACACACAACAAGACAACAATAAGGTACCTTTTACTTTCAAATCACCTGTTACAATTTCAGATGTTTCTGGCCAGCCCCAGTACTCTTGGATATCCCTCAATCCAGCTGTGTTGTCCAACTCCAGATGCTGTTGGGCATATCCTCAATCCAGCAGAATTTTGCTCAACCCTGGATGCTCTCGGGCATTCTCATCTCTCAACCTAGCAGAATTTTTAGGGGCCCCTCTCTTTTGTCCCGTTTCCTAGTGGATTGGGCTAGGAAACTCTGCTGCTCCCTTCCTCTGAGGCGTCCAACCCCTCCCTGAGACCCAGTCCCAGTTACCCCAGGGGATTCTCTCACTCCTTTTATCACTCACTTCGTCTCTTTACTGACTGTTTTTCTCACGGAAAGTAAAAAACGCAGCATGGGACACTCCTCACTAAGGTAGCAGGTCTGTAAGAAGCAGCCCACCTCTCATTCACACACATTCATTCCCCCGTACCTGCCCCCCCGAAAAGTACTTACCAATCCTTTTTTCCTTTCCAGGTTCTTCATGTGCACTACTACTCTTAGGGGGCCAATTACCCTGGTTTTAGGGAGCCTTTTCCCCTTTTCTCTGTTATATTGTCTCTTTTTGTCCACCAGCTGTAACCAGCATCTGTTGGCCACCCAGGAGAAACAGAATGAGGCTGCCAAACTGGGCAGGGCGTTCCTTCCCCACTCGGAATCCCCTAGAGTGCTGGCAGCGAGATGTTAAATCTGAGTCATGGCACCAAATTGTGAAATACGCCAATCAATAGTTTTAAAAATTTTAAAAGTTTAATAGTAATAAAATGGTTATAAAAAATAGAAATATAAATTAGAGCAATAAGAATTTTGACAATAAAGGACAATAAAAGCAAAGAATACTAATGTTCAGATGCTTTCTAAAAAAAAGCATGGCTCGCTAACAAAGGATTAACCCTTAAAAGCAATAGCCTGTTGCATATTCATATATCTCATACATGATGCATACATTCCTTTCAAACTAGGGATTTATTTGGTTATTGTCAACTTCCCCCCTTCATCTTGTAAATCATGGTCAGACTCTATGGAGTCTGCAAGGAGACTAGTTCTTCACAATAAGGAGGTAATAATTCTTTCTCTTTGGGATTTTAGGGTCTTATTACTGTTATCTCTGTGCGAAGAATGTCTTGATTATCTCTTTCTTGAGCTAGTAAAAAGTATCTTTAACATTATGTTATAACCTAAAACTATGTTTGACACACTACTTAAAAAAATTAATGCAGCATAACTTTCTACCATAACACATATAATATTCATTTTCATAATTGCAAAAAGCCAATCATATAATAAACATTTTTCACAAATCTTTGACTTGTATTCATGCCATCTTATAGATTAAACTAATATATTTTATTTCTTTTTGTGGTTCCATCCTGTTGTATTTTCATTTCCTGATAATGAGGGTCAATAAATTCTTCTTTTTTCGGTGCTCTGGTTTCTGTTAATGTTATCTTGTCTTTCAGATAAGATAGCCCCTGAATGTGCAAAACCACCTAATTATTTTATACCATTTTCTGAGCTAGTCACATGAAAAAGCAATTCAACATCCCACAGTCTCTATTATGCTAGGGTGCTAGGGTATAAGATAATATATATTATACTACTATTTATAAAAGCGATACGGTGCATGCATAAACTGACAGATTATACTATATCAACAGCAGTTAAAAGTAATTACAAATTGTACTATATCAGGATTCTTGTGATCAATAATAACTTGCAAATCAAATATTAATACATAAATGCAAAAGCCAATAACTATATATGTAATCTATAACAGTCATCTCGGGGTCTTTCTGGGTTGCTGCGACCCTGAGATTGTTAAAAGTCTCTTTTCCCAGCCCGAGCGCTTGAAGAATGAGTCTGAGATCTTCAGTTCTCAGTCTCAAGGTTGTTTATTGTGTCTTATCTACAAAAAATTTTCTCCTGCCCTGCCAAGGTCCGTCCAGGAGGACAGTTCCAGGCACACTGCCTGCCCCTGGGGTAGTGATATGTCTTTATACTAAAAACCACGTATACAATGTTTACAATTACTTTCCAATACCTATCACCTATGTTAGACAGTGAGTTTCTACTCTAAACCAATCTCTAAGTGCCAACACCACAACAGAAGATGGAGGCCAAGAAGAAGGAGAAAGGCTGGACACACTCAGTTCCCTCCATCTTGCCTCCTGAACCCCCATACCAAAACCCCCAAAATCTACTTTTCCACCCTGTGATAACTTCACTAATATTCCACTTAAATTATTATGGCTTGCTGATCTTCATATAAGGTTGGTAACTTGCTCCACAGGTCATAATCAAAACCACAGGTGTTTTGGGCTCCGTGCCAGGGCTTTTGGGTCCCCGGGCAGGGGTCCTGGCCGTCCTGGACAGCCAGAGGGATGTTCTGGATTCCCACATCTCCCCCTTCTGTTTGCACCAAAACCACCTCTTTTGCAACTTTGTCCAAGGGCTGCTGCATGCACACAAAGATGCATGGTAAAATGAGCAGAAGAACCACAAGTCCTATAAAAATGTAACAACCTACCTTTAAAAGTCCCTTCCACAATGGTGAAAGGTTAAAAAATCCAACCACATCATATATCCAGGATCCAGTGACCTCCCCAACTTTTTAATGCTTTCTTGTAACTTTTTGATGTTTTCATGAATCGATTTTGAATGATCTGACATGTTCATGCAGCACATCCCTTCAAATTCTTCACACCCGTATCCATGTGCCAGCAGCAGATAGTCAATTGCTGCTCTGTTTTGGAGAGTTGCTCATCTTACACTGTTGATGTCTGTTAACATTTCACTCAGTGCAAGAGAAACAGCCCGAGCATGCTTGCTCAGCCAGCAACCCATATTATCCAATTGCGTCAAGGCCACCCCTGATGTTGCCTGTGGAGAGAAAATTGCAATTGCAATTCTCCGAGCCTTGTCCCATGTGTGTACATCATCATCACAATTTGGACTGTATTGTTCCACTGATCTTTTCTCCTTATGTGTTTGTTCTTTCAAAATTCTCAAATCGGGTGTTAGCAATGAAATCCTCCCAGTGCTGCATGGACCACCTTTGACATTTGCAGGGATACCAGGACAAATTCTGTCCCCACAAATGAAAAAGATTCCCTGTGGTAATTGTGCTGGAACCTGGAGAGATGCTTTGGCTGTCATCTTGGTGTATTTGCACCAAGCAGATGCATTTCTATAAAAAGGATGATTTGGAGTTACATCGATTGTCTTATTTTCTGTTTGTGTCACCTCCGAAAGTTCGAATTTTATACAAAAATTAATTTTTGTTGATCCAAGAATTTCCAGTTCCTCAGGTTCAAAAGGAGTCACAGGGAGGAACTGTGTCCAAAGAAGCCACTCATTCACAGGATTTGAAATTACCTGTGAAATCTTCGTAGGACTATTTTTTGGAATTGGCCATTCATTCACTGGCAAACCCACCAGACATGTTGAGAATGGTCTCCCTGGCCTTGAATGTGTCAAGCAGATGCTGTCTAAACCTGCTGCATTGGCCAAAGCTTCCCATTTTGTTTTGGCTGGGCCATGGGCAAATCTGCTCCATTGCCTAAGGCAATAGATGGAAGAACGAGGTACATGAGCAGTACCTGATCGAATTTCAAGCTCATGGCTTTACTCCTTGTGAGAAGCTTTGTCATGCTGTGACACCCAAGCCCCTGAGAGAAACCCCAAGTCCTTGAATCCTTTATGTGCTGTTCGAGGAGATGTCCACGGTCTTGTCTTCTCCCTCTGTCTGCGTGCTCACCTTTTGGGTTCCGGGATCCGTGTCTTTCGGCGTACGAGTCTGGTAGGGCTTCACATGTCTCGCTGACACCCACTTCTGTCCTCGCCCTGGGGAAATACAAGCAAAACCCTTGCCTCATGTGATAAGTTTGAAAGGACCTTCAATCTGTCCTGTTTCTGGATTTCTGATCAAAACTAAAAGATTCTTCCTTAGTTTTGCCTGGGTACTGTTGGAAAAAAGGCCTCAGAATTGGTGGATTGGGTTCTGAAAAGGAGCTGTTGAGAAAATTCAACACATACAATGCCTTGTTCAACCTCATGTGAGGCATTGCCTCTGGCTCCCCCCTTTTTTGTTTATCCAAAAGGGATTTCAGGGTGTGGTGTGTTCTTTCAATGATTGCTTGACCTGTGGGAGTGTGAGGAATACCGAATGTATGTCTGACACCTCACTTTTTCAGAGATTTGTCAAGCACCTTCCCTGTATATGTTGGACCGTTGTCTGTTTTTATTTCCTGAGGCATCCCTAATGACGCAAATGCTTGCAAAAAGTGTCGACAGGCATGTTGTGCAGTTTCTCCTGTGTGTAATGATGCAAAAATTGCTCATGAGAACGTGTCAACGGAGACATGGATATTTTTGAGCTTCCCAAAAGATGGATATTTTGTGACATCAGCTTGCCACAGCTGGAGGCTTTGCAATCCTCTCTGATTGATTGCTCCTGTGGATGCAGGTGGCTGCACAAGCTGACAGCCTGGGCAAGCATTAATGATTTCCCTCGCCTGGCTTTTTGAGATGCAAATGGATTCCATCAATGCCTCTGCATTTTGATGAAAAAATGCATGATTCAACCTTGCCTGATCAAAAATATCTGGTAAGGTCTGTGAAATGGGCATGGTTAACTTGTCTGCCTGGGCATTCCCTTCTGCTAAAAATCCTGGGAGGGATGAGTGTGCTCTAATGTGAGTGATGAAATATTTGTGTTCCCTGTTTTCCAGCAGTGTTTTCATACATGATAAGTATGAATATAAGATGTCATTGCTTGTTTCTTTCAAAAGTGAACCTTCCAATTGTTTGACCACATTCACAACATATGCTGAATCTGTGATCAGATTGAGAGGTTGCTGGAACAATTGAAAGACCCTGACCACTGCTGCCAATTCCACAATTTGTGGTGAACCTTGGACTATTTTTATGTCTGAATCCCATTCTCCTGTGATTGAATTCTGCCACATGATTACTGATTTGTGAGTTTTTCCTGAACCATCAGTGAATACTGTTATCCCATCCAATGGTTCCTCACTTACTCTCGGTTTTTCCCTGTAACAAATTTTTGGTTTCAATAATCTGTGACCTGGAAAATGAATAGTGCAAACACCTGGAAAGCCTAACAACGCAATTAACAAGTCTTTTGATTTTAGCATTGTCCAGTCAGAATAATCTTTTTTCAGTGGTAAATAGATTGTGGAAAAATCCCTGCCTGACATTGTCAGCAACCTTGTTCCCCCTTTTATGATAATTTGTGCTGCCATCTCCAGATCCGTGAGAATCGTCTTTGGAGACCCGTAAAACAAAAAAATCCACTCTATGATTAAGAGAGGGTCTCTTTGAGACAAATCCCACTGAAAATCAGACCATGAAATTGTACTTTTTCCCCCAGCACTGCCAATTGGAAGGGCAGTGATTCTACAAAACAATGTGCCTGTTTCTGTTGAATGACCTCTGTAACTTTCTCGAGTTCCTTTTGCGCTTTAGGTGTGAGAGTTCTGGGAGATCTGATGTCACTGTCCCCTCTCAAATAATCAAGCAATGATGGAATATCATCATTTGTGATTCCCAAAATTGGTCTCATCCAGTTGATTTCTCCTAGAAGCTGTTGCAAGTCATGCAAATTGCTGACTTTGGAGCTGACTTCCATCTTCTGTGGTCTTCTTGTTCACTCTGAGATCTTCCACCTGAGGTATTTCCATGGTGCAATCTCCTGAATCTTGGAAACACTGATTTCCAGTCCTGCCCTCTGCACTTCTGCAATCACACAGTCATGAGCTTCTTGCAGCTCCTGTTGTGTTGGTGCTGCAATGAGCAAATCATCCATGTAATGAATGATTTTTACCTTCAGGTATTTCTTCCGAGCTGGAAACAAAGCTCGTGCCATGTACCATTGACAGATAGTTGGTGAGTTTTTCAGGCCCTGTGGAAGAACCACCCAATGGTACCTTTGCAGAGGCTCCTCCCTGTTGATGCTTGGGACGGAGAAAGCAAGTCGAGGAGTATCATCTGGATGAAGTGGAATGCTGAAGAAACAGTCTTTGAGATCAATGATCACAAGTGGCAAATCTTTGGGAATCATTGATCTTCCTGAGGTTATGCAGCAGTCTCCATGAGCCTGAAGTTTTCTTCTGGATGACGAACAGTGGAGAATTCCATGGACTGTTTGTTGGCTTGATATGTCCCTTTTGCAGCTGTTCTTGGACCAGGCTCTTCAGAGCACTCAATTTCTTTCGTTCAAGAGGCCACTGATCCACCCAGACAGGATCGTCTGTTTTCCAGGTTAACTTCTGTTGGGAATTTAGCTGACTAGAGACTGGAAAAGTACAAGGCCATGGCTAATTCCAAGTCCTGCACCTGCAAGATAGCGTGTCCTTGGGCCTAGCTGGGTATGATAACAAGTAGACAGAGAGACGTGGGAAATAGGGAATGTAGGCTGTCATGGTTTTGGCCTGGCACAGAGCCAGTGCCCCCATGAGTATACCTTCTCCCTGGTGTCTGCTGTGAGATGTGACTAGGAATAAGCAAAGCAGGCTCCAGCTTAAACATAAAGAAAACTTTATTACCTAAACTACAAGAAAAGAAAGAAAAAAAACTATAAGAGAAAAAATTGAAAACCTTACAAAAAACACTTTCCTCCTCCCCACCACCAAAATTTCCCAATCCGATACATTCCCCCAAATCACCAACTGCCCAGTCTGGAACCACCCTTTAGAATACTCAAACTTCAGTCCATGAAGAGGAGAGGAGTCTTTCTTGCACCATAGGCTTCCCCTGGAAACACGCTGAAACCTCGTGTGCTTCCATGTCACTTGGCACCGCCCGGAAAAAGTCCTTTTGCCGCTTGTGACATCTTCCTTCCATGCCCAGTGCTCTCACCACTGTGCATGGACCAGAGCTGCTTTTAGGGTTGTCTTTTAAGGATGCCTTGTCTCACTCCAAAAAGGCACAGTCTCTGCTTTGGGACATCTGTCCCCCCCATTTTTTTCAAACCCCCTGGGGCCAAGGGGTCCCCACAATGAACCCTCCTGGTTCTGAGGCACTGCCTCCTCCTAAGTGCAGTGTCTGTGTCACAGGAATAAAACTGAGTCTATGTCTACACAAGAAAAGTCCAGCCAAAAGGCCACTCCAATCATCTCTCTCCCCACTCAGCCAGCCTTCTCCACGTCCTTCAGGCCAGGTCCTTGGTTATCTCATCTCTTATCTCTCTTCTTATCCATCTCTGAGGAGGATCAGCATTTTTGCGAGGTCCCAATCATGAAAGAAAGGGGTTAAAAATTCAGTCTCTGCCTGTCCCAGAGCTCCAGCACTCCCACACTCGCTGCTGCTCCGGCCGGCACCTCCTCGCCGCATTTCCCCCCCCTTTCCTCCTGGGCCGGCTGCTATCAAATTCAGACGCTGGCTCTCCTCTCTCTCCTGGGGGGGGGGGGGGATGGCTGCCCGATGTCTCTTGGGGCCTCTCCACCCTTCCATCCTCAAGGGCCTCCTCACTCCCCATCTCTGTCCAGGCCCAGGCCTACCACATGGCTGCCCCTCCCCCGCCCAGCAGCAGTGGCTGGACGAGGGAGGGCGATCCGACCTCTTTGCCTCGAAGTCCCAAGAGAGCCTCCCAGGGCTGAAGCTCTGGTTTTAACCCCTGTGTGTTCTCGGGGGTGTGTCCAAACCCAACTGGCCACATCAGGTGCCAATATCAAAATCCGAGCACCCATTGGTTTGACCACAGCATCCCAGAATTCCCACTTCTTCCTGGTCAAACCACCACATAGGCCCAAAGGAATGAGGAAGAGTTGATGGTATAGTTTAACCAATAGATCGCTTGGCTTACAGAATATTCATAAGCTTATTATTTGCTGTATAAGTGTCTGATGCTCTCTTCAATAAACGGAACTTGCTGTTGACTCATATTGAGTGCCCGAGTCTCCCCTCACCGACAAATGGCTCATCCCCGACAAAGGCCTCATTCTGCAATAAACTTCAGAGTGGTGAGTGCCACAGTGACCCCCACTAAAAATCCACTTCTAATTTCATGCCCCATTGTGCTAAAAGGTCCCTTCCCCATACAGTGATGGGCTTTTACACAACAAAAGGATGCATGATGGCTGTTTTTTCTCCTGGTCCTGTGACAACAACTGCATTCTCACTCTGCAGACATAGGGAACTCCCCCCTATGCCTGTGAGAGAACCCAAGGGAGCAACCAACTTCCATTCTCGGGGCCAAAAGACATATGGTATGACTGTGACGTCGGCCCCCGTGTCAAGCATCCCTCTGATGGTGATCGACCTTTCGCCACAAGTCAATTGACAAGTGACAGTGGGTCAGTCCCGACCTATATGTTTTATCCAGGAAGCGTGTACTTCCACATGTTCTCCAGAGGGAAAGTCCTCCTGATCAAATACCGGCATGACCTGTTCCGCTGCATGTGGTGGCAAAGAGATAGCTTTGGCTACCGGGGTATTCTGTGGAACAGTCAGTGGTGGTCAAAGAGCTTTGGCTAGAACTGTCAGCTCTTCCTTCTGATTTGCTGAAACGATCGAAGGGTAAATGACAAGTCCAAGGATACTGCTTCTGTCGTTATCAATTATTAAAACGTCTTGTCTCTTGGGCGACATTCCAGTGACACCTGTGGGCATCACTGCGTGGCTTTCATCCATGAAGCATGTCAATTTTGAAGCTGCCAGAATGCATTGTGCCCCTGGTGGGAGTAACTCTGGGTCGCTGGGGATTCTGCTGATGGCTTTTCTGAGGAGATCTGCTCGACGTTCCCCGATGACTGTCCTGTTTTTTCTTGTGTCATCGCCATCACTTGTGTCAACACGCACTGACGATGGTGCGTGCTCTTCTTTGCGTTTTCCGGATGCGGTAGAGGTTTTCAATCCACATCCGTCTGAGAGCGGCATTCACTTGCAAGGTGTCTTCCTCTCCTGCACCTTGGACAGAGGTCCGATGGCTTTTCACTCCTTGGCATTTGTGGGCAATTTCTCTTAAAGTGTCCAAATGCCCCACATTTGTAGCATTGTCCTGCAGGGAGACTGTTTTTCTTATCAATGCTTTCATTTTGTGCTTGAAACATTCTGTCCATCCGTTAGTCCATTTGTCCTTCCAGGTGTTGTTCCAGTTGTCCTTGCAGGTCTTGCTTCACGATGGATGCAACATGCTGAGGTGTTCCCACCTTGCTGCATGCTTCCACCATCTCTGCCAAAGAGGGTTGTGTGTTGGGCATCGCGCTGATGACTCGCCTGCAATCCAGGTTGGCATTGGCGAAGGCAAGGCTCTTGATGAGGTGTGGTCTTGCTCCCTTATCAGTCACCTGTTGCACCACTGCTTGTGTGAGGCGATCTGTGAATGAAGAAAAAGGCTTGGTGGGACCTTGCCTGATGTCCGTGTAGATGGTGTCCTGGACTCCTGCTGGCGCAATCTGTAGGATTGCCCTCCGTGCTGCTTCCTTGATGTCACTCAGCACTTCTCGTGGAAGCTTCGCTGCTTGTTGCAGTGGATTGTCGTCTGGAGGATCACCTGCCAACTGTGCCACGGTGAGGTTCGCGTTTGGTGCACCCTGATATCTGTCTCTCAGCTCACCGAGAGCTCTTCTCCATCTCATGTCCCACAAGAGATTCTGGGTGTCTGTAAGAATCATTGACACAAGGCATCTAAGATCATAAGGTGTTAGGTCTGTATGTAGAAAGTGCCCTTCAGAAGCTGTTTAAAATATGGAGAACTCAGTCCATTGTCTCTGATGGCCTTGGCTAAACCTTTGACTACTTCATGGTCTATTCTCTCCCATCTTGGGTTCTGGCCCTGTGCATCGTAAGTCACGGGCATTGTGATGTCCCCTGAACCTTGCAATAAGTCTTTTTCTTTCTCTAATTCCTTTCTAATATTTGTCCAATCTACAGCTTGAATTGCCTGTGCTTTGGATGCCTGTTTTTCCATGGGTACTTGCATGTACAATGAAGTTGTCTGTGGAGGTTGCGGCCATGCTGCAGCCCCTCCCATCTTGGAGCTCATCAATGTTACTGGAATCTGCATCCCCTGCCAGGCTGGCGCCTTGCCCCTTGAACCTAAATTAGGAACAGGGATTTGAAATTCCTGTGCTGACTTGCCCAAAGCTGTGCCCAAATACTGCAAAAGAACTTTGGTGACATTCTTTGGTATTGTGACCGTCGGCCCCCGGCAGGATGAGCCAGTGGTTGCCGTTGCTGAAAGCATCCAGGCTGGAACACCCTCTGAACCAGTACTACATACTGTGTCATCCTGTTGCTGTGGTTCAGCAGGTGTCCTGAGCCTCATGACGTTCCGAAGCTGATGGAAGCTCTGTTCGCTGTGTCAAAGCTGTCTTCTTTGACCTGGCTTTCTTTTTATAAGAAACTGGAAAATAATGTTGCAATGTTTCAGTCCCGCCACTAGGTGGCGATGTGGCTCGACCAACCGGGTCTGGCAGCGTCTCCTGCAATGTGACGGTCCCACCACAAGGTGGCGCTGTCGCATGCCCGGTTGGATCTGACATGGCGACCGGCTATAACACTCGTACATTTTCACTAAAGTCCCTTGCTTCTGTTTCTGATGGGTCGTTGACTGCCTCAAGCAATATCTGCTGTATCTCTGACAACTCTCCCATCTGACTTTTTGATCGAGGCTGAAACTGCACGATTTGCTGAGCTTGGTCCTGGGCTGACTGCCGGGGCTTGCTACGTGCCTGTTGCCATGGGACTGGAGAGGGGGAAACCTCTGCACCCTGACCACGCCTCATCTCTGCCTCTGCCGTCACGGGAGTGCGGGCATCGCCGCTCCGACCGCGCTTGCCCCGCGCAGGCGCGGTCTCGGGAACGCCCCCCTCCTCCCCGAGACTGACATCCCCGCTGTCCCGGTCCCATTCCGACTCCGATATTTCCTCTCTATCCTGATCCCCTTCGGAATCCTCCTCCTCCTCTGATCCCGTGTCCGCACCCACAACCGACGCGCGCTATCCCTGCTCTGACGGTGCCTGTGACTTGCCGGCAAACCGGGAAAATTTCCCCATTCCGACTTCCGGGTTTTGCGTCATCATCGTGCACCTGCTGCGTTTCTACGCGCTAGCTGCCATGGACCCTGCAGCCGTCCCGGCTGGCTTACTCCCGCCCGACGCAGCCGCTGCGACCCGTGAGCTTTCCCCGGGTGACTGCTGCTCGCCCGTCACAATAGTCGCACGGTTTTTTCCCTTCGCGCGTGTTTTTTGCACCATTTCGCCTGAAACCGCCGCTGCCGTCGGCACCGCGCACGCGCGAACCTCCGCAGTTCCTGAACCTCCCACCGCCTCCATTGCCCCCCCGGTCGTCCCCGCCGCCGCCCTAGAATGCCGGTGGCTGCCTGGTGCCGCCGCCACGCAGCTGTGCCCGATGCCAGAGGGCTGCTCCCCCTCCCCCTCAGATCCCGGCGCAGTTTTCTCCCCCGCCGATTTCGCTGCTGTCCCCGCAGTGTGGCTATGTTTTGGCTTTGGCAAGTCAGGACGACACGCCTCAAAGAAGACAAAGTCCAAATCTTCCAATTCGCTTGGGAAAATCTCTAGCTTAAGCTTTTCCGGGGCTGGCAGGGGTGTGTCTGAGTCCGCATCCGAGGACTCTTGAGTTTTCTGGGGTTTCTGGTCGCTTTGGGGACCCCTGGGACCTAGGACGTGATGATGTTTCCTCCTGCTCCCCTTCGGTGGGAGCAGTTTCTGTCTCCCCTGGGCTGGTAGGGACCAAGTGCAGCCTGCTGCTGGCTGGGCAGCTCCCTCCCCCCGACCCCTGTGGGAGAATCGGCTGCCTGCTGCTGGCTGGCAGCCGTCCCGGTTTTTTTTGTGGTTGCCTCCAACATCACCCTTGCGGACGGCAACAATTTTGTAGCTGTCTTATCTCGTCTTGTAGCTAAGTGATAAAGGTGTCTGTTGATCTCCTGCCAAAAGCTTATTTCAAACAACAGACGCGTCTCTGAGTGCGGGTAATTACAGTGCACCCACAACAAGAGATCTTTTAGCTCTTTTTCCGAAATTTCCATTGGATGTGTGGCTGCCAGGCCCTGTAGGGCTGACAAAATGTTAAGCTGTTCCTGGGAGCATGTACTCCCCATGTTCTTAATTTTGACCTTCTTACCAAAATCTGAGTCGCCAGCAAGGTCGATCCAGAAGTTGCCCTGGTCACCGCCCAGCAGCTCACAGGTGAGGGTTTCCAGGCGCCTTGGTCCCCCTCCTTTCCGGGTCGGGCTTGGGACGAATCTTCTTGGCAGAGGTTGAGATGTTCTCTCTGAATTCTTCCTTGAGTGTGCCTGCTCTCTCTCGGGCTGAGTTTCAATGTCTGATGGCCAGTGGCGTGGCTGCTTGCCAAAAGTCCACCTGAGTGCCTTGTTATCAGGCCCACAAGCCCACCTAGGGATGCCAAAATCTCGGGGGTTTTCTGGGTCGCTGCAACCCTGAGATTTTTAAAAGTCTCTTTTCCCAGCCCGAGCACTTGAAGAATGAGTTGGAGATCTTCAGTTCTCGGTCTCAAGGTTCTTTATTGTGTCTTATCTACAAAAAATTTTCTCCTGCCCTGCCAAGGTCCATCCAGCAGGACAGTTCCAGGCACACTGCCTGCCCCCGGGGCAGTGTTATGTCTTTATACTAAAAACTGCGTATACAATGTTTACAATTACTTTCCAATACCTATCACCTATGTTAGATAGGGAGCTTCTACTCTAAACCAATCTCTAAGTGCCAACACCACAGCAGAAGATGGAGGCCAAGAAGAAGGAGAAAGGCTGGACACACTCAGTTCCCTCCATCTTGCCTCCTGAACCCCCATACCAAAAAACCTAAAATCTACTTTTCCACCCTGTGATAACTTCACTAATATTCTACTTAAACTGCTGTGGCTTGCTGATCTTCATATAAGGTTGGTAATTTGCTCCACAGGTCATAATCAAACCCACAGGTGTTTTGGGTTTCGTGCCAGGGCTTTTGAGTCCCCTGGCAGGGGTCCCAGACAGCCAGAGGGATGTTCTGGGTTCCCACACAGTCACAAAAATTTCATAACTGTCCCATGTAAACTGAGAAGAGAGGCTAGGACACAAAGTATAGAATTGTAAGAGTAAATTCTTTATTCATGTGTATGAGGTGTCCCATTCAAATCTGGGCACCCCGAATGTGGTTTTACACAATTCTTATACCTTTCAAACATCCAGATATAACATGATTTGGCCAATCATTACTTAACACACACAGACACAAAAGTATTTTATGTCATCACCATCCATCTGCTGATTTCTTGATCTAGGCATCCTTATATGCCTGGGCAGTGTTTCTTAGTTCCTCCTTTGTAGCCTGTCTCTGCTTTCATCTTTTGCATGCTGTTTTTATGTGTTGGAGGTTCATTATTATTGCCCTGTAGCAGGCACAGGGACTGCAAAGGCCCTGTGGAGAGCAGAGGCCTAAAGATAGGAAATGCCAAGTCATGGTGAATAGCTAGAAGCCCCTGTCTTCCACCTTTCAGACCCCTGCTTATATCTCTGTAAGCCCATATGTCACTTCTCCTTAACCCCTGCTATTGTACAATTTCTGATCCCTCTATACCCTATATAATGGGCTGTTTTAGCCTGGTTCTGTAGAAGAGCTGTTGCTGGAACCCTTTGTAGACCACCCAATAAAGACATCACTGCGGAACCTCAGAACGGCCTTCTCCTCTCTCGCCTTGTGTCTGCTGGCCTGCCTAGGCACCTTGCAAGCTAAGAGCTGGAATCACAAAGAGCTGATAATCACTAAAAGAGCTGATATCCCTTAAGCTTGCTAAGGTTGCCAGCGGCTAAGAGCTTGGGTTCTCGGGCAGTCAGTCCCCCTAAAGGACTGAGCTATCTGGCCCGTGCAGCCTGCTTGGGAGCAAATCTGCATCCAGCAGGAGGCCGGATTAGTGCCCTGTACTTTTGCAGAGCTAGCTGTCCTTCAGCACAGTATAATAACATTTACCTGAAAGTTTCATCTATCTCTGATAGAAGTTTTTGGGTCTCACGAGCCATCCCTCTGACAAACAAGGAAAGAGATCAGCTTTAGAAGACATGTCAGACAAAAATGTTTTTTTTTTTCTAATAATTTCAGTGGCACGCTTCCTGTAAAACCTCACCTTCTAATTCTAGCTGGATTTTTTTTCAGATTAAATGGTTTAAAGAGGCCCAGAAATATATGCCCAAATATATTGTAGCCTCAGAAAATCAGTAGAATATGGTAGAAACTGCATTTAGGCAAAGTTGAATTATCTAGACCATTTGTCTAAAACAGCTTTGAATTTTACAGATCTTCTACTCCTAAGATACATGTGTCCTGGGTTGGCTATATGATGCTTGTATCCCCAACCATCTGTTCTGTTTATGCTGAATAATAAGTTTTGCCCCTTTAAGACTTGTTCTGAGAGCAAAGGGGGGAGAGAAGAAGCACAGAGTTTGTTATCAGAAACTGCACTGGCTCCCCTGCATCCTGCTCCTGGACTGTGTTGTCTGCGGACAGACATACAGCTGGACAGAGCTCTCCTTTGCTTTTAGTTTTTAGCTAGCTGAAGCAGACAAGTTCCCTGGACTCTGGTTTTTCTTTTTCTTTGGACCTGTTTAAACCTGCTTTAGACTGAACACCCAGAAAAGCACCAGCAGCTCACACCTGTAGCCCATCGGGCTGGGCCTGGGCCACAGCATTTCCAGCACTGGAGGGACTGATAAGAGACTGGGTGAGCCGAGCTACAGCCCATGAAGGGAACTTTTCTGAGTTTATCATCTCCTTTGTAGTGGAAAGAGCTTTTATTGTTTAATATTATTCTTTTTTTTTGTGCTGGTGATTGCTTTGACTGTTAAATAAACAATTTTTTCCACTTTTCTCCAAGGAAATCTTTTTCCCGAACCAGTTGGGGAAGAAGTCACTTGAATTTATTTTTCTAGAGGAAACCCCTTTAGAGGTTTTTCTCCCAAAATTACCCTAAACCAGGACAAATACAATTTTTGGCGCCCAATGTGGGGCTCAAGAAAGTGGGAAAAACCTGTACTGATTACATTTTATTTGTACTTACTCTCTATTGGGATAAAGCAGTCAGTAACCATGTTACTTGAATCCATAATGTCTCTTGGAGTGGAGGCCTTCATGTAGTTCTGGTCTCTTGACTTTTTTAAGGTTTTAATACCTTTCTGGTCCCTAAGATTATTTTCTTATCCAGAAATAGTTCCAGTATTGTCCCTAACACGTAGTTTTTACAGTAGAGGGGCACGGACTAGAAGAACTATTGTGCTGGGCTCAGTGATAATAATTTATAGGGAGCTTACAAAGGTACTAGAATTTATTCAAGATAAATATGATTTATAGTTTCTTCATCCTACCCTGTGTCCTAGTTCCAGTAACATGTTTTAGGAGTTTATTAGTAATTACACCCAGTTTGTTAGAAAAGGAGCAGGAGATAAGGCTTTTCAACATTTCCTTTCCTTCTTCTCCTTTGAATCTGTTACATAATTTTTAAGAATATTCAGTTTCCCCTGAATATTAAAGATACCACTATCCTAGTATTTAATTCAGTAAAATTCCTTTATATGGTCTGCAGTTTGTCTAGAATTAGGGCTGAGATGTCCAGAGGAGCTGATGAGACCCCTGACCCAGAGGTAGACCCAGGCGTGGAAAATCCTGAGTGGTGTGGAGAATAGGAGAATATAGACCAAACCCTGAAGGAATTTTCTAACCCTGTAACCTAGAATATTCCACGTGAACAAATTCAGAACCCAACTGAGGTTGGGAAATACCTGAAAGTGAAGTACCATGATGACTCTAAGGAAAAAAGGATCATTACAATAAGCTGGGCCTTGGCCTATGCTTATTGCATGCTACTAGATACTGTAGGACAACAGATAGAGGCAGGAGAGCAGAAAAGTAAATCAACAGCTACCCCAGTCACACAGGCTGCAGCTAAACCAAACAGTGAACCTAAACCAGCAACTAAACCAGACAGTGAACCTCAAACAATAGCTGTTGCTCCTACCACGGCAGGCAGAAAACACACATTTAAAACTGATCAATCAGTCGATGATGATGATCTGGGGAAAGGACCCTCAAAACCAAGAACAAAATCAGAGATCACTCTTGAGTCCTTTTCCCTGAAGGACCTTTGTGGTGTAAGAAAAGATTACATTCGACGACCTGATAAATCTATAGTTAGTTGGTTAGTCCGTCTTTAGAATACTACAGGAGAGACTACAATTCTGGACAATACTGAAGTGAGGCATTTGGGACCTCTGTCACATGATCCAGTTATCAACCAAGGAATGATGAGAGGGGCTAACCCTCATAATCTCTGGGCACAGGTCCTGGGAAGTGTATCACAAAAATATCTGTGTGCAGATGATCTCTATATACAGCAAACCCAATGGAAGACCATAGAACAAGGGAATCAATGTTTAAGAGAAATAAAGGTAGCAGAAATTGTCATCTCAGATAACCTAAACACTGTAAATCCAGACTTAGTACCATGTACACCCGTGATGTAACAAAAACTTGTACGACTTGAGCCACAAGAATATGCTTCTTCTTTAGCAATAATGAAGTGAGATAACAGTGAGGAGATCACACTTAATATAACAAAGAAGCTCCGAGCATATACAGATGCTGTGCATGGCCCAACACATACAAAAATTACAACTATAAAAACATGTCTGTAGCCATGATATTTTCTGAAAAATCCTTTCCTTAGGATTTTTACTCCTGAGAAGCTGAGAGGCCTCAGGAACAAAATGTAAACAATGATTATCTGCTGCTGTGGAATGCAACAGGTGCATCTGTGATTGGTCTCATGTGGTTGTTTCTAATTAATGGCCAATCACAGTCAGCTGGCTCAGACTCGCTGTCCGAGACACAAGCTTTTGTTATCATTCCATTCTTTTTCTATTCTTAGCTAGCCTTCTGATGAAATCCTTTCTTCTATTCTTATAGTATAGTTTTAATATAATATATATCATAAAATAATAAATCAAGCCTTCTGAAACATGGAGTCAGATCCTCGTCTCTTCCCTCATCCTCGGACCCCTGTGAACACCGTCACACATGTCTACAGAAATTAGAAGATAAAATAAAAGAGAATCACAAGAAACTCAAGGAGGAGATTAAAGGCAACTTTCTCCAAATCTCAGCAATACAGATCAGAAGTTCTGGTACCAAATGAAAACGTTCCCCAGACAGAGAGAAAAGACACCCCACAATCTAAGCTGTAGTTCTTCCTGCGTGATTGTAGAAAAAAAAATAAAGAAATAAGATGGAAAATCTACTGCTATTCTGGCACAACAGGTACTTGAATTGGAAGACAAGATTCAAACACCAAACAATTAATCACCTTACCTAGACTATCAAAAAACCCATCTACAGTAAGACTCCCGAGGGTAGAAGAACAACAAGTACCAATTAGCACCTCAACAGTACAAAACAACTTGAGATACTGTAATCCCCATCCACAAAATAATCTGTGAACTAAAAAACCAAAGGGTAGTCAACAAAAGTCACTCACTCTTTAACAGCCCCATTTAGCCTTTGCACAAATCTGAAGGAGAATAGAAATCGGCTATAGACTATCGTGCCTTAAATGAAGTAACTCCACCATTAAATACTACTATACCAAATATGTTAGAGCTCCAGTACAAGCTGGAGTCCAAAACAGCAAAGTGGTATACCACTATTAACATTACTAACGTGTTTTTCTCCATTCCTCTAACAACAGAATACAAGTCTCAGTTTACCTTCACCTAGAGGGGCGTGCAGTACACCTAGAGCCAACTACCCCAGGGGTAAAAACACAACCCTACCATCTACCATGAACTAATCCAGGCTACACTAGAAAAGGGTGAGGCTCCAGAACATCTACAGTACATTGATAACATCATTGTGTGGGGGGAAAAAACCAGCAGAAATATTTGAGAAAGGAAAGAAAATCATCCAGATTCTCCTGAAAACCAGTTTCACCATCAAGAAAAACAAAGTTAAGACCTACTCAAAACATCCAGTTCCTGAAAGTGAAGTAGCAAAATAAACAGCATCAGATTCCGACCAATGTCATCAATAAGATCACAACAATATCTCTACCAACCAACAAAAAACCCCCACAAGCTTCCCTAGGCACCATAGGCTTTTAAAGAATACACATTCCCAAGCACAACCAGATTGTGAACCCTTTTACCTGATCACCCACAAAAAAACCACTTTCCATTGGGGCCCTAAACAACAACAAACCTTTACCCAGATTAAACAGAAAATCACTCATGCAGTAACCCTTGACCCGATCAGGACAGGACCAGATGTGAAGAATATACTCTACAGCCGGGAGCCGTGGTCTGTCCTAGAACCTTTGGCAGAAGGTGCCTAATAAAACTCAAGACTGACCACTAGGATTTTGAAGTCAAAACTACAGAAGGTCTAAAACCAACTACACTCCAAAAAAAAAAAAAAAAAGTTTAGCAGCTTATAAAGGAGTCCAAGCTACCTCAGAGATAATCAGCACTGAAACACAACTCCTCCTGGCACCCCGACTACCAGTGCTGGGGTAGATGTTCAAAACAAAGATTCCCTCTATCCACCATACCACCAGTACCACATAGAACAAATAGATTACCCTCATCACACAGCACGCCTGTATTAGAAAACTGAATCACTCCAAAATTTTAAAAATAATTACAAACTGACCAGAAAAGAAAAATTTTAGTCTCACTAACAAAGAAGAAGAAAAACAAGTAACACATACTGAAAAAACTCCACTATATAACCAACTACCAGCAGAAGAAACACACTACACTCTTTTCCCTAATAATTCTTACCACATTGTAAAGAAAAACCAGAAGTAGAAAACAACTATATGAAACCCCACACAAGTTACACAAACTACCAAAGGAGAAGGTAGATCAACTCAACTTACTAAAGTCAAAACCATTCAACTAACTCTAAACATTACTGAAAGAGAGAAGTGGCCAAAACTCTACCTCTACACTGATTCATAGATAATAACCAATACTCTGTTAACTAAAAAACCAAAAAAAGACTAATTAACAGCATAAAAGAAAACCAATTAGAGCTGCTGATGAGTGAAAAAACATCACTACCAGGATACAGAAACTGTCTGTGAAAATTCACCATATAAATACCCAAATCCCCAAGAATAGAACCAATAAGAAACACTAAAACAATCAGCAAGTAGATCAAGCTACAAAAATAAAAGTATCAAAAATAGATTAACAACACAAAAACAAGTTGTTCCTAACTACATAGATTCATGATGTCTCAAGTCATCAGAACAAAAATACCACCTATAAGTAGACACAAAACCGAGGAGTAGATCTAACCATAAACTGTATTTCCCAAGTTATTCATGACTGTGAAACATGTACTATGATCAAACAAAACAAGTGGCTAAAACCCCTCGGATATGGTAGGCAATAGTCCAAATATAAGCATAGAAAAACCTGACAGATTTATTACATCACACTACCCCAAATACACCAAAGTAAACACTATGTACTCAGAATAATAAAGATCACTAGATAGAGACCTACCCTATACCTCAGACTACAACCCATACCACCATCCTAGGCCTTAAAAACAAATTCTTTGGAGGTGTGGTACCCCTTAAAAATTGAATCGAGCAACGGAACTAATTTCAAAAATAACCTTATTGACACCTAGGCTAAAGAACATGGCATTGAGCGGGTGTACCATATCCTCTACCATACACCAGCTACAAACAAAGTAAAAAAACCCAATAGACTATTAAAAGCCACCTTAAAACACTGAGTGAGAGATCTTTCAAAAATTAAGAGCAGCATCTAACAAAAACCACCTAGTTAATTAACACCCAAAGCTCTACCAACCAAGTGAACCCTATCCAATCTGAACCCCTGCATACAGTAAACAAAAACAAAACCCCAGTAGTACATATCAAAGGTTTATTAGAAAAAACAATTTAAATAAATTCTACCTTGAGTACAGACAAACCCGTGGCAGCAGCTCTCTGGCCACAGAGAGCAGGCAGTGTCATGGTTTGACGTTGGGGCAATGTTAGTGCTTCTATGAAAATATATGTTCTCTGGTGTCTGCTGTGAGATGTGACTAAGAATAGAGCAAAGTAGGCTCTAACTTAGGAATAAAAAAGAAAAACTTTATTAACTTACGACTATATATAAAAAGAAACACACACAGAACTCAGAATGAAAACTTTTTAAAAAACATTCCTTCTCTCTCTACTAAATTTCTAATACATCTACCTTTCAGATCACTAACTCTTAGTCTATTACTACCTTTTAGATAATTAATTCTCAGTTTATCAAGGAGAGTTTTTCTTGTACTATAGGCTTTTTTTGGAAGCACAGTTGAGACATCTTGTGTTTTTTTGTCACACGTGGTACTGCCTGTATAGTCCCTAGTCTCAGGGAGGGAGAGGTTGGTGACTCCGCAGGCAAAGGCGACGGTACTGTGAGCCGCTTCACGTGTGTTTCGTGCTCTCTTTCCCCTTGTGTAGAACCGCGCTGGCGTGTAGGCCTCAGCAACAACCAGGAGGAGGTGGAGCTGACGCGAGCGGACCAGCTGGTTCAGATCCCTCCTTCATCCACCCTTCTTCCTCAATTCTTTCTCTTTTTTGCGTCTTCTTTTCGTCTTTCTCCTGTGCGCTGCGTGTCTCATTCCGTGCTGCTGCCGCAGAAGAAAAGTGGTGGTGGCACCGCCAGCTTCTTGCCCTTCGCTCTCCCAGAAACAGTCTGAAGCCATCTGCAGCGCCTCCGGCATCGGCAGTAGGGTTTCTGCTCCGCCCCCTTCCAGGAGCAGGTACGCGGGCGCTGAAGGGTGGCTGCGGGAGAATGCGGATTTGATTTTTGAGAGCTATAAGCGCGGTGGTGTTGTGCGTAGAGGAGCGCCGTGGGGGGTGCTTGGGCCTCCCCGGGGCGCTTTTGCTGCCTTCCGCGAGGCGAGGGCTGGTAGGGCGTCTGTCGTTTTCCCCGGCGGACTCTTTCACTCTGATGCGGCGGGAGGCCGGGGGCTATGATGGCACACACACTACTACTCCCTCCTTAGTTGGGGCAGACAGGGAGCGAGACAATGAGGCTTCTTCAGTCCTCGCTGGGAGAGGAGCTGGGTTTGTTTGTTTGTTTTTTTTCTCCTTAGACCGGTAGCCTCCACGTCTTTTGTGTTTTGGTGTCGGGAGGGGCTGGGGCGAGTCGGGTGTGTGGAGGCGATGGCGACTAAAACATACTACGCTTTGAGCACTTGGCGGTGCCGCCCTTTTTGTCTGGATTATCGAGCTGCATTTAATTGTCATTGGGAAATGCCTGGGTTTGATTCGCGTTCTTCGCATATACTTCGTCTTTTTGCTTCACCTAGATTACTGTTAGAGAGGTGTATGCCTGAAATATCCTTGCTGGGTTTTTTTGTTTTGAGTTTGGTTTTTTTTATGGTCCATTTTCTAGATGAGGATATTCAGGTAAATAAATATTTATTTAACCAGCTCATTTAGGTTTTATTATTGATTTAACATTAGTTAGTATTTGTATTCCCTTTATTATATTAAGTAATTAAGTTAATCTAATACCTAAAGGGGGCCTACAATAAAGTAGGAGAAGGATTTTTTACAAGGGTGTGTAGTGATAAGAAAAGGGGGAATGGCTTTTAACTAAAAGAGGGTAGGATTAGATATTAGGAAGAAATTCTTTTCTATAAGGGTGGTGTGACACTGGAACAGGTTGCCCAGAGAAGTTGTGGATTCCCAATCCCTGGAAGTGTTCAGGTCCAGGCTGGATGGGGCCCTGAGCAACCTGATCTAATGAAAGATTCCCTGCCTGTGGCAGAGGGTTGCAACTAGATGATTTTTAAGGTGCTTTCCAACCCAAACCATTCCAGGAGTCTGTGAAGTAGTAGGGTAACTTAAAATGCTTTTATTATGTATTTCACATAGTTCATAAGTTGTAGTTTCTTGGAAGTGCACTTGGTGTGCACAAAAGCTTAATTATATTTGCCACTCAATCTAAATATCTGCTGTTATTAGAATTGACTTTTGCCTCAGTTTAGTTGTAATTTGAAATTAAAAGATGTCTTAGTTATGAGACTCTGTTAGCTTTAATAGTAACAAAATATTTATGTTCACCTTTTAGTTTGTCTGGGTAAATTTGCCAGTAACTGTGAATGTCAGTGGTGTAAATTACTGTTTGAGTTAACACACTGAATTAAAAAGCTCCTTTTTATTGGGAGGTCAGGGTTAAACAGGGACATCTTTTAAGTGTTAAGACTCTTTTTGGAGGTAAGAGAGATCATGATATTTTTTGTAAAGGTTTGGTTGCAACCAGTCAACCAAAAGACTGGGGAATGTAAGGTTGTGAGAGTGTAATATGTTAGGTCTGATCATAGCCAGTTTTTTGTTCTTGCTGTGAAATAGAGATGAAAATGTCTGAGGTGACTGCCTCATGATGCTGCATTTTCTTGATTGAAGTATCTGCACTCCCATTTCCTCTAGAAAAGAAGCTGTAGTTGTGTAAATTGAATTTCATGTTTTCCTCATATAGTGGGTATATGCTTGGCTGCTTCAGTTCTGTGGGGTTATAGGAGTTGGCAGCTTTCAGAGATATAAATAGAAGCTGATTTCAGAGGCCCCTGTTGACAAGGTTTTGTGTCTGAGCCTTTAGATTAGTCTGTCACACTGCAGCCTTGTGACAGGCAGAAGCTAATGTGCTCAACCATGTGATCCAAGTGTTATGATCCAATTATTAATTTAGAGAGGTGCCTCTGCCCAAATTAAGGTGCAAATGAGAGCATAGGCTGAAGTCAATATTATGGATTTTATTGAATAGTAAATGTGAGAGAGAGAGCTAGAAAGAAATATAAAAAGGTATGGGGGGAGAGAGAGTGACAGATTAAGTAGAAAACTTCACTCTGGATCCTGACGGTGTCCTGTTGATCCTCTTCTTGTCTTCTCAGTGGTGAGGGTCCAGCAAAACACAGAGTTCAATGGATTAATATACGTTTGGGCCAGGTGAGAATGCCTAGGTGCCTCCCCTGGGGAGGGCAAGTTTGACACTGCCTCTTGCAACAGACTCTGGATCTGTTGCATCTCTTTGCATCATGTGCAGTTGTCTGTTGCAAGGCCTCAGGAACCAGTCTGGGGGGCACTTTGGGGGTCTTTGATGGCTTATGACACCTTCTCAGCTGCTTCTCATATGAATGTTCTGTGTGTATTTGGCCTGCCCAGGGTGGGAGGCATTTACAACTGAGACAGTTAGTGTAAAAGAGGATGGATGTTCACTCCTTCTGACCAGAGGTTATACCACACACCCAAAAACTCTCCTCCTTCCCCCTTGGTTGGGGAGAGTGTGTGCAAACCTGGCCTCAGCAGATGAGCCCGTGGGCTATGGCCTTCTTCCCCCCCAAACCCAGCCAGAGCTGATTTTCAGGACAGCTGTTAGGTTTGGCTTTCTTGTGGATACATTCTTCTCCCTCAGCCTTCTTTACTTCTCCCTAGACCTGAGATAATTGGACAGTAGTGTCACCTTTATCTTATCTCAGGTTCCATTAGGCAGCTTAACTCATAGTCCAAGGTTCCAGTCAGGAAGCATATTCAGGGAGGGGTGGGCTTTGGTGGTCACAGCTTCTTTATACAGTTTTGCCATAATAAGCAAAAAGTTTTTCATAACAATGTTTAAGCTATTAACCATAACATTTCAGTCTCTCACACCAAGTTTCTGAGAAAAGTTCAGGAAAGCAGATACATAATGGTATTCACTTGTTTTTCAGGGTAACAGAACTGCATTTGCAAGGCCTTAGGTACTTACTGATCTTATAAAAGTTAGTAAGGAAGAATTGCAGAAGTCTGTAATCTGTCTTTTCAGAAAACTTTACTTTTGCTGTTGGTTCAAAATATTAAATGGCATATTTTAGTGTTCTGATTATTAGATTAAACTCTGGAAAGTGTATTATAACCTAGACAGGTGATATCTAGACCTTAAAGAGTGAAAAAACCAAAATTTCTTAATCATTGAATGACAACTTAATATTTTTTTTTAATAAGCAGCATGTATTTCAGGTAGTGAAGGACTGTGTTGAAAAAGAGCTATAAAGACTCATTTGTAATATGCTCATATCATCATTAATACCTAAAGCTAAAATTAGTAAGTGCTGAAAGATTCTAATTTGAGAGTGGACCAAGTAAAATGAGATTGATGCTGATAGTGTGTGGTAGTACTTTTGATAGTGCTTTGAGTGTACCTGCATGTAATAAGGCCAGAAGTACAGTCTTTACTTGTGTTATAATAACAGAGCTACAATAAAGATGCAAATATTTTTTAACGTCTTAGATTTTCTGTTGTGTCCACTGATTTGGTGTATGGCTGTAAAACTGCAAACTCTTAAGTGGTATATCAGAATAAGTGCAAGTTTGCTTTGTAGTACTGAAACAAAGTTATAAATTGTTGAAATTCTGTGACCACCAGCAGGCAAGCAGATTGATTTTACTCTTTTCTCCTGTTGAATTACTTGGATCCCAGAAGTTTAGATTAACTAGACAAATACTGCTGTCAATTACAGTTGTCATACTGTTGAGATATATGGTTATAGCTTGTAGTATGGCTTCTTTAAGTTATGAAAAGTATTTCTTTATACACTAGAGTTAATTAATGTTTGGTATGCTTGAGTTTTCATGAGCATCAGCAGACAAATATCTTGTTTTGTGGCTGCCCTTTAAGAGGAAGGCTGTAATCTGGAGTTTTCACTAAAATGTCTAAGTGCTGTAGGCACTAAATTTAAATTTTTGGAGGACAAGTGTGTCCTCAATTTGTAGTAGATTGCTTGATTATTATAGTCGTAGTTCCCAGTGGCAATAAAACTAGGATTTGGTTGCTATATCAGTTTTTCTACTAGCCTTGTTTTGCAGAGGTCAACTGCCAGCAAAGGTGAAGTATTTTTATTCCTAACTTTTGCAGTTGATGGCAGAGATGAGGGTTAGAATTATCTATCTTTGAAAGATGCAGAAGTCTGCCTATATTTTAAAGACAAAAGATTTAACTGGCTCTTTGGAAATGCATATAGTATGCAAATGAATGTATGCAACAGTCTAAAATAGTTTTATTTTTCTTGGAAGAGCAAAATTTGGTTTAAGCATATTTCAGTAATGCTTTTGGATCATCTGTTTTGCGGGCTTACTGTATGTATGTTGTTGCTAGTTAATATTCAGTGTTGGGCTTTGTATGGAACTTAAGCAAAGGTAAACATCTTGTTATAGAAACATCTCCTAAAGATATAAAATCCAATTTTAAAATTACTGTTGCCCATCCTTCAGTGATTTTTGTTTTGTTTAACAAATGTATTTTGAAAGTACAAACTGCTAACAATGTTATTAGCATGAGAATGATACAAGATCACCATTACTGAAAAAGTGGAGCAGTTCTTCTGGAGTCTGCAAAGATAAACTGTGCTAATTGCCAAAACTATTTAGTAGACCCAAACTTGGTCTTGCTTGTTTTACCCATCTAGCTGTGGTTTGTTTGGGTTTTTTTCTACCCTGTAAGTGCTCAGAGGTTAATAATTTTTTTGTTGGCCAGTTAATTAAATTTGGTCATAATCTGCACACATAGTTTGGTTTCTGATAAGTATATTGCTTATCAGTATTACTGTGTGTATTGGGTTTGTGTGGCAGGGTTTTGGTAGCAGGGGGCCATGGAGTGACTTCTGTGAGAAGCTGCCAGAAGCTTCTGCTATGTCAGAATCAATGCCAACTGGCTTTAAGATGGACCTGCTGCTGGCCAATCAGCAATGGTGATAGCACCTCTGTGATAACATATTTAAGAAGGAGGGGAAAACTGCTGCACAACAGCAGCTGGAAGAGAGGAGTGAGAATGTGTGAGAGAAACAACTCTGCAGGCTCCAAGATCAGTGGAGGAGGTGCTCCAGGTGATGGAGAGGGGGCTATGACCCTGAGGGAAGCCCATGATGGAGCAGGTTTGCTGGTAGGACTTGTGACCCCGTGAAGGACCCACACTGGAGCAGTCTGTTCCTGAAGGACTGCACCTCATGGAAAGAAAAAGTGGAAGGGACCCACACTGAAGCAGTTTGTGAAGAACTGCAGCATGTGGGAAGGACCCACATCAGAGACATTCATGGAAGACCGTTCCCTGTGGGAGGGCCCCCACATTGGAGCAGGGGAAGAATGTGAGGAGGAAGGAACAGGAAAGACATGTAATGAACTGACTGCTACTCCCATTCCTTGTGATGCTGGGGGATGGAGGAGTGGGGGAATAGAAAAATTGTGAGTAAAGTTTAGCCCAGGAAGAAGGGAAGTGTGTAGGGAAGGTGTTTTAACATTTGATTTTGTTTTCTCATTATCCCACTCAGGTTTAATTGATAATAAATTAATTTTTCCCAAGTTGAATCTGTTTTGTTTGTGATGGTGATTGGTGAATGATCTCCCCTCTCCTTATATCAACTCATGAGCCTTTCATTGTCTTTTTCTTCACTTGTCCAGTTAAGGAGGGGGAGTGATAGGGCAGCTTGGTACACACTTGGCATCCAGCCAAGGTCAACCCACTAAACTATGATAATGTTTTTTACCTCTCTTAGATGTTCCTGACAATGTTACTTATCAATACAATTGAAGTATTGAATTATATATTAACATCCATATAGCCATCTTTAAAAATGCAGATATCACTTTTTGTGGGCAAGGTAAGCAGACCTACTTTAATTCTATAACCCTGTAATCGATTTTGGTGAAATGCCAGTTCTTAATGCAGTTCTTGGTTTTATTTACAGAATTGAAATGGCTCAGGAGACAAACCAGACCCCAGGGCCTATGCTGTGTAGTACAGGATGTGGATTTTATGGAAATCCTAGAACAAATGGCATGTGTTCTGTTTGCTACAAAGAACATCTTCAGCGACAGCAGAATAGTGGCAGAATCAGCCCAATGGGTAAAGGTTTGAGATGTGGTTTTTTTGTGTGTGACTTGAAAACATAATGTATAGGTGATGAGATGTATTCAGGGGATCTTCTGATAGCTGCATATTAAAACTATGAATATCAAAGGAGATAATACTTTAAATCACAATAAAAATGCTTTTTAATGTAATATATTATGGCCCACTTGGTGTTGAACCTTAAGTTGAATTTTTACTTACTCTCTGCTACAGTTGTGTTTTTATACAATCCTTGTGTTTTGGTCATTAACAATATAGCCTATATTAAGAAGATGCAGTAGAATGAGGAAGGATTTGAAATGGTTCATAACTGTATTAAAATCTGCTTGACTAACTTGTATTCTATGCTTTGCTTATAATTGACTTCTCAAATTTCTGTTATATAGGGACAGCTAGTGGTTCAAACAGTCCTACCTCAGACTCTCCATCTGTACAGAGAGTCGATGCTAGCTTAAGCAACTGTGAAGGTTCTGCTAGTAGCACATCTGGAAAATCAAGGTAAGAGTATAGAATCATTTAGGTTGGAAAAGACCCTTAAGATAATCAAGTGCAACCATTAACCTGATACTGCCCAGTCCACCACTAAACCATGTCCTTAAGTGCCACATCCACATGGCTTTTAAATACCTCCAGGGATGGGGACTCAACCACTTCCCTGGGCAGCCTCTTCCAATGCTTGACCACCCTTTCAGTGAAGAAATTTTTTCTAATATCCAATCTAAACCTCTCCTGGCACAACTTGAGGCCATTTCCTCTTGTCCTATCCCTTGTTATTTGAGAGAAGAGATCAACTCCCACCTTGCTCCAGCCTCCTTTCAGGTAGTTGTAGAGAGCAATAAGGTCTCCCCATAGCCTGCTTTTCTCCAGGCCAAACACTCCCAGCCCCCTCAGCCGCTCCTCATAAGACTTGCTTTCTAGACCCTTTACCAGATGAAGGTATTATTTTGAGGTTTGAATGAACTGTGAGTATATAGCAAGTTAAAGTGACATTGCCTTGTTACAGAGAGTTTCTGCAGAGGAAAAAGTGACAGTGCACTTTACAGTGCTTTATGAATCTTTATAAATTAGGACTAATTAGTGTTTGGTATTGGACTACTACATTTACAAGGACATTTCTGGTTTATCTGGGGAAATATTTGCTACAGTTTGCCTAGTTTCTTCTTGGGAAGAGACATAGAAGTACAGGTCAAGAATGTGTATCAATAATAACAGATCGGGTAGTCTGATGGATTTTGACAGTTTAAGCTCTTATGTACTCTAAACTAATGTAATCACCCATTTCACTGTATGTAAACAGAAATGTGCCTGTTGCTGCTTTGCCTGTAATGCAGCAAATGACAGAAATGAGCATTTCAAGAGAGGAGAAAGTATCACCAAAAACAGACATCGAGCCAGGTATGTTTGCAGAGTAACACTGGATACAACTGGCTTAACAGAAGCTGACAATTTATTTACTTTCTCTTAAGTAGGCATCTCTGTGGTGATTGTCTTGAGGAAATGTTAATTATGAATGCTTCTTGAGTATTAATACTCTCAGAATCAAGAAGACTTACTAGTGCCAGAACATAGTTTTCAGACGTGTTCAATTTTAGTACATAACTTTTGACATTTGAGGAGCATTTTGGCTATCAAACCTTCATTTTTAAAAGTAAGACACTGAAGTTGTATCTGGGTGCAAGATGTTCAATTTTGAAGTCAGTGTTGATTTCTTTATAAAGCCTAGCAGTACAGTTTCTGCTGACTTGTGGCTATCAAAATGGTTTGTTGCATTTGAAGAACAGGGTTCTTAATTCTATTTTACAGAAGGATGAGAATAGGGCAGAAGGGAATACTTGATTTAAAATACTAACAAAGACTGCTAAAGGGTCTTGGACTAAGTGAGTAATCAGTAGATATAACTGAAATGCTGTTGTGTGAATATGGAGTACTTACAGCATTAATTGCTTAGTAAGAATGTTCAATTTTAAAAAGCGAGCAAATTCATGCTTATTATATGGCAGTTTATTCAAATGGATATCTTTATGTACCTGTTTGATATCTATAGATATTGATACTTGTTAATTTTAATAGTTCTGAAAGTCTTAAAACATTGAAAGCTGATTTTTAACAGGAAAATGTGTTTGCTGCAACTGAAGATAAAATTACTTCTACTTCTTTTGTGTTGAAAATTCCAGAATGTACCACTCAGCACTGTATACATGCATCTTTGTCTTTGTTTAGGACTGCTGTTAATTACAGCTACTAGTTAATTGCTTGGGTTTTGTTCACAGGTTTTTACAATTTTAGTTGTCATGTTAAGTTAGAATTGTGACATGAAATAAATTACAGTTGCTTTTACTATATTCTTTTTTGGTTATGTACAGACTGAGGAGATTTTTGCACGTTTCAGTGTTGCAGTGTGTTGCATATCCCAATATTTCAGCTTCCTGTAACTTGTGTTATCTGAAGTTATTGTATGTAACTTAGAAATTTATACTTTGTTACACTATTTATAAACCCATATTGTCTTATTATGTATTGGTACCTGAAAAAGTGATAGGCAGGAAAGGAAAACATAAATTGGTAGCAGTGGTCAAGTAATATCTGAATTTTCTTATTAAAACTGCCAATAGGGATTTGTCATTTTGCTAACTATGAAGGCCAGTCTTCTATTTTTGTTGACTCAATATTCATTTTTTTATAACAGAACAACTAAATGGTAGTGTCACACACAACATTCTATTGATTAGAATAGGAGGAAGAAAAAAATCCCTAAAAGCAACTCAAGATAATAATCTTGCAGCTTGAAACTTGGAGTTGAAACCAGTCAAAGCTCTGTTAAAGCTTGCGTAGAGATAATAGGGAAAATGACTATGGAATTTAAAAGTTTGGAAAACAAACTTCTATAACAAAATTTTCTTCCTTAGTACATATTAAATTCTTGAAACAGTCTTCAGCTGATCTAAAAGTTAACTTGGAAGCAGATTTTAGACAGCACAGAATAGTGCCTTTGCTGTTTTTAGATTACTAAGGGTTTATCAGACATTTAAGATACAGCAAGTGTTTGCTGTGTTTACTAGTATATTGATCCTGTGTCTTGCAGTCAAAAAAAGCTGGCCTCACCTTTTTATAAATCCCTATTGTGTTTGGGTTAGTTTCTTTTTTTTCCTTTCTCTTTTTCTGCAGCATCCAATATGTGTTGGTCTTTCTTGAGGAGGAGCTGAAACAATAGTAGATAATTAATGTCACCTTGTAAAACAAAGCTAATACTTGCTATGAGATGTAATTCTCTAAGCTAATGCCTGTCATGATGTTGGTAATGAAAATACTTTAGTTTTATCTGTGGTCTCACCTTGGCAATTGAATTTCATAACTGTCTATTAGATGGTAGGTCTGGAACAAACAATGTAGCCTTCAAGCAAAGTAGGTTTGGCTTTTTCTTTTCTTAAGCATTATGAAGACTTATTCTCCAATTCAAAGTTCCAAATATTTAGGTCTGCACAACTGTCTTTAAGTCTGTGGGCTAAAAGAATACTCTCATGCTGTTTGGATTTTAAGCATCTGATTCCAGCAGGTTCTGAAGTTGAATAAAATTAATCTTAACAGGCTTGTATTTTCTTTTGTTTTTCTCAGGTTGAGGTTGTAATCTGGATTCTCATTTAGAACAAATCAGGTCTGAAGGCAATGAATCATATCTTAGCATTTGAAGGAAGAAAGGCATAACAGATATAACTGGCCTAGTTGGTTATAATTTAAATGTCTAACATACTATATTTTAACTTCTAGTTTCTTAGTTCAACTTTGTTGCTTGTTGTAGTTTTGTAATTGAATTGTGGCATGTGTTCAGTTGCTTATCTGATGAACTGTGTAGAAGTCAGTGAAATATAAATACCTTTCTATCAAAATTCCATAATTGGACATTAATTATATAATGCATTTTATAGGCTTTTGATCTGCTTCTGCACTTCTTAACTAAGGATTTAATTTTTGTTCAGTTTTGACCATAGTCAGAATATACCCAAAATATTCTAGAGATATTGTTCATATTTGTGGGTTTTTTTCCCCATGTTAACTCACAGGAATTAAATGCCAAAACCCCCTTATATAACTAATTTACTTTCCTTGTGTTGATTATTGCATCAGAGCAATACTATTACTAAGTTGGTGAGATGACGGAAGTGAAGGGAGACGAGCACATCCTATTGATGATCATTGGTCTCAAATTTATTGATCCAGCTTACATACTTTTATAGTAGTGTTAATTAAGCTCATACATATTGCAAAAGCTAAGCTCATCATTGGTTACAGATTACATGTCAACCCCTCCTTTGTGGCTACATTCTCAAAATACTTGTGGTTTTCTTGTTGAGGCTAATACTTGTTTTTACATCCTGCTGTTGACTACATTCAAGGGCACCATGTTTTTCACCATGTTTTTCTTGTTATTTGCTCAAGGACACAGTGTTGTTGTTTTTCTCGTAAGGAAAAGGCTGAGAACTTACTGCTTACAGCTGCTTTTTACTGCTTAACCAGCTGTATATGATCATGGCCTTTTTCCTCAAGCCATGTCTGCACAAAAACTCTCCAACAGTGAGACATAGTAGAGGCCTTGAAGAAACCTGTTTTATTTAAGCAGATTTTTAAATGGCAATAAAAGATTCATACAAGAGAGCTGACTTGCATATTGAGCACTAAAACTCAACTGTTGTGAAAACAAATATGTTTAAATAATCATATTGTATCAAGTCATAGCATATTTCTCGCATTTTTGTGGGTCACTACCTTTCTGAATAAATCTCTCAGGGCTGTTAGTGTTTCCAGACTTAATTAGTGTAGTGTGCATATCAAAAACCTTATTTTTCTGAACCCAGTAATAGCTTTGTTTTACAGAGCAATGTGGTGAGTTATCACTGAAGCCACAGCTGTGCAGTAGTGCTGCCTATGAAGAAGGTGAACTGGAACTTGAAATGTATATGGTCTTCTGTAAAAGAAGTGTTAAAATTCTTCCACAAACACTGTTAACTTAGAGTCTTATTCCATCCATGTTGTAGGTTGCTCTTCCCATTCCTGAATGTTGTCATATAATGAAATTATTGAGATGATGGTGAGCTCATTTTTCTTTTGGCTCCATACCAAGCCAATATGATGTGTTATTTTAATGTTCAACACCACAGCTATCTTACATGCTGTTAAGGGATGCCCTCACTTATGTTACAGATAAAACCAGTAGCTTTGAAATTTACAGTGTGTTACAGATAATATGCTGAGTAATATGTTGAATATCTTATGAGCTATTGAATATTCAAGATAATAGATTATATTGCTTGCTTCTTGTTTTAATATCTGATTCTATATTGTTTTCAAACATGGCTATAGTATTTAAACGTGGGTGCTATCTGTAGACAGCTCCTTTGTGGCTGTCAATAAAATCATCAGATATATCAACTTTTTCTTGTGTTCAAAATTACCTTCCCATTTCCCATGTCTGCTGTAGCTCAAGTAGATGCCCTCAATTGAAACAATTCTGAAATGGAGCTAATAATCTTGAAGTCTTGAAGCCGTCTATCTTGAAGAATACATCTGGAGACCAAACTGCTTGTCCTGTGCTTGTTGCAAATAACGTGCTATCATATCTTTTTGAGAGATGTGCAAAAGGCATCAAGTCTTGATGGCAGCCAATCTAAACCATATTTTAGTGTGATACTTAACAGGGGGATCTGTTATATTGATGTAAGAGTAAAAATATTCAGTGTGCCTGTTGAGCATGTGAGAGATTAGTTTCATGCTGCAGAATAATTTTATCCCAGTTCTTTGGCATCAAATTGAATATACAGTTTATTCTTTAGCATTTTATTATGGACAGGTAGATCAGCATAGCAGTTACAGTTTCTAAATAATAAAATATTCTCAAGTTTGATAAAGCATAATAAATACTGACCATCTTATTGACTCAAACTTTATATACAAGTCACTTGTGTTAATGTGCAGCACAAGAATTATGTAATTTGTAGTATAGTCTTCAGTTCTGGTGCTGTGGAAATGCTGTATGTTTTTCTGATGACTTTTGGGTGCTCTTTGTCTATTACCTTTATCCCTTCTTCTGTTTTATTTTTCCCAGCCTTTCTGTGGTAGGAGTTGGGGTTTACCTTAATGTAAAAGTAGTTAGAATGCTTAAAGCTTTTTTTTTTTAATGCTTTCAGACATTTCACTCTTCACTGGCATGCTTACCGCTTCCTATTATTGTGGAAGTTAATGCATTTTTTTTAATTGGTAAGGTACTATTTTGGCTAATTTGTTTGAGTATACAGGAAGCTTTTAAAACCTTGCTTTTACTTTAGTAGTCCTTTCTGGATTAATTTAATTTATTGCCAATTAAAAAAAATAGAGCATGATAGTAAGAAACAAAGAAAACTAAAAATGCCTTCCCTTCACCCCTTTCATCCTAGACCCATCTTTACTTCCAGACTCTTCTACCTCCTCTCCCTATATTATGAGTAATGCAGGAGGAAATGGTTGCAGTCAGTTCATAACTGTTCTCTGCTGTTCCTTCCTTCTTGCACATTTCACCTGCTCTAGCATGGGTCCCTCGCACAGGATGCAGTCCTTTATGAACTGCTCCAGCTGTATTGGTTTGTGTAAGGAAAACCACTGTCAGTTCCGACAGTCTAGTTACAGAACCACAGAATGGGGCAGGTTGGAAGGGCCTAGTGGGCCATCTGATCTGACCTCTCTCTTCAAGCAGGGTCATCCTGGAGCACATGGCACGGGATTGTGTCCAGGCAGTTCCTGAATATTTCCAGTGAGGGAGACTCTACAACCTCTCTGGGCAAACTGTCCCTGTGCTCAGTCACCTGCACAGTAAAGAAGTTCTTCCTCATGTTCAGGTGTATCTTCCTGTGTTCCAGTTTCTGCCCAATGCCTCTTGTCCTATTGGTTGTCACCACCGAGAAGAGCCTGACTCCATCCTCTTGACACCCTCCCTTCAGATACTTATAGACATTGATGAGGTCCCCTCTCAGTCATTCCTTCTTGAGGCTGAACAGGCCCAGCTCCCGCAGTCTTTCCTCATAAGAGAGGAGCTCCATGTCTCTCTTGTACTGAGGAGCCCAGAATTAGACACTACTCCAGATGTGGCCTCATCAGGGCTGAGTAAAAGAGCAGGATCACCTCCCTCAACCTGCTGGCAATGCTCTTCCTAATGCATCCCAGGATTCTGTTGGCCTTCTTGGCCACAAGGGCACTGCAGGCTCATGGACCCAGTCCTCCTCGACCAAGGGAGTCTTCCTTCTAACATAGCTTTACCTTGGTCTCCTGGGTCAAAGATCCCTGAGCGCTGATCTTGTCAGTGCAGACTGATGCAAAGAAGGCATTCAGTAACTCTGCCTTCTCTGAGTCCTCTATCACTGGGGTCCCCCCTCCATTTAGAAATGGTCCCCCATTATCCTTAGTTTTCCTTTTATCACTGATGTATTTGAAGAAGTCCTTGTTGTCCTTGACATCCTTGGCCAGATTTAATTCTTGATGGGCCTTGGTCTTCTTCATCTCATTTCTACTTACTCTGACAACCTCTTTATATTCATTCCAAGTGGCCTGATCCTGCTTCCACCTCCTGTGTGTTTCCTGCTTATGTCTGAGTAATTACAGGAGTTTTTTATTCATCCATGCAGGTTTCTTGTCCCCTTTACCTGATTCCTTGCTCATTGGGACGCATTGTTCTTGAGCCTATTAGTACAGTGATTATTGCTTTTTCAGAAGTCTCAGAGTCACTGTGGGTTTAATACTTTGGGGTCAGAGTAGCATTAGTCTTCCTATTTGCAGGACCTTTCTTTGTGTCAGTTGAACAGTTGTCATGCTGTGGCTTGTGGTTTACTTCTAATCATAAGTAATCTTGCTGTTCTCCCTCTGTCTGCTTTGAAGATGCATCTTACTTTCTGACTGAATGACGTAAATGTTCCCAAATATACAGTGCAACAGTTGTATTTGTGGAGGTTTTGTTTGTCTTTTTATTTTTCAGGCACTTTTTGTACTAGGATTAGATTGGTTCCTTATCCTAGCAGATTTATGATAATAGAATTGTAGAATTGTTTGAGTTGAAAGGGACCTTAAAGATCGTATAGTTCCAACCCCCTTGCCATGGGCAGGGAACCTTCCACTATCCCAGGTTGTTCAAAGCCCCATTCAACCTTGCCTTGGACATTTCCAGGGATGAGGCAGCCACAGCTTCTCTGCCACCCTGTGCCACGACCTCCCCAGCCTCACAGTAAAGAATTTCTTTTTAATATCTAATCTGAACCTACCATCTTTCAATTTAAAGCCATTCCCCCTTGTTTTATGACTACATGCCATTGTAAAAAGTCTTGCTCCAGCCTACCTGTAGGCCCTCTAGGTACTGGAAAGCTGCTCTAAGGTCTTCCCTGAAACTTCTCTTTTCCAAGCTAAACAGCCCCAACTCTTTCAGCCTGTCTTAATGGGAGAAGTGCTCCAGCTCTCCTTCCTGAAGCCTTTCAGTGGCCCTTCTCTGGACTTGTATGAACAGGTCCATGCCAGTGTGCACTGGTCTTCGCTTGGACATTGAGTTGTTGATCACAACTCTTTGAGTGCAACCATCCAGCCAATTTCCTATCTACCAAGTGGTCCATCTGTCAACACTGCATCTCTCCACTTTAGGGACAAGTATGTTGTGTGGGGCAATACCAAATGCTTTGCATGAGCCCAGGTAGATTTTTTTTGTCACTCTTCCCATATTTGCCAATCCTGTGACCCTTTCATAAAGATCTCCATGATTTGCCCTTAGTGAAGCCATGTTGGTTGTCACCAATCCCCTCCTTATTTCCTATGTACCTTAGCATAGTCTCCAGGAGGACCTGCTCCATAATTTTGCCAAGCACTGAGGTGAGATGGACTGGCCTGTAGTTTCCTGGGTCTTCCTTATTTCTGTTTATAAAAATGGGGGTTATGTTTCCCCTTTTCCAGTCAATGGGAACTTCACTGGAGACTGCCATGACTTCTCAATAGGATGGATAGTGACTTAGCCACTTCATCCACTAGTTCTCTCAGGACTTGCAGATATTTCATCAGGTTCCATGGACTTGTGCACCTGCAGGTTCCTTAGATGCTTTCAAACCTGATCTCCTACAGTGGGTGCTTATTTGTTCTCCCAGTCCATGCCTTTGCCATCCAGGTCTTCATCCACCACTACCCCTAAGTCCTCTTATACAGGGATGATCTCAATCCCTGCATTCCCCAGCCTGTATTGATATTGGGGGTTGTCCTGACCCAAATGCAGGACTTTGCACTTTGCCTTGTCGAACCTCAGGAGATTCACATGGACCTACTTCTTGAGTTTGTCCTGGTCCCTCTGAATGGCATCCCCTGTGCCTGTTTTGTTGTTCCTGATGACACTGCATTTTACACTGCCTGTGATTACTTATTGTTGTATTACTTAAAAAATTAAAAAATCATGTCCATTTCTGGAAACTTTTTTTTGCTCCCAAGTTCTTCAACCTTGTAGCAGGAGATCTGGTCTCCTAAAATTGAAGTGAAACAAACCTCATCTGGTAATCTGAGCTGGTAGTTGGCAAGAGAAATAACCTGGGTGGTGAAGAGAGCTACATGCCAACAGGACCTCTGTTAAGGCAATAAATCATGTTCTGGTGATAAAAGGCTTTGCTCCGTATGAATAGGATTATTGGTACTGAGGAGGCAGGTCTGCAGGTGACAATAACAACCATTTTCCTACCATCGTTTCAGCTTTTGTCTAGTGATTTATTCCATGGCACTTTGAGTACTTTGCCTGATGATTAACACAGTATGATTTCTGGCATAAAACTTTTTAATGTGTAGTAAAGGGAGCTTTTTGTGAGAAGCAGTTGTCGGGACAGTATCTGATGAATGTGGCTATTAATGTCATGTCAGAAGAACTAAAACTTATATTTCATTTGAGATAGTTTGATGAAAAAATGGGGGGTTGCTTTTATGTGTGAGCTTTAGTTAAAGGGTGTTGTCCCTGTTCTAGCTGTTATGCAAAGCTACTTGGAGGACTTCATTATTGAAACCCATTATTAGATCTAACTCTGCTGGCATAAAAGTGGGTGGATGCCTACTTTTTGCAGGTGTTATCTGTGTCAAGTAATAAATTGAACAATTCTGATTTAGGGGAACCTGTGAAATCTCCTTGTGTTGGGACCTTTTAGTTGCCCATTTCTGCATGTTACCTGCTTTTTGGTTTTGGAATATGTTTTTAGTTGTGGAGGAAGGATCCTGTTTGGCATCTCTTTTCGGAAATGGGCCTTTGCACTTTGGATTATCATAATTGCTTCCTAGTTCCCAGGTTGCTGGTTGTGGCGGTGAACACCTGTCAGTTTCACAGAGTTCACAGAATATTATGAGTTGGAAGGGACCCACAAGGATTTCAAGTCCAGATCTTAAGTGAACGGCCCACAGAGGAAGCAAACCTGTTACCTTGGTGTTACTAGCACCATGCTCTTACCAACTCAGCTAGTCTCAGGGTCAGTATATTTATGTAGAGGAGGAAGTAAGTTTATTTGTAGTAGTTGATAACATTTTGACTTAGATGGATTTGTTTTTAATCTTTGTATTGTGACACAAAATTATCTAATACACTATCTCTTTGTCTTGATGGATCAGTGAGCTCAAATCTGGTCACTGCTGCACTTACACTGCTTCTTGTGAGGTTTGTTCTCCATTGGTTCAGGTGGTTCCTACTATAAGTACATCCTATAACATGTAACTCCAAACCCAGATTACAACAGTTTAAAGGCATATCCATTACAATCTCTACCCTTGATCCCTTTGTACCAGGCCATAGGGTTTAACATTGCAATGAACTCCTCCCCTTGCCCCTGGTCTGACTTGGATTTATTCACAGACTGCAGTCCCTTAGGAGTGTGCCTGCTCCAAGTGGAGCTTTATCTACAAGCCACAGTCTCTTTAGGGTATACCTTCTGCTGCACAGACTTATCCATAGCCACAGTTGCTTTGAGGTGCACCTGTTCCAGCATGGCCTTTTTCATGGGCCACAATTCTTTCAGAGATGTACCTACTCCAGTGTGGCTTTACCCGCAGCAACAGTCCCTTCAGGAGTGTACCTGCTATGTTGCAGACTTATCCACAGCCACAGATGCTTCAAGGTATTACCTCCTCCAGTGTGGACTTCTTGAGCCACAATCCCTTTAGAGGTGTACCTGCTCTGGCACAGATGTAACCATGGCCACAGATGCTTCAGGGTGTCCTGTTTCCATGGGGACTCATCCACAGGTCACAGTCCCTTTGACTTGAGTTCACACAGAGTTCCAGCCTGTCCAGCACAGCAGCAATGCACTGGCCATTTGCCAGCCCATGTGCATGCATAGTCATTGCTGTTATCAGAATGTTCCCAGGCACAGCAGAATAAGATGATAAGCAGTGAAAGCAAAAAGCAGCCACTAATGAGCACTAGAGTCTATTTTGCAGTCAGGCAAGCAAGCCCATGGCAAGCCCAGGAGCCCGCTGATTACTAGTTAAACAGCACTAACAGCTATAAATTTGACCTAGCACATTCTAGTCAAGTCTGTTGTTATCTCAAACCCTTCAAGCCCTTTGTTGGGTGCCAAAATGGTCTGTTGTGGTTTAACCCTGGTAGGCAGCTAAGCACACACAGCTGCTCACTTGCTCACTCCACCAGGGAATTGGAAAGTTCCCTTTTTCCATCTGCCATAGCTTATAACTAGCATTTCATTTTAAACAGACTGGTAATACAAAAAATCAAAAAGGAGCTTGATCATGCTGCTTGATTTGGGAGATGTTTAATCAATTTCTTAATTCCTGTCAGCTAAGGTGTGTAGTATCCAACAGGTTTACGTTGTGGTGTCAGTGTTTTTAACCTGATTTTTTTTGGCCATAGGCTTTCAACTAGAATATCTAATACTGAACACTACTTTCCTTGGGGTTTAAAGACGAGTTCAAAAGGTTATATCTGTTAATTTTGAAAATATTAATTGTCAAGGCAAAGGAATTGCTTAACTTAAAAAAAAAAACAGCTGTTGAAATTACTCTGAAAAGTATTAATAGCAGTTATGATTGTAGTGCCATACCTTTGCTTTTTATTAATAGCATGCTTAAGTATGGAAAAAACATTATATATCCAAGTGAGACGGAGTGGGGATCCATTCTGAATTAAGTAAAGTGTCTAAAAAAGGTGAAGGGTCTGTAGAGCCAAAGCTGAAAGAAAAGCCGCATTCCAGAGACAGCAAAGAGACAGAGAAAGAAAAACAGAAATTACCGCAAAGTCAATCTGCCCCAGACCTAAGAATTCCTTAGATAAAAAAGAACTGGTGCTAAATGTCACGCGGAATGAATATGTATGAACTTATTGTAAAACTGTATGCATATGCATTTAGAAGAGAGATAAAAGAAGACCTGAAGTCTTCAGAAGTACGCATGCCTTTTTAGGAGACTTGCGTCCAGCGCGTCGTAATAAAAACATACCGGGCTTTACAACTTTTACAAAGTTGTGAGGTTTCTTCTTTTCTCCGCAAAACATTATGGCGACCCAGATGGGACTTCTCTGTCCCCGCAAGGGCAGGGGAGATAGACAGACCTCCAAAGCACGCCCTAAGATTTTTTTCCTGGTGAGGCTCCGCTCGTCTCAACTTACCACCTGCGAAGACAGACAAAGACCTGCTAGCCTGCAGAAGAAGATACAGTATGTACTGAGGGGCCCCCGGGAAAGAGAAAAGAGAGCAAGAGAGTAAACCACCCAGAGACGTCTGGGTTCAGCTGATAGAGCAGCTTATTAGAGATGGGGTTCATCGTTCTGATAGAGCAGACTGCAAGCGGTTCTGAGGGTGAGCCGGGTGAACCCATGTATGTGTGTGTTAGGAGTTCATTGTTCTGATAGAGCAGAACTGCTAGAGGCTCTGGAGGTGAGCCGAGTGAACCTGTGTATGTGTGTATTGGGAGTTCCTTGTTCTGACAGAGCAGAACTGCTGAGCCCGTGTGTGTTTTGTTTGTGTGCATGTGTGATGTCCAGACACTGTGTTGCTGTATAGTTAATGTGTGCATTGTGTAGTCAGTGCACTGTGTTTGCAATCGTGCAAGTGTATAAGTGTATGGTGTATAAAAGAGAGTAGAGCTACAGTGCTATACGGTGCAGGGGGGAGTCAGTACTACCCGTGTTTGAAGCAGCCGAGTGAGGCCTGAGGCGCCGGCTGCGGGGGCAGGGAGAGAAGTGCCCCGCAGAGCAAGTGGAAGAATGTCAGTAATAGTATTTATTGTGTTTAAATGCAGTGATTTGTGTAGATTTAGTACATTTAAACCGCGAGTATGAGCTCAGAGAGTTCCTTTGCTTTAGATGTTTAGATTTAATCTCTAGACTGTGCTGTTATTTTGATTGTGTCCAAGAAAAATTGATGTGAGTAAATGCCGAATTATGGTATGCTGTGTTGTGTTGAGAAAAGTGAGCACTTTGAGAGTTATGCCCTTTCCCAGTGATTTTGTGTGGTGATTGTCTTCCGCTGCATTGTGGTAATTTGATTCTCAGATTGTATAGTAGTGTTTGTAGAGATTTTAAGATTTTGTTTCAACAAGAGTAGCATTTTACATAAGAAAACTATAGTACGAAGCAAGTTAAAGGAATTCCAAAAATTCTCCCCCTCGCAGCAATCCAAGCCTTAGCTCTAGTGAATCTGAGATAAAGGGGGGGGTGCGGGTGCATGTGTCCGTGTCTGTGGGCATATCAGAGTTTCGGCTGTGAGTAGCACAGCCTTTTTGCAAAGCAGTAAAACAAGTGTAAGTCGGCACAGTGCTTAATAGATTGTGCAAGAAGAGAACTAGAAAAGACTGATATTTTGTTTGATCAGAACATAGTGTCTATGTCACGTTTTTAATTAGCATGCTGTGTGAGGTGACAGTGGCTGTCCCCTGGGCACAGGGACAGCTCTGGCTGCCCCATCTCCCCAGAGAACACGAGAATGGCCTGTGGGCAAAAGCTAGATGTGCAAGTATTATTGCAGTGCAGTGTTTATGAGAAACACTAGTATTGCTGTTTTGCTGTCAAGGCACATGCCCCGAGTGTAAATTAGAGGTTTCTAGTCAAGCGGATTCAGAACCTAAAGTCTTAGAGCTTGTGTGTAAGAAGAAAACTGAGAAACTACTGTGAAGGTCTGTGAAAGGAAGTTTGAGTAGAAGCGAGATAGGGCAAAGAGAAATAAATAATGAGAACTGACCAGAGCAAAGAGTTTCCTAAATTAGCCCCTTTTGAGAGGGGCTCACTGAGAGAAGGCTGCCAGTAAGAGCAGCTCAGAAAATAAAAAGATTTATAATACTTCATTACTGTTAGTACTATTTTAAAATGAGAAGATAAATGAAATAGAGTTTTTGTATGCTGAAATGTCTTTTTGTTTTAAGAAATCACCCAGAATGGCAAAGAGACTGTAAGATCAGACCGCCCTCTAGTCTTAGCCCTTGAAAAAAGAAAACAAGGCAAAGAGAAAGCAAATCAAACATGTTGTTCAGCATGCAACATAAGATAGCAACGTATGAAATCAGGCAAAAATTATCATGCTGAAATGCAAAGCAATCACAGTTCGCAAAATAAGTACATATGATTTGCTAAAAACTCCTCCCAAAGTAAGAGAGAAAGAGTAAAGATGATCTCCTCAAAAGGGAAGAATTTTTGTTGACACAAAGGCCATATATTCAGTTTTAATAAAGCTTTAGTACCTGTAGAGAATGTTTATGTTGTAGTGTGGAGAATGAACAACTGGCCAGTCTGAGAAGGCATACTTGTGCAAACCTTTAAAGTAACATGTGTACTATGTGTACCTAAAAGCTTTTGTACAATTTGCCCAATTTGCTAAACATTCTCAAATGAGAAAAGTTACTCTAGAGGCAAATGATACAAAGAAGTTAGGCTTAACATTAACAGACACTGAAATTAAAAACATTAGTAAAGAGATATTGAAATAAGTAAACAAGTGTTTTCAAAAGTATGGGCCTCTGCTGTACCAAAGAGAGTGAAAGATGCTCCCCCATGAGCATCAAGCTTAAAGAAAGAACACAACTAGTGAGAACTGAGTAGTACCCTCAAAAAGAAGGAAAGAATCAGCCCAATAACTGACAGTACCAGATTAAAGGCTGTCAATAAGATAACACAGAATTTATACCCTGTAATAGCAAATCCATAGACTTTACTAACTTGTTTAACACCTGAGCTAACCTAGTTCACTGTTTTAGGCCTAAGAGATGCCTTCTTTTGCCTCCCTATCCACGAAGCCAGCCAAAAAATTTTTGCATTCAAACGCAAGCTCACATAGTCCGTGTGCCTGAAGGCTTCAAGATTCCCCACTCCGATTAAAAAACAGCTTGCAAAGACCCAGAGTCCCGAGAAGCTCCACAAGAAGAAAAGAAGCTGTTGAAGTACGTAGACGATCTTCTAGTAGCTACTCAAACGAAAGAAGCGAGAGAAGCCTGGACAGTAAGCCTTTTGAATTTCCTAAGACTCCAAAGATGCAGAGTCTCAAAGAAAAAAGCACAGGTATTAAAACAGAAAGTAATCTACCTGAGATAAGAAGTGAGTGCTGAGCAGCAGACTTTAAGGCAGAGAAACCGTATGCCAAACCCTGAAACCCCAGACAACGAAAGAACTCTGAACCTTCTTAAGCATAGTAGAGTAGTGCCAGCTGTGAGTTTATAATTATAGACTGTTCGCCAGACCCCTCTATGCTCTTATTGCCAATAGAAACAGAGATCTCCAGTGGGCAAAAGACGCCACACGAGCCTTTCGCCAGCTAAAGAGTGCCCTCATGTTAGCTCCAGCTTTAAAACTTCCAAATGTAAGTAAAGCACTTTTCCTATTTTTCCACGCAAAGAATTGCCCAGAGAATATTAGCTCAAGACTTGGGCCCATACTGAAGGGCAGTTGCTTACCTCTCTAAACAGCTAGATGCAACAGCCAAAAGATGGCCAAGTTGCCTCAGAGCTGTAGCAGCAGTTGTGCTGAACATTCAAGAGGCACGCAAGTTTACACTGAGACAAAAATGACTGTGCTAGTGTCCCACACAGTGTCCGCAGTACTAGAAGTAAAAAGTAGCCACTGGCTTTCACCACAGAAGTTTCTGAAATACCAGGCCATCATAGTAGAGCAAGATGATGTAGAGATCGTGGTGACTAATATTGTCAACCCAGCTTCTTTTCTCAGCACACCATGATTACCTAGAGACCATTGAAGCTACCTACTCCAGCCGCCCAGACCTAAAAGACACTTCTTTAGATGATGCAGAGCCCTAGTTCACTGACGAGGGCAACTACATTGCCAATGAGAAGCGACATGCTGAGTATGCAGTGACCACCTACAGAGAAGTAATCGAGTCTAGACCCTTACCAACAAGTACCTCTGCGCAGAAGGCTGAGATAATTGCCCTGACCCGTGTCCTAGAAAGGGCAAAAGAGAAGAAAATAACCATCTACACAGACTCAAAGTATGCATTTGGAGTCATACATGCACATAGAGCCATCTAGAAGGAGAGAGGACTGCTGACCTCACAGAGAAAGAAGAGACAATCCAGCTGCTAGAAGCAATTCAGCTACCTGAAAAAGCATGTTAAGGCACACCAGAGAGTGAGCTTAAAATTAGAAGAAAGAAATGAGCTAACAAATGGAGAAGCAAAGAAAGCAGCAAAAAATGAAGTACAAATTTTCCTCGAAAGTAAGCCTTAATACAATAATACTAATCAAAAGAGATGTACAACTGCAAGAAGTAGGCTACCATTGAAAGAAAGCTAGCAATCCCTTCCCATTTTCATAATTACTAGTGAAAAAAGAGCACTAAAAAGCACACTAAGGCCTAACTACTTAAAAGCCTTTTGTAGAGTGTAGCTCCTTTCTCGAAATGACCAAAGCTGCGAGTGATACAGAGTGCATTGAAATGAAGTGTTGACTTTGAAGCAGTAATTTCCACAGACTTTCTAGAACACACATCTGATTGAAAAAATCGTTGTATCGTTGTCAAGAATTTATATACCACTATCACTCAAGTAAGCCGACAATGTAATCATTGCCTCCAGACTAACCCCAAAATACCCCCCGGCCAAAACTCGGTCAGACTGGGAGAGGCCATAGGCCTGTACAGCAGTGGCAAATTAACTTTTCAGAACTCCCAAAGAAAAGGGAGTATCACTATTTACTAGTATTGATAGATACATTTCCAGAGTGGCCAGAAACATTGCCCACCAGAACTGTCAAAGCTCAAAAGGTGACCAGATTATTTTTACAAGAAATAATACCACGCTTCAGAGTTCCAGCCACGATATCCTCAGATAAAGAGTCACATTTCATTTCCAAAATAGTGCAACAGATTAGTAGCCATCTAGGCATAGATTAGGAACTTCACACCCCATACCACCCCCAATCAAGTGGCCAAGTAGAGAGAATGAATCATTTGATTAAACAGCAAATCATAAGACTGGGGCAAGAAGTTAATCTACTCAAGCCCAAGCTCTTCCACTAGCACTATTGCAAATTCAAACTAAACCGTGAGCTAAAAGAATGCTGAGTCCTTTTAGAATGCCTTATAGAAGACCATATAGAATACAAAGAGAATGTCCAAGATGTCCACCTACATGGTAGCATTAAGCAAGCAGCTCAGAGTAATTGAGAAACATGTAGCTGGAACTTAGAGCAGAGAGTTAGATAGCCTAGAGATGATGTATATGTTAAGTCTCTTACAGAGAAGACTTCAGAACCACAGTGAGAGAGACCACTGCGAATACTTCTCGCCACCTTCACTGCAATCAAAATCAAGAAGCAGAACGCCTAGATTCATCACACTCGAGTGAAGAAAGCCCAGAAACCCCTTGAAGAGTGACGCCAAGAGAAAATGAACTGAGACTAAAACTTACTCAAGCAAAATGAGTACATTGCAGTCGAGAGTAGCTCATATTTTAGTTTGTAGAATTGTTTTGTGTGTAATCATAACTGAAGTTTTAGAACTTGAGAGTACTTCTATTCAAAGCAATAGTAAATGGCCTTAGTCCCTAGCATTTAATAAGTATACTAGATCCATGAGAAAACCTTCTGAGATAAAAGATTTAAACATATCTACTGTAGTAATCCACGAGAATCAAGTATGTGAAGAACAAGAGTAGCAAGAACAAGAACTGTGAACACTTCAAAGAATCTGAAGAGAAGAAATCAAAGTAAAGTGCTGAGTCATCAATAAGACAGCTTATGAGAGACCAGATGTAATTAGTGTCTGAACCTCCCCTAGTGTATATGAACACCAAGAAGTCTGCAATAGCCTAAGTGAATCAGACTGTTAGTGTAATTTCACCTTGATACAGCCTGTAGAAGTGACCTGCCTTTGAGCTCGAGTTGCTATCCCTTTTCCTACTGAGATTTAGATCAGTGATCGTCCCAGTCTGAGGCAGTTAGATTCTGCTTAAAAAAAGTAGAGAGAGAGAGACCCCCCCTCAGAGCTCAGCAGCAGGCTGTAAGATTTTGAGCATCACTTTTGTGCTGAGTGTTTCAAGCAGCAGAAACCTGATCCCAGTTTCTTCTGAGGCACTGCAACACTGCAATGAACTTAAGCTCTTCTCTCAGATTTCCCCTTCATTATTTACTTGAAGCTTAGACCTGAAGCTAAAGGCAAAGTAGAGGAAGTTTTGTAGACTAAGAGAGACATTCCTGCTTGCCACACATCTGAGAAATCAAGTGCTTTAGAGGGAGAAAGAGCTTCCCTGAGGTCTCTACATTTCAGAACAAACATCTGCCTCAAATATGACCTAAACCTCTGTCAGATACACTTGTGAAGTGTTTCTGAATTTGCAGTGTGAGCCCCTCTAGCAAGAAGAGATAGTCATGGACAGAAAGCAGTTCCTGTTCCCCATAACAAACATCTAACTAGCATATTAGAGACAAGATTAAGAGTTTTAAATAGAATTGATTCAGAAGTACTGCTGAATAAACTAGTCACTGCAGCAAGTAGCCTAACAAAATTGAAGCAGCCTTTATAGTAATCTCTATTAGCATTAAGAACTAGCCAGTGACAGATTTCAAAAGTACTGCCAAAGTAAAGAAGTATGAAAAGGCCGGAGACCAAGACCACAAGTTAATAGTAGAAGCACTTAGTATAGTTCAAGATAATGTGTCTTTAGCTTTCAGTTGTATACAAGCACAGTTATAGATACAAGCAACAGCAGCTCTGATCATAGGAAAAAGGGGTGAAGATAATTTTCCAGCTGAAATTCAAGAAATTGTGTGAGATAATGCAATTGATATTGAAAGGAAGTTTCAATCCTAGCAGACTATAGTGAATTTCACCTATAATCCTGTTTCTAATGTAGCAACTGCCTTTGTGCTTACCATACGTAATGCCACTGTCTATGTTATCCATCCCATCATTGCCCTAAGATTAAACCGTGAAAAAACAATACTCTATCCTTCAGAACATAGAGTGTGAGCACGAAAGATGAATAGAAAGTGGCAGACAGTAAACTTAGAATCCTGCATTACTAGAGAACAGATAGAATTCATTTGTGAAAGCAATACCATTAATGTGCAAGATGTGTGTTTAGACACCGAACAGAGTATTTGTCACTCTAAAATTCATCCAGTCACTGACCAGAAAACTGTGCTCGTATATACTAGAAAAGGGTGTATGCTTGAGAACTGCTTGTGCTGCTGTACAAATTGATAGCAATGATGTTATTCTGTCTAGTAGAAACCATTCTAATCTCTGTATTTGTAATTTTGTTAAGATTATCTATTACATTGTTAATTTAGAACTGTAGAATGCTACAACAAATAGCTGTACTAACCTCTTTGTCAAACGTACATGATGAAGCACTAAAAGACACTTACTGTCGTGAAGGTTTTCATTAAGTAAAAGAATTTACTTATTTCCTAGGAAAGGGGGGAATGAGACGGAGTGGGGATCCATTCTGAATTAAGTAAAGTGTCTAAAAAAGGTGAAGGGTCTGTAGAGCCAAAGCTGAAAGAAAAGCCGCATTCCAGAGACAGCAAAGAGACAGAGAAAGAAAAACAGAAATTACCGCAAAGTCAGTCTGCCCCAGACCTAAGAATTCCTTAGATAAAGAAGAACTGGTGCTAAATGTCACGCAAAATGAATATGTATGAACTTATTGTAAAACTGTATGCATATGCATTTAGAAGAGAGATAAAAGAAGACCTGAAGTCTTCAGAAGTACGCATGCCTTTTTAGGAGACTTGCGTCCAGCTTCCAGCGCGTCATAATAAAAACATACCGGGCTTTACAACTTTTACAAAGTTGTGAGGTTTCTTCTTTTCTCCGCAAAACACAAGACTGGATAGTATTGTTGTCCTCAGAATTAGCAAAATAGTGTTAATGCTGAACTCTTCACACTTTCTAGAAGAATCTATAGAGTATTCAAAAATAAAGTCAGTAAAGAGCTTGAGTTGTTCCCTAGGACTTACAGCTATAATATTGTATAAGAAAATACTGATTCCCTGCATAAGACTTTTTGGGTATGAGCACCGAAAGTTCCTTGTTGCCTCTAAAAGTTTGTCACTACTGAATCTTGTTTACAATCTGAAATATGAACTGACTGGAGGCTCTCTTTGTTCACTTCTACAGTGAATTGTGAAATGGGGCTTGGATCTGTGAGGCTTTGTGTTAGTAGTGATAGGCATACGAACATAATACAAATAAAATCTTATAAGAGCAAGTATTAATAGTAAGGATAATAAAATGTTAACTACAAGGGGTTCATGATGTTGAAAAAAATCCACTTTCAGAATGCCATGCTTACTCATCTAAAACGATCTCAACTAAGAAATCATATTTGTGAGCATAAGGTTGGTTACAAGTGAGTCCTTTAAACCTATAGTCTCAATCATTAATTATGGAGTATATTTTATTGTTTGCTCATTATTTTTTAAAGCATTAGATGTAATCATACAATTGAGTGTCCAGGAATACTGAACAGGGACAGACTCTCTTGGTTGTATGCATTAAAGTTTGTATACAAACACATCTCCCTTGTGTTTCTTCTGCACTAATTTGGGTATTTAAAGAATTTTTAAAACAAGTGATAAAAAATTTAATTTTTCAAAGAAAACTAACAGATCTACAGAAGGACCCATTTTTATCCTGCATAGAACTTGGATAAAAAGTGAGAAATGTAACCAAAAGTGTTCATGGCAAAGGCAATTGAAAAATAAACCATTTTGACTCAAACTGCTTGATCATTATGGTTGAGTATAGTACAAGGATACTGATATCCAATGTAAATATGTAGTTTTTTTCTTTAAATTACTGAAGAAAAGTGTCTGAAATAAGGGCTTTTTTGAGCTGTGTGGCTTGTTGTAGTATACTTGGTGTATCACAAAATCAGTGGTTTGAAGCTCAAGAATGTTAGGTGGTGTACTGTTTGAGATTTTAGATCATCTGACTTTGCAAGTATTATGGCAGAGTAACTTGGTACTATGACAAAAAAGCATTACTGTAAATGTCGTTCATTTCTAAAATATGGTCCTATTGACTATTTTCCACAAGTATCCCCTCTGTTCAACAACTTAGACAGTGTTGTTATTGTTTTAGATTCATTTAAACTGGATCATATTACTTTTAATATTGTGTGTACAGGACCTATATGGGTGTATACAGGTGATAACACTAGGTATGCTGTATTTTCTAGATGATGGAACAGTGGGGAAAACTTGATAATTTTCTGTAGAGATAAAAGGGAAGTTAATAGAATACCTATTCTACTTACCACTTCAGACAATAAGCTTCAGGGTCTTAGTAGAGGGGATTTTACTGTTAATAAATATAAACATGCTAGTGAAGTCAAGAAAAGGAAAAAAATAACCTTTAATTCTTTTGCTTGCTTTAACAGTTGTTACTCAACCAAGCCCATCAGTTTCTCAACCTAGTACTTCACAGAGTGAAGAGAAAGCTTTTGAACTGCCTAAACCAAAGAAGAACAGATGTTTCACATGCAGAAAGAAGGTTGGCCTTACGGGTATGATAGTACTTTGTTAATATTGAATAGATTTATATTATTAGTTGCCTCTTACTAGATTGTCTTGGTTTGAAAAGACAGGTGTCAGCTAATGAAGGCAGAAGCCTCCCCTGAAATGGAAAATGTAAACCCCCTCCCTCCGAATTATTATAATTTTGAAATTAAAAGGCTTTCAGGCAAAGATATGGGAATAGGAATAACAGTTCTTTACTAGGAAAACTAAAAATACAAATGTAATAGTACAAACAAGAAAAAAAAAAAATACTGACAGAATACAACCTGACACCATGTGGGTTAGGGTGTTGGTAGCAGTCTAATTAAATGGTGGCTGCAGTCTTCCTGGAGTGACAGATGTGGTTCTGTTGAAGCAGTGATCCTGTAGAAGGGTGTAGTTTTCCTCTGAAGGTGTGGTAGTGGTGTAGATGGGCCTGGTCTTCCTCTGGGAATCCAGTGGAGAAGAAAGCTGCTCCTCTGGGAATGCAGTGGGAAAAGGCTACTCTGGTATCCCAAAATCTCTGATTATATCCAGGAAGGAATGCTTGGCTCCTCCCCCTGGGTGAGCATCTCACAGTGGGATGATGTAATTTTATCAGTCCTGCAGTGACACTCAATGGCATATTAACAGAAGATATTTCCTGGAGGGAGGATTGGTTTGTGGAAGAGATAAAGAAAACTGCCCAATTACAGAAGATAACTGCCCTACCTCTGACAGATGTCAAATAGAATACACACATTATCTTTCAATCCAGGCCATTGATTAAATTTGTTGAAATCTGTAGGCATTAAATTTTTGCTTGCTGTCACAAAATCCATAATGTTAGATCCCTTAATAGAGTTGATATTTGAAAATATTAATTTCACTTAATCTGTTTGATACAGAAGATGTACATAGCCCCTTTGAACTGGGTAAACCCTTAATTTATAGCTTTCTTAAGTCTGAAGCTTCCTAGTGATGTTGTTTTTCCTTTTCTTTATACAGGGTTTGATTGCCGATGTGGAAATTTATTTTGTGGACTTCACCGTTATTCTGACAAGCATAACTGTCCATATGATTACAAAGCAGAAGCTGCAGCAAAAATCAGGAAAGAGAATCCAGTTGTGGTGGCTGAAAAAATCCAGAGAATATAAGCTAGTCTATTTGTGAAAAGACTGACTTTTGTTTTATTTTAATATGCCCTATGAAAGCATTAAAGAGCATATGCATGGCCATTTTCCTTTGTTCTCCAAAGTTTTAATTTTAACCTTGTCTGTCTTAATGTTTTTTCACAATGTTTGGGTGTTTGTTGCAGGCTGAATTGGATAGATACAGTCCTTGAAAATGTATATGCTCTCCTCAGAATATGATTGGATGGCTAGAACCTGCGCAGGAATACACATGCACAGAAGACAGGCTCTATTTCACATGTGATAAATATATGTTTACTTAATGTTTGCCACAGATCTGCCTTTTGAGATGTTTAAGGTGTTTATGACTAGCCATAGACTGTGCCTGTTTGGGAGAAGGATATGTCAGAAAGGCTGATGGTCTACTTCTATCCATTTGAAATCTTATTTTATTTTTCATTTCCATGCTCCATTGTATTCCAGCAGAATATAAGACATGTAGAGGGCTCTACCATCCAGTAAGATGAGTGTTGGGGCCATATTTAATAAAAAGTAATTTAGCAATTGCAATGAGAAAAGTGGGAAAAAATCAGATATGTATGAGAAGAAAACTATTTTAGAACGGATAACAACTTTAGAATAATGAAAATTATAATAATTTCCCAAAGGAAATGTCCTGTTAGAAACTTAAGAACTGTTCTGCAACAGTTGTCTGCTTTTCCTTGCATAGCTAATAATGATGAGTAGCACAATATTGTGCTAAGATTGACTTAGAAAACAAAAACTATGGGTGGTATTTTTAGACATACCACAGCAACTCTATCAAGTGACACATGCACCTGTGTAAGTTGCAGAAGTATTTGAACAGTTTATTATTCATGTTCTTCTTCAATTCAGCACATTCTGGGTTCAAAAGATTGTTAGGAGCTTTTTAAGTTAAAAAAAAAAAAGTTTTAAATGTAACAATTGTTGTGTATGGGAATCAAACTCAACATGACTCCTGTAGACTTAAGTGGGAGCTGGAACCACTCTTGGAAGGCTGCTTTATCATTTTTAATTGTATTTGGGTGTAGGACTGCAGTGTTCTTGGGTGTATTGCATGGGCTCCATTATCTACAGCTTTGTATAATAACTAGAAAGGACAGTATAGTTCACTGATGCTTGTCTGGTAAAATAATTTCTGTGTTATAATGGAAGGGGGCTTTGTGGTGTATGAAACATGTGGTGGTTTTTTATATAATCAAGTATAGTGTAGACTAGTGTTGTAATGCCTCTTCATGTATATGTACACAAGATGCTACTTATGATTTTTATTGCAGTGTTCAATCTTAGTTTTTTTAATCACTATTAAAAAATCAAGCTTTTGCTTTAAATTTTTTCTTTCAATATAGTTATCAGATATGCAAGCATGTACAGATAGTTCATACTTAGATATTGCACATAATGACTCTATCCAGCATCTATGCTCTGCTGTATTATGTAAATAATAAAAAATCATGTACAGAAGGAAATACTTTTTGTGGTAGTTCATTGGTTTTAGTTATTGCTGTAACTTAAAAGTGGCTCTGTGGCAGTTGGGATACAAAACTAATACTATAATTTTTTTTTTCTTAAACCATTCTAACCTCCTTATTTCTTATTTTGACATACTGACTTCTTTAAGATTACTTGTTGAGGTCAGAAAAGCATGAACAGCTGGAATACAGATAACTACTTGATGACCAGATAAAGATGTCAGCAAACAACAATGTGCTTAAAAGGGAATGAAGGAAATATTAGTAGTGAACTTGAAAAGTTTCTGTTCTGTTGTGGGTTTTGGGTTGTTTTTTTCTCCTTTTGGCTACAGAAGTTATTTCTGGTGGATCTGTTCTAATACAGCCAGTGTACTGACTGCATTGTTTTGTTAAAATCTTCATCAGAAGGCCTAGGCAGAGCTGTCAGAGTCTGTATCCAAATGTGAATGTCATATATGCCATACATACCTTTCACAAGGAAAAAGAAAAGTACAGAGCACACAGCACATGTTGACTTGAAAGAAGCTATCTTTGCTGGTGATTAATACATAATAATTATGACTGCCACTATATATGCTTCTGCTAAGGGAGCAAGGGCATGTTCTGGGCTTTCATGTGCTAGGATGAATTTTATTTTTTTTAATTGTGGAGCTGTTTTAAATCATCAAAGTTATGTTTTTTCTACCTTTTTGTATTAAAGTCAAATCAACTCAACTGCATAATAAAAAGCTTGTTCAGTTTGGGGATGGGTTTTTTGTTTGCTTGTTTTGTGAATGCACCTTGGAACTGGATATTTGGAGAGAATGTATCCAGATTTGTGATATTGTCAGGGTGAGAGTATTTTAGGAAGGATAACCATACTGATACTAGTACTTAGTCATTCTGATGGTCCCTCTTGCATTCATTTTCTTTTTTAATCTGCACAAAGGCTTGTTTATTTTAACTCAATTTATCTGAGCAAGAATGTATGGAACAAGAAATCTCTCATTGTTCTATAAAATCATTAACTGTATCATGTGTAAATTCCTGACAGGTGGGATAGGAGCCTGTATTCAAAACTAAGCTTTATTCATAATAATCCAGGAGCATTAATTCCATTGAGGCTCATTGAAGTTTCAAAGAGGGGGAAGGCTGGTAAGTAAGAGTGGGTACTGAAAAGTCTGATAAATGGATCTTTAAATTTTAGTGCAAACAGTGTGGTACATATCCCTTGGCAAAAAGAATATGAATATAGGTGCAGAACACTTTGGATTTTAGTTATTTGTTCCTTAACTCTAAAGTGATAAATGGTTATGACAAGGTTATCCACCTAGTTGATCAAGAGAAGCCAGCTGATAAGAGAAATTATGCATTACTACATCCTATGACAAAACAGCCTTGGAAAGTCCTGAGAAATGCAGACTGAGTTCTGGAGGCATAGATAAGATAAAAGCAACCTTGCAAATTGCTAGAAACAAACTGTGCATGTTCAAAACCAGAGGTCAACCAGAAGACACCACAATTTGGGGAACAGACCACCAGAGACCCTGAAAGAGACTCCCAAGAACCAAATAAGGACTTTTGATAAGGATTGGAATATGCAAAACAGGACAATGAATATATATCAAGCAAGTGTGGATACCTGAAGAATATGTAAACAACATGTATAATAAAAAGCCTTACTTGTCTGTCTCGGGTTCCACGAGATTAAAGGAAAAATTCCTCATGTCCAGGATGCTGTAATAAAGAATGCCTGCTTTCTAATACTCAAAACTGTGTTAGTTTCTATCTGGCCGATTTCGGTATCAGAATTGGCACCCCAGATGGGACAATCTGACTGATTTCCCCTGGATCCCGGGATCTCTGGATCTTCATGCCAGCACTGGGACTTTGCTGAAGGAGACCACAGATCCCCAGTCCAGCCTGGGACACAGGTAAGATCCCACCTGTTAATAAGGCATTCTTTCTAGGAACCCTGCCCACATAAGATGTGCAGATTTTCCAGTGCTGTGGGTGGATTATTTGGTATTCCAGAATTTGGTATTTGATTTTGTTATTATTGATTGATAATTGTTTCGTATTTGTGTAACTATTTTGTATTGTATTGTAACATTTTGGGGTTGGTCCCCTGTCAGAGCGATGGTCAGAGGACAATCTAAAGGGGACATTCTAAGAAGTCCCCACTTGGTTGTATTTTGAGACACTGGGGAAAAAAAAAGGTGAGCCCCCTGGGGGAACAGCTACCAGGGAGAATTTGATGAAGTATTTTCATAAATAGTGGCCATAATATAAACTAGATTCTGGAGAAAAATGGCTACGTAACGGAACCTTGAAATAATGTTGTTTTCTGAAATGAGAATGGAAATGGGCTGGAAATTTCATGAAAGAAGCCCAAATGTTGAAATGTAGAAACTGCCTTAAAAAAAACCAAAAAACCAAAAAAACTAAAACACCCCACAATCCCCACCCAAAAAACGTCCCTCCACAAATGGGTGAGAACTGTTAAACATAATCCACCCAAGATAAATGGAGTATGGAGAACTGCCTTGGCTTTGGGAATACAGAGAAATGTCTTGCAAGCAAAGGGGGGAGGGGGGGGGTGGGAAGTGGCAGATTTAAGCTCAAACCTTCTACAGAGAGAAAAAAACCTGCTTCCAATTCCTTTGTGTTATAGATAGGTAATATGATGATTGGCTCTCACAATTAGGGAATGAATACTGTAAGTTAAAAGAAGTTTTATTAATGTATGGTTCTGTTATTGTGGTTTGTTGTTTAGATGTCCTCTGTTCTCCCCATAGTCCCCTTCCTCCCCTCTGGATTGTTGCCACCAGACAGCCTGGGTTGTCTGAGGCATGTAGAAGAAAGGCGTGTACATATGCCCCTTGCATGGGGCAGTTGAGAATGGGGAAAGCTTGTTGCTAGGGCTGTGCAGCATGACAACACCTGACCTCCAATCAAGTTGCAAGAAAGTAGTCTCCACCAATGGACGGCAAAGAAGAGTTGACTGACAGACTTTGGGAAGAGCCAGGGTTGTCTAATGCAACCCTCCAGGTGTATAAAAGGCGGAGCAGCCATTTTGTAGATGAGCTTGTGGCAGCTGGTCACAGACAGTATGCTGTCCTTTTTCCTTATTCAGTCCTTTGTTGTATTTGTTAAGGTTTAATAAACCTTTAAAATTTTAAAGTGAGCAGTCATTTCTCACACTTTGCAACACTGCAGGAAAAAGAAAACAAACCTTAAGTGCTGGTTGAACTTTGGGGCCCAGCTGGTGCATTCCTGCATAATGGTTTTCTGATAAGAATAGCCCCTCTGTTTATCTGGCTGTGGGAGCAGAAAGACAATCTTTGAAATTCATTGAAACCTCTTTAATTACTCCTAGGGAAGCTGAAAAACTAAACCTAAGTTTTAAAAATTGAAATTGTTTAACTGGCTTTTATGAAAAAGTATTATCTGTTACACTGCTAAAATCTGTTTTGATGTAATTAAAAATTTAGAACAAAAGGCACTGTATTTTAGATGCATTCTGCTTACAGTTCTAAAATCTGCTTGGCTAGTGAAAAACAAAAAACCAGACAGGAGCTGATGTTTAACAATTGATTATCAAAGGCTTAATGCTTACAAGGGACATTTCACTGCAGCTGTCGCAAATATTGCAAACCTCACTGCTACACTGCAGGCACCTGCAAACAAATGGATGGCAGTTTGGGATAGAAAAGAGAGGGTAGCTTTAGAGCAGCCAAATAAACCTAGTCCTATACTGGATACCCCTGCATTTACCTCAGACTCTGTAGTTGAAGATGTCTGATTCACTGATGCCTCATCCAAACCCACTGATGGTAAATGGAAGTACAGGGCAGTTGCTCTTAATGCTGAAACAGGAGTGGAACTAGTAGAAGAAAAAATAGGAAGTGCACAGGTGGGACAGTTAAAAGCTGTGTTGCTGGCAGTAAAGGAGAAAGCAAGGATGGTGTATGTTGAATTTTATGCAGTCTGGGCTGGTGCCACACAGTGATTGTGTCAGTGGAAGTGTTAAATTGGCAATGAAGGAAAAGAGGTTTGGCAGAAAGAACATTGGAAATGGCTGTTGTTACAGGCTCAATCCTGACAAATCCAGATAAGATGGGTCAAAGCTCATGCCAACCAGTCATTGTCAAATTACCCCAAATTGGGATTGTACCTACGACTAACAAACACTTGAGGACCATTAGCCTGGGTGGCTACTGACTCTAATGGCCATCAACAGAGTATCAGTTCCCGATGGATATTTCCCACATTCTGAACTACTCTTATCATTGTATAAGTTGGTTTTTCTAGCTTCTTTAATAACCTTGGATGTTCAAGTATATCCTCACCAGACAGAAAACAGTGAAACAGTGTATATCCAGTTATGAGACAAGGAGCTGTTCAAGCAGCAGTGGAAAGGACTTTTGATTGCCTACATGGCTGTGGGAACTATGGGCAGAGACTCCTAAAAACCTCCTATAAGCGAATAAAGCCAGTTCCAGACACAGAGGAACCATACTGGACAGCACAGTAACTAATAAATCTGCTGTAGCTTAAGCTGCAAGAAAATCAGAAACTCTAAAAGTACAATCATTGTATAGTTTAACTTTTTATGTTTACCAGCCAATATTTTCAATACTGTAGCATGGCTGTTCTCACCTGGATTTGTCAGCCATCCAAAAAACCCTTGCAACTAATGATTATAAAAGATAGGAGAGCAATGTCATTTTTCTTAAGGGCTGCTCTAATATAACACACATAGAACAAATACTATCTGACCCTTGGAAGAGAAATTCACACCTAAAGCTGATGCAAGCTGTGAGACTTTTATAACAAACTGCAGTAACTGTTGGATTTGTTCTCAGTTTCCTACTCATTCAGATGAAAGTGTTCAGATGATGGGAATTCCAACAGCAAACATATTTTCCAATGGTATTCCTCCCGCTGGAATGATGCTCTTTTTGGAAGGGAAGGCAGTCCAAACCTCCATAGACCAACAAATCCTGACAATAGATATAGTAGCTGTTGAAACCTCCTGTGTTCACAGATGCCTAAAGGGACCAGGGATGACTTTACACCAAAACATGGAATTACCAGAGTGTAACCAAGGAATAATGGTAGGAGATTATCCCAAGTGTCATTTATATTTGGATGTAACAGGAATAGGCATTTAAAATATTTATTGATGGCCTATTCCAGACAATATGGGATACTATTGGCTTTGTAGAAATCAAACTAGAAAAGCTCTACCCCCTAAATGGCAAGGAAAATGCACCATTGGAAATGTAGTCTCAGAGATAGATATAACTGATAAATCAGAACTCCCCAGAGGACACTTATGATCTTTTATAACAAGATAAAAGCAAAATTTGAATCCCTTGGTTGAGAGATCCTCTGGATTCCACAGATTTGTGAGAGGGTTCCTACCATGGTTAGGAGTGCCTGAATTCGAAAAGGCGATAGTGAATATATCTGGAGTATTCAAACAAATAGAAAATCAGACAAACAATGCAATCAATGCAACAAGAAGTTACCAGCCTCTCAAAGGTAGTCAAGCAAAACCGAATGTCTTTGGGTTTGCTTTTGGCTTCCAAAGGTGGGTTGTGCGTAGTTATCAACACTAGCTGCTGTGTATACATAGATCAGACTGAGAATACAGACAGATTTGAAAGAAATTAGAATGAACACTGGAATCTTTCACAAAATAGAAAAAATCTAGGGGAAGATATATTTGGTTGGATAACATCATGGATTCTAAATTTAAATGTGATTGTAAGAAAACTGATTGACGTAATGATAATAGTTCTGACATTAATGCTTTGTGTGTGGATTCTATTCCAAATCTGCAAAATAGGATGGAACGAGATGCGTAGATCTGACAAGAAACATTTTTTCTGAAAAGGTCTCAAAAGGATGGATGGTTACTCTAACTTAAATCTTTTCACATAGTGTTAGGAATCGTGATCAGCATTATTAGAGTACTAGATAATCTGAATAAGAGAAGTTTTCAATTATTTTGATGAATATTTGTATATGTTTTAGTTTTGCAGTATATTTATGAATTTTCTGCAAGCATTGCTTTGGAATGTTTGTGGGGTTTTTCTGTGGTTGCCACAGTGGGCAGAGAAGATTCCTCCCTAAATTCAGCTTGGAAGCTCGCACAACATTTCATATAATTGTGGAATCAGATTTGCATACCTCTTCAGAGCAAAGTATAAAATTACTATAATTGAAGGAAGTGCATGTAGTAATGGGAAACAATGTATGAAGCATGATCGTACAAAACAAGGAATGCTAAACTTCTGATGGCTCCTGGAGAAAGGGAGAAAGAACTGAAGGAAGAGAGAAAGAAAGAACCTTTGGGTTTGGAAACCAATGAAAGATGTGATAAAATTGGGAAGGTATTTGGTCCAAACGTAGGACCCTGACTGGAGTAATATGCTGAGTAGGTAGGAACAATTTGATTTCATTTTACCTTTGATTCTCCCTGAGGCAACCAGACTATTGTTATTGTGTAGTAAAATTCCTATATTTGTTAATACTGAACTTAAATACAGAATTGTATTAAGAAGCATGATTGAAAGTGAAGGAAGTTGCTGACCAATCTGCTGAACTCTTCCAATCACTGCAACTGAAAAACAGGCTCCATACACCCTTTTTCCTGGATCCTGGTTTACATCACATCATTTCTACAGTTTTAAGACTAAAGGAAAGGGAAAAATCCTGGTCTACGCAAGCTGGTAACATCATGAAAGGATGATTCATTTGGATTGTTCCCAACTACCATGGACACTTTGAATTTAATATTATACCCTGTTGTTATAATATTTCTAATAAGAATTTTTAACTTTCTTGGTAATCATTGTATACATATACAAGTGTAGTACCATAAATGACACCAACCTACCATTCCCAGGAAAGCTTGCATCTCTCTTATGGTGTGGGGCTCTGGGTGTCAACAGATGGCTTCTTTCCGTTCTTTGCTGAACTGTCAGTGTCCATGAAAGATCTCAAGCCCCAAATAAACTACTGCTTCCTTGGCAATCTGTGCCTTGTCTTTGGAAACTCTGTACCCACTCAGTCCCAAAAAGTTTAACAAATTTACAGTACGTTGGATGCAGTCATCTCGTGTTTTAGCTGCAATCAAGATGTCATCAATATGTTCAAGAATAACCTCTCATGGCTCTTGTCTCCTCCGGTCTTTCAAGTCCTTTGCTAGCTGGTTTCCAAATATTGCTGGGCTATTATTGAAACCCTGCGGTAGGACTGTCCAAGCAAGCTGACTTTTCCTCCCTGTTTTGGGATTTTCCCTTCAAAAGCAAAGAGCTCTTGGCTGTTTTTATGCACAGGAATGCAGAAAAAGGCATCATTCAAGTCTGTGACAGTAAACCACCCTAATTCATCTGTTAGTGTGATCAAAAGGCTGTAGGGGTTTGCTACAACTGGGTGTATGTCCTCTGTAATTTTGTTAATTACTCTTAAATCTTGCACTAATCAATAACTCTTACCATCAGCTGTCTTAAATGATGTATGTCTTACACCTAGACTTACACTGCACTAATAACCCATGTTGGGGGAATTTTTCAAATATAGATGCCAATCTCCTATGGCTTTTTAATTTCAAAGAGTATTGCTTTTGCCTTACCAGTGTGACTCCTGGTTTGAGTGCAATAGTCACTGGTTTTGCTTGTTTGGATCTTCCTGAAACATCACTGGCCCACACTATTGGGTTGACAGCATTTTCTGAATTTTAAAGTGGGGGTTTCACCACATTTTTCCTGTATAAAAAGTGCAGCAACTTTGACAAATTTAGATTCAGGAATTATAACTCATACACCCTTTCCCTTTTTAAATTTAATTAAGTTTCTCCAGTAAATCCTTCCCCCACAATGGCTTAGGGGAGTTAGGCATATAAAGGAATTGATGAGTTACCCAGTGCTTCCCCAGTTTGAATTTTAAAGTTTGGAAGAAAGGCCGTGTTTCACCCACCCCTGTCACCCTAACATGTACAGTATCTTGACTCAGTTTCTTCTCTAAAGTATTTAACACAAAATACACTGCTTCAGTATCTTTCAAAATTCAGTGTCGTCTTTCCCCAGCTCAGCTATAACCAAAGGCTCTGCTGGAGGAGAGACCTTTGGTCGCCATCACTCTGAGTCCTGTCCCACAGTGAGTTGGGGGACTGGGGATTTCTTCAACATCGGCCAGTCATTTTTCTAATGTCCCTTTTTATTGCAAAAGGCACTCTGATCTTTGTCCAGAAGGGAAGAAGTTCTCTTGGGTGACTTCTCCTGAATAACCTTTTTACTAGGTTGGCGACTAGCTTTGTCACTTGGGTCTCTGTCCCGATACACCCTCCAGGCTACCTCTAATAATCAGCTCATGTCCTGAACCCCTGTCTAATTTTTGCAGCTTTCTTCTTATATCATTCATAACTTGACCTGCGAACAGGAGAGTTAGATGAGATTTCCCTTCAGTTGAATCAGGATCTAGGTTTGTATATTTGATTGTAGCTTCTCTCAGCCTATTTAAAAAATCAGTGGCAGATCCATCTTGATTTTGCTTTATTTTGTAAAGTTTTGACCAATTTAGAGCTTTAGGGACACCATGTCTTAACCCATACACCATGAAATTCTGGTATTGTTTTAGCCTTGCTATCTGTTCCGGCACATTAGCATCCCACCCTGAATCATCCAATAGGAAAACCTTCCTAACTGTGCCCTGAATAGATCTGAATTGTTAAAACCGAAAATCACGTTCAAAGACTCTCTAACTAGTCAAAGTTAGAAAGTGATATGTTGTCTTAGTTTGGAATGGGAGGAAATTCAGGGAAGTGATGCAAAGCTTTTTGTGTAACTGACAGTTTGTGGAACTACTGAAAAGCTGAACATGCCACTGTGAAACACGCATGTTAAAGACAAAAAACCCCGGGAACTTTTTCTTTCTTTTCTGGTCAGGAAGGAAGTAACACCACTGGGCGGGGTCCGTCCCGGGCCGGGCCGGGCCCACTGGGCAGGGAGAGGGGGTACTGCAGGCAGGATAGAGGTGACCTTGCTAACATCTAGCTGCTGTCTACAACTCTTCAGCCCGGGGCCCAGCTGCACCGACTGTGCCCCGGGTCGGTGCCAAGATTTTACTCTCGCGAAAGTTGCCCGCAACCATCAGGCAGGGGGAAGGAGAAGGCCACCCTCCCTCCCCCCCTCCAATCCAGGCGTGCTGCTGTGCTGCTGCTGAGTTCTGGCCTGGCTGATTAGATCTCAGATCTCAGCCTCCCAGTTGCCTCTCCTTGCTGCCATCTAGAGCACTCAGCTCAGCTCGACCGGGGTCAGTTGAAGAGCTTATACATTGTGAAAAATGCATGTATTTAATGATTGGCTTTTCGCAAATATTAAAATGAATATTATATGTGTTGTGTTAGAAAGTAATGCTGTGTTAATTCTCTTAAGTACTGTGTTAAATATAGTTTTAGGTTATAAAAATTGTTAAAATAGAAACTATGCTATGTAGGATACTTTTTTTTAAAAAAGAAAGGACTCGCAGCAAGATAGCAGCCACAGGACACCTAAATCTTTCAGAGAAGAAGAATTTATGGCCCTCTTATCAGAAGAAACAAACTTCTTCCTGCCTCAAAGGCGCTGTTAGGATTTGGAGGAAGAAGTTGACAATGACCAGACAGAATCCTGTATTTGAATGGAATTTATGCATCATGTATGAAGTGTATGAATATGTAACAGGCTACTGCTTTTAAGGGTTAATCCTTTGTTAATGGGAGTCCTTTTTCGGGCTTGGGCTGCCCTGAAAAAGGTACCCAGACATCAGTAACTCTTTGTATTTGTTGTCTCATATTGTCCTAATTCAAATTGTCCAAATTATTATTACTCCAATTGTATGACTATGTTCATAACCATTTTATTACTATTAAACTTTTAAAATTTTAAAAACAAGTGATTGGCATTTTTCACATACATGATGTTAACTCTTTCAGTGCTTCAATCCTCTCTCGAGGATGCAAGCATGTAAAAGAACAGCATAAAGACATTGTCCTGGTTTAGGGCAAATTTGGGAGAGAATCTCCAAAGGGGGCCCCTCCAGAAAGCAAACCCACACGGCCCCTCCCCCCAACCAGTTCGGGAAGAATTCCTCAGAGAGAAGTGGAAAGAACCTGTTTATTTAACAGGCACAGCACCCCCCAGCACACAAAATGAACAATACCGGATGACACCACTCTTTCACCACTCTGAAAAAGATGACAAATTCAGAAAGTCTCTCTTGGGGGTGGTCACTCTGTTATCAGTCCCTCCGGTGCTGGGGCAGCTGCTGCAGGCCACAAGGTGCAGTCTCAGGTCCCAGTCCGGAGCAGGTTCGAGTAGGTCCAAAAAAGGAAATGAGAAACAGTCCAGGAAGAAATTTGGACTGTTTAACTAAACTAGCTAATGAGCAGAAGCAAGAGCAAGCAGAAGCAAAGCAGAAGCAAGAGCAAGAGCAAAAGTGAAAAGCAAAAGCAAAAACAAGCAAAAGCAGCACTATGTACTGCCCCATCTCTGTGTCCCGCCAGCCGTGGAGGAGCAGGCTGATAAAAAACCAAAACAAAACTTTCACTATTCAGAGCCAGTCTTGAAGGCAAAGAACATAATATCCAGCATAAACAGAACACACGAATGGGGATACAAGCATCATAACATCACCTTAGGACAGACATTAAGGTCAATGAAGAAGAAGTTAAGTCCCACATGGGAGGGAGGAGGAGATACCTTGTTTTAGAACTGAAATCTTCTTGTAAGCTATGGAGAAAGGACTCTTTTTCTTTATAATGCATGAAACTATGGGGAGATGAAAGTGTTCAAATTAATATCAAGCAAAAGCCTCCATGCTAAGATAAGCAGATGTTGAAATAGCTGTGATCCCATGAGAAGTTTGAACAGAAACAGTGAGAAGAGTAGTCCTGTGCTTCTAGGAGAAGAAGATTTCTGTTCCCAGAGATGAAGATAATTTTAGAAATAGATAATGAGGACTTCTGCCTTTGAACAGCTCATCTTTAAAACAACACTCCATAAGTCGACATGGCCCATCGACAAGCTGTGGGAAGGCTTGTGGTAATAGAAAAAATTTCACAATGGCAGAGTTCCCCGGGCAGCTGCTATTCATGACGAAATTGAGAGCCACAAGAAAACTGTTTTTTCCTCTTGTGAATAAGTCTCCATGACCTTAACAAGAGGGACTTCTCTCCCTCAGTGAACTGAAGAAAGGCTATTTTAGAAGTGGTAAACTGACTGGAAATCTTGGCTGTAGTTTCTTTACATTGTCAGTGGGAAAGAAAAGGTTGTGGGGGAAGAGAAGTGTTCTGGAGATTTTGTTTTGATTCTTACTATTTTTTTTCCTTCTAGTTACTTTTAATAAAATCTTCTTTATACCCTTTTGAAGTTTTGAGCCTCCTTTGCCTTTCTCCTAACCCTATCTCACAGCAAGAAGTGAGTATATTGGTGACTAGGCAGCACTGAACCCGCCATATTCTTTGGTGCGTTGGCCGAGAAAATTTCAGAATTGGAGAAATCTTAATTTGGCAAACCAAAACCACTACACAAAATTAGTGAATTAGTGTTTCCGCCCGATTTCAAGCTGAAACCGCCACATATTTTTATTACACCGGCGGGCGGCACGGGGGGAGGAGGCGTGAATGTTCCCAAAATGGGTGACTGCACTGCCCAAGGATTTTGGCTTTCTATTTATTTCCCAAAATAATAAATATGCACAACCCCAGCACCTCCTATCCTCGCTTTGTATTAAAATGAGATTATCAGTCTTTCATGCACCCGCAGTTCTTCTCTTGAATTGGGTCAGTGGTCACAGGGATGAAGTCAGGAATGTCTTCAGGTCTCTGTGACCCTCTGGAACGATCCAAGGCCCCCTGCTTCATGATGGATTGACACAGAGTCCAGGTGCTGGGCATTGTTCTGCTGGTTTCAGTATCTTCCTATTGGAATAAGATCCCAGTATTTCCAGGTGGAATGTGCCTGGGCTGTTCTGAGCCTTAGCTTCTTGGCCGGAGGTAACTGCTGTGGTATTTTACACAGAGACACCTCTGGCCGGCTGGGAATCGCAGCTAGGCACTAGAAACCAAGCCCGGGCTTGTAGAAGGCTCAGTTTTTACCTCTGGTGAAGGTCCTTAGGCGAGGGGAAGAGAAAGGAGACGGATTCTGCCGAAGGGTTAATATCCAGAGTTTATTCCATGGTCACAGACGTCTGAATCTTAGGTAACAGCTCCAACAGAATAGCGAGCACATGGCCTGAGTGACTTTTTAAGCTCAGGGACAGGGGGAGGGGAAGGGACAGATGAGCATCAACCAGGTGGGAGGAGGAGGGTCTCAGGGGACAAGGGACATCTAGACAGGCCAATGACCCCCAGGCCTGTATTGCATCCTTTGAACTTGACCAACCACACTGATGCCTTGCTGGAATGTTAAGCCTGATTGACAGAACTCACTCAGCAAGGGGGCGAGGGGGAAGGGAGAGAGGTATTGCCACACCTGGGAAGGGGTTGGGAAGTTTAAAACAGGAAATTGCAACACACTGCAACATCTTCCTATAATGGTTCACTTGCTCCACTTCCTTGTATAAATGAGCTCCTAACATAACAATTAGCTTTAGCTTAAGCATCTAATAATCATTAACCTATTATTGGTGTATCTAACTTCAATATGAATTGGTTCTATCCTTCAGCTAAAATCTTAACCCTTTAAAATAATTATCCAGATCAACCTACAATTTGTGCCTCTACAGAAGCTATAATAGCTTTATTAACCATCTCTCAGTTTGATCAAGGAATGTGTCCATCATAGATTTCAAATCACTTCAGTCAGGGTTCTGTGTCTTAATAGCCCTTGCAACCAAATTGGCTACTCTATCTGGATTTTCTTTATATTTTTCAACAGGGGTCTTCCACTGATCAACTCTGTAAGATAGTATGGGACTTTTATATATATAGGCTCCTGGTTACCGACTGCCTGTCTCAAAGGGGCTTGTAAAACTGGTTCTTCACTTTAAGATGTGGTACGACTGGCTATAGGGCTTTGCTCTCTTATGGCCCTTCGTGCTATTCTTCTCCTTGTCCGTCTGATCAAAACAGCTGTTCTCCCATCCTCCTCTCCAGAGGAGCTACCTGAATTAATACTACTGTCCGTTTCCGCTGGACAGGACCTGCTACGCCATGAAAACCAGTCAGCCTCAGCTGGTCTGGCTCGGCCAGGTGAGACGTCATCTCCTGAGCCTGAGCCTGTTCCCAAGCGAACGGTGTTGTCATAGAAACTCGAGCACACATTGTTACCTCTGAGAGTGGCAGAGGTGTCGTCCCCTTGGTGGTAGGTCCCCTCTCCGCCCTCTCGATCGGAAGCTCTGCCCTCCAGCTTCACCTCTAGAGGCAGTGCCGTTGGCTGCATAGGATGGCTGTGTCCCCCCCCCCCCCCCCCAGCTCCTCCCGACTCGGGAAGAATCGGCGGAGAAGGGGGAAGGGGAAAAGGGTAGAACGCCCAGAAGACCGCATGCACGTCCGCTTCCGCCGGCGCCATTTCTGGGCGCAGGAGTTGCCCTTCCGCCTCCCTCGCAACCCTAGAGGCACCTCGGAGACGTGGGGAAGGAGGGGAAGGGGGAAGAGGCAGCCAGAGCGAAGCCGGTGGATCCGCTTTCGCTAGCACCGCCGTCTTCCGAGAGGGGGGCAGTGGCCCATAAAAATCCCTCTTTCATTCCCCCTCCTCTTTTATCGGCGGGGGTATCGCTAAAGCTGCACTCTTGCCCCCGGCTGCCTCTGACGGCGGTGGCGGCGGGGGTGGGGCTGGAACCGCAGGCATCCCCGCCCTCGGAGCAGGAGCCACCAAATCTGTTTCCACCTCCTCCCCGCACCCCCACACACAGTGGGCTGAGAGCGAGCTCTTTCTTTTCATCCTTTTCCCCCCTCTTTCTTAAAAGCATCACATGATGTTCTTTCTTAGGTCCTAGCAGTTTTTCCTTACGTGATAAAAGCATAAAAAGCCTAGCATACTCTAATTCTCTGAAATACTGGTCTTGGCATATGTGAGACATCAAATTTGATATTAATTCCTTATCTAAACTGCCAAACTCAGGCCACATCTCATTGTTGTCTAATTCATAAGTTGGCCAAATTACTTCTGAGCGTCTGATTGCTATAGATAGATAATGAGATGATTGGGTTAGTGTTATAAATGATCAAATCAAGAGCCAAACTTATAAGAAAATTTAGCAAAGATTTATTAATTTGTCTGCGAGACCAAATTTCGGTCATCACAAACCACCACAGCCAAAGAGTCAGCGTCGAGCCCGGGTTCGGCGCTGGGTGAATCTGGATCTGACCTCCAAAATGTCAGTCTCCCCCTCAGTTCACAAATGCTGCTTTGCGCAGCGAGTTCTTATACAGTTTATTCTGCCCGAGGCAGAGATGACCGAATGTTCTTTGTGTCTCTTCACTTGCATCGCCATTGCTTTACATGTGCAGAGGTGGACAAAGGCTCAGTCCAGGTGTCTCGATCTTATCAGTCGACTTCTTCACATGTATCAGGGTGGCGCAGTGGTGGAGGCAATAATCACTCTTGAGTGGTCCCGGCAATCCAGGGAAACCAGCGATTATCGACCTGGAAACTTCTATTCTTACGTTAAAAACCCCAATGTTATCTCAACGAAGTCCAGGAACCAAATGTATATGAATAAGACACTGCTCCCAGCCAGGATGGTCAAAAGACATAGTTTTGATCTTACAATATTTTATACATTAATAGCATGAATTATCTCTACCATATACTACAATCCCTCCCCATTTATATCACCAATTTAATTCATGCTCTCAAATTGCTAAATTTTTCATTTTCTACTTCTACCCGCCACCATTAAAGGTCTTCCACAAACAGAGTACCCCTTTACACTATTCGGTACTCCCTTTGTGGAACACCCTGATATCCCATATTATTCACATTCGCTTTTGCTTGTTTCTCGAACTTTGCCAATACTTCGGCAGCGTTGCTGGCATACTTCCTTTCTCCCAATCTCATGATTTTAGATGTGTTGCCTCCAGAAGCTCCCTCCGGATCCATGGGAATTATGTGCATTCCCTGGACCACGGAGTGGCTCAGTCTAATAACACACAGAATTAGACAAGGCAGGAATAGGATTCCAGCTACTGAACAGAGCACTGAAAACATCACTTTGTTCCACCAGGCCCCATCAAACAATTTGTCCCACCATGAGGATTGTAAAATCGAGTTCCATTTTTGAACAGGGACATGGGCCATGTTTTTGATCTCGGCCGCCAAACCTCTTATGGTTTCCCCATAATCATTGATCTCAATACAGCATTCTGATTCATTGAACTTTCCACACACTCCCCCTTCTTCAGCCAGCAAATAGTCTAAAGCTATTCGATTTTGGTACACAAATGCCCGTACCTGGGTGTGCTGCCAACTAAGTAAATCCAGGGCCTCGGAGGTATGATTCGATACAATTTCCACTACTGCCTGCAGCCGAATCAGTCTGTTCAGTAGATAAATCGGAGTCCTATACTCGTAGCTTCCATCCTGGGCCCACGTGGCTGGTCCATAATAATCAACTATTCTTGCCACTGGCCACTCTTCCTCCCCCCGGGTTTGTTTACCACTTATCACTGGTATTATCTTTTTCAGGCTTCTTCTCTCCCTTCTCAGGGTCTTGTATAATGGAGCCCCTAACAGGTTACTTTTTGTTCGCGGGAGAGTGAAGAACACTGGCCAGATCATGCCTAAGGTGCATGATCCCTTCCACCTTGGGAGTAACTCACTGTATGCCTTCTTTCCACAGATCAAATAAATTCCATCTGGGGCTTTCCATTTGATATTTATTTTCCCTGGGTCTCCCCAGTATTCCCTCATGCCCTCCAAGGATTGGAAAGGGTTGGGTCCTGGATTTTTGACCCAACACAGTCCCAGTCTTTTGTTCCATTCACAATTTGTTTCTTTCCTCTGGCTCCAGTACCCTGAAGGGGGTTCTGGCTGCCAGACCTTACTTTTTGTGTCTGAGTTCACCGTCAGGGTAGATACACAAGGAAGGAGTATATCCCACTGTCTCAGCGTACTCCCTTCCTTCTCGACTGATACAGATAGTTCCAATCACCCTCCGGTCCAAAATCCACCCCTCAGGTCTCTGTGCCAATTTTGAGACCCTCAGATTGTCCCATTTCAAAAGCTTTTCTGGAGGCAAACCTTCCCCTTTCGAAGGCCATTTTTCTGCAGACTTCAGCCCCCCACAAATCCAACAATTTGACAATCCTAATTCAGTTGCAATCTCTTGCATCAAGTCAATGAACAGGTTCCTGTCTGGGGAAGGTAGTTCCCCACCAGCATATTGTTTTTCCAGCATTTCATATTGTTCTCCCAGTGTTTTCAATCTTTCCTGTTCAACTCTTTTCTTCCTCAGTTCTGACTCCCTTTGCCTCAGTTCCTGAGTTATCTCTCTCATTCTCCCCTCAGGATCCTCATAATTTTTATTTCTAGTGAAACAGACAACCCGATCATATTGCAGGCCCACTCTGTCGTCATTTGCCTGTGCCAAGTCCAATATGAGTGGGTCTTTGTTTAAAGTAAATTTGCTGTCAAATTTAGCATTTCTCGCCATCCAATGCATTTTCCCATTCATCATGCATATCCCCAGCCTCGCATTGTCGTAGCACAATGGATTCACCTGGTGATACACAACAAAGATTGATTCTGTCTTTCCCCCAACCCCACATGGTTCAGTTGCATCGGTTACAAATGGGGATTGACATTGTTTCCACACTTCGTTATCTCATTTGATGTTTGTGCTCATCTGACTGCTCGTTCCTTAGCCCTGCCTCAGGATTGATGCACCAAATCTGTTTCCAATTCACACAATTTCACCCTTGTGCCATTCTTCCAACAGTACCCTCCAGGTTCCCTGAGACATTCCTCTAGGGCTTGGTATGCTGAGGGTCTCCCATCCCCTACAACTGGGACCACCTGAGTGCAATTTCTACACTCATCTGTGGAGCTCTCGTTTCCGCCTCTCCTTGGGACCTCAGTGTGCAGACTCTGTGTCCCGCACATGGCTAGGTTCAGGCCAATCAAGATTCCCACCAGATGTACTCCTCTGCCTTTGCCTCTGCCCCCTGGGGTGCCACCAGAGGCAAGGAAGACCATCTTCGCAGCAGCAGGAGTATTCTTCAGGGAACACGTTCTCTGACCTAGCCGCATACCTCCTTTTAAAAGCACCCCACCACGAAACCCTGATGGCATCAGAACTGCACGGTACTCTGATGGATTTCCGGCACTCCACATCCAAAATTTCTGCTTGTGATCTAAGCTTCCCACGCACCCCATTTTGAAAAATGTGAAACCACTCCTGTGAGTCCAATTCAATGATTCCCAAATTGGTGGCTAAGGTTAGGATACGGTCAGTCAGCTCAAGCTCTTCCTCCAAACACTGAGTACACAGCCCCTTTGGCCACTGTCCCCTTCTACAGTGAATAGCAAAACCCCCTCGACAATATTCACACTTAAAGTGTACAAACGAATAGCATATACAATCAGACAGTATACAACTTATCCACTCGGCGTCGGTCATTTACAAGGACGTTGGAGTCTGAGCTTCAAGTCGCCTGGGGAAGAAGTGACCCTCCACTCGGGCACTTTCTCCTGCTGTTCGACTTTCTTCACCCTAGACGCATGTCCAGCCTTTCTCCGCTGTCCGAATGGCGGTGTCTGTTGTCAGGAGCACAAGAATGGGACCTTCCCAGTGAGGAGAGAGGGGTACCTCCTTCCACACTTTCACATGCACTCTGTCACCCAGTTGGATTTTGTGAATAGCGAATCCCAGAGGAGCACTCTGGGCCACTATCCCATGTTTTCTGAGTTCCTGCAAATTCTTGTTGATTGCAACCAGATAGGGTTGAATCTGACCATCCTCAATCCTGGGATGTCCCACCTGCATTCCATGTCTATATGGCATCCCATATAACATTTCAAATGGTGAGAGCCCCGTCTCTGAATGAGGGATGATTCGGATATTAAGCAGTGCCAAAGGCAGCCATTTCAACCAGGACATCTGTGTTTCTAAAATTAATTTAGATAACTGCACCTTCAAAGTCTGATTCATTCTTTCCACTTGTCCTGAACTCTGGGGATGCCACGTCTCCGTTCTTGGCCTGTTGTCTCTGCCTGGTTAGGCTTAGGATGGCCTTGAGGCAGCCTGCGCTCCAAAGGACGAAAGCACTCTTCAGATTTTTTGGTCTTCAATATTGTTTATTAATTCTTATCTACAAAGTTGTCTGCCAGCCTGACAGAGGTCTGCCCAGCAAGACAGCCATGGGCACACTGACCTCCCTCTGGGCGGTTGTCTATTTTTATACTAAAAACTACGTATAAGATATTTACCTTTACCTTCCAATACCTTTTACTTTTATTAACAAGTGCAGATTTACTGTGAACCAATCCCAAAGTGCCAACATCACCACAGAAAATGGATGACAAGAAGAAGAAAGAAGGACAAGACACACCCTGATCCCTCCATCTTCTCTCCATAACCCCCCTGTACCAAAATCTTAAAATCTGTATTTCTACCCTGTAAATACTTAATTCTTACACCATTTATCCCCAAGTGATTCTCTTGTCCTCAAACAGGAAGCACATCCCTTTCAGGGTCAAAATCCAACCACCAGGCACTTCTGGCAACATTCCAGGATTTCTGAGCCCCCCCCCCCCCCCCCCAAGGGTTACCTCGGCAACTCTGGACATCAGGAGTGATGTGCTGAGTTCCCACAGCCACGGAGTGTGGTATTCCCATTGGATGCCTAGTGCATCAGCCATCTGCTTAATAACCTTCGATGTGAAATGAGTCCCTTGATCTGAATCAATGCAATTCACTACCCCATAACGGGGTACAATTTCTTCCAGTAATTTTCTTGTCACTGTCTGAGCTGTTGCCTGTGAGCCGGGAAAGGCCTGCCACCCAATGAGTCAATTTGTCCACAATTACAAGCACAAATTTGAACCTCCCCACTTTTGGCAACTCTGTGAAATCAACTTGAATTCTTTCAAATGGTTGGTACGCAACGGGGCAACTCCCCAGGGCAGCCTGTTTTGCTCTTGATTTGTTAACTTTCTGACAAATCAGGCACCCTTGTACCTCATTTGGCCAATTCGTAAATTCCCTTGCACCCGAAAAATTTCAAAAATTGTTCTGCCAGGGCTTGTGCCTCCCAATGTGTTCGCTGGTGCAATTTACGCAAAATCCTTCTGGTAAAACCTCTGGAAACTAATTCTCTCCCATCAGGTAATCTCCACTTATCTTCTTTCAATTTTCCCCCGATCTTCTCATAACATTGGATCTCCTTTTGGGAGGGCTGAGGAGGATCGTCAGGGACCTCAGCCCCTTCGATCTCTGGGGTACTCACTGTCATCAACGCCGTGGTTTTGGCCTCCTGGTATGCCAAGTTGTTCCCCCTGGTCCGGAACTGAATTCCTGCCTGGTGTCCTTTCACATGGTCCACTGCAATTTCCTCCGGCCCCCTTAGAGCTTCTAAGATTTGCCGGATTAATTCTCCATGCATCAGTCCCTTTCCCCTCATGTTGATCAGTCCTCTTTCCTCCCAAATTTTCCCAAAAGTGTGAACCCCCCCAAAGGCATATCTAGAATCTGTAAAAATCGTTCCTTTTTTCCCTTTCAGCCCCTTCAATGCCCTCAAAACTGTGTACAGTTTGCATGCTTGTGCCGACCAACTCGTGCTCAGGGGACTCGCTTCAATCACCTTTCCTGTTCTTCCATCCACGACTGCGTATCCTGATTTCCTTTTTCCCTTGACTGCTCTGCTCGATCCATCCACAAACCACTTTTCTCCCTCGTCCAGCTCCTCCTCCTCTAAATCCTCCCTGATTTTGGTTTGCAATTCAACCACCTCCACGCAATCGTGAATCAATTCCTCTGAATGAAGCTTCCCCAAACAGGAACTGCGCAGGGTTCTGCGATGTCGTTGTTCTCAGTTCCAAGTCCTGCGAGTGAATCAAAATGGCCTCATACTTTAACAACCTTGCATCAGTGAGCCATTTGTCCCCTTTCTGCTGTAGTACACCCTGCATGTTGTGCGGTGCGAATACTACCAGAGGTGTGCTGAAGGTTACCTTCTTGGCTTCCTCCACCAGCAATGCCATGGCTACAATCGCCTGCAAGCAGGTGGGCCAGCCCCTGCTGACCAGGTCCAAAAGCTAGGACATGTAACCCACCGGTTTCCTGACCCCCACCCAGTCCTGCGTCAACACCCCGTGTGCCGTGTTACTGCTCACATCCACAAACAACTGAAAGGGTTTTTTCACATCAGGGAGACTCAGCACTGGTGCTGCTGTGAGTACCTCCTTGACTCCCCTGAATTCTTCTTTGTCTGTCTTTGTCCACTTGATCCAGTCTGTGGTGAATTTCTCATATAGAAACTTCACCTTTTCGCTGTACCCTTCAATCCACTGCCAGCAATATCCCAACAACCCCAAAAGCTGCCTGACCTCCCTTTTTGTCTGTGGGGGTGGTAAGGCAATAATCCCTGCCACCCTCTCTGAGTCCAGTTTCTTTTTGCCCTTGGTTAACCAATGTCCCAAGTACCTGACCTCGGGCTCTGTAAATTGCAACTTCGACTTTGAAACTTTCAATCCCTTTTCCCCCAAAAAGTTCAAAAGCTCGATTGTGCTCGTCCTTACAGCCTCCTCCCTTGGACCTGCAACCAACAAATCATCTACTTACTGTAGCAATTTTGTCCCTTCAGTCGGTACAAAGTGACTTAAAACCTGTTCAAGTGCCTGTCGAAATAAATTTGGAGAGTCCACGAAGCCCTGAGGCAACAAAGTCCACCTGAGATGCTGCTTTCTGTTCTTCTGTGGGGAACAAAGTCTTAGTTCTCTGATTCACAGCCCTTAAGTCCTGCACCAGCCTGAAGCTGCCATCTGGTTTCCTCACTACCAGAATTGGGGTGTTGTGTCTGGACATGCATGGCTCCAGTGTGCCTTTCTTTATTAATTCATCAATCACTGGCTTCAAACCTCTTCTCCCTTCCATGGAGATGGAATATTGTTTGACCCATATTGGGTCTTCTGGTCTCTCAATCTCGACTCGAATCGGCTCTATGTCCAGCCTCCCGGCCTCCCCCTGAACATACCACACCCTCGGGTCTATCTTTTCCTTGTCTTGGACGGTGAGTTTGTAAATTCTCACCTTGAGTGGGGATTTTTCCACTGCCAATCCAATTTCCAGAGCAACCATCATGTCTCGTCCCAGCAAATTGAAATCAGCATCCCGTATCAGTAATATATTTCCTGTGCGCTTTTTGTTTTCCATTTCTATTTCTACATCTCCTATGACTGGAACCTCAAAAGGTTCCCCTTTTGCTCCAGTTACCATCATGGAGTCGTTGCTCAGAGAGCACCCCTTCAGTATTTGTTGCACTGTTGTCCGTTCCGCCCCCGAGTCTACCATAAACCACATCTCTTCCCTGTGGGGTCCCAATTTTAATTTTATCAAGGGCTCCCTCGGTGTTTCGGACTCCAAACTGAAGAGCCCCTGACACCCCTAATCTTCCTGAAATATTGCCTGGTCCTTGGCTTCGCTGAGACAATTCCTTCGAATGTGTCCCTTTTGTTTGCAGTAAAAGCACTCAAAATCCCGCCTTTGCTCGCTTGAACCCTTTCCCTGTGAAGAACCCTGTTTCTTCGCCAGCGCCTTTTTCGCCGTGTCCTTACCTTGCTCCTGCTTTTGTGCTTCCCTTACTGCAGCCACCAAAACCTTGGCTTGGATCTTCTGTTTCTCCTCATCCCCTCTCATGTAGACTTTCTGGGCTTCCCAAAGCAGTTCCTGCAACCCCTGTTTTTGCCACCCATCTATCTTTTCTAGCTTTTTCCAAATATCTTCCCAAGATTTCACCACAAACTGCGTTTTCAACAACGCCATCCCAGCTGGAGAGTTGGGATCTGTTCCTGAATACATTCTCAGACCTTGTGGAGTCTCTCCAGCCATTCCGTGGGGGTCTCATCTTCCCCCTGGCACTTTCGGAGTACCTTGCTCATGTTTTGTCCCTTTGGTACCGCCTCCCAGATACCCTGAATGACCATATTTCTCAAATTTATCATTTTCTGCCTTCCCTCCTGCATCTGGGCTTCCCACAGACGGTTTCTGATTTGGCCAACTTTCTCCCCTGGCCCCCCCGTTAGGGTTTCTCTTTTCCCAATCTTTGATTGCCGCTTGCCTGATCATGTCTCTTTCCTCTTTGTTAAACAGCGATCTTAGGATCACTTGGAGATCCTCATAGGTGTAGATGCTGGTTCCCAAAAACTCATCCAACCTCTCCACCACCCCCAAAGGATCATCCATCAATTTTTCCATTTCCTTTTTGAACGCCCTCACGTCACTCATGTCGATCGGGGTGTGTACGAACCCAATCACCCCCGGAGCCGTCGGTACTTTCCGTAAAGGGAAGATGCTGGGTTTCTCCTCCTCATCCCCACTGTCCCCTGTGGTCACCCTCATTGTCCATCGCCTTGTCCGATGGGCCAGGGGAGAGATGTCCCGAGACATGGTTACCTGTCTCTCCTCGGTTTTAAGAGAAACCTGCGGCAGCGGCTGTGCCGCTTCCACTTGGCCATGTGGGAAAGTGGATGCCACTGCCTGCTCTGGCGGAGGCAGTGGTGCCGTCGCCTGAGCCTGATGAACCCTCGCCTCGGGAGGCATCTCAGGCACTGCTTGTGCCTGCACAGGTTTGGGTTGTTGCGGAGATACAAGGTAAGGGGGTGGAAGATTTTCCAACGGCTCCCATTCCTTTCCTGCTTTTGCCGCGTGCCGGAGAGCTTGTATCTGGTATAGACCTGTACAAGCGTGTCTCCATATTTTGGCATATTCAATTTCCTCAGGATCCCGCAGGCGGTGATCGAACACGTGGTCGTACAAAGACTCGCAAGTCCAAGCTTCAAATGTGCCGAAAATCGGCCAAACCATGTATTTTCTGATGTCCCTCCCTCACCATTTTTCCATGCAAAAATGGACCATTTTCTCCTTGGACTTCCCCACCCTCCTCAGGCTTTCGTCCCAATGTTCTAACATCCATCCCAGAGGACTATCTCTTGGGATTTCTGGTAAAACTTTCCCAGGACCCTGGGGAGGTTTTTCCTGGGTTTTTCTCTGGAGTCTGCTCTTTCCCAACCCCATTTTCTCAAGGATTTCTGTGATTTTTCTTACCTTCTCTCCTTTCGTCCGTCACGAGTCCCATTTCTTTGTCCGCTGTCGGTCTCTCTTGTCACAGACATCTTTTGTGAAAAATCCTTTCGTGGGATTTTTCTCCCTTCTGAGAAGCTGTGGCCTCAGCAACAAAATGTAAACAATGGTTATCTGCTGCTGTGGAATGCAACAGGTGGATCTGTGATTGGTCTCCTGTGGATGTTTGGATTTACTGACCACTCACGGCAGAGCTGCTCTTGCTCTCTGCCCAGACACAGACCTTTGTTATTCATTCTATTCTATTCTTAGCTTAGCTAGCCTTCTGAGAACTTTTCCTTCTATTCCTTTTAGTATAGTCATAATGTAGTATATATATAATAAAATGAAGCCATTTATTACAATGAACAGTAGTTTCTGAGAAAGAAAAGAATTAAAGGACCTGAGGAATAAAAGAATTAAAATACACTCTATCAAGGGAAACACAGAAGTTAATAAATAACCTAAAATACATTGTTTGGGAAAACTTTGATTAGATAAGTTAATAAATAATCTAAAATACACTCACAAAAGAAACTTTGGAGTTAGAATATTTGAAGAAGCGAAAGTAGAAGCCAAAAAGTTAAGGTGACCTGCCAAGCCGTCAGAATCAAGCCAAGTGCAACAGTGATTTCTGCCAAGTCATGGAAAAACACGCCAAGGATGACAGGAAGATGCCCAAATTAGGAGAAGCTTAAAATTTAACTAAGGAAGACCAAGAGTTCTTGGAAAACCCCGCCTATACTCCTGCCTGCTTATTAATATGCATATAATAAATGATGTAATCCTTGTTCAAAAATTTTATAAAAACCTGCTTTTGCTGTACCTGATTTAGAAATCCACTTGGTGATTTCTCCAACGCGTTGTCAATAAATACCTCCTGCCTATAGACCTCAAATCTAGTCTCTGGGCAGCTTATTATCGCCTTTTGGGGCAAAATTTGGCATCATTTTTGGCGACCGCGGCAGGACAGAAAGGGTCCTCCCGAGCCTTGGCTCGGGGGGAACCGGGATCTCTTCGGGGCCCTTGACGGAATTTTATCAGAAGGGATCCCCATCCCCCAGCCAACGCGCACCGGTGGACAAGAACTTTCTGCATCTCCTGCTCCAAATTAAGAGGTATTTATCTTTGCTTAAGGGTTTTATGGTAAAGCGCTTTATTGGGAAACGAGGGTCAGACGTGACCGCTCGAAGGGAAGCCGGGGGACGCCCTGGTAAAGAATCCCAGTTGTGTTAGAGGTACGGTAATAGTAACGCAGGTTAGAGTCCTGCTGTGAGGAATATTTGTTTTTCGTAACGCAGGTTAGAGTCCTGCTGAAAGGAGTATTTGTTTTTCGTTTATCTTGGTATCTTTGGTTTGTTCTTATTATGTGGGAAACCGTTTTAACATTGTGTTTAATGTTATAATACTGTGAATTAAGGGTCAAGAACTGAAATTGTTCTCTGAGACCGGAAGAGAGGTCGGTCAGTTCGTGGTATTTTTGTGTCTGCTCTATGTGTCTGTTGCAAAATCTTACAGGAGGCGTCTTGTCACTCTTCATGTAATAGACGCACGTCTCAATCCCGGGAAGAAATTTGTCACCCCCTGCAATTGTTACGGTGCTTTGCGATTGCATGAATCTGGCAAACCGGTATCTCACGGTCTGTAGGCGACCTCTCGTGACCCTACCTGGTAAACAATCCGTTCTGATATAGACCATAAGGTAGGAACTATTTTATAAAGGTGTGTGGGTGAGAGTGAATGAGACGCAGCATCGCTGCGAAGCGAGAGGGAGTCCCACTCCGCATTTCCTGTTCTTCGCGAGAAGCCAGGTCGGAAACGGACAAAGCGATTGGAAATTGTGTGTATGAAGTGTTAAAATCAATTGGCATACAGTATTTGCGAGAAAGAGACTGTTCCGGTTAAACAGAAAACGCAGACACAGGAAATAGCAATGGAAGGTCAACAGAGTAAGGACGTAAATATGAAAACCCCCTTAGGATGTATCCTAAAGCACTGGAAGGACTTGGGAGGGATTCCGGGGGGAAACATAAGTAAAAAGACGCTCCTTAAATATTGCACACAGTGGTGGCCATTGTATAAGTTAGATGACAATGAGAAATGGCCACCGGAGGGAACAACTAATTATAACACTATTTTACAACTGATGCTTTTCCTCCGTTGACTTAATAAATGGGATGAAGTGATGTATGCTGACATGTTCTTTACCCTAAGAAATAAACCAGAGTGGCAAAAAGAATGCGGGGTAAATGTAGCACCTCAGGACCCCCTAGTACTAGCTCTAGAAAAAGATAAGAAAGGTTCAAAGCCTAAAGAACGTTGCTGTGATGCATGTAGCATTGGGGAACAATGTCTTAAGTTAACAAGAAGGGATAGTGGAAAGGAGAGTGAAATAAGCCTGTGGGAATACCATCCATTCGCCCCAGGACGGGAAGGGCCCCCTTCCCAGGCCAAAGGAGGAACAAGGGGATCCTAGCCCATTAAAGGAACTGGAACGATGGTGGAAATCTAAGTTTGGGCACAGCCCTCAGAAGCTAGACAACAGTTGGGGAGAAGGTAGCCCATCAAAATCGGGGATTGAAAAGAGGGAAAGCAGCCCGCAGGGACCAGATAGTCCACAGGGGTCAGGGCACTACAGGGATGCTGACAGCCCACCTAGACTAGAAGTTGAGAGGGAAGAAGCCAGTCCACATGGAGCTGAGAGCCGAGGGGAGACACGCAGCCTGCCCGAAATAAGTCCATGTAGGGCTAGTAGCACACCTAAGAATGGAAGTTTAAGGAAATCAGGTACCTGTAGAATGGAAACTAGCACACCGAGGACTAGAGACAAAAGTAGCTCACTGGGAGGCGATGTCTCTGAGTTGAAATATAGTGAGAAGAATGACAATGAGGCATGCGAAAGAGAGGCAGAGAACAACTCACAGAAGCTGAATATAGTAATCCAGATAGAGGGTAAGAGAGACGGAAGGGGAACGGAAGATGAGGAGGACAGTAGCCCGGAACAGGACAGGCGCCGGCAGATGCGGGAAGAAAGGCGACAGATGCAGAGCGAGAGGCGGTTGGACTGTGTAAACCATGCTAGGGGAGTAGTAGGAAAAGAGTTGACAGAAATTGAAAGTGAAGATGAAGAACAGGGAAAGGGAAAGAGAAAAGAGAAGAGAAAGAATAGGGAAGACACTGAGGCACAGGAAGAAGATCCCGGGGAGGCAATCAGTCACTCGTATTATACCAGATCTGTGGCACGGAGGGAAGCAAAGCAAAGAGAGGAAGGTAATCATACGATAGCTCCTCTCCGACAAATTATGCCAATGGTAGGGGAAAGGACTAGGGTAAAGGTGCCGTTCTCCACGAGTGACTTGTACAATTGGAGGGATGAGGCAAGGAACTTCAGGAGGAATCCAGAGGGAGTAGCGAAGAGGTTTGAATTAATGGCGAAGAACTTAGATATTGATTGGGAAGACATAGAGGTGATGCTTTCAGAATTGACAGATACCAAAAGGGAACTCGTATTGGAAACAGGAAAACGACATGCTCAAGTATTATCAGGGAGACTAGAAGATAATTTCCCCAGCAGTAAACCAGAATGGGACCCGGGCAATGAAGAGCACTATCGGCGGCTGGTGCAGTATAGAAAACTGATAGCGATGGGCTTGCGTAATGCGATCCCTAAGGCTATCAATTGGTCGATGCTATATGACATCAGGCAGGGAAAGGATGAGACCCCATCAGAGTTTTTGGATAGACTTAGGGCAGCCGTGAGACAGTATACACCCCTGGACCCAGCAACGGAAGAAGGGAAACAACACCTGTTAGGATTAATGATGGGGCAGAGTAATCCAGACATCAGGAAGAAATTACAAAAGCTTGAGCATCCAGCAAATAAAAACCTGGAGGCATTGCTGAATGAGGCATGGAAGGTGTATAATAATAGGGAAATAGAGGAAAAGAAAAAGGAAGATAAGAGGCTAGCTCGAATAGTGGCTGTAGCAGTAGGAGCTCAAAATACAAACCATTTGGGACCTAACACCAGGGGTAGGGGTAGAGGCTACCCAGTGAGAGGGGGAGGGAGGTTCCAACCCCACCCAGTTAGAATAGGGCCAAACCAGTGTGCCTATTGCTTCCAAACGGGACACTGGAAACATGAGTGCCCTCAATTAAGAGAAAGATCAATGGACACTACTACTATCGCACATCAGGGCAGTGAATGAGGGGGACCGGTGGGCCGTACCCTAGCAGACCCACTGGTTAAAATGGAGCTAGGGGAAGGTAAAAAGGAATTGGATTTTTTGATTGATACAGGAGCAACATTTTCGGTTTTAAATCAGGAATTGGTACCTAAGAGTGATGAATTTGTACAAGTTGTGGGAGCAACAGGCCAACCAGAAAAAGCTTACTTTTTGAAACCCATTAAATACAAAATTGGGAAACAAATGGGAATTCACCAGTTTTTGTATTTGCCAAATTCACCAAAGCCTCTACTAGGAAGAGACTTACTGGAGAACTTGGGAGCCATAATAAAATTCAACAAAGACAAATTGGAATTTCAAGTAAGTGAAGAGCAACTGATTACAGCCTTAAGCCTAACAATCAGTTGTATAGAACCGAAGCCTGAAGGCCACAATATTGAGCGTATCCTGAGTGAAACATATCCATTAGTATGGGCTACCGATATACCTGGGAGATCGAAACAAGCAACACCTATCATTATTGAACTTATACCTGGAGCGAGGCCGGTAGTTAGGAAACAATACCCACTGAGGTTAGAAGATAGAAAGGGAATTGAGCCCATAATCAAAAGGTTTTTAGAATTAGGTTTATTGATAGAATGTGAATCAGATTTTAACACCCCAATTCTGCCAGTAAAGAAACCTAATGGAGCTTATAGATTAGTCCAAGACCTGAGGGCAGTAAATGAGATAACAAAGACGCTACATCCGGTAGTTGCTAACCCTTACACACTCTTAACTAAATTAAAAGATAATTTGACATGGTTCACAGTGTTAGATTTAAAAGACGCATTCTTCTGCCTTCCTTTAGCTCCGGAGAGCCAAAAGATCTTTGCGTTTGAATGGGAATCTATAGATAGGGGAAGAAAAACCCAACTTACCTGGACAGTATTGCCCCAAGGATGGAGCAATTCCCCCACGATTTTTGGGAACCAGTTAGCCAAAGAATTAGAACAGTGGGAAAGGCCGCTGGGAGATGGTACTCTTTTGCAATACGTAGACGACCTCCTAATAGCAACAGAAACAGAAGAAGAATGCATTGAATGGACTATTTCCCTGTTAAACTTTCTGGGTTTAAGTGGATATCGAGTTTCTCAACAGAAAGCACATCTGGTGCAAGAAGAAGTGGTGTATCTGGGATATGAAGTTTCCAGAGGGCAGCGATCCCTGGGAGCAGCCAGGAAAGAAGCCATCTGCCAAATGCCTAGACCAGAGACGGTGAGAGATTTGCGCGCTTTCCTGGGGATGACCGGTTGGTGTCGGCTATGGATCTATCAATACGGAATACTCGCCAAACCACTCTATGATTTACTGAAGGAAAGTAAGGGTATTCTAGTTTGGACCCCCGAGGCAAAGGGAGCCTATAAGAGACTGAAACAGGAACTCATGAGAGCACCAGCCTTGGGTCTCCCAGACGTGACAAAACCATTCTGGCTGTTTTCTCATGAGCGACAAGGAATGGCCCTAGGAGTCCTAGCACAACAGTTAGGACCACATAAAAGGGCTGTGGCCTACTTCTCCAAACAGTTGGATGAAGTGAGTAAAGGATGGCCTGGCTGCCTGAGAGCAGTGGCCGCAGTGATAATCAACATTGAAGAGGCCAGAAAGCTCACGCTGGGCCAGAAAATGACTGTGTTAGTGGCTCACACTGTGTCTGCTGTGTTAGAGCAGAAAGGGAATCACTGGCTGTCACCTTCCAGATTCCTAAAGTATCAAGCTATCTTGGCTGAGTCAGATGATGTTACTATTCAGGTAACTAACGTTGTGAACCCAGCTTCATTCCTAGAAGGAAAGACCTCAGCAGAACCCATCGAGCACGATTGCCTGGAAACAATCGAAGCCGTTTACTCCAGTCGCCCGGATCTCAAAGAAGAGCCATTCAAAGATGCAGACGATTGGTTCTCGGATGGTAGCAGCTTCGTAAAACAAGGAATAAGAATGGCTGGTTATGCAGTAACTACCACAGAAAAGGTAATCGAGTCAAACCCTTTGCCTGCAGGGACCTCAGCCCAGAAGGCAGAATTGATAGCTCTGACTCGAGCCCTGGAATTGGCAGCGAACATGCGAATAAATATTTGGACAGACTCTAAGTATGCCTTCTCCGTTGTTCACGCTCATGGAGCCATCTGGAAAGAAAGAGGACTGTTGACTACTCAAGGGAAAACAGTCAAACATGCAGAGGAGATTCTACGATTGCTAGAAGCAGTCCAACTCCCAGCACAAGTGGCCATAATGCATTGTAAAGGACATCTAAAAGGTAACACTATTCCAGAAGTTGGGAATAGAAAGGCAGATGCAGAAGCTAAATTAGCTGCTGCAAGGACCGGAAAGGTAAATATAACAGCTCTGATACCAGGAGAGCTGGATGTAAACCTCCAACCAAACTATCAGGAATCAGATCATAGATGGATTCAAAGGAATAAAGGTAAACTGTTAGACAGTGGATGGGGACAATTAGAGACAGGACAGTTGGTAATACCAGGGAACCTAATGTGGCAGATTGTAAAGACGGAGCATGAAAAGGCCCATTGGGGTCTAGATCCGCTTTACCAATATTTGCAAGCCAGGATAGCAGGACCGAAATTATTTACCACTATAAAGCACGTCACATCCCAGTGCGAGCGGTGTCTGAAAAACAACCCGAATACGGGAACCAAGGTACACCAAGGAGCCATAAATCGAGGTAAATTCCCAGGTGAAGTATGGCAAATTGATTTTTCTGAACTCCCAAGAAAAGGGGGGTTTCGGTATTTGTTGGTATTAACTGATACATTTTCTGGGTGGCCTGAAGCATTCCCTTGCAGGACAAATAAGGAAAGAGAAGTGACTAAAGTGCTGTTGAATGAAATTATTCCACGGTTTGGGGTACCGAAAGGCATTTCTTCGGATAGGGGTACACATTTCTGCGCAAAAGTGGTAAGAGCAATAAGCAAAGCATTACAAATCAAATGGCAATTACACACGCCTTACCGTCCACAGGCCAGTGGGCAAGTGGAAAAGATGAATCATCTCATCAAACAGCAAATTGCCAAAATATGCCAGGAGACTAATTTGCAGTGGTATCAAGCTTTGCCTATTGCTCTGCTTAGGCTCAGAGTCAAACCAAGATCAAAAGAAAAGTTAAGCCCATTTGAAATTTTGTATGGTAGACCTTATGCTATGCAAGCGGTAAATGGAGACGCTATAGACCAAATCGGTAATCAGTACATTTATGATTATGTAATTATGGTGGGGAAACAGTTCGATAAGAATGCTACTGTGGTGATAGAGCACCAGCCTAAACAACCTGATTGCAAATTGCATCCGTTTAATCCCGGTGATTGGGTGTATGTTAAGAATCTTTTAGGAAAACCCCTACAAGAAAAGTGGGAGGGACCTTTCCAAGTGCTGCTGACTACCTTCACCGCGGTTCGGATCAAGGAGCGACCTACGTGGATCCATTACTCACGGGTCAAGAAAGCTCCGGGGAATAAACAAGAGGAGCAGACACCATGATCCTGACTTCACCTCAGACCCTCCTGATCATTGGACTGATAAGTATTCTTCCCCGAGACTCCGCCTCAATAGACCCATGGTCTAATGCACACCAGTGTATCCACCCGGAATTGGAAACGGAATCGAAGGGACCCTATTTTGAGGTATATGCCTTACGTAACCAACAGCCATACACGAGTGAAGTATGGAATCAGCCTTCCATGGTAGCATACAAGGGAGACCAAATCCAAATTGGGTGTCGAGAACTTGACCCAGTAGAAGGAAAAACAAGGCGGCTAGTATTAACAATTCAACCCTCGATAGCAGCCTCTGAAAATAACCTAATTACCTTTAGTCCAGTGAAAATGGGCAAGCCCACTGTCTGGATCCAACAAAAGGGCCCAATTTCATGTCAGTGGAGTGATCTCAGGGAAGATCCACTCGGAACACAAACACAACCCCAAAACTCGGTAATCTATACAGAAGATTCGCTTGGGGAACTACATCCTCGAAACATAACCCTCGACCCCCACCCTCTTCTCTCCCCTGCAGGAAAGATCGTAGTATCTAGTGGTCCTGAGGAAGGGAGAGCGCAGTGTGAGATGGCCTTTAGATTAGACCAGTCGGTGACGTTCACATGCGAAAGGGAGTTGAAAATGCCAGAGCGGGGTTTTGGCTTCCCTAGGCGTGCTGTCCAATATAAGGTGGCATTACCGGGAGACATGATCCCATTGTATCCAGACCTAGACCTGCCCCAAGAAATCACTCCACCGGTGGAATGTAAAGCAGTACACAACCTAACCTTTATAGGGCCTCAGGTGATTAGAAGATCTAATGAACAAAAATTATTGTTAGACCCCACTTATTCTCTGAAAAAGGTGCAGATGAACTTTCACACCGATATTACGTATTTACAGAAGGATTGCCAACCATTTATACAGCAAAGCCTAAAGGGATGGAATGCATGGCTAGCAGCAAGGTCTCATCACAGAAGAGCACAACGAGATCTAAGTGGGTGGATTGGTACAGGATTTGGTATATTAAATACGATAGACCAAGAGGTTTTAGTGAACAAATTAAGTACCGTCACGTCAAACTTAGGAAAGCTTAAAATGCCCCTCAGTTCATCCATACTTACATTAGCAGAAACACAATCGTTAGTAGTAAAATTGCTAACCATGGTAGCAAACCACACTGCAGAGGACTTTGTGAAATTCGCTGACTATACAGGAGAACTTAGCAAGGAAATCGCACTAGCTATCCAATGCCCTCAGACGCAACAATGGGTACAATCAGTAGCGGCAGGAATAATGAGAGAAGGAACGGCAGGTATATTACCTCAAGAAATCAGAGAAACAATATTAAAAGACAATCATACTACACAATTTGAAAAAGACCACCAAGCCTGGTGGCAATTAGTAAATTTCACTTATGACTCTCAACAAGAACACATTGAAGCCTATGTCCTCACCATTAGTGCGGCAGAGGAAAGAGCTATCTTTCCTATCCTCACTCTAGGGACAATACATCAAGATATCATTGTTAAGCCAATAGACCATAATGTCTGGGCCAGTTATGATAATTCCAAAAATAGATGGCAATCGGTTAGTATAGACGCATGCATTCCTAGAGGACAATTAGGCTATATCTGCGAAAACGCTGTAGTAGAAGCAGAAGATTTATGCTTAGATGCCGAGAATAGTATATGTACTTTTGAAATGCTTCTGCATAATAGAACACAATCACAAGTATACTATATAGGGAATGGGTGCGCTTGCGTGAGGACAGCTTGTGACAACATCACTATAGATAATTGCCAAGAAGAGACTAATAACACTAACTTCTGTGTATGCAACTTCACCAAGATAGTAGGTTGTGACTTTCATTATACTGTCCCAATAACGACTCAACAGCTAATTAACGCAGATTTCGACCTATATCAAGAGATACCGAAATTACAAATAGGGATGGACGTCAAAGTTCTTAAAGCAATGCTCGCACATCCTAAAATAGAGAGATTAGTGCGAAAGGTGAATCAAACAACTAAACGAATGGTATGGCAGGTAGAACATAATTCAGAAAAAATAAAGAATGTTCTGACCGAAGTAGAACAAGTAGGCCAGCATCATTGGTGGGATATCTTTACAGGATACTCCCCAACGGCTACACAGGTCTTCAACTACCTGATGCACCCAATGCTAATAGTAATTGTAGTTCTGTTACTATTAACAATCACAAATATTTGCATGTGGTGGAGACTAAGAATCATAATGAAAAGGACCCAAATGATTTGGGCTATATAGGATTAGAATTTGACGAAAGAATTCGTAAGTTGTAAGAAAAGGGGGGAATGAAGCCATTTATTACAATGAACAGTAGTTTCTGAGAAAGAAAAGAATTAAAGGACCTGAGGAATAAACGAATTAAAAGACACTCTATCAAGGGAAACACAGAAGTTAATAAATAACCTAAAATACATTGTTTGGGAAAACTTTGATTAGATAAGTTAATAAATAATCTAAAATACACTCACAAAAGAAACTTTGGAGTTAGAATATTTGAAGAAGCGAAAGTAGAAGCCAAAAAGTTAAGGTGACCTGCCAAGCCGTCAGAATCAAGCCAAGTGCAACAGTGATTTCTGCCAAGTCATGGAAAAACACGCCAAGGATGACAGGAAGATGCCCAAATTAGGAGAAGCTTAAAATTTAACTAAGGAAGACCAAGAGTTCTTGGAAAACCCCGCCTATACTCCTGCCTGCTTATTAATATGCATATAATAAATGATGTAATCCTTGTTCAAAAATTGTATAAAAACCTGCTTTTGCTGTACCTGATTTAGAAATCCACTTGGTGATTTCTCCAACGCGTTGTCAATAAATACCTCCTGCCTATAGACCTCAAATCTAGTCTCTGGGCAGCTTATTATCGCCTTTTGGGGCAAAATTTGGCATCAAAAATAATAAATCAAGCCTTCTGAACATGAGGTCAACATTCTCGCCTCTCTCTCACCCTCAAAACCCTTGTGACCACCATCACACTCTCTGGCTCGCGAAAAGCTGCCAGTCTGACTCAGTCGAGCAGAGAATCGTTCTGCTGACCTTTTATACTGATTTTTACCTGTTTCCTCTGGATCAGAAGGCAGACGGGCTCCTAGAATTCTCTAGGCTCGTCTCTTCCCCCTCCTAACCCCAACCGTGACCGGTTTTTCCCCTAGACTCCCCCCAAGCCTCGGGTCTCGTGTATGTCAGGCAAAACCTTCTGCTTCCCCCTAGACCGACCACGTCCCTCGTGAGATGGTGGAAATGCGATCGTGGGGTCCGCACTCACCCCGTGACAGAGTCACGTCTCACACACACGTCCTGTCACGCTTCACTCAACCATACAGTACTTACGGTTCCTTTTCCTGTGTGGATTTCTTTGTGCACGTCGATTTTTCCAAGTGAAAAAAACCTTGGGCTTGGAGACCTCTCTGGATGGTTCTGAGTTTGCTGAGAATTGGGCCCGTTTTATCCCCCTTTGCTGTGGCTCCGGTTTCCATTCTTTGTGAATTTGATTGGTTTTTCGGTCTCCAATCCCGCTCGGGCCTCTGAAATCAGTGGGGTGCCTCCCAGGTGGGAAGGGGGTCCCAAACCCCAATATCAAATCATGACGGGTTGTCACCAGATTGTTATAAATTATCAAATTGAGAGCCAAACTTATAAGAAAATTTAGCAAAGATTTATTGATTTGTCCACGAGACCGAATTTTGGTCATCAAAAAACACCATAGCCATGGGTCAGCGTCAAGCCTGGGTTTGGCGCTTGGTGAACACACGGATCTGACCTCTGAATGTCAGAGTCTCCCCCTGTTCACAAATGCTGCTTCACGCAGCGAGTTCTTACACAGTTTATTCTGCCCAAGGCAGAAATGACTGAATGTTCTTTGTGTCTGTTCACATTCATAACCAAGGCTTTACATGTGCAGAGGTAGACAAAGATCCAGTCCAGGTGTTGAGATGTTGTCAGGGAAGTCAGCATTCACATGCATCAGGGTGGCGGCTGTTGATCATCGTGGTAGATGTAATCTTTGAGACGATAATCACTCTTGAGTGGTCCTGGGAGACCCGGGGAAGCCAGCGATTATCGCCCTGGAAGCTTCTATTCTTACGTTAAAGAACCTGATGTTATCTTAACGTAGTCTGGGAACTAGATGTATATGAATAAGATACTGCTCCCAGCCAGGGTGGTCAAAAGACATCGTTTGGATCTTACAATATTTTATACATAAATAGCATGAATTATCTCTACCATATACTACAGTGCTAACCACAAAACACTGCTTTTAACTCACTCACGTTTCTGCTTCTGTGCTGGATTCTTGGTCTCCGATGCTGCCTGGACTGCAGCCACTGCCCCCTCTGAAGTGCCATCTGGGGGGGATGTCATATCTGGGTCTTACTGGGTCTAGAGGATTCTCCTGTCCCTTAGTTGTCGCCAGAAACTGATGCCTTTTTTGGGACTACCTAAAAATGGCGGCCAGACAAAATTAAGGGAATAAAAAGCGGATATATTTATTGAAGGGCCTTCAGGTACATTTTGGGCACCCCCCAGGGGCTACACCCAAAATGGACAATGGGTCACGAGTTTTTGCACTTTTATAAGTTTGGTATATTTGCATATTGGGGGTTAATCTTTAAATTACAGCTTCAGGTAATGAAGTAATTTGCCCCCAGTTTGTTCTCCTCCAACTCCCTTCTATTTACATTTCTTAGGGCCTGAGACAGGAAGGTGTCCTTGATTCCCAGGCCTGGAGAGGAATTGTTTTGTCTGACCAAAATGCGAAGACAGTAGCTAGCACTGTATATGGAGTTTAGAGCTATACACATAAGAATTACAGGATTACAAATATATGAAAAATATACAGGCTAAAATCCTAAGGCATCACTTCATCCTGATAAAACTTATCTGCTTGGCCTGGAATACAGTCAGAAGATAAAAACAATGCATACTATCCATGGTGAGCTATGTGTGGAGGCACCAGTGGTATTTTTTGGTGTTGGATATGGTAAAAAGCCACTCTGGCCTACCATCTTCAAACAGGCATCTCCCCTTTGAAGTAAGGTTTGATAGATAAGCTGTTAAACTGCCCTGAAGGCATATGACTTGCTGTCAACTTCTTTACACTATAAAAGTCCAGTATACTCTCCATACAGTTATATTCTTCTGTATACTCCTGGATGTATATACAGCTTCTCCAGTGGACTGGTGAGACAGAGTAAAGATCCATTCTGAATTAGGTGAAGTGTCTAAGAAAGGTGAAAAGTCTGTGAGGCCAAAGCTGAAGGAAAAACTTGCATGCCGAGACAGCAAGGAGACAGAGAAAGAAAAACAGAAAAGACCACAAGGTCGATTTGCCCCCTACTTAGAAATTCCTTTGATAAAGAAGAACTGGTGCTAAATGTCACGCGGAATGAATATGTATGAACTTATTGTGAAACTGTATGCATATGTATTTAGAAGGGGGATAAAAGAAGACCCAAGGTCTTCAGAGGCACGCATGCCTTGTTGGGGGACTTGCGTCCGGTGCGCTTCGTAATAAAAGCATACCAGGCTTTACAACTTTTACAAAGTTGTGAGGTTTCTTCTTTTCTCCGCAAAACACTGGGATGCATTTTCATGGTTACTTCCCAGGGACTGAGAGAAAGAGGAAGAAGCATTCCACAAAACAGAGTGTGGTGAGATACATCAAACCTCTATTTAATGTTTCTTTTTCTAACTTTAATATATAATTGCTTTAATGTTATTGCTTTAGTATAGTGCACTTCACCAATTTATGTTATAGTCAACTAGTGCTTTTAGATTTTATACTGTGTAGTAAATAATTCTGATTAAGATCTTCTGTCTGTTCATTTGTCTTAATTAATCTTTCATAAATATATATGATTTGCCATCATTAAAACTTGTGGGATGTGGCAACTGCACAGACTCAGATCAGTGGGAATACTTAGACTTTTACTGCAAAAAGCAAACCCTTTTTTACACTTCTTCAAGACACCATCTTTCCTTATATGATATTTCTTCACTAAGCAACCTATGACACATTGCCATGTCAGCAACATAGATTAATGTCCTTATATGGGGGTGATCACGCTATGTTCATTCATCCAACAGGCTCTGGTAGGCTCCTTTCTGTAGGGCATCTTGAATCATGATTTTAAAAATTTAAGATTTTAGCTGAGGGTTAGAACCAATTCATATTGAAGTTAGATACACCAACGATAAGATTATTAGATGCTTAAGCTAAAGCTAATTGTTATAATATGAGCTCATTTATACAAGGAAGTGGAGCAAGTGAACCATTATAAGAACATATTGAAACCAGTAGAACAATGCCCAGCACCTGGACTCTATGTTAATCCATCATGAAGCAGGGGGCCTTGGATCGTGCCAGAGGGTCACAGAGACCTGATGAAGACATTCCTGACTTCATCCCTGTGACCACTGACCCAATTCGAGACCACTGACCCAATTCAAGAGAAGAACTGCGCACGCATGAAGGACTAATAGCCTCATTTTAATACAAGGCAGGGATGGGAGGTGCTGGGGTTGTGCATATTTATTATTTTGGGAAATAAATAGAAGGCCAAAATCCTTGTGCAGTGCAGTCACACATTTAGGGAACGACCTCCCCCCATGCCACCCGCCACCATAATAAACATACCACTTTCTAACTTGGACTAGTTAGAGAGTTTTTGTGGGTGATTTTCACTTTTAATGATTCAATCTGCCATGTGGTATTTCTTCCTTTTAAGGTCAGGTGGAGACAAGCTTCTCTGTGATGCCATGGCATGCTGCAGGAGTGTCCCATGGCCTGTAGCTCAATTCCATCAAATCTCCCTCTACATATCCCCATTTTTTGTTTTCAAACTGTACTACCATAACTTTTTTCAGTGCTTGATCAACTATACAAACAAAAATCATGAAACAAAACAATTGCATTGTTAGAACATGTTTGGCCCATGGCCCAAACCCTACAAACCCCATTCATTTTGTTCCCTCAGTTTCCCAACAAGCTGATGATGAAGCCGGAGCAACCAAGGCTGGTCAGACCACCCTTGCAGGTACCCATTATGGACTGGAATCTGTGGAAACACAAGCATATCCCTATCCCCAGGTTATCAATGGAAAGGGTCCTTCCCATTTTCCACTTTCAACATTCTTAATAAGTACTTGTGCTTTTTCTAAGTGAGCCTGTAATCCACTAAAATGGCATTGGACAGGGGCTAAGTGTCACAGTTGAGACAGACAGGACTTGACACTCCAAGGTTCATGTGGCAACAGCAAATTTTATTGTTAACAGCTTTCTTTTATATGGTTTTCAAAAAACCTTGTGTTTAGTCCCAATTGGCTAGAAATTTGTTACCACCCAGCTCACTGGCCAATAGTTCCCTGCCTACATGCTTGTCAGGGATTGGCTGGCATCCGTTCTCCCTTTTTGTTTTTTGAATACAAAGGTGGTCTTTGTCATCTTCTGCAGGGCCCCTTGCAGAAAGGATAGCAAATATGGCACAATGTGCAAAACAATTATACACAAATGATAATCTCAGTTCGAATGAGGCTCTTTACCTAACTTGACAAGCCTAACCTTTCCAGACGTTGATCTATCCCAGAAAATCTTTTCACACAACACATGCCATCAAATTTTTCACAACCATGTACAGGAGCTAACAAAAGAATCTCAATAACAGCATGATTTCACTGGGTGGCATGCCGCACACTATTTTTATCGATAGCCGAATCTCTAAAATGTTTGATTCTTGGGGTTCAAATGAGGCAATGGGTGAATTGTCTTACAATTGTAAATAACATTTTGTATCCTATAAACTGTCAGTTTGTTAGGTCATGTTACTGATAATTTGTCAGGAAATCTTGCCTTTCTTCCTCTATGTATTTTTAACAACTTTGTCAGTCACTGTTCATTCAAGTTTTGAGACTGGAATAATTTTCATTTCAGAGTACAATACCTATGGTTCCAAAGCAACTTGAACCTCTCTCCCAGTGGCAAATATATCCCCATCATGGTCCCCATACAAGTAAAATTTCTTAATGCTTCAATAGAATATCAGATGAGTCTTCATAGTTTTCACCAGCTGTCCAGTTTTGTACTTTTTCCATCACACTCTATTGCAGCATACATTGTCCAAGGGCTCTGCATTTTTGTGGTAGTATATCAGTGCGTACAGTTATTCCTTCAAAGAATGTGAATTTCATCTGTTCATCATATTTTTCATGACAGTCTTTGAGCCACAGAGAAAATTCTCTGTCAATTTTCATTCGCTGCTCCTGTCCATTGAAGATTCTCATGAACAGAGTATTCTTATCCTTTAGCTTCAGCTCCAGATACATGAAAGTCAATTTCTTTGTGCTGATCTGGAACTTATCATTGGTAAACAGTGCACCAGAAATTCTGTTGTAGCATTCAACTGGTGCCAATCCTCTCCTCTTTGGAGGAGGGCACCAGTCAAAATCCTCCACATTTGTGTATGGTATCTATCTTCAATCAATTCAGCAAGGGCAAATGGCAAAGGATTTCGGCCCTCATTGGCATAGTACTTGTACATGTCACTTTTGACAAGTGTATCATAGTGGGGCAGAAAGTTGATTTGTTCCTTGGTTGTCAAAAGCAACATTTGATCAACTGACTGTAGCAGATATAAAGTAACTCAATCTTGAACAAGTTCGCTGAAGTTATCTTCTGTAATTTCCTTCCTATTTGTTGTGGTGATAACAAAGGTTTTATCAGAAGCTATGCCAAATGCCTGGCAAGACAGCACTGTGGAAAGTGTGGTAGTTGTCCTTGCCATAGCTGAGCACTTTTCTTATTATGAACAGTAAAACAAAACATCTAATAAAGCAACAAGCACTACTGAACAAAAATCAACAAGGTAATACTTACAACTGCCAAAATGCTTTACCATCACCCAGGGTCTGCCATAGCTGGGGAACCCCATTTCACAGCAAGGACTTTAAAAGCCTTTCCCAAGAAAGGCTTCCAAGTTTACCTCAAAAGGGGGTCTAGCTTTTATAAGACCAAATCTACAAGTCAAAGTGACTTTATTTAATTTTTAGCACAGAAACACCTGCGTCTGATGGCATACTTTCCCTGTCAGCCAGGGCCAGGGCTCGGCCAGAGCCAAGACCATGACTGGAAGAGTTTCCCTAACATATTTTAAAAACAAGTTTCTCTGTAAAAACAATTAGGAAAGTTCGTAAAACAACCGGCTTTGTCATTTATCCTTAGCTAAATAATTACTCATACCATGTACAACCTGCAAACAACTAAGCGATGAACATGTGCAACCCCAAATAATATCTTACTCTATAATAAAATAACTGTATCTTGTAATTCAAATGAGCAGATCTCAACAAAAGTTAACTCCATGCAAATTTCACATCACTCATCTCTACAACAAAGGAATTACATTTTATAATTCAGACAAGCATATTTGACAGAACTTAAAATTAATTTCACCGAAACTTAATGTCACTTGAATATAACAAAAGACACACCTAAGAAAACGTAAAGTTAACATTTAACAGGACTTAACAGAACCCAAACTGAGCAATGGATCTGATCACTGGCTCTCTCCAACATAGCTGCACCCAACTGGCTGTGCCACTGCCTCTTCCTGCTGCTTCTGGGAATGGGATTGGCGGTGGCCGCCGCCAGGACCCCCAGTACCAGGGACTGCAGCTGCAGTGCTGGCCGGGCTGCCGGGACCAGGAAGGAGGCAGCAGTGGGACGCTAGCTTGGCAGCAGAGGCTGGCAGCAGATGGGAGCCCTGACTGCAGCTGGAGCAGCGCAGGTTGGGAGTCGTGCAGGGGGAAGCTTGCAGGGCTCCACCGGCACGCGATATGGCGTCCGCCCCTCACTGGGCAAACCCTGCTGTGTGCGTGGAGCAGGGACACGGTGTTGCCCCTGCTGGTGCCACCAGGCTTCCTGGGTTGCTTGCTTACTGCCCACATGCAGAGAGCTGCGGGCGTCCCGCGGGCCATTGTCCGGTGGCTGGACCATGTTGTCACCGGCATGGTACAGCCATGTGCTTGCTGCCATGTGCTTGGCACCATGCACTTGCTGCTGCTGCCACAGCACCACGCCCCTGTGGCTCTGCACGCTCATCCCCTGCCACCTCTGTTGCTGCCGCTACACCTTTGCAGAGGGCAAACGGAGAGGGAACATGCTGTCGGGAAGGGCTTTCCTGGCTCCATCCATGACATGGCATGTCACGGAGTGGCATGAACTCCTCCAAAATGCTGTCTGGCTCTCCTCCAGGATAACAGGGGGCACGGAACAAAGTGCACACAGAGCGGCTAGCCGTGGCACAGACAGATTCATGCACAGCACAGGCATGCCCAGTGCCAGGGGGCCTCCAGTGGGCCAGCAGGGCAGCACTGCAGGGATAGAGAACTTGGATGACAATCACTCCCATTCTGTTTTCTCACCCATCCTTGCCACTTGCAAACTCGATGTGGCACCTATTCCCCTAGCCACTCCCTCCCCTGCTCTGTCATCACTGGGCGCTCCAGAAGGTGGTGTCCGCGGTGCCTCAGCTGTGGCTTTCTCACTCTGTTTGACTCTTATTGGCTTTAAAGTGTCCAACACCAGCTGCCAGGTCATCATGATATTTTTAGGGGTTTCATCACCTCGGGAGGCCAACTCAAATATCAATTCACCAGCCTGCTCCCATGTTTGAATATTAAAAGCAGCTTCTGCAGTAGTTGTCTTTTCCTTGGCTCTTGTACTATGACACTAAGGTTTGCAGAGCCTATTCAGCATATTTTATCCCCCGATTACTAAAAAAGAGGGTCCATACCCTCACTACAGCTTTTTCTTCTGTTGGGACTCAAGTCCCCATGTCCCCAGCATATGCTTTCCATTTACAGTGGTCCGGACTCTTGCAGCTCTGCACCCTGCCAGCAGCTCTCCAGGCTTCTCTCTCAGCTGGGCTCCATCTCCCCACTCTCCATGTGGCAGGCTGCTGCCAATCACATCAGGGTCACCAATTGTCGCAGTTGAGATGGACGCAACTTGACACTCCAAGGTTCATGTGGCAACAGCAAATTTTATTGTTAACAGCTTTCTTTTATATGGTTTTCAAAAAACCTTGTGTTTAGTTCCAATTGGTTAGAAATTTGTTACCACCCAGCTCACTGGCCAATAACTCCCTGCCTACATGCTTGTCAGGGATTGGCTGGTGTCTGTTGTTTGCATTTGAATCTCTCGGCCTCTCGATGCCTTCTTCATAGAGATGTTTGCTTCTTTTCCTTTAACAGTATAGGCTGGTCGAGTTATGGTCAGGGTTACTTATGACTGTGAGGCCTCCAGGCCAGCTGTTAGCTGTAACAGTTAGGTCATTCTGAATGCAATTCAAAAAATTCAGAACATATAAGGCTTATTGCAGTCTTTGGTGGGGGGTATATCCCATCTCTACACTCCCCTCTTTTTGTTTTACCAACATAGACCTGAGAGTGTTATGGGCTCGTTCAACAATCGCTTGACCTCTAGGGGAATGTGGAATACCCATGACATGGTGCACCCCCCAAAAAGGAAAAGAATTGACCATCTATTTGGATGTATAGGCTGGCCCATTATCAGTCTTTATGGAGACAGGTACTCCAAGGGCTGCAAAAGCGGACAAAAAATGACGCCTAACATCTTACCAAATTCAGGGAAATGTGTAACATTGATTTGCCAGATTTCTAGAGCTTGAAGTCCGCAGGGACTGACTCTGAGGACAGGCAAGGGCACAACCTGTTGACAGTCAGCACAGGCTTGCACAATTGGTCATGCTTGCTTGTGTGTAACCTGGAATTGTTTTCAAAGAGCTGCTGCACTCTGGTGAAAAAACCCATGTGACAGACATGCCTGAGAAAAACCAACATCAGTTCCAGCTAACTGGTCTGCACGGACATTACCTTCGGAGATGGGGCCAGGAAGACTAGTATGGGAAAGTACATGTAGGATATAATACCTTTTCGTACACGACTGCACTGCAAAACGCAAGCATAATAATAAAGAAAAGAGCAATGGGTTAGTTACTTCTTTGATATGAGCTTCTTCTATTATGGTTACTATACCTGCAACATAAGCGGAGTTAGTAACAATGTTAAGCTCATTCTGGAATTTTTCAAAAGACCTAACCACAGTTGCTAGTTCTTATTGTGAAGAACTACAAACTACTTCTATATCTTGTAGTCACTGCCCATTATTTTGTCACACTATTACAGACCATCCAGTCTTTCCAGAACCATCTGTAAATACCATGCAGGCATTGCAAATTGGAACTGGGGAACTGCGGAGGATCAGTAACGGGACATCACGCCATGATCAATATGATCAAGTGGAGCTGCTTTATTGCAAAAAGAAAGCTATATTTATTTTGTGTTCCACTGTTCATGCCTCAAGCTAATACATGATTGGTTAAATCCTTCTACGCACGCATTTTAATATTTCAGTTAATTTTAGTTAGTCTTTCTTCTTCATGCCTCTCGCTGCAGTTTTCTTGTCTGCCTTTGCATGCTCAACAGTCTGCTTCTGAGAGTGTTATTCTTTCGTGTCCTTCAAGGGCAGAGTGACCTTAGTTTCTATGAAGGCTGGATTGTGCATATGTTGCATTTGTCCATTCTCCTGCAAAAAACTCTCAACGAGGAACAATAAGATTTTACAATAAAATTCAACTTGGATAGGCTGCTGAACAAAGTATGAGAAGGCAAATGAATGCTTAATTCATCAGAAAACCCTTGCAGGGCAACATGAAAAGCCAGTGAGTGTTGCTGCAGCCAATCTAAATAATCTTGGGTCATAGGTAAGTAGATTGTGACGGTATTCACAGGGGTCCGAGGAAGAGGGAAGAGATGAGGATCTGATTCCATGTTTCAGAAGGCTTGATTTATTATTTTATTATATATATTATATTATATTAAAACTATACTAAAAGAATAGAAGAAAGGATTTCATGAGAAGGCTGGCTAAGAATAAAAAAAGAATGGAATAATAACAAAAGCTTGTGCCTCAGACAGAGTCCGAGCCATCTGACTGTGATTGGCCATTAATTAGAAACAACCACATGAGACCAATCACAGATGCACCTGTTGCATTCCACAGCAGCAGATAATCACTGTTTACATTTTGTTACTGAGGCCTCCGGCTTCTCAGGAAAAAAAATCCTAAGGAAAGGATTTTTCAGAAAATATCATGACTACAGTAGATCACAGAGAGATCAGCAGCATCAAGTTGCAACGGGTGCTGTCGATCTCTCTATTAACAGCAAAATCAGTTCTATGTGAGAAACAGTGTTTTTTCCAAATTGATGTGGCAAAAAAATCCACTCTAAAATAACAAGGGGGTTCTTTTGAGCATCATCCCATTGCACTAACAAGGCATACGGCTGATAAGGGGCATTGATAAGATAAAAATTGACAGGGATACCATCAACTTCTCTATGAGCCTGTTGAGCACTTAACATCTGTGTGATCTGCTCTAAGGCTTTTGTTGTTCTGGGTGTGAGGGTGCAAGGGGAAGTAAGTTCAGGGTCCCCTTTCAATAACTGGAAAAGGGGGTCAAGTTGTTTAATGGTAATACCTAATACAGGGTGTACCCAATTAATTGTTCCCAAGAACTTTTGCAAATCATTGTGGGTGGATACTCGAGATATCAATTGCAGCTGCAAAGATCAAACAGTTTGATTTAAAATTTTCCACCCTAAATATTTCCAAGGGGCTTCTTCTTGTACCTTTTAATTTGCTACTTTCAAAACTTTTCATTTTACTGCCTCAATAGCCAATTGTTTTACCCTTGCTGCTTCAGCAGGAATGCTACCAGCAATCAAACTATCATCTATGTAATGATAAAGTAAAACATTAGGGGTTTTCAAGCGTACTGGAGTTGCGCTTGAGGAACAAAAAGTTGGCAAATGGTGGGACTATTTTTCATCCTCTGAGGTAAAACTTTCCAATTATATCTTTGGTGTGGCTAGGTAGCATTAATGGAAGGCACAGAAAATGCAAACCGGGGGGGCATCGTGTTCACAAAGTGGTATGGTAAAAAAACAGTCTTTGAGATCAGTGACGGTCCAGGATTGTGGCAACATCTCAGGAGACTGAGGGCTCCCATAGGCACAATAACATCATTGATTTTCCTAAGATCGTGCAGCAATCACCATGCTCTACTCTTTTCCTGAATAACAAAAACAGGAGAGTTCCATGGACTGGTTGAAGGAACAACATGTCCAGCTTGCAACTGCTCTTGCACAAGCTGGTGCAAATGTTGCAGCTTCGCCCAAGGAAGGAGCCACTGGTTGACTCGCACAGGACGATCTGTTGTCCAGGTGAGGGCCAGGACATGCTGCTCAGCAGCAGGCCCTATGATAAATTTGTTCCCAGCAGAAGACCCCATTGACTAAGGCAGTTTTGTCCCCACAAAGTAACAAGGAGTGAGAGTATGAGTAAGAGCCTGAATGAGAGATGCGGGACTCCAGGCGGTTCTTCAAAATAGTTTATTGCATCCAAGACTGTCACCATGATATTTTCTGAAAAATCCCTTTGCCAGGATTTTTCTCCTGAGAAGCTGAGAAGCCTCAGAAACTAAATGTAAACAATAATTATCCAATTGCTTGGAATGTGGTCTGGAGGTTGCTTACCAACAGGTGCATCTTTGATTGGTTCCATGTGAATTGTTTTTACTTAATGACCAATCCCAGTCCAGCTGTGATGGACTCTCTGGTCAGTCATGGGTTTTTATTATCATTCCTGTTTTAGCCTTCTGATGTCTCCTTTCTCTTTCTTTAGTACAGTTAGTATAGCTTTAGTATATAATTTCTTATAATATAATATAATATCATATCATAATAAATCAGCCTTCTGAGAACTTGGAGTCAATTCTCATCTCTCACCTCGTCCTGGGGGTCCTCACAACACTGCAACACAAGACATTACAGCAGTCCAGGGTTGTGGGTGACAGAGCCTGTGCCTACAGCTGTCAGCTCTAGCTGCAGGCAAGCCTGAAGATGCTTTAGTTTTGGCTACAATGCATTATATACTTTTCTTTGCTGAGCATCTTAATACAGAAGAACCAATCTATACGTTTACTTTTACCTATAGCCTATCATAACTACTATAATTACCATATTCAGGTTACTATTCTCCAATCACTAAAAGTTAGTGCATTACAGTTTAAACTAGAAGTTGCTGTTCAGTTTTCTCTCAGTGGAAAATTCTGAGACCTTTTTTCTACTTGCAACATCAGAAGACTTGTTTGCCTGTGCTTTCTGCTTGGTAAAAACATCTTGTTTGAGGTGGGTTTATCCTTTGCTCTAAGCCATAAAAACCCCTTCTAACTAACATATCCTTTGCCTTCTTAGCCAGTAAGACTAGCTCAGCAATTCTTTTCTCCTACATCAAAACTTTCTTTCATTTCTATTCCTTCTTCAGATTTTACATTCAAAAATCTTTCTGATGAGCATACATATCTGTGAGACTTTCTTGTCAATCTTTCATCCTTCCCAACAAGTATGTAAGGTTTCATGGCGGCAGTATGACCTTCAGGGTCCTCGATTTTGACAAAATTGACACTGCTTTGCAATAGAAAGGCCTGCAACTCCAGCTAGACCTTTAGCAGCTTGAGTCAGGGGCCAATGACTGGGCCATGCTGAGAAGGCTATAACAGTACAATCAGCACCACTGCCAAGTATACCTGCAATTTTTAGCTTCCTGTTTTGATGCCAAAGGGCACATTTGAGAGTGGGTCTATGACAGGAAAGTGATTGTGCCATAGGATCTGTGGCTGTACAGTGGAATCAAAGCCACTATTACCTCTAACTCATGGAAGATTGCCAGGGGGATCAGCATGAAAATAAACAAGTAGAGCAATTCGTGTCCTGTTGGAATGCATGAAATAGAAGCCTCTCTGAGTCCCTCAGAGGGAGAAAGGAATGCAGGGATTGAATTGGAACCTTTAGAGAAATGGAAATATATTAAGCCACGCAGACATGAAGTAGGAGTGTAAGTTTTAGTTTTAAATAAGTAGAAATATATCTGAAGTGCTTTAAGAGACTGTGTTAGCTAGTAAAAAGCCCTAAGGCTTAGTTTAACATTCTGTAGTGTTACTTTTCACAAAATTAACTTAGCTCCAGACATAACAAAAACATAGCAGAACATTGATTGCATTTCTAGATAAAACAGATAGAACTATTTTCATGAACAGATAGAACTATATGGGTAAATTTTGTGTACGAACTAACACTACTTTCGCACATTAGAATTAAACTCGGATAAGTGTAGGGAGAATGTTTTAGAATCTTGTTTTTAGGTGATTGGATGATTTATGAATAAAATCCCCCTGTATTAACGTGCAAGAGGAAGATGTTAGTAGCTTCTGCTAGCTGCTACTGCTTCTATTGCTTCTGCTAATTCTGCTCAGAACATCGGGACTCTATGCCAGAAAGCTTTTAGCACGGACTTTAATGCTCTGAACTCTTCACCTTCAAGGCTGATGTATTCATGCAATAAACAACTTTGCAACAACTAACAACTGCTCCTGTCTCTTTGAAGACCCAAGACCCACAAAAAACTCAACAGTGTCCCTTCACAAATCTGACACGGGGGTACATGGGTCTAAACCATTATCTGAATCTCCCCTGTAAAATCCGCATCTATGAGTCCAGGGAGAACAAAAAAGCCCTGCATTGTGGCCGATGATCGACCGATCAAAAGTGCACTGTACTCATGGCCCGGTGGTCCCTGGACACCTGAAGGCAAACAGTGCACACTGCTATGCTGGAGAGTTATTGTGATGGTGAAGGCCAGGTCCATGCCGGTGCTGCCTGCTATCCAGGCTCACAAGGCATTTGTGGGGATGAATACACTGGGGTTTGATTTGCTATCCAAGCACCGTTCCCCCCTTGGCGGTTTCCCGGAGGGCCCATTGATGTAGATGGGAGTGGCTCCCCTTCTTTAGCAAATTTAGATTGGCATTGTTTTGCATAATGCCATCCTTTCCAGCAATGTGGGCATGCATCTGGTTCCCAGGAACTACTTTTGTTCTGGGGGCATTCACATCTCATGTGACCCATCTTACTGCATGAAAAACAAGCACTTGATCCCAAGCAAATGTTCATTGTAGCAAGATCCTCAGAAAGCAAGGTCATGTGGTGACTGGCAGTGCGAATTCCCTGACAAGCCTTAAGCATTTCTATGACAGTGGGGGCTTGCAGGGGCCGTAAAACTTTTTGACAGTCAGAGTTTGCGTTTTCTACTGCTAGCTGCTTCAGTAATTCTTCTCGTGTGGTGACCGTTGTCTGTCTGCTTATCTAGAGTGGCTTTTAGCTTATCTAGAAACTTGATTAAAGGTTCATCAGCTCCCTGTCTTATATTAACAAATGAAGTTGTAGAGACACCTTTGACTGACACTTTATGAAAAGCCCATAAAGCGAGTTTCTTTGACTGTTGAAGAGCTTCCTCAGGCAATCAAGCTTGTCTAGAGGTAGTAAGACAGAGTAAAAATCCATTTTGAATTAGGTGAAGTGTCTAGGAGAGGTGAAAAGTCTGTGAGGCCAAAGCTGAAGGGAAAAACTGCAGGGCAGAGATAGTGAGGAGACAGAGAAAAAAACCAGAAATGACCACAAGGTCAATCTGCCCCCGACCTATGAATTCTTTTGATAAAGAGGAACTGGCGATAAATGTCACGCGGAATGAATATGTATGAACCTTTTGTGAAACTGTATGCATATGTATTTGGAAGGGGAGATAAAAGGAGACCTGAAATCCTCAGAGGTACGAATGCCCTTTGAGGAGAATTTTCTCCGCATGTGTACGGCGCTGTAATAGAACATACCGAGCTTTACAACTTTTATTAAGTTGTGAAGTTTCTTCTTTTCTCCGCAAAGCAGTAGGCGCCATATTGGCCCTCTACCATAAAAGCTTCAGCACTGATAGGTTGCAAGACATGCCCGTGGAGTTGCTGTAAATTGTCCATGGCTTGAACAGTGCAAAACTCTCTCCATTCTGACAGACAGACAGTGAATTGCACACCCATCAGCACAAGTTGTGTGATTTGTTTAAAGTCTTGTACTTCCAAATTATATGAGTTCACCACAGTTTCCAAAGGACTAATAGTAAAAGGGGCACTAATGCCATTGTCTAAAGCAGAGCAACGCAGCTCTTTTATAATACCGTAAGGCAAGCCTTCTACCGTGCTTTTTGTTTGTTAATTTAAGATTTATTTAAATTTAAGATTTATTGGTTAATGTATTAAAGAGTCTGGTAGGTTTTGGTGTTGGTTAATTATTAATGTATTTGGTTTTTGTTGTGTGATTGGATTAGAAGAAAGGTAAAGTAGGTTTAAAATTTTAAAAGGGTATAAAGAAAATTTTATTAATAGTAATTAAAAGGAAAATAAAGTAGTAGGAATTAAAATACATTTTTTAGAACTTTTTTTTTTTCACTGATAATGTAAAGAAACAGAATGTAGAATTTTTACTTAGTTTACTACTTCTAAAATAGTCTTTCTTCAGTTTACTTAGGGAGAGAAGTTTTTCTTGTTAATGTTATGGAGACTTTTCTACAAGAGGAAAAAATAGTTCTTTCATGGTTCTCAATTTTTATCATTAGCAGCTGCCTGGGGAAATTTGCAATCATTAAGTCCTTATGTTTTACAAGCTTTCCTATAGTTTGTCTATGGGTTATGTTGACTTATGGGGTATTGTTTTAAAGATGAGCTGTTTAAAAGTAAAAGTTCTTATTATCTATTTCTAAAATCATCTTCATCCCTGGCAACAGAGATTGTCTTCTGGGAGCACAAGATTACTCTTCTCTCTTTCTTTGTTTAAACTTCTCATGGGATCACAGTTATTTTAACATCTGCTTACTTTAACATGGAGGCTTTTGCTCGACATCAATTTGAACGTTTTATCTCCCCATAGTTTCATGGGTTCTAGGGAAAAAGAGTATTTTTCTCTATAGCTCACAAGAGAATTTCAGCCCCAAGATCAAGGTATGTCTCCATCCCTCCCATCTGGGACTTGACTTTTTCTTTACTGACTTTGATGTTTTTGTTGTTCTTTTATATGTTTGCATCTTGTTTTTTTTCTCTTACTCAAGGGAGGATTGGAGCACTGAAAAGGTTAATATGTTGCCTGGGCTTTGCAAATGGTCACTAGCTTTCTAGTAGCTAGAAGTTTTATATTACTTCTCTAAATGTCTCTCATGTCAAACCATAACACCTTCCCATCTAGGTAGTTGGTTGGCCTGGTAAATGACTGGAAAAGCATGCAATAAGTCCACATCCCCCTCTGCGGCAGCTTCTTTTCTCACTACTGCTCATCAGTTATGCAAATTGGTGGGAAAAGGATCTGGGGTTATCCTCTGGTTCTCCTCCCACAGCCCTGACAAACTTATGATTAGAGCATGGAAGGAGCCAGCACGGCTGTTGCAGTAGCACAAGTTCTTTTTTTTCATGTCCCCATTTGCTGCATGTGCCATGAGTGCCTTGAATACTTTCCGCCATGGACACAAAAGCTCTGCCAGCATTCTGTGGCCCTGCAGAGTTTGGTCCCACTAAAGCATGCCTTAAAGCATCCTTTTTCTGAGGGTCAAAAACATTGGTGCTATTTAGAATCGTAGCACAGTCTTTAGCCCATAACAAGAGTCTGTTAAATTCTGTAGATTCAAATTCAGCCTCTCCTACCAAAATAGCGGTAGCTGCTATAGCTTGAATACGTACTGGCCAGCCACGGCTCACTGGATCCAACAATTTTGATAAATAAGCTACTTGTCTCTCCACTCCTTCCCACTCCTGGACTAAAACTCCATGAGCTACTCCACCATCCACATTCACACACAGATGAAAGGGTTTTTCTAATAAGGGTAAGCTCAAAGCTGCTACTGAGACTAGCTTCAACTTCAATTCTTCTAATTTATTATCATTTTTCCAAGTCCACTTTATATCGTCTCCCTCTGTCAATTTTTCATATTAAAGAATTTACTGCCTGCATATACCCTTCAATCCATAGTCTACAATACCCCAATAATCTGAGCAGCCTTCTAACTTCCTTCTTTGTAGAGGGAGGGGGAAGAGATAAAATCCCTGCAATCCTCTCAGGATTTAGCTTTCGGCTATCTTTGCTTGTTAAGTGGTCAAGATATTTTACTTCTGATTCCACAAATTGTCGTTTCCCTTTTGATATTCTTAATGCTTTTTCCCCAGGAAACTTCAAAAGTTTTATATAACTTCAGCTTCCTCTGATAATAAAAGATTATCCACATATTGGGTAATTTGTATTCCAGGAGGAGTGGGCAAAGTTTGTAATATATCTTCTAAAGATTGTCCAAATAGGTTTGGAGACTCAGTAAATCCCTGTGGTAATTTTGTCCATCTTAGTTGCTGCATTCTCCCAGTATTTGGATCCTCCCATTCAAAGGCAAAAATATTTCGGCTTTCCCCTTCTAATGGGCAAGCCCAAAAATCATCTTTAAGATCCACTACATTAAATCACTGATGCTGGGGTGAGACTTTACTTAAGAGCATAGGGATTGAGTACCACTGCGTAACAGGTCCAAATTCTCTTGTTAACTTTCCTTAAGTCTTGTACTAATCTATAATTCCCATCAGGGTTCTTTACTGGGAGAATAGGGATATTATGAGGAGACATACAAGGTTCCAATGTCCCATCCTTTATCAATTCTTCTATTACTGGCTTTAAGCCTTCTCTTCCTTCTAAGGATGTAGGGTACTGATGCACTTGTATGGGACATTCTTCTCTCTCAGTCATGACCCTTATGGGGTCAATATTCAGTCCCTCCCTATTTCCCTCCCCAGCCTAAATGTCTTTGTTAATTTTTTCCTCATCTTGTACGAGTTTTAACACTTTAGCTGTCATCTCCCCTTCTGGTATGACCCTTGTTCATAGTTGCACCTGTAAGTCCTTCCCCAATAAGTTGCTACTTGCCCCAGGAACTAAGAAGACATCTCCCATCCCTACTCTGGTTTTCCCTTCAATTACTACATTTTTAATGACGGGAACTTTAAACCTTTCTCCTTTTGCTTCTGTTACCTTCACAGTCTTATTACTAACATCCCATCCCTTAGGGATATTTACCACACAAGTTCTCTCTGCCCCAGGATCAACTAGAAATTCTAATACCTCCTCTTGGGGGCCTTCTTTCAAAGTTGTCAAAGGCTCTAGATGGTATTTATCCCCCAGAAAATAAAGCCCATTACCTCCCTATTCTTCTGGGTGTATCTCTTGGAATATTTTCAGAGCCTTTTTTAAGTGAGGGCATTCCCTCTTATAGTGTCCCTGTTCCCCACAATAGAAACAGGCATTTTTAGTTTGCTCCTGGGATTTTGATTGTGCTGGGGTTCTGTTTGTTCCCTTCTCCCTGTCTCTAAAACCTGAATATTTGGGAGTGGCACCTGGGGGCTTGAGATTCCTCTGGAAGTTACTCTGTTGCATAGTGGCTATCATAATTTTTGCTTCCACTTTGGCTTTTTCTTCATCTCTCTGTACATAAACCCTTTGAGCTTCTTTTAATAGATCATTTAGTGATTTATTGTACCAGTCCTCCATCTTTTCCAGCTTTTTTCTAATGCCTGGCTAGGCAGGAGTGACAAAATTAACCCTCGATAGGGCTTGCCCTGCTATGGTCAGGGTCTATTCCGGAGCATTGTTTCATATTCTTTCTGAGCCTCTCTAACCATTCAGTTGGAGTGTCTTCCTTTCCTTGCTGCCCCTCAAAAGCTTTTCTGACTTTTTGCCCTGGGAGTGCCTCCTCTTTTATTCCTCTGATTATCAGATTACGATAATCATTCATATGTCCTCGCCCCATCTCTTCATTTTGGTTCCAGTTAGGAGGTGCTATTGGCATTTTCTGGTCTCCTGGTAGACCTTGTTGATTCTCTCTTTTCCAAATTCTTATTCCAGCAGCTCTAATCATCTACGTCTCCTCTTGGGAGAATATTATTTTCATTATTGACTGAATTTCTTACCAAGTAAAATTGTTGGGACCTGAGAATTGATCTAATTGTTCAGCTGTACCTATGGGATCTTCCAATAATCCTTTAATCTCTTTTTTTTTAAATTTCTGACTTCTGAAGAAGTCATGGGGGTGTTTACAAATCCTGTCCCCCCCTTGGACTCCACCCATAGGTACTTCTCTTAATGGGAATAGACTAACTTCTTGATCCCAACATTTTTGTTCTTCATTCTTTATAACCCTTTTCCTTTGTTTTGGAGTAGTGATAGGGGAAGAATTATCAAGCTGCTTTTGAGTTTTAACTGAGTATTTTGGTATGGAGCCCCTCCGCTAGGAAAGAGTTTCATTTGGGCAGTGGGAGCCGGAATCTCCAAGGAAACAGAGGTGGGGGTGGGAGTCAGCAGTGAAGCCAGAACTGACAATAGGGCTGAGGCAGGGGTGGGAACGAAGGCGCCTGGTACGGACAGGGGAGGCAGGGCCCCCAGCACAGGAGGAGGAGGAGCTCTGGGCATGGACAGGGGAGGCAGAGCTCCGGGCATGGATGGGAGAGGGGGAGCTCCGGGGACAGGCAGGGAAGCTGGAGCTCCACGCACAGGCAGGGGAGGCAATATTTCCAGGGGGTCCCAGCCCTTTTCTTTCTTTTCCTCTCCTTGCTCTGTCTCTGTGGTTTTTTATATCATAAAAACTTTTACCCCCAGGAGTTCTGTGTCTCCTGTCCAACAAGAGGCATATTCTTTTTCTTCTGGATCACATGGTTCTTTTGAATTTACAAAAATGTTTAAGGCTTGCAAATCCAAACTTCAAAAGACCCCTATCCTGGTCAATAGACGTGGTTGGGTCTTATTTCCTTTTTTGTCCATTCTATCATACAATACGGAATAGTTTTACTTTTTCATTTTCCTTTGTACAAGTATCAATATCCCAGTTAGCAAGCTTAATCCCCAAGCGACTATCTTGGGATATGTCTGCTGGCACCTTTTTACTCCCTTTTTCCTTGAACCTGACTTATTGGTTCCTTGTCTCATTTTCCCAGGATTTTACCTGTTTGTCCCTGACCTCTGTTTCCCTGCTCCAACCCACTCTTCTGACAACTCGAACACCTCCCACCCTTCACAGCACAGAAAATCCTTCCTCTCAATAATATAATACATTCCACCTCACTCCAGAAAGTAAACTTTAAATAAACAATCTATGTTACATATACTTTCATTCATTCATAATCACTAATTTTTATTTCTTTAATATGTCTCTCTCACTTATTCTCACTCACAATAGGACAACACAAAATAAGGTATCTTTACTTTCAAGTCACTTGTTGATATCCACCCACAAGTATTGTAAAATCTCAAATATTGTTGGCCAACCCCAGATTCTCTTGGGTATGTTGTGGTGTGTTTTTAAGTTTCTCAGTTTGCTCCCCCATTTTATGTATGTTCCCCCTTTGTTCTCTATAAATGGTTCCTCCCTTCCCAGTTTTCCCGCCACTACTGCCCTGACAGTTGAGTTACTATGGTTACCCCTGCCCCCTTTAGTTGTCAATCTCCCAAGTTACATAACTGCTCCTCCCTTATCCCACCATATAAGTAAAGTTTTCCTCCTCCCTGGGCCCAGTCAATCACCCCCCACTCCTCCCAGGCTTCGAGAACATTCTTCTCTCTGGGGGTTGTGGTTGGCTGGCGTCCCGGGGCCCCTCCTTTGTTCTATGTTTATTGGATAAGTTCTTGTGTCAGTTTTCTTATGTACCTCCCCACATGTTCCCCGATTGGTTAGCTGGGTTTTCCCTCCCTTCTCCACCCCTTCCCTGTAAAACTCTGTCTCCCCCCGTGTTCGGGGCCATTTGCTGTGGGTTTGTCCATCTGTTGGTTGCCCTTTGCTGCCTGTGGGCTCTTCAATAAACCGACGTTTCACCCCCAGCAAGTGGTCGCCTCCTCTCTCGTCTCGTCCTGCGTGAACCCAAGTCCGCAATCCAGCCCAGCCCGAGGCCATGACGCCAAGGGGGGCTGGCTTCCGATGCGCAGGGGCGTCGGCCGCTTCACCCCTTCAGCTAGCCGGACCTAGGGCCGCGTACGCCCTCGCGCAATCTGCCGCCCAACGCGGGGCCTGACGAAGTGGACATTTGACCACGGACCGGACCCTGCAGAATTGGGATTTACTTACCCTCTGGACGCCGGACTACCCCAGGTGGTAGCAGGCCCTGTTATAGGGGCAGCACTCCCTGGGGATCGGAGTCGGGACTCCTCGCACCCTCAGAGGATGACTCCCGAGAAGAGGACCCTCGCCTGGTTTTTCTTTGTCGCCGCTGCAGGATTGGTAAGTTCGGGCCCCAACCTGGGGACTCTCCGGCTTCCCCTCTTCCCTTTTAACTTTCCCTAGGGGTACATGCCCTGCGTTGAGGACCTACGCCCTGCCTTCTCTCCTTGAGGTTTTTCCTCACCCCCGTGCCGTTTTTGTTTTCTCTTCCCTGTGGGTGCCGGATTTCCCCAGATGTGGGGCTCGGACCCATCACCCAATCTCCTTCTTTCCCTCCGGCTGTTTACCCAGACTTTGGGGCAGTGGGGGGGGGCAGGGGCCGGCGGCCGGCGGCTCATTGTTTAAGTTTTCGTTGTTTTCCGGGCGTGCGGTTTGGTCATCAGAGGATTTTCCCCCTTTCTAGTGGCAGCAGTTCCTGCTCTGGAAAGGTGCCATGGGTGCAGGCTTGGGAAAATCCCAGAAGGAGGTTTATTATGTTGTGAAGGGTTTGTTGCTTGGGGGTGGTCAGAAGGCCCCAGAGCAGGAGTTAAAATGTTTAGTTAAGTGGGTATTTTCTAGGTTCCCCAAGGTCTCCCCGGAACTCGTAAAACAGCCACAGTTTTGGGCAGCTGTTGTGGCAAAATTAGAAGAGGCCATAAATTCCGGGGAGACAAAATTGGCCACCGTGGCGTATTAGGCGCGCAGAGTGTATGCGACACTCCGCGCGTCTGGGGAGCTTAAGAAAAGTCCCGCGGGTTCTGGTTTGTCCCCTCGTTCTCCTCGTTCAGTTGCCCTTGCCCCTCAAACCTTTCCCTCATCCCGTAGGCAGGAGCCCTCGAGGGGGATTTTGAAGGCCGACCAGAGGCAGGGGGTCCATCCTGCCCCTGCTCCCCCTCGACCTGCTCGGCCTCCCCCTTCGAGGAGCCCTGGCCAGGCTCCTTCTCTTCCCTTACCCTCTACCCCGGTCCCCAAGTCCCCGGTTTCAAACCCCAAAGTTGTTCAGTTTTGCGAAGACCTTCAAAATGGCTCCCTTGGAGCTCGAGATGGTGGCGGCCATGCTGCCGTTCCCGCCAGGGCTCCTTCCTCTCCTCCTAACCCTTTCCTCCCTGATGCCAACCCCTTCCTTCCCCTGGACCCAACCTCTTTTTCGGTTGTTCCTCCCTCATATCTTCCCTCCGCCCCTCCCATTTCTCTGCCCTCCGATCCTCCGTCGGCTCCTCCCCAGGTTCCTCCCCCGGTTCAGCCCCCTGTTAACTCCTCCCCTGCTCCACCTTCATACTCTGCTCCGCCTCCGAACTCCATCAAGGAGGCGGAGAGGGGCGGTGTGCAGCGCCCACTCCCTCGCCCTGCCCCATTGCCAGACCCTGCCTCAACCTCCTCCAATTCCGGTTCCCACGCTCCCCCTTCCGGTTCTCACGCTTTGTGTTCCGGGGGGGGAAGGGTGGATGACCGGAAGCCGGGGCAGGCGCCTTTATTGGAAGCCGCTCCGGTTACGTACCACCTCAGCGGGGAGGGGAGCCCTCAGGCCCAGTGGGTGCCTTTAGCACAGGCTCAGATTAAGGAACTGTGCAAGGCGCAGAAGGACTACTCCCGGGGGTCGGAATACTTCCGGGGTATGCTCCGGAATGCCCTTGCACAGGGACATCTGGTGCCGGCGGACCTGAGGGCCCTCTTCTCCAGTTTAACAAGACCCATGGAGTTTAGGGTCTGGGTGGGGGAATGAAGGAGGGAGATAGTGGAGGTTCTCCCGATTCTTTGGGGGAATCCTTCAATGTCTCATGACGCGGACGGTTTGGTAATCTCCCAAGAACATCTTTTGGGCGAGGGACAGTGGGCAGAGGGGGCAGCTCAAGCAAAGGCCTTATTCCCGCCTCAGCTTATAGAGACCGCCAAGGCAGCAGAGCGGGCCTTCTTTAAGCTAGAGGTGGTGACCTCCCAATGGGAGGATGATGAAGTCCAGCAAGGGGCACAAAAGCCTTACATGGTTTTCATCGAGAGCCTCTATCGGTACGTGGAGGCGCAGGCGACCGGGGACGATGACAGGGAGAAGATGCTCCTGAGGATGGCGTATAGCAATGCCAACCCGGAATGTCGGAAGGCCATCCGGATTCTCCCTCGAAGTCCCCGGCCCACGATGGAGGCCATGATAGAGGCCGTGGTAGGCCAGGTCTCCTTAACATCACGGCCTAAAAGAGCTTCAGTGGTCTTTGCAGATGGCCCTGAGCCGGACTTCTTTGATATAGAAGCTGCCCCCGTTGCCGGACCCCCAACACCCGGGTCCGGCAGAAGATCAACGGCCACCCACCCCTGCCACCTCTGTGGCAAGACAGGGCATTGGATGCCCCAATGCCCGATGCGATTAGATTATTTAGAGTATAGAAGGAGGCGGGAAAGGGAGGAGAGTAAGGGCACAAAAAATTAGGCCCGGAGCACAGCCCCTCCCTGCGCGAAGACAAAAATGCGGCAGGCCACTTCACAACAAGCGGGGAGGGAGGAGACGAGAGAGAGCCGCCAACATTTGCTTTGCCGGACTTGACTTCTTTATCGGATATGACTACACCAACCTTTGGTACTGTACCTGCGCTTAACACCATGTCCTCTGTTTCCCCCTACAGGCTGCAGCTAACTAGGGACTTTTATCTCCCTAGTAGTGACATCCAGCTGGTGTCTGTCGACCTGCAACACCCGGGTCGCTGGACGAAACTTGGACCTTGCAGGTGGACCGTCGTCGGGGACACGAAGCACACACCGCGAGACATTCACATCGTCCCTGGTCTGGTAACTACCGACCGGGACCGTTTCGCGGTAGGGCTGTACTGTGTCCGACCCCCACTCTTCCTCCCTAAGGGACAGATCATTTCCCAGGCTATTCCGGTTCCAGATAAAGATCATTGGAAGAACTCCGCGGAGAGGACATCGCCTCCGACAGTAGCCTGGGCACAGCTGGTGGAGAGGGAGAAGCCCCGCCTGACTTGTCAGCTCTCGTTGGGCGGGGACAAAAAGATCGTGAGGGGTCTTTTGGACACAGGTGCGGATGTGACGATCATTCCCTCTCGGGAGTGGCCGTCACATTGGGACTTGCAAAGCGCTGCGGGCACGATCTCAGGTGTTGGGGGCCTTCAATTGGCCAATCAATCTAAGAGCATTGTGCAAATTAAGGGGCCCGACGGGCAATTGGCCTCTATACGCCCGTTCGTTTTAGATTACACCGAGCCTCTCTGGGGAAGGGACCTACTAGCCCAGTGGGGAGCCAGAATTGACCTCCCAAAGGCTCCCCAGGTTTTTCGGGCAGTGGCCACTGAGGAGCAGCAGACCTGGAAGCTGAATTGGCTGTCAGATAAACCAGTACAAGTCTTGCAGTGGCCACTCAACAAGCAAAAATTAAAGGCGCTCAATGAGCTCGTTCAGGAGCAGTTACTGAAAGGCAACCTGGTGGAGACCATGTCACCTTGGAACTCCCAAGTGTTTGTCATTAAGAAGCCTAATAAGGACAAGTGGCGGCTCCTGACCGACCTTCGCCAAATTAACGAACAAATAATAGACATGGGTCCTCTTCAGCCAGGGATGCCCTCCCCAGCAATGCACCCCCAAAATTGGAATTTGGCAGTTATAGATATAAAAGATTGTTTTTTCCAGATTCCCCTGCACCCAGACGATGCCCCGCGCTTTGCATTCACGGTTCCGTCCATCAACCGTGAGTCCCCAGCCAAGCGCTATCATTGGCGAGTGCTTCCGCAGGGCCTTAAGAACAGCCCTGTGATCTGCCAATGGTATGTGGCTTCGCTGCTGTCACCCATACGTACAGCCCTCGGGAATGCTGTCATCATCCACCATTACATGGACGACATCCTCGTGTGCGCGCCCGACCACAGTCTGCTTGCCCATGCACTTGACCTGACAACCAATGAGTTGGTTGCTGCAGGGTTCGAGCTCCAGCAGGACAAAATTCAGCGGATGCCACCTTGGAAATACCTGGGCCTCGAAATCACAAAGCGGACCATTGTTCCGCAGAAATTGGCTATTAGGACGAAAGTCCAGACCCTAGCGGATGTCCATCGGCTGTGTGGGTCTTTAAATTGGGTGAGACCCTGGCTAGGCATTTCAACTGAGGACCTAGCCCCCCTTTTCAATTTGTTGAAAGGGGGAGAGGGGCTGAGTTCCCCTAGGGCTCTCACCCCAGAGGCAGGGGTGGCCTTGGAGAAGATACAGAAAGTTATTTTGGCCAGGCAGGCCCACCGTTACCATCCGGGCCTGCCCTTCAAATTTATTATACTGGGAAAATTGCCACACCTCCATGGCATGATACACCAGTGGGACACCAGTGTAAAGGACCAGGGGCTGGGTGACCCCCTCTTAATTATAGAGTGGGTGTTCCTCAGCCACCATCGGTCTGAAAGAATGACACGGCCACAGGAGTTGGTAGCCGAACTGATCCTCAAAGCAAGATCGAGGATCAGGGAGCTGGCGGGGTGTGATTTCACATGCATACATATCCCAATTAAATTAGAATCGGGACAACTTAAATTAAAGACCTTTGAGGAACTGCTGCAAACTAATGAATATCTTCAGTTTGCACTCGACAGCTACACCGGGTGCATCGCAGTAGATCGGCTGGCCCACAAATTATTCAATTCGGAGTTTAAATTATCGCTGAAAAAAGTTCAGAGCAGGAAGCCGCTGGATGCCTTGACAGTTTTCACAGACGCGTCTGGAGCATCCCACAAGTCAGTTATGGCTTAGAAGGATCCTCAGACTCAGCAGTGGGAGACCGATGTTTTTGTTGTGGAGGGCTCTCCACAAGTTGCTGAGTTAGACGCAGTCGTCCGGGCATTCCAGAGATTCCCTGGGCCTTTTAATTTGGTTACAGATTCTGCGTATGTCGCAGGTGTAGTGTCTCGAGCTGAGTCTGCGGTTCTTAAAGAGGTCACCAACAAAAGATTATTTGAGTTGCTTAACAGGCTCGTCGAGCTAGTCTCCCACCGCGAGCACCCTTTTTATGTTATGCATGTGAGATCACATACTGATCTGCCCGGGTTTATTGCGGAAGGCAACCGGCGTGCCGACTCTTTGGCCGCGGCTGCTGTTACGCAGGCCCCTCTCCCAGACGTGTTCGGCCAGGCTAAGATCAGTCACCAACTTTTCCATCAGAATGCTCCTGGCCTGGTCCGGCAATTTAATCTGACGCAGGATCAGGCCAAGGCGATAGTGGCCACATGTCCGCAATGCCAACAGGATCAGATGCCTACTGTGGCCTCGGGGGCCAATCCCCGAGGTTTGGCAAGCTGCGAGGTGTGGCAGATGGACGTGACACATATCCCATCTTTTGGTCAATTGTGTTACGTCCATGTCTCAGTTGATACCTTCTCCGGGGCTATCTATGCTTCTGCCCACACAGGCGAAAAGGCAGCGGATGTCCAGAAGCATCTGCTTCAGGCATTCGCTGTTTTGGGCATCCCTAGGGCCCTAAAAACAGATAACGGCCCTGCGTATACCTCCAAGGAGCTGCGGAGCTTCCTGCAGCAATGGGGAATAGTCCATAAGACCGGCATCCCCTATTCCCCAACAGGCCAAGCCATGGTGGAGAGGGCCCACCAGAGCCTTAAGAAGATCTTATCCCGGCAACAACCGGCGATGAAGGTGGAGACCCCCCACGTCCGGCTGTCAAGAGCATTGTACACGCTTAACTTTCTAAATTGCTCTTTTGACAGCCAAAATCCTCCAGTGGTCTGGCACTTCGGCAGTCACCAGCAGCTGCAGCCTAAAGCCAGGCCACCGGTTCTTGTAAAAGATCCGGAGACCTGGCGGACGGAGGGCCCCTTTGACCTGGGGGAGGGGATATGCCTGTGTGTCCACTCCCTCAGGCCCCAGGTGGACTCCATCCAAGTGGGTCAGGCCCTTCGTCCCGAAACAGAGGACCAAGAAGGAGGCAGTACCACAGGTCCGGCAGGCTTGTTGGCGTCGGCGGAGGAAACCACACCATCAATATTCGTCCTTCTCTCCGGATCTCCCCCCAGTTACTGAAGAGCCCTCACCTCCAGCTTCTCCTCCACCCCTTGACCTCCTATGTCATGTTTCCGCCCATTCACCCCCTGATCCAGCTCCTTCCCCTCGCACTTTTCTTTTGAAGTGGTTGTTTGGGGAAGAACCATTTGTTTAAGTATATTGTGTTTAACTGCTCTTCATTTTGTCTTATAGTACATCTCCCCAACTCATTTTTGGCTTTTACACCCCTGATCCGCGGCTTGGTCCAAAGACTGATAGCAAAAGCCACCTCGCCAACTGTAAACCACGCTGCAATTCTGTCGGAAGAGCACTTCGAGCTGGAAGACCTCTCCCCAGAGGCCGAAAAGGCTGTGGACGAGGAAGGGTCAATCGAGCCGCCTCATGAACATCCAGAGACAGACGAACTCCAGCTCGGAGAAGGCGAAGACTAGCAGGACCAGCCGCGGGCCTCAGAATTTTGAGTTTATATGGACATTCTTGTTTCTTTTTATTTTATTTGTTAAGAAACGGGGAGATGTTGTGGTGTGTTTTTAAGTTTCTCAGTTTGCTCCCCCATTTTATGTATGTTCCCCCTTTGTTCTCTATAAATGGCTCCTCTCTTCCCAGTTTTCCCGCCACTACGGCCCTGACAGTTGGGTTACCATGGTTACCCCTGCCCGCTTCAGTTGCCAATCTCCTAAGTTACATAACTGCTCCTCCCTTATCCCACCATATAAGTAAAGTTTTCCTCCTCCCTGGGCCCAGTCAATCACCCCCCACTCCTCCCAGGCTTCGAGAACTTTCTTCTCTCTGGGGGTTGTGATTGGCTGTGGTCCCGGGGTCCCTCCTTTATTTTGTATTCACTGGTTAGTTCTGAATGCCCATTATGTTTAGTACCTCCCTTTATGTTCCCCGATTGGTTAGCTGGGTTTCCCCTCCCGTCTCCACCCCTTCCCTGTAAAACTCTGTCTCCCCCCGTGTTCGGGGCCATTTGCTGTGGGTTTTTCCACCTGTTGGTTTGCCCTTTGCTGCCTGTGGGCTCTTCAATAAACCGACATTTTACCCCCAGCAAGTGGTCGCCTTCTCTCTCGTCTCGTCCTGCGTGAACCCAAGTCCGCTATCCAGCCCAGCCTGAGGCCAGGACGCCAAGGGGGGCTGGCTTCCGATGCGCAGGGCCGTCGGCTGCTTCACCCCTTCAGCTAGCCGGACCTAGGGCCGTGTACGCCCTCGCGCACCAGAACACTTGCAATACATTGATGACATCATATGGGGCAACACAGCAGAGGAAGCTTTTGAGAAAGGGGAGAAGATAATCCAGATCTTCTTGAAGGCCAGTTTTGCCATAAAAGAAAGTAAGGTGAAAGGACCTACCCAGGAAAATCAGTTTTTAGGAGTAAAATGGCAAGATAGACATTGTCTATCTTGATTTGGAAAGACAGGAGTCTGCTAAGGAAGGCAGGAGCCTCCCCTGAAATGGAGAATGTAAATCCTCCCCACCCCTCTGAATTGCTATAAATTTTAAATTAAGGGACTCTCAGGCAAAAATATGGGAGCAGGAAATAACAGTTCTTTAATAGGGAAAATAAAAAAAATAAAAGGATAAAATAAACAATGCAGTACACTAGAACAACACTGACAGAGTCAGGACCCAACCTGACACCCTGTGGGTCAGGGTGTTGGTGGCAGTCCAATTGGAAATGTAGCTGCAGTCCTCCTGGAGTGTCAGGTGTGGTTCTGTTGGAGCAAGGGGGATCTGTAGAGAAGGGTGTATTCTTCCTCTGAAGATCCAGTGGAAGAAGAGGCAGCTGTTGTTCCTCTGGGGAATCCCATGGAGAAAGTGTTGCCTTCTGATATAAGGCAAGGCGACCTGGTTCTGAGGAACAGCACGGCGACCCAATTCTCCAGGGTCGCTCGGGCCAGTGAAGCACGCAGACACCAATGTGGTGGACGGTCAAAGGCGTTTATTATCTCTTCTCTTGGGGTTTTATAGTCTAAGGGGTTCTCTATGTCAGAGGGGGTCTGCCTTTACTATCTATGGTTAGTAAGGAGTGGAAAGTTACCAGGGGTGGAATGGAAAGTTACTACTGTTAGGGGGGCTACATTCCTAGGGTGATATCTTATCTTAGGGGAACAGGGAGTCCTGCCTTTCCGTTACATCGCGTAATCTTCCGACCTCCTGTCCCTATCTACCACAAGTAAGCCGTGCTGGTGTCTCAAAAACTTCTGGATTATATCTGGGTAGCAATGCTTGGCTCCTCCCTCTGGGTGGAGCATCTCACAATGGGATGTTATAGTTCTTATCAGTCATGCAGCGACATTCAATAGTCTGTTATCAGCAGATGTCCCCTCCCGAGGGAGGTGTGAATGTGGTCACTAAAAGAGAGAGATAAAGCAAACTGCCCACTTGACAAAGGTAATCTACCATACAGATGGTAATTGAAAACATCTTGCATTGCAATCTTCAACATTGTCAGATTCCAAAGGACATGGTCAATAAAATAGCAGCTATATTCCCACTGACCAGCAAGAAGGAAACACAGGCTTTCCTAGGGGGCTGTGAGTTTTTGGAGAATGCATATTCCAGAGTACAGTCAGATTGTAAACCCTATCATGTGACACAGAAGAATGGTTTTAAGTAGGATCCTGAACAACAACAAGCTTTGAACAAAGTAAACAGTAGATTGTTTATGCAGTAGCCCTTGGGTCACTCAGGACAGGACAAAATGTGAAAAATGTGCTCTACACTGCATCTGGGGAGAATGGTCCTTCCTGGAGTCTCTGGCAAAAAGTACCCAGGGAGACTCAAGGATGACCCCTGGGGTTCTGAAGTTGGGGATACAAAGGATCCTAGGCCTCTAGGCCTGTCACACCCCCAACTGAAAAAGAGATACTAGCAGCTTATGAGGCAGCTTGAGCGGCTTCAGAAGTGATTGGCACTGAAGTACAGCTCTTCTTAGTACCCTGAGTGCCAGTGCTGGGCTGGATGTTCAAAGGGAAAGTCCCTTCCACACATCCTGCCACTGATGTGGTGTGGAATAAGGGGACTGTGCTCATCACATAGCAAGCTCAAATAGGAAATCCCAGTCTCCATGCGATCTTTGAAGTCATCACGAACTGGTTTGAAGGCAAAAATTTCAAACTATCATCATCAGAGGAGGAAAAGGCTACATGGTGAGGAGGCCCCACCATATAGTCAGCTATCAGAAAATGAAAAAGCAACACACACTGTTCACTGATGGCTTCTGCTGTATCATAGGGATACATAGAAAATGGAAAGCTGTCATATGGAGTCCTATGCAGCGAGTTGCAGAAGCTATTGAGGGACAAGGTGGATCAAGTCAGGTTGCAGAGTTGAAAGCCATCCAGCTGGCTTTAGATATTGCTGAATGAGAGAAATGTCCAGCACTTTGCCTCTATACTGACTCATGGATGGTAGCAAACACTGTGAGGGTGGCTAGACTGATGGAAAAAGACCAATTGGCAGCATGGAGGGAAACCCATCTGGGCTGCTAAATTGTGGAAAGACATCACTGCCCAGGCAGAGAAGTTGGCTGTAAAAATATGTCTATTGTGGCAATGAGCCCCCAACATGGGAATAACAAGCATTGTCTCCATGATTGCAAAAGGCTGATCAATTGCTTTATTAAGCTATACTGTATTATGTACTACCCTATACTACTACTACTAAGCAAAATTCATCCAAGTCTGAGACTAAAATTGTAACTAGCCACACCTGAGCTCCATCAGGAGTTGGAAAATCAAGGGTGTCAACTCTGAACCTCATGACTCAATGTGAGAGGATCTCCTTTATTTTCATGGTTTAGGAATGGTATTCCCCAGTTTTGTGTTCCCACAAAAACACTCCAAACCACATGCCACTTGCTTACTCCCCCCTCCCCCTGTGGCAGGCTGGAGAGGAAAATTGGGAGCACAAAGGATAGAAATAATGAGTTGAAATAAGAACACTCTACTGGAAACAGCAATGGAATAAGAAAGTTAACAGTAACAGCAATAATATTAATAACTGAGGGAACTTGTGCTACCCAACCACTCCCTCCACCATGCTTGCTCAACTGGAAGGGACCCTTTCATCCATGCCTGGAAAATGACATGAGGTGTTATTGAATAGCCTCTGGGTCCTAGCCATGCCCCCTTCCTGGCTACTGCAAAAAAGAACCCTATCCTTGCCAGAACCAGAACATTATACACCCCTTATTCTATGCCATCTGCATCTTGCCAAAATCCTACACCTTCTAACTATATACATACACTTACATTTATATGCATATATGCATCTGTATATATGCACAAGCACAGGTATAATTTCCATACTCAATGGCCATACCTCCAAGATGTCTGTTGAGTTCATTTAGTCTATGACTATGGGTTCTATCTGTTCTAGATGTCTTCCAGGGCAGGAGGGCTGGTGTGCTGTCAACTCTTTGCAAGCTGCATTAGGAGTTCACAACCAGTATATCTGGAGCAGTTTATCTTCATTGTCCATAGTATTTATGGCACACAGTGGCAATGTCATTCAGAACCAATATTATACAACTCAACATTACAGACTGTTCTCACCCAAAAATCAAATCCCCTTGAGGTATATAACACATTTCCTCACTGCCTAGCAGGGAGAACTCAAAGAAGGCTCACTAAGGCTGTCATATTTACTGAAAAAAGTAGTTGGCTTTTAGTCGAATTGTGTGCAATGGTAAGGATGTGCATGAGACTCCTTTCACCCACAGTTTGCTTTGTTCCTTAATAAATGGGCCTTGGAAATGCCACTTGCTATTCATGTGCTAATCACATGATAGGTGTTGTAAGCTCATAAGCCTTGATGTTCACTGTGTCACTCTGTTCCTTTGTGGGTTTTCAGAGATCAGACTGGAACTACAAGAATTTTTGGCCCAGCTACGTCTCAGGTCTTTACCTCCTCTGGAGCCTGAACCAGTCATGGTTATTGTCTTTATTAATGCTAATTGCTCAGGGTTTATGTCTCATTGTGTTTGTCTCACTCTCTTTCCTTATCCTCCAAACTGAAAAAATAAACATTCTCACACTCCACATATCCTTACCAATTAGTGAGACTGACGAAGTTTGGTCTTATCATTGTGTTCTGCACCTTGTGTGGGGGAAAGAGAAATAGCAAAGGAGAGATTTCTATAAGAAAAGGCCAACAACAAATGGCTTAATACCTGCTTTAAGACAGAAAAATAAGAGGAATATAGATAGTGAGTAAATCTTGCATCCCTTCAGATGCTGGTTACTCCACATTTGTGTGTAATTTGACTTAGACCAAATGGATTTTCCCATGGCATGCTTCATAGAACAGATCCTGTCCATGGAAAGAAGCTCTTCCTTTTTTTTGTCCTTTGAGCTCATTTCCTTCAAAACCCCAACTATTTCTAAAATATATCCTCATTAAAAATTCTTACTGCACTGTTAGATAAAAGTGAAACCATACAGGTGATGTAATCACTGATACCAAGCAGGAGCTGCCTGCAGGCTTCTCTGTTGTAATGAGCTGGCTGAGGTTATTCTGTGGCCAAGGGATTTATGCAGCTCAACACAGAACTGGGCCTACTCAAATTAACTGCATTGTCGATCCCTAACTCCTAAAAGTGCAACCCTTAAAGGAGCAGTCACTCTCCTTCCACACACTCTTACAGAATGGAGTCAGCTTGCTTCATAGTAGCCCATACGGTGCTGTGGTTTGTATTTGTGACTAAAAACAGTTCTGATGCTAATACACCAATGTTTTGGCTATTTCTAGAGAGTGTTTGCACAGCAGCAAGGCTTTCTTTCTCACTGTGCCCCTGCTCACTCTCACACAGTGAGTTAGCTGAGAGTGGGCAAGAGGTTCAGTGTAGGAAAGACATTCTGTGCTGTTCTCGTGAGGGAGCAAAGGCTTCCTGATGATAAGGAAAGCCCTATATCTCTCCCAAGGAAGACACCAAGGTTGTCACCATGGAGACGTGATGAAGGAGAGAAAGTTGAGAGATATGGACTCTGGCTGGCTCACAGAATGATGTGGCTCCTTGGTCAACCACTGAGAACTTTTTTTTCTTTCTTGTAACCACTGGGCAGTGAATGCGTATGTTAAGTGAATGCAAATATCTTGAAAGAGTATAAAAGCAACATGTTGCTATAATAAATGTCTCTCTCTTGCACCCTTCTGATGGAGTCATGGTACTTTGTGCTGTGTGGTGCTCTATAACGACATCTAGTGGCCGTCCACCGTGATTGCAATTGGACTGTGAAAAAGGGGGAAAAAAGAGAAAAAGAGAGAAAAAAGTTGAAGGGTAACCTAAAAATGAGTGAAGGCAGCAAGGACGCTGCGGAGGTCTGGACCTGATTCAGATGTCTGATTCGAGGTGGGCGATTGGGAAAAATAATGGGAAATAATTTATTAAATGAGGAAAAGACTGTTTTGTCCACATAGAAAACTTTACTGAAAAGAAAAAATGTTCAAACTTCTGATTATGCTCTTTGTAGCTTACTGATATGGTGTAAATTACAGGACTTTTAAGCTCATGCCTACACTGCCTCCAGTGTCTGGGCATGGAAAAAGGTTGGGAAGAGACTATGGGAAGTGATATCTAAGGGGGATAAGACAGTTGTTGATTTGGCTACTACCTGGACACTGTTGTATGAGGCATTGAAGGAATGAAAAGCAGAACAAGACAGAGGGGAGGAATTGGAGGAAGAGGAATTAGAGCAAGAAACTGAAGTAGAGGAACGGGAGGAAGATGAGGCTGAGCCTGTCTATGTATCTTCCCCTGAGGAGGCTGCTGCAGCTGCTGTGGAGCTTCCCCCAGGGTTTGCTATCGTGAGAATCAAATGGCAGGCTAAGACTGTTCCTCGGTATTTATCTCCAAAAGACTATGCTAAACCTCTGCATACTTCGCCTGCTCAGCAGTTAGTTGAACTGAGTACTAAATCAAAGTATCTTACGCCTGCACAGCAATTAGCAAAAATGAAGTTACAGAAGAAGCAAAGTGAAAAACAGGCTGGGTCGCCCTGGGCCATTTGCTCCCCCCTCACCCTCCCGTGGTTCGGCTGCTCCCCCGCTTCCCCTTGAGGCATCCGCCCCTCCTCTTCCCTCCTTTGAGTCGTCGTCTGCCTCCGCTCCACCCCCAGTTGAGCCGTCTGCCCCCCGCCTCCCTCCTGAACTGGTTGAACAAATGCAATCTTTAACACTGTGTCCTTCCTTGTCTAGTGATAGTTCTGATGATGAACTGCCAGTTATAAGTACACCTAAAAAGACACAGGAATCTGTTTCTGTTAGACCTCGTAGCAGATCCAGGCCTGCTGTTTCTTGGACTCTGCCTCCCTGCCAGGTGGCTGCGACTCCTCGACACCCTTTGCAGTTTTGGGAGCATGTGAGAATGAAAGCAGCTGAAGTGGGAGATTGGAATTTGTTAGAGAAAATAGGTCCACCTAAAAGGATGGAGATGGCTGCCGCTGCTTCTTCTAGTGGGCCTGTGGCTTTTCCTGTTTTCAAAGCTGCTCCTAATTCAGGACAACAAGATAGCCATCAGGTTTTTGCACGGAGGGTTGTACAGGACCTTCAGTCAAAAGTAGATCAGTATGGTGTTAACTCTTTGCAGGTGATGCAAGTGATTTGTGTTCTAAATGCTGATGTACTTGCACCTTATGATATTGTTCACCTTGCTATGATTCTGTTTCACCCAGTGCGGTATGGTGTGTTTCAAGCTACCTGGAAACAAATGGTTGAAAGAGTAGCATTGGACAATATGCAGTTACCTTACCTCAGCACCATCCACGTCACACTGTGGGAGTTGATGCCTTGCTGGGCAATGGACTGTTCTCTAACCCAGATTTGCAGGGAATATGAAAGTTCAAAGACAGATGCCTTGGAAATATTTGGGGTTGATAATCACCAATACACAAATTATGCCTCAACCTGTAAAATTGGACATTACTATTAAAACTGCTGTTGACGTACAGAAATTGGTTGGTGCAATAGGCTGACTTTGGCCATACTTGGGGATAACCAATCATCAACTGCAACCTTTGTATGACTTACTTTCCAGGATAACTTCCTCTACCGATGAGAGCCATTTGACTGCTGCAGCAAAAAAGGCTGTAGAAGAAGTTGAATTGGCCTTGACATCTAAATTTGTTACCAGGATAGATGTTTCTGTTGGTGTGCAATTATTTATTTTGAGAGATGATGAAATACCATGTGGATTGTTGTGTCAGTGGAATGATAAATGGGAAGATAAATTGCATATTTTGAGTGGATATTTTTGTCTTTCAGGTCCCGAAAAACAGCTCCAGGTCTGTATGAGCTTTTTGCAGACATCATTATCAAAGGTTGCAGATGCTGCCATGAAATCTTAGGCCATGATCCTGTAACTATTGTCATACTGGTACAACAATGGTATTTTGAGTGGTGTTCTCAAAACAATCATGAGCTGCAATCTGCTTTATCTTCCTTTACAGGTCAAATAGCATATCATTTACCTTCTCATCCTATTTTGAATTTCACTAAGAGGATTCCTTTTCAGGGGAAACAGCTTTGCTCTTCTGTGCCAGTGGAAGGTGCGACAGTTTTTACAGATGGACCAGGAAGAACTGGAAACACTTCTGTAGCCTGGAAGAAAGATGACCACTGGGAATATGAAGTAATGGTTTAACAAGGGTCTCCTCAGTTAATTGAACTTTGTGCCGTACTCTTGGCCTTAACCTTATTTCCTAGTTCCGTAAATATACTTACTGACTCTGTTTATGTTGCTAATTTAGTGAAGCAGTTGGATCAAGCTGTGTTGTATCGTGTAAAGGAGAAACCATTATTTATGTTGTTGAAATTGTGGACCGTTATTCGTAATCGAAAGCATTCTTTTTTTATTATGCATATTCGTAGCCATACATCGCTACCTGGATTCTTTGTTGAAGGTAACACCTATGTGGATTCCCTTGTGGCTGCCTCAGCAGTAAAAATGGTGCCTAATGTGTTTCAGCAAGCTGTTCTATCTCACCAATTTTTTCATGAGGGTGCTCAGGCACTATGGCAGCAATTTAAATTATCACATAGTGAAACAAAGTCAATTATTTCTTCTTGCCCTGATTGTCATATGTCTCATGTTTCACAATATTACAGTACTAATCCTAGAGGCTTACTCCCTTTGCAAGAATGGCAAACAGATGCTACAGAAATGCCTGAATTTGGCCATCTAAAGTATGTTCATGTTACAATTGACACCTTTTCTCATGCCATGCTTGCCTCAGCATTGGCAGGTGACACAGCTCAGGATGTTATTCGTCATTTTTGGCATGCCTTCTCCATCTTAGGCGTTCCATCACATGTAAAGACGGATAATGGCCCGGCATATGTTTCAAAGAAATTGCAAGTGTTTTTGTCATGCCTGGGGTGTTGATCATTCTACTGGTATCCCTCATGCTTCAACAGGTCAAGCAATTATTGAACGTGCTCATGGTGTGTTGAAGCACCAGGTACAAAAACAAAAAGAGGGAATGCAGAGGGAGTCACCTCAAGTGAGATTAGACAAAGCTGTCGATGTCTTAAACTTTTTGTGTCCTTTACCTGACTTACATGTGTCTCCTGTATTCTAACATTTTTCATCTTTGAATTCAAAACAGCCAAACTTTAAGAAAGGTATAAAGGTATGGGTAAAAGATTTAATCACAGGAAAGTGGACTGGCCCATTGGAATTAGTAACATGGGGAAGAGGATATGCATGTGTTTTAACAGAAAATGGCCCTCGATGGGTCTCTGCCCGTTGCATTAAACCTTATTTGGAGCACACAGAAAAGGACAGGATGGGTGGTTCTACAGTGGAAGGGTGGATGGAAGCATGGATCCTCAAGGAATGTGTGGTAAAGATGGTAATTCAAGACAGAGTAAAGGGAGTTATAAGCTTACACTGAAAATCCAAAATTTAGGTTAGTGGATGTTACTTTTGCTTCTTTTCCTTGAATTCTCTTATAGAGAGGTTGGTAGTACTGAGAAATGTGTCTTGTACCATTTCCTTTTGAAAGGCACCGATGGTCCCAAGATAAGGGAATTTGATGCACCTAAGGGAGAAGTGTTGCCTTTGCATAGGGGTTGAATTAGTAGCTGAAGTCCACACTTTGAGCAACTAGGTTGGTTGCCCGTTATGATAGCAGCAACCAGTTCCAAGATTAAGTGGATGCTACTTGGTTCTAAGTGGTGACTAGGCAGATGACTTGGTCTCTGACTCTGTGTGGGAGAAAGTTATTTGATTAGAAGTGAAGGTGTCATTCTGCTACGAATGTGTCATCTGGAAATTGCGAGGTCTGTAACCGTATTTGAAGATCTGTTTTTATGTGTTTTGTTTGTATATGAACCTTAATATTGTGAGGGTGTGTGTTGTGAAGTTTGTAGAAGTTGGTTATCTGTAAGTGAATGAAGAATGGATCCTCCATCTGCTTGGATTTTTGCAAGGGCCCTGCAGAAGTCCTTAGCAGTTGTATTTGTGGGTCAAATACAAAAAGGGGGAATTGTAGGAAAGACATTCTGTGCTGTTCTTGTGAGCCAGCAAAGGCTTCCTGATGATAAGGAAAGCCCCATATTCCTCCCAAGGAAGACACCAAGGTTGTCACCATGGAGACGTGATGAAGGAGAGAAAGTTAAGAGATATGGACTCTGGCTGGCTCACAGAATGATGTGGCTCCTTGGTCAACCACTGAGAACTTTTTTTCTTTCTTGTAACCACTGGGCAGTGAATGCGTATGTTAAGTGAATGTAAATATCTTGAAAGAGTATAAAAGCAACATGTTGCTATAATAAATCTCTCTTGCACCCTTCTGATGGAGTCGCGGTACTTTTTGCTGTGTTGTGCTCTATAACAACAGTTCAGAGGGGACATAACCAAGACAGCTGACCAAACTGACCAAAGGGATATTCCATGCTGTATGATATTGAGCTCAGGAACAAAAGCTTTGTGAATTATTTCCTTTTTGTTTTGCTTGCATGAACACGTTTGCTTTTCCTATTATACTGTAATTATCTTGATCTATGAGTCATCTTGCCTTTCTTCTGATTTCTCCCCACCTCATGTGAGAGGGAAATAAGCAGGTGACTAGATGGGTGTTTGGCTGTTGTCTGGAGTCAACCCACCACAGTTCTTTTTTGGCACTCAGCATGAAGTTTGAGATAACAGTTTTGATCTGACCGTGACATAACTGTTGTAGTTGTTAATTGTCAAGCTTCTGTGCTGATCATGGACTATGCTTTCTTTCCTGTTTATTAGACTTCAGGACTTCTTAGTGACTGCTTTTGGCTCTTGTTATTTGCTGTGCTACTTATTTCTTTATTTTGCTGTGCCTAGGAACTTTTTAGCTCAGACATAAAAGCTAAGGGAGAGAGGAGGAAGGGGGCCATTCGCTATTCTAAGTTTGCTTTCTGGAGAAACCACTATGCGTGCTGAAGCCCTGCTTCCTGGGAAATATCTGAACATCGCTCGCTGATGGGAAGTTGTTCTAGGTTACAATATAAAGATATAGTCTATTCCCATCCTCAAGAGCTATTGAAACCAGGAGGGGCATTGTTTTTTCCTTATCTCCTGTTAATGGGCCCATCAATGCCTTTCTACATGACTCAGAAATAACTACCTCCAGTAGCCATTTCTGTTTAATGGACCCACCACATGATTTATAGAATGATAAAAGCCCATTGTGAGATGCTCCGCCCAGGGGGGACGAGCTAAGCATCCCCACCTGGATATAATCTTGGATTTTGGGACACAACAAGCAGTCTTTCCTCTGGATTCCCAGAGGAATGGCCATCTTTTCTTTTCCACTGGATTTTTTAGAGGGAGACTATATCCTTCTACAGGATCACTGCACCAACAACAACCACACCTGCCACTCCAGGAGGACTGCAGCCACCAATCCAACTGGACTGCTACCAACACCCTGACCAACAGGGTGTCAGGTTGTATTCTGAGTTTGTCAGTGGTTTTTCTTTTGTATTATTGCATGTATTTTGGTTTTCTCTTTCTCTTTTCCTAATAAATAGTATTTCTGACTTGAAGTCTCTCACTGGTTTTACTTTCAAACCAGAACAGAAGTAGAGATTAACTTTTCCTTTTGCTTTTGCATGTGCAAACTTTTGCTTGGTTTTTTTTCCTTTGCTTTAGTAAACTGCCTTATCTCAACCTATGAGTTGTTTTCCATCTTTTTCTCTTCCCTGTCCCACTGGGAAGGAGAGTGATAGAGCAGCTTAGTGGACACCTGGCACCCAGCCAAGCTCAAACATCTACAATTTATCTGGTGGTGGGAAAGTCCCAAAGAAGTAGTGGGGGGAAATCCCTGGGAAAGTCCACATAACACAAAATCTCTTGGGTTTATATTCACTCAGGTTCAGGTGGGAATGCCCAGGTACCTCCCCTGGGATTGTTGCCAGATGAAAAATCATTTGCATCTGGTGAGTTAATGCAATGCTTATTCTTCAAAAGCCAATGGCCTATGGAACCACATGATTATTCTGTAGGAAGAACTGGAAAGAAGCCAGCTGAGCTATGCCAACTTTTACCAGTTCACCAGGCAGTCAGGTATGACTTTCGGGTAACCAACTACCAGGGACCAGCAAAGAGACCTCCAGAACAGAACACATGCATAAAGGGGAGGGAACATATGTTAATGATTTTGAGGAAATTATTATCACATGTATGCCTAGTCCAGGAAAATCAGTGAAAATATATGTAAAACATAGTATATAATCAGGAACTTTTTGGGTACTCAGCATGCACAGTATTTTGGAGGAGATATCCCCTTGTGCATCTGGCTGAATAAAGAATGCCTGCTTCTTAATGCTACATTAGTGTTAAGGAGTTTTTATTTTTACCAATTTTTAGTAACAATTTTGGCGACCCAGATGGAAATGATAGGAAAGATGGGTGCTAATGTCTTTACAAACAACTGGGTGGGTGAGGGTCTTTAGGAAAGATGGGTGTTTATGCCTTTGAAATGGGTCTTAATGTCTCTACCAACCTCAAGATGCAAGTTTGTTACAGAACCCGGACAGTTTGATTACAGTTTGAACTCCTGAATTTTAGGGTAATAGACAAATGTGTCTGTACAAAGTCTAGTGCAAAACTCAGATAGCTTGAACTTCTGAACTTTGGGGGAATTTCAGTGTGGAGTCAGAGATGATACAGAGTTGTATTAGAAGGCAAATGGTAAAAGCCTCATTTATTTGATCCTCTCCCTTTTTTATACCTTAGTTGCTACAGGTGGACCTGACTGGTCATTTAATCAATACATTTCACATGACTGGTTAATTAAGAAGACACCCTCTTTATGAGGAAAACAGTTTGTTACAAAACACAACCTGTGGATTGTTTCCATTGGATTATCATTATTTATCTCCAGCTCCCTAAAGCCTCCCAGACCAACTCGTGGGAACATTTATCTAGCTTTCTCTCTGTCTGACCAGTCTGTTATATCTACAGGGGAAAATGATAGGTTCAAGGGGGGAATGTGAGGTAGGTGGTTTGGGAAAGCTGTACCTTCCTAGTACCTCAGCCAAGAGGGAAAGAAGAGGGCAACATGCAGCCGGGAGTTTAGGATAAAAGGAGGCTATATCCTCTGAAACCTCAACAGAGAAACCCCATGGGCATATGCCCCAGAGGACTCTCTTCCTTTATTCGAATAAAGTTGCAGGACTCGTGTTTCCTTTATGAACCCTGCCTTTTCATAGTGTGATTTTCCCCACATGACCCACTCCTGAATTTCAACGGATCTGAGGGATTGTGGGACCTCCAGCTGACACTGAGGGATTCTTGGGGAGAACCTGCAAATCCCAGACTGAAGGAAATTGGAGCAAGACCACTGGTAAGATAAAGGCATTCTTTACTTTAAAGGTGTTAACCTGCCCATAAGATGCTGCAAAAGCTTCACTGGGTTGGGTTTAAAGATACTTAAGGTGGGAACAGGGAAAGGTTAGATTCCTGTCTAGGAGCTCCTAAATGGTAATTGGTTTGGAATACCACATGGTTTAAATGGGGAGTGGCTCATCTAGGGAAAGGGGGGATTCTGAAAAAATCCCCCCTAGGATGCATATTAAAGCATTGGGGGAAACTGTGGGACAACCCCCTCACTCAGAAAAAAAATTGGTTGAGTATTGTAATAATTGGTGGCTGAAGTATACATTGGCAATTTGTACATAAAGAGGATACTGGCAGAGGAAGTGTCCCCAGGCTGGGGAAAAGCAGACGGGAAACCTAAACCCAGCTCTTCAAACCATCAAACTTTAAGTGAAGATGAAGAATTCCCCTGAAGAGGACCAGGAGAATCATCCTCAGCTGAGCCCCTGGTTACATTATTGCTGGGGAATTAAAAGGTAAACTTTTTTATTTGATACAGGAGCAACTTATTCTGTATTGAATATGTGCAGAAGAAAGTTTAGCTTGGAACCTGTAAGCGTTGTGTGTGTGACAGGGAGGAAGGAAAACAGGACTGTTTTTACAACCATTACCATTTAAATTAGGAAAACATTTGGGGACACATCAATTTTTATATATGCCTGAATGCCCAATCCCCTTGTTGGGGAAAATTGGATGCCTAAATAATTTTCCTGGATGGGGAAATACAAATTCAAAGACTTGAATCAAAAGCCATAGAGGCAAAGATTTTTATGCTACAGGAATCAAACGAGGTAGAAGAAATCCCAGAGGAGGCAGAGAATGCTGTAACCTTGTTGGTACGGGCAACTGAGATGCCTGGATGATCAAAGGTGGTCAAACCGGTGAGGATTACTCTCAAACCTGAAGCCAGACCTGTAAAGCAAAACCAGTATTCTGTTAAGTGGGAAGCAAGGAAAAAGTTGGAGAAGCTTATAAATATTTTTTTAATATGGGTTATGGAAAGAGTGTGAATCAGAATGTAACACACCAATAGTACCAGTTAAAAGAAAAATGGGGAATAGAGATTAGTACAAGATTTAAGGGCCATTAATAAAATAGTACCTGATATTCATCTAGTAGTAGCTAATTGTTATGTGGGGTCACTGTTCAGAGACAGGAGTGATACAAACTCTCAGAAATCCATGCAACAACAGCAATGGTTTATTATGGAAGCTTGCTTATATAGGGGGTTTGAAACTCCTGGGTTTAAACCACTGATTGGTCTGGTTTTAACATTGCCCAGCTCTTTGACCAGTGAGATGTCTGCAGCTTAGGACGGAACATGATTGGGTGAAGTCCCTGTTTGGGTTTGAATGTATCCTATCATTGTTCACCCAGGGACCAATTTATGGAACCGGGCTGCCGGGTTTCTTATTTATAGTCAAATTAATTGCCCAGACACAGACCAGCTGTAACAATTCCCCTTTTCCTTTTTATTAAAAAACGCAAAATGTTCTCTGTTACCTTAACTGCAAGGGCTCTTTGAGACAGAGTAGAGATCCATTCTGAATTAGGTGAAGTGTCTAGGAGAGGTGAAAAGTCTGTGAGGCCAAAGCTGAAGGAAAAACTCTCATGTCGAGACAGCAAGGAGACAGAGAAAGAAAAACAGAAAAGACCACGAGGTCAATTTGCCCCCGACCTAGGAATTCCTTTGATAAAGAAGAACTGGCGATAAATGTCACGCGGAATGAATATGTATGAACCTATTGTGAAACTGTATGCATATGCATTTGGAAGGGGGATTAAAGGAGACCTGAGGTCTTCAGGGGCACACATGCCTTTTGAGGAGAATTTTCTCCGCATGTGTCCGGTGCCGTAAATAAACATACCAAGCTTTACAACTTTTATAAAGTTGTGAGGTTTCTTCTTTTCTCCGCAAAACATCTTTGCAGGTAGGATGACACAGACAGCATGAGTCTAATTTGAATGAGGCCTTGTATTTAATTTGACAAACCTAGCTTCCCTAGCTAGCGATGTGTTCCATGTACCACTGGAGTTGCAGCACTCACTTCCAAGAGCTGTTAGGCAAGATCACAATCCTTCAGGCTAACATGCCACATGTTAACTACTTATAGTTTCAAGTTACAACTTAACTCTAAAAACAAGAAGCCATTTAACCCTTAGAGCTGTTAGAAAAAACCCAACTACCAGTGTCACGATCCGCTAGTACAAGCGAGAGTCACGATGGTTCGTTTTACTGATCTCAGAGTGCAAAAAGCAACACAGAGGGGATTTCAGTATTAATCAAAACAAATGCACCTTTTATTGAGTGCCCACAGCAAATGCGATAGAAGGATTTAGAAAGGAGATAAAGGATAGTGAGAGAGAGAAAGAGGAGAAAGGGTATAGCTACCAACAGAGAGACAAAATCCTTGTGGTCCGGCCAATAGATCCATCTTGTCATGTTGCGGAGAATCTCAAAGTCTTGGTTAACTCAGGGGTCTATTATAGTCCTCCACCGAGGGGGGAACAGGTAAAAGACAATGGAGAATAAGTCTGTGGAGAACAAGTACAGACAGTCCAGTTTGGGACCCATTGTTTCAGGACTGGTTTCTATGGGAAACCAGTCTTGGTCCAGCGAACACATCTGCAGGCAACACTTGGCAGACATCCTGCTTCAGTGAGGCCAGCGCCCCTGTGTTAGAATTGTAAGAGTCTCAGTCCTTGGTAGGGGGTTTCAATTCTCCATCCTTGACAGTGGTCGTGAGGCAGATGAGGAATCTTCTGTGGGGGGATCAACAGAGTTACCTCAGAAAGTTCATTTGGCCAAGAGGTGGGGAAATTCATGGGCTATTGTGATGAGCAGGGATCATGAAGCAGGTGTAAGCATACAGAGCAAGCCACTAATTGCCAGTCCCTGCCTGAAGCAGTGTACTGTGGTGGCACAGCAAGCACATCTGCAAACGATCACTTGGCGAGCATCCACCCTCAACCAGGCCAGAAGTCCAGTCAGAGTCTTCAGGGTCTTAGTCTCTGTCCTTGCAACGATCGTGAAGCAAATGAGGGAAACTTCAGACTGTCTCTTACAACCAGACAATTTGTAAACAGAAAAAACAGTTTGTAAACAAATAAAGTCCTTATATGAACTTCAAGAGTCCCAGATTTCCATGAGGTAGGTAAACAAGTTGTTTCAATCACTGTTCCACACATGGCTCCACCACGTCCGTTGAGGAGCTATCAGAGGGATGCTGCTTGTGGTTCCGGGCAAGACATAGGGCAGGACAGACACATCTGGCAGGTACTCAATGCCTTCCAGTGTCCGTTGAAACACACACATATCCCCATCCACCAGTAATGAGATTCCACGGGCCTCCCCACCTACTGGTGATAAGGTCTCGCATCATTACCTTGAGTCTGGGCAACTGATCATCGACGGATGATTGTAGTGATAGAAAGTGATTTAAAATGACTGGGTTCTGGGACTTTTCTAATACTCTCAAATGATTTCATGTATAGATAGCTTTAGCTATCCTGCTCTGTGGGGATTCACCACACATCCCTCCCTTTTGTTTTTTAAGTTTGCATTTTAAAGTGCCATGTGCTCTTTCCACGATGGCTTGTCCTGTTGCTAATTTGGGAATACCAGTGTGGTATGTGTCAGGATCCGTCCTAGTGAACAGATGACCTCGTGGTTCGTAGGAGTGATCTCAGAGTGCAAAAACCAACACGGTACAAGGGGGTTTGCAGTGATAATCAAAACAAATGCAGTTTTATTGAAATAACCACAGCAAAAATGTGATAGAGGGATTAAGGGAGAGAAAAAGATAGAGAAAGAGAGAGAAGAGAGAGAGAGGGGGATATAGCTACCAACGCAGAGATGGAGTCCTTTGGTCCAGTCGAGGATCCACCTGTTACGCTCGGGAGATCTCAAAATCTCTAGATAACGCAGAGGTTTTTATTATTGAAAATTGTGAGGGGGGGTGGGAAACAGATACAATAGGGAACAGATTTAACAGGTAGTCTATGTTCTCAGCAGTAAATGAGAGCCATTGTTTTCTTGCTCCAGTGGTCACAACCTGCAGGCAAACATCTCGCTTTGGTCAGCTTGCTTCCCCCACACACCTCCCCCAGGCTGGGGGTTTCAGTCCCAGTCCTTGGAAGGAGCAGAGGGGCCTTTTAGGAGTTTCATGTCTCAGTCCTTGATGGAGAAGCTTCTTACATCTCAGTCTGTCTGTCACGGTGGTTGTAAAACAGATGAGGGTCTTCTGTGGGAGACCACCTGAAACTCAGGAGAAGTCCAGCCAGGCCGAGAGATGGGACAGCTTCCAAAGCTGCTATTGTTGCAAATGGGGCACGGTGCCCCCTTCTTAGCATACAGCAAACACACTTGTGAAAACAATAGCTTAACACTGAGCTTTCAGGTCTCAGGGCCCGTGGTGTGTGACTTTCTCCGTCAGAGCCAGAGATTCCAGACGGGGGGGGGTCTTCTCTTCAGTGGTCTCCCAAGGACGATCATGAGGCAGATGAGGGAAAATTCAGACAGACTCTCACAGTATGACACACCCCAGAGCTGTAGGAAATGTCTTGTTTTCTGTGAAATGTAAGCTGGACCATAGTCTGTTTTGATGGTACGGGGGATACCTAAAGCAGCAAAGGTGGAGCGCCAATGTGCGATGGCATCCTGACCTTTTTCTTCTGTGTGTACTATAATCCTTATTGCTGATGAAAAAGTATCAATGGATAAATGTACATATTTTAGACATCTGAATTCAGGGATGTGAGTGACATCAGTTTGCCAGACTTGCAAAGCACGCAGTCCACAAGGGTTTACCCCCATCTGCAGTGGTGCAGTGTGGCCTTGGCAGTCAGCACAGGTGCTAACAATATTACGAACCTTTGTGTTTGACAGCTGGAACTGCTGTTGTAAGGCCTGAACACCTTGGTGGAAGAAATCATGTGATGCCCTTTGCTTGTGCCAGCATATCTGGCTGCGGTGCTGTCCAGGCAGGGCCAGCTAGCTTATCTGCTTGAGCATTGCCCTCTGTAATGAAACCTGGTAAAGTTGTGTGAATTCTGATGTGTAATATGTAATAGGGGCAAGTTCTGGTTTGGATGGTGTGGCACAGAGTTTTTAGTAAATCAAATAGTTTTATATTGTCAATTTCCTTTAGTGATGCACGATCTAATGTCTGTGTGATATCAGCAACATAGCCAGAATCAGTCACATCATTTAGAGGAATGTGGGGAAAACATTGGAATGCCATAGCTACAGCCTGTAGCTCTACTAATTGATCCACTCTGATATCCCTCCAACGTTTGCCACTCACCTTCCTCATTCCATGTTACAATGGCCTTTCCTCTTTTCCCAGAGCTGTCAGTAAACACTGTAACACCTTCTAAGGGTGTTTGGCTATTTAGAGGTTTTAGAGATAGTGCAGTTTCCCCACTTCAGAAATCTATGGTTTGGTAAATGGCAAGCGATTTGTCCAGAAAACTTTTGCAAAGCACTTTGCAAGGCTGTGCAATTAGCAAAACACCATTCAAACTGCTCTTGTGTCACAGGAATAATAATTTGTGAAGGATCTCTAGCATTCAATTGTAAACACCTGTGCCAACATTTGATAATTAATTGTGCAATTAGCTCAAGCACCGTGGGTGCCATCTTTCTTGGTTGGTGAGGTAAAAACATGCACTCTAGAATGGGCAAAGGGTCAGGCCAGTGTGTATTCCACTGTATAATAGTACCAGTAGGATGAAAATTAACAATGAGAATAAATACAGTGATACACACCTCTGGGCATATCTGGTGGACTTGTCTGTTTGTGATAGCTTGCTTTACTATTTCCAGAGCAGCTTTTGCCTCTGGGGTTAATTTTCTGGGGGAAGTTTACTCAGGATCACCTTTTAAGAGGTCAAATAAAGGTGCTAATTGTGAGTTGGTCAATCCTAGGTAAGGTCTGACCCAGTTGATGGAACCCAAAAGTTTTGTGCATCCTTTAGTGTTTGGATTTTGGTTGAGAGTTGGATTGCTTGTGGCTTTATAATCTGACCCATAATTTTGAGTCCAAGTGATAGTATAGGGATAAAATGTTTCTAAAATCATGGAATATTCAGGGGAGTTAGTAAAGGAAGGATAGGCTTGGTAGGCCCTGGGAAAATGTTAGGCTGCACCTGTATAATCATTTAATGACTATGATAAATGATATGATTGTTTGGTAATTGGCTATAATTATTGTTTAATCGTAACAAGAATCATGAGAAACGATGTTGGGGGGGTTGATGGAAATTACGAAAATCCATGCTTGGATTAAATCAATGTATACATTAGAACAATAAAGGTTTAATAATTATTATGCAGTTATATAACAATAGGGGTATAAAAACGTGTTCATGTTGAACCCATGTCGTAGTCAGATTTGGGTCTGTACACCCCTGACACCCAGAGCTCTTCAATAAAAGCACCTGCATATAATCATTCTGTGATTATGTGCTCCTGAACGCTAACACAAGGTACTTCCAAGGTCGCTGCTGTACCTTTTCTGGTGCTACTTGCAGCCTAAATGTTTTTAATGCTTGCAACAGGCTTGGCCGAATCTGTGAGTTCCTTTTTTGTTTGGCTTGCTGTCAAAATGTTGTCCATGTAATGATAACAGTACGCCCCTGGAAATTGTTCTGTCACTGATGAGAGTGCCTGTGCAATGTACTATTGACAGATTGTCAGACTGTTTTCCATGCCTTGGGGAAGGACTCTCCATTGATAACGCTCAACTGGTGCCACGTTATTAATGGAAGGTACTGTAAAAGCAAATTTTGGGGTATTGTCTGAGTGCAATGGAATAGTGAAAAAAAAATTTTTCAGGTCCACAATCAGGATGTCCCAGGAGGGAGGTATCATTGTAGGAGAAGGCATACCAGGCTGCAATGTGCCCATGCTGTCCATCACAGAGTTAATTTTTCTCAGGTCATGGAGTAACCTCCACTTACCAGATTTCTTTTTTATAACAAATACTGGGGTGTTCCAAGGGCTCATAGATGGCTCTATGTGTCCTTGAACCAGTTCTTCCTGTACCAAAGACTTAAGGATGTTTAACTTCTCTTTCTCAAGGGGCCACTGTGGTACCCACACTGAGCCATTTTAGAGCTAATGTGGGATAGTGTATGCCCTCTAATACAGTGGCCCCTGTTAAAAATCTGTCCCCACCCAGACTCCTCATGCAGACAAAATCTCCCTCCCCCACATGTTCAGGGGTGCAGCAGCGATGTAAGGCCAGATTGTAACTGTTTGGCCCTCAGGATTTTTGATCAACACAGGATTGCTGTCCAAGCAGCTCTGTGTGGTCCCTCCGAAGCCAGCAACAGCAGATCCCGCAGGTGTAGTACACCACAATGAAGGCCATGTGTTGGTAGAGATGATAGTGGCGTCTGCCCCTGCGTCAATCATCCCACTTACCTCTATCTGCAAAGGCTTTGCTTTAGGCATCGTAACAATACAAACTATGTTAGGTCTTTGATCTCCTACTACCTCAGTCCAGTTCACCTGGGGCTGTCCTGTTGCTCTGAAGCCTTGGTCTCCTCTCTCCCTAGAATCTGTTTTGGGGACAGAAGACTTAAAAGGGATAAGTTGAGTAATTCTGTTTTTTTCAGGGATAGTCATGGGTGGAGCAGGGGTGGAAACCATTGCATGTATTTGTCCAGTAAAATCTGCGTCAACAATACCAGGGTGCACAATGATACCTTGAATTGTGGCACTGGACCTTCCAATTAACAGTGCACTCAATCCTTTCCCAACAGGCCCCTGAGCCTTGAGAGGGACCTTATGTACTATTGAGGAGTTTGTGGTTCTTGGGATTGAGGTGGAAACATCCATGCCAGCTGATTCTCTTGTTCTTGCTGTGAGTTGGTCACACAGGTTTGTACTGGGGGGTGGGAAATTACTTGTGTCCTCATGCATTTCCCTTTTGTGCTCGGTTTCCTGTTTCCCTGGTTCTTGAGACATTAACCATTAACATGAAATTTGGACCTGCATACCTTGGTCGCACGTCCGATCCTGCCACATCATTTGCAACTTTCATTTGCTCCCTTCTGTCCTTGAAACATCCCCTGTGGAAAGGACTTTTAGGGACAGTTTACATTCAGGTGGCCTTGTTGTCCACATTTGTAGCAATGAGGTGTGTCAGGGTCCGTCCTAGTGGACAGATGACCTGATGGTTCGTAGGAATGATCTCAGAGTGCAAAACACCAACACGGTACAAGGGGGTTTGCAGTGATAATCAAAACAAATGTAGTTTTATTGAAATAACTACAGCAAAAATGCGATAGAGGGATTAAGGGAGAGAAAAAGAGAGAGAAAGAGAGAGAGAGAGAGGGGGGGGGGGGGAATATAGCTACCAACACAGAGACGAAGTCCTTTGGTGCAGTCCAGCCGAGGGTCCGCCTGCTACGCTGGGGAGATCTCAAAGGCTCTGGCTAACTCAGAGGTTTTTATTACTGAAAATTGCGAGGGGGGGTAAACAGATACAATAGGGAACAGATGTAACAGGTAGTCTATGTTCTCAGCAGTAAATGAGAGCCATTGTTTTCTTGCTCCAGTGGTCACAATCTGCAGGCAAACATCTCGCTTTGGTCAGCTTGCCTCCCCCACACACCTCCCCCGGGCTGGGGGTTTCAGTCCCAGTCTTTGGAAGGAGCAGAGGGGCCTTTTAGGAGTTTCATGTCTCAGTCCTTGATGGAGAAGCTTCTTACATCTCAGTCTGTCTGTCATGGTGGTTGTAAAACAGGTGAGGGTCTTCTGTGGGAGACCACCTGAAACTCAGGAGAAGTCCAGGCAGGCCGAGAGGTGGGACAGCTTCCAAAGCTGCTATTGTTGCAAACGGGGCATGGTGCCCTCTTCTTAGCATACAGCAAACACACTTGTGAAAACAATAGCTTAACACTGAGCTTTCAGGTCTCAGGGCCCGTGGCGTGTGCCTTTTCTCCTTCAGAGCCAGAGATATAGACCCCTATACGGGGGGGGGGGTCTTCTCTTCAGTGGTCTCCCAAGGACGATCATGAGGCAGATGAGGGAAAATTGGGACAGACTCTCACAGGTGTTACCTTTATAGCAGTTCCTATGGACTCTGCTAACACGGTCATGTTATGAGAATTAGATCCAACCTTAGCACAGGCATTTATCAATTCATTTAGTGATGAATTTTCATTAGGGAGCAGTTCTATAACCTTTCAGCAGTCCTCATTGGCATTGTCCTTTGCTAATTGTAAAATTAGATGATTTCTGACCTCAACATTAACAATTTGTTTTTCCATAGCATCTTATAACCTCTCTATAAACTCTACATACAGTTCTTCATCTCCTTGTCTAATTTCGGAATATGTTTGGGTTGGGTTTGCCATGTTAGTTACTTTAAACATTACCTGCAGTCCCAATCCCAATTCCTTCACCTGTGCTAGTATTAATGGATGTAGCCTGGCCTGGAGTCTTGGATCTCCTGCTGGCTGTAGACCTAGAAGTTGAGGGACCCCTGCCTCATAACATGGGTCCTCTCACGGAACCTTTAGATTTTTTAACTCCTGTTTTTTAGCACTGCTTTTCCATGCAGATTTGAACACCATATATTGAACTGTTGTAAACATTAATTTTGCTAGTTGCTTTATATCAAAGGGAGTTACTTCCTCAGTTGTTAGGAATCATAGCATGTTAGCAACGGCAGTGGAACCTAAACTGTGTTTGGCCACAAGCTGATGCAGTTTGGAGAGAACTGGTCATTGAAAAGGAGTATACTTGTCAGAAGTCATTCCGTTGCCTCTTATTACTGGACAAACTCCCAGTGTCCCATCCTCAGGCTCCCAGCCCCCCCGACATGGGTACATCAATGAGTTCTGCCCCCTCATAGTCCCCAGTCACAATAGCTGCAAGCCTTACCTTTTGCCAGACACTCACACAATCAGGCAGGGCTGTTGGCAACAAAGTGACTGCAGTGTTATCGCGGTGTTCTGCAGGGGGACAATGGCTCTGGCTTTCTCTGCTGGTATCCCTTGTGTCCCTTGTCAGTATATAGTCCAAGGAAAATTCCAACTCTGGCTGGGGCGGAGTGCTTGGGACAGGGAAGCCGCTTCCGGGTATTACATCTCCAGGAACTCCTGGTGATGCATGTCCTGGACCCGCGCATGGAAGCTGGGTCAGAGGTGCAGCCACGCCCCCTGGAGGCTGGGTCACGTGGCTAAGTTGTGCAATCTAGCATGCTGCCTGCGTGGCCACCAGCAGCCACTGCAGCACGTGTAATGTGTGGGCTCCCTCCGTTTGCTGGATTTTTACCACTTTCTGGGGCTGTGTCACTGGCCAGGGCACTGCCTGTGCACACCGAGATAACGGCACTGCGTGGGCTCTCACCACCCACCGGGATTTGGCTGTCTCTCCTGGCTCCGCCACGTGTCTGGGCTGTTGCATAATTTTGCACGTAGTGCCCATTCAGCACCGCACAGCACAGCGCGTCCGCTTCTCCTGGCACCCAGTCCTCGCCACGTATCTCAGTTTTTATGTGCATTATTAAGTTCAATATAAGCTTCCAAGGTCTTAGGATTTTAACTGCGCTTTTGTCGCCTTTGCAAGCTGCATCCATTATATATTTACCAGTTTGCATCCAAGTATGTATATTTAATGCAGTCTCTTTGGTAGGTTCTAAACCCCGATTTTTAATCCATATTATCAGATCTATTAAAGTCTCTTCTTCATAATCTATATCTCATTCCCTTAGGAAATTGGTCCATACCTGCATTGCTGAGTGTTCCTCCAAGGAGATGGATCATCCCATGTTTTCAGTGGAGTTTTTCTTCTATTTTAAAGGAGTATATACAAAGGAATCCGGATTTGAACAGCTTTTTTACTGTAGGACAGCTCTGCACATTGTATATTCTGGACAGCTCTGCCTGCATGTCTTTTGATTGTCTTCAGCTTTTTTGCTGTTTTTTTCCTATGACTCTGCCAGCTCGCTGGCCTGTCTTCCCCCATTCTTCCCACAGGAAATGGCTGAGTCGGATCACTTTGCGGGTCACCACGTGTTACATGGGGTTGGTGGTCGGAGATAGGGATGACACAAACTCTCAGAAATCCATGCAACAACAGCAATGATTTATTATGGAAGCTTGCTTATATAGGGGGCTTGAAACTCCTGGGTTTAAACCACTGATTGGTCTGGTTTTAACACTGCCCAGCTCTTTGACCAGTGAGATATCTGCAGCTTAGGACGGAACATGATTGGGTGAAGTCCCTGTTTGGGTTTGAATGTATCCTATCATTGTTCACCCGGGGACCAATTTATGGAACCGGGCTGCCGGGTTTCTTATTTATAGTCAAATTAATTGCCCAGACACAGACCAGCTGTGACAGCTAATCCATATACACTCTTGACAGCACTGAAAGGGAAATACAATTGGTTCACAGTGCTCAATCTTAAGGATGCCTTTTCCTTGTCTTGGTTTAAAAGACAAATGTCTGCCAAGTAAGGTAGGAACCTTTCTGGAATGGAAAGATTATCCTCTCCCTCCAAATTATTATAACGTCAAAATTATGGGGCTTCCAGGCAAAACTATGGAAAAAGGGATAACAGTTCTTTACTAGCAAATATATATATATATATATATAAAACAGAACAAACAACAAACAACTAAAAACCCCAATAAGAAGTTTCCCAACCTTTGATATAGTTATGACCACAACCAGCAGGGGAGTGAAGGCTGGAGTGACCTGCTTGAAGCCAGCAGAGGGCGCTAGCGGACACCAGTGAGGCAGGGTAGGTGATCATGTAGGAGAAAGTTCTGATGGGGAATGGTCCTGGTCTTAGGCAGCAGCCCACCCATTGGCTCTGAGCTCCTGAGCAGCAGGGAAGCAGGGAAGAGCAAGCAGGCTTGCAGTGCCGAGACTGTGGCATATTGAAATCCTGTCACCTAACACACAAAAGCAGCTGTGGACACCACACCACAGGAAGGGGTCTGGTGGGGGATGGTCCTGGTCTCAGGCAGCACCCCACATGTTGGCTCTAGGCTCCCGAGGGGCAGGGAAGCAATCAGGCAGGTTTTGGTCGCAGTGCCAAAAACCACAGGGCAACAGTATCCCAGGCCAGATACACTCACTGTCACCCACGTGGCAGCCCTTCTCGATCACCGAACTGGAAGAGAGGGGCAGTCCTGGCCCCACCTCCTGCAGGATCCCAGGCTGAACTTAAACTTACACCTCTCACCGTATCACCATATCCCCCAAGCCACAGGGATCTGGAACCAGGAGGGGAGTGGAACAGTGACAATTCCTGACACAAATGACCATGGGATATCCCCAGGACCATGAGCTACCCCTGAAGACACTCGTCTTGACCCAGATAAAAAATTGTTTGCTTTTGAGTGGAAGAATCTGAACACTGAGCAGAAGGCACAACTGACATGGACTGTGCTACCCCAGGGCTTCAAAGTAGCCCCACTATATTTGGCAATCAGTTGGCAAAAGAAATTGAAAAGTTGGGAAAAAAAATCTGGACAGAACTTTACTACAATGTGTAGATGATATTCTGCCAGCAACCAAGACTGAAAGGAAGTGCCTTGATGATACTGTAAGTCTGTTAAATTTCTTGGGATAATCTGGATACAGGGTGTCAAAGAAAATGGCAAAAATGGGCAAAAAACCTGTAATATATATTGGGTTTGAGATCTTGCAGGGAAAATGAAACTTGGGAAGCAACAAAAAAGAAGCCATTTGCCAGGTTCCAGAGCCAAGGACTACAAGCCTTCTTAGGTATTAGCCAGATGGTGGCAGTTCTGGATTACAGTTATGGGGTACTGGCAGAACACTTGTATGGTCCTCCACCAAAAAATATGTGGTATGGACTCCTGAGAGTCAGAGGGCCCTTAAGCCCTAAAAAGAGTCTTAATGCCAACCCCTGCACTGGGACTTCCACACTTAACAAAAGTATTTGAGTTATTTGTGCATGGAAGAATGCTCATGGCACTAGGGGTATTGGCACAGCATTTGGGGTCATGGAAGCAGCCTGTGAGGTACAAGTAAAGAATGACCTGGATGCTTGAGAGTGGTATGCTATGAATGGAGTGAGAACTTAAAAAAGTCCTGCCTTTGACACAGATTTCTGGCAGTAGCTCTGTTTCAGGCATCCTGCACCCCAAATGTCTCTCGTTCACAAGTTCTTAATAATGGCTGATTAAGTCTATTATAAAATGAATATTTATTGACTAGACACAAGATTAACAGACAGAAGACTAAACAGACTTACTTAATATACAGGATAACACAAAAAGAACTCGTAGATAAACATACAGTGCACGATAAAAGGTACTGATACCTTGAGAGGCTACCTAGAACAGAGGCTAGAGAGTGTTAAAGGAATAGAGTAGGTATTTATGAAAAAGGCCTTCAAAGGATATACTTTGGGCAGTACAAGAGCCTGGCCGAGGCTACACCCAAGATGGGTGATGGATCACATGTTTTCACGCTTCTGTAAGTTTTGGTCCATTTACATATTAGGGTTAATTGTCCAATTACAGCTTTAGGTTATGAAGTCCCATCCTCCTAGATTGCTCTCCTCAATTCGCTGTTTATACTTTTTGGGCCTGAAGCTGCAATGGTGTGCTTGGTTCTCAGGCTGGAAAAGGATTGTTTTCTATAACTAAACTGTGAGGAGAACTTACTAACACTTTATATGAAATTCAGTTACACATTAAGGTAGCACAGAATCTGGATAATATGAAAGCTAAAACTTAAGGCATCACTACCTATATTATAGCTTGTGAAGAAATGGTATAGATTAGGAGTCAATGTAGCTTACAACTGAATTGATGATGGAGTACACATAGAGTCCTTTCACTCACTTCCCAGGAAAGTAACCACAGGTTTGCATCCAAACTTGGGGGAGAAGCCCTACACTTTTTCAGGGTGTGTGTAGGAGACTTCTGACTTTGTGAAAGTTTGTGTGGCTTTTATAGCTTGTAAAGTGAAGTGTCTGTCAGTCAGAAATTCCAGCAGCTTATATCCCTACATGTTGCTCTAGAGGCAAGGTCTTTGTCAGCTGGGAATTCCACCTCTGTGATAGAGATATCTCACTAGCTAGAGATAACTCCCTACCATGGCCCTGGGTTATCTCACCAATTCATGTGAGGGGGAGAATGCCTGGAGCTATTGCACAAGCTGATAGACAGAATAGATAATATCTTCTGTGATAGGGGGGAAAGTCCTTCCACATTCCACCCCTTTGACTGCAGTCACTTTACCTCATGGAGTGGTAGCACAGGTATCGCTTGCTTCCATGCTATAAAAGCATCCACTTTCATATGTGTATGCCATTGCTGAGTGTTTTGATACACATTGTTCTACACACTGTTCTCCTAAGCATCACTATTTCTTTAAAAGGTGTTAAACATGTTATTGATATCAGTGAGAAGCACCTGCTGTTGTTTCAGTTTATGTATTTTATGTATTAGATCATGTGACATAGATATATTAAAAATTATTAGTGATAAACCAAGAGATTACAAGACAGCATTAAATTCTGTGTGTTCATGGTAGTTGGGGACAATCCAATGAGTCACTTTACTTGTGTTGTTACCAGTCTGTTTAGGTCAGGATGTTCCCCACCCCCTGAGTTTTAAAATCATAGGAGGATGAGATGCAAATCAAGAACAAAGAAGAGTTCATGGAAGTATCTTCTTGGTTGTAGTAGTTGGATAGGTTCAGTAGATGGTCAGCAACTCCTTTCACGTCCATTCATGGTTCTTAGTTCAGTGTTCTCCTTCAGTGAAATTCAGTATTTTGCATATTCTTGCTTAACATATCAAGTGTTAGACAACTTTACAATAACCCAAACAAATACTCATGTATTATATATTAATCTGATTGTCACGGGGAATCAAAGATGTAATGAAACTCAATTGTTTCTACCTATTTAGCATATTACTCCAGTTGGGAATTTTATGCCTTACCCTGAAAAGACAGAAAGAGATAAACAAAACTGATTCTATAATAATATGAAAATTCAAGTTACATTCAGGGACAAGTCTTTTCTACCCACTGTGACAATCAGAGTGAAGACACAAGCATTCCAAAGCAATATTTACAGAAAGCTACAAAACATATACAAATAATAACAAAACAATTAAAACTATCAATCATTTTAGTACTTCAATCGTATTAATTAAGATTTTTAATACTGTGTAAACAAAGTTAAATCTATTTTTCTGGGACCTCTTTAGAGAAAATGGTTGTTGTCAGATTTACACATCTTGGTAAATCCAATTTTGCAAATTTGGAATAGAATCCATGTATCAAACATTAATGTCAGAACTATGGTTATTACACCAAGCAGTCTTGCCACATGGCGGTAGCTGCAGAGCTTTTAACCCAGGAAGAACGAAAGCTGATATGGACCTCACATCGTAATAGCTGGATTGGAACAAAAAAGAATGCATTGGACATGGCCAGTGTAATGGGTTAAAACTTTAAGTTTGTTCATCAAAGCTGACAAAGTTATTCGAGTAAGACTGTTGCACCACCTCCATTTGTTTGCCTAGTAAATTTCCAGACTTAAAAAGATAAGGAAGGTGAAACCAAAGACAATGGGTTTCACAACATTTGTTTATCTGCTTAGTAAACTGCTGACATGGGTGGTGGGTGTTATGAACAAAAATTCGGTTAATATTTTTTTGTGAGAAAAAAGTTACCACTACTGCTGGGCTGCTGCCTGTGTTATGGTAATTACAGGTCGTTGTCGTTAATGGTTGTTTTTGTATTAGTAAAAGCCCTGGCTGGGGCGAGTTAATGGCCCTCCTCCGACACAGTGAAGGGTGGGGACCTTCCCAAACAGTGAGGAGAAGAGACCTGGAGGGGGGGGTTTATGCAAAGTGACTCCAGGACCAGCATGCTTTGTGGGACCCCCGACTCCAAACCCACGGAGAAACCCCAAAAACAACGAGCCAAATAAGAGTTGAGAGACTGGAGTGATGTCTGGACATGAGGAGCCGAGTGCTGAGCCTGCAGAGATGCGGAACACCCTTGGAGCCTCTCGCCCTGACCATGGGAGTAGTCCCCGGAGATGAGGGCCTGCTAAGACAGCCGGCAAAAGTAGCAACATCTGGCGGGGATTACCACGCCCTAAAGGCTTCCACGAGGACTGGATCCCCCAGCTCTGCCCCTAGTGGACAGAGCTGTGCATATCCTCCTCCTCTGAGTCGCCCTGGGAGAGACGACGGACGCTGCAGACCCGTCGAGCCGCCCAATCCTGAGCTGATCACTTTTAATAAAGGCATTAAAAAGGAGAAGAAGTCTCCTGGCCCTGTTTATTTCAGTGGCCTTGCTATGACTGATAGCACAGTATTAGCTTATCCGCTCAGTAAACTTAAGATTCCAGGAACATAGTAGATTGAGCTTAAAATTCCAGGAATCAGACAAACCTACCAAATAAGGAAAAATACTGACCTTCATCTTCAGACCCCCGGGAGGCAGACTACAACCACCTAGCAACAGGAAGAGCATACGCAGAGTACTACCTTGAAGACACATCAACCAAAAAGGGGACTATATATAAACCTCGCGAAACACCAGAAGGGTGTGGGCCGTTGGTGGAGCGATGACTCCGCAGCCACACCCAGCGCTCCCGGGTGGGTGCAAGCCTTTTGTTGGTTTCACCCAGCGCTGACTTTGCCTATTATCGCTTGCTCTAACAATTAATAAATTACATTTTATTTGGACTTACTAGTTGGTGATTGATTCTCCACCGCAACCTATAACAGCCAGCAGGATGCTGAAATACCAGGTTGACCTGTTGGAGCAGGACTCTTGAACTTAATCTAACCACTGCTTTGAACCCAGCCATGTTTCTCCAGGCTTCAGAAGAAGTCCAGAGACCTTTTTACCATGAGTGACTGGTAACCATTGAACAAGTGTGTTCTAGCAGACCGGATCTCAAGAGCAATCCCATCTGGGACCCAGAATTAGACCTATACACAGGTAGGAGCAGCATGGTACTAAATGGAAGATGGGCAGCTGTGGTAACCTTGACCCAGGTAATAGAAGTCCAGGCTTTACCTATTAACACATCAGCACAAAAAGCAAAATTAACAACTTTACACTGAGTACTAGAAATCACTAAGGGTAAAAGGGTAAACATGCACTGATTGAAAATATGTCTTTGGAATAATACATGCACATGGAGCCATATTGGAAGGAAAGGGGATTCTTATCAGCACAGAAGTGTCCTATTAAGTACAAAGAAGAAATTAGTCAACCTCTACAGTGTGCAAAAGCTGAAAAAAGTGGCTGTGATGCACTTAAAAAGCCCATCAGTTTGGAGACTCCCCTGTTAATACAGGGAATCAGCTAACAAAACAGCTAAAGAGGTTGCTGGAAAAGGTATCCTTGCACTAATAACGAGCAAAAACTTGAATGTCCTGGAACAAAACCCAAATTACAGTAATCAGGACAGGCAATTAGCCCCAGCATTAGAAGCTATGGAAAACCCCAGCAGGTGATTGGTAACTTCATGTGGGCAGGTAATTGTACCTCCTGTCTTGGTTTGAAAGACAGGTGCCTGCTAAGAAAGGCAGGAGCCTCCCTTGGAATGGAAAATGTAACCCTCTTCCCTGTGAATTAGTACAATTTTGAAATTAAAGGGGCTTTCACACAAAGATATGAGAATAAGAATAACAGTATACTAGTATGTATAACAAGGCAAGCAAACAAACAATAACTATGGCAGATACAACTAACAGAACCAGAAACCCAGTAACAACCATCCCGGCCGCAGGCGCTTTCCCCTTTGGTGTAGTGATGGTCACAGCCGACAGGGGTGCTGGTGACTCTCGGTGGGCAGGGCAGGTGTGATGATTCTCCCACGCACGGCTGCAGGGGACGCTCCGGTGTGAGCTTGGGAAGCATGTGGTAATGGCAGTTTGACCGAGTCAGGAAGGGATGGAAGAAAAGCTTGCTTCACAAACCCCCTGGGGCAGTCAATCCAGGTGCCTCAGCAGGACTCTTGTAAGCAGCAAGCTGGAAGGGTAGAAATGAGCAAAAATCCCGAAGTGGTGGACAAGATGTATCAGAAGTTCTGCAGCTGTAGCTGAAACTGCGGGACGTCTCAGCAGGCAGGGGGTGCAGAGCTACAGTGTAGCAAAAGCTCAGAGCAGTGCCGAAGAAGCGGCGGGGGCAAGGCAGCGTCGCCCCGGCTCCGAGCAGAGCAGGGAAAGGTGAGCTCGGGATCCCAGGATTTTCTCCCTGAGGTACCCGAGCAGATGGTGAAAAAGTCCCAGTGCTACGGCTGCTCTTGCGAGCAGAGCTCGCAGCGGAAGAAAGGCAGCAGGAGATGGAACCCCGCAGTGGTGATGAATGTTATAAACAAAAATCTGCCATTTTCTTTTTTGTGAGAAAAAAGTTACAAAAACTAATCAGACCACTGTTGCTGCTGGGGTGCTGCTTGTTTGTTATGGTAATTGCGAGTCGTTGTCATTAATAGTTGTTTTTGTATCAGTAAAAGCCCTAGCTGGGGCTGAGTTAATGGCTCTTCTCTCGGACAGCGAAGGGCGGGGACCTCCCCAAACAGTGAGAAGAGACTTAGGAGGGAGGGGGACATGCAAAATAACCCCAAGACCGGCATGCCATGAGAG